>NC_090274.1:99754024-100379024 GCF_040414725.1 Anabrus simplex | reverse complement strand
CAATTTTTCATTTGATATCTATGAGTTTATGAAGGAAAATTCAGTTTTGTTTGATACAGGAAATTATGATGAAAATAATCCTTTCCAAATTGAAAGAAAAAAATCAGGTGAAATAGGTTTGATGAAGGATGAAAACGGTGGAAGTATTGTTGAAGAATTTGTAGGTTTGAGACCAAAGATGTATGCTATTAAGTTGTGTGAAAAAGAGAAACCTACATGTAAAGCTAAGGGTGTCAAAAAAAAATGTTGTCGATCACCTTACAATTGATCAGTATAGACGTTGTCTGTATGAAGGTGAACAAGTGACCAAACTACAAGTGTGCATTACTTCCAATTCTCATTCTGTGTTCACGGTTCGTCAATACAAACTAGCACTCACAGCTAATGATGACAAAAGGTACATCACAGATAACAAAATTAATACATTACCATTTGGACATTACAGTCTTGCAGAGAAAAGAAGTATAACTAATGTATAGCTATCTTGCAAAGTAGGTTTGCTTTTTTTGTGAACACCTCCTCTACTTTGTCATCAGTTTACCCCCACTGTATGTAAAATAATGTAATTTTCTCTGAAGGTGAATATTAAGTAATAAGAGGAGAAGCTCCTATGATTACTTTAATCATTTTTATTTTAGAGAAACTTTTGTTTCATTCCGTAATTAATTAAAGAAAAAAAATGTAATCTTATAGAATTTCAAACTAGATAAACATTTCACTCGCTGTTTCTTTTATTCAATGTATTGTACTGTATTTATACTTTTAAAGTACATTGCATACTATAATTATTTAATTATGAAAAAAAAAAGGAATCTTATAGAATTACACTCGCTGTTTAAGTACATTGTATACTATTGTACTAACTAGTATTGAACTGTAAGTTAATTTTCTATCATTTATATATTAAAGTGCATTGTAAACCTTTATTTAATCTTTTTTCTTTTTCGAAAAAAATAAAAAACTCTACACTAGATGATCAAAAAGTTGATTTTCTTTCAAACTATCCTGCGCAGCCTCTCCTTTTATTCCTTGTACTCTTAACTAAAGTAGGAGTAGGAGAATGAAAAAAAAAGAGAACATATTTCTTTTTTACAATCAAGTTTATTGAATAGGAAACTACAGAGGTTTTTCAAAATATAAACTTCTGATTGAATTTG
The DNA here is from genome assembly GCF_040414725.1 of Anabrus simplex. Taxonomy (NCBI): domain Eukaryota; kingdom Metazoa; phylum Arthropoda; class Insecta; order Orthoptera; family Tettigoniidae; genus Anabrus; species Anabrus simplex. The sequence continues at coordinate 100,377,867 of NC_090274.1, read as the reverse complement.
TAACTGCAACCACGAGGAGAGATCTGCAGAGACTGAATCTTCGACCGCTACCAGAGGAGAGTCCTGCAGAGGGGAAAAAAAGAAAGAAAAATTAGTTGATAGCAGCATAAAACAGAAAAAGCAAGCAAGAAAGAAAAAAAAGGAAACTATTTTTTTCTTTACCTTAATAATTGATGAAATAGTATCTAATATCAAGCTCAGACGTTGTTGTTGTTGTTGTTGTTGTTGTTGATCCCACTATGAGGAGACACCTGCAGAGGAGAAAAAATAAATAAATTAGTTAGAAGCAGAATAAAACCGAAAAAACAAGCAAGGAAAAAGGATGGTATTATATCTTTTTTTTCCACCTTAATAATTGATGTATTAGTAGCCGATATCACGCTCGCACGATGTCGTTGTTGTTAGCTCCTGAATCCTGACAAGCCTGGTGTAAGTTCGCCTTCAGATGATCTGGTAGATACTGCCAGAGCGCACTTAACTGATGTTGTTCGTAAATAGATAATATGTTTTCAGGGAAGAAAGTCCACTCAAATTTATTGAATCTGCTCACACCTTCTTTCTTAAATTTGTTTATCACTGAACACACTATTCTCATCACACCATCTGACGATTTTAGCCAACTATGAACTGCGTGAACGTTGAACATAGCACAGCTGCCTGAATGTCTTGCAACATGTGGTAAATGGCGCGGGCACTCAACAGGGAAACACTCGTTACGCATTGTTCTTAAATCAGGTACACCTTCTATAGTGTTCAAGTCAATTATGCATGTACGAGGATACTCTTGCAGTGCTAATAGACGTAACTCATTAACACAGTTGCACACAACCAGATATTGGTATTGTTGTTCACTGAGAAGATTGAAAAACGACGTAAGCGTGAAATCTAAATTAGGTACACTCATACCTAATAGAGCAGTAGATAACACATTTGTAGACGAATCTATATTACAACAGGCTATCTCGTAACCTCCAGTAGGTAACCTCTGAATGTCAACTATCACTCCTCTGGGTTTTGCACTCATGGTGTGCTTGATATCGAAGAACTGAAGCAGAGAATCTTCACTCTCTCGTTTATATACACTATTAGAAAGAAAAAAAGGAAGAAAAACTCGCGCAAGATTATTGGAAGAAAAATACTTCATTCGTTAGTGGTTTATAATTTATTATGCGATCGTGAATAATAATGCAATGCAGAGTAGTGTTGGCTGGAATAGGTTCGTTTGTTTCAATTTCAACGCGAACATCTACAGAGGAAGATTTTATCGATTCAACCTGTTCCATGCAATTAACAACAACAATAAGACAATGCGAGTGAAATTCACTTCGTGATATGTTCGGTTCGGAACGATTATCATCAAGCTGATAGTACGCATTACGAAACTTGATGAACATATCATACAATTCACTGTAGTCGCCATTGTTAAAATTAGCTACAGCCTTTTCATAGGGATAAAAGTTTGAATTTAAGAATACACCAACGGATCGAATATTACAGTGATCGAACAGAGAAGAAGAAACATTAATTTTCTTACGATCGGTTTGGAAAGCAAGCATAAAAACTCTCGGTTTTTCTATTTGTGACGTAGTCATAACAGTCCAATTAATTTTCGTTGAATTTGGAATTGTAGGTAACTCGTGATAACTCCACGATCGAAATGCTACAGGAATAGAAGAATTTTTTTGGATTAACTTTATGCGTTTAACTTCTTCCTCGTCGGACAGTATTAGAGTTGGTAGCTTTATATACATTTTTCGTACTTTGACTTTAGCTGTATCTTCCGCGTTGGCTGAAAACAGTGCACATTTGTCATCTCTAGAACGAATAAAGATAAATTCAAGTTTACAGTTTATGAATGGTTTCCTGTAGTCTTCAAATAATCCGCAAAGAAGACTCAGTGGGATAATTGCATGGAACAGCTTTGTAGTCGCGTGGATAATATTAGCTTCGTTTGGTGGTGTAGAAATTGATGGAAAATAGCCAGCATTTTGCAGCGCTAACATTTCATTTTTAGAATAAGAGGCGAAAGTTTTTATAGCACTAGTCGTGCCTACACGTCGTGTTCTTTCAATCTCTTTCCCATTCAATTCAATACGCATTTCATCGAAGAGATTTGCTGCAAAGTTTTGATCGGGAACGGCTGTAGCTGAAGGTGTATTATCTGCGCTTGATCTAACTATTTCACCTTCGATGTGAACATCAGCTTCAGAGGGTAAAAATATATGTTCTTGGTTGTGTACAGGAACTCGAATTTCATCGTTGTTTTCATATTTCGTGCCAGCATATGGATGATAGCTCCTTACTTCCCGCCTAGCAACTCTGTTGTCAAATATAACTTTGTCCGTTACGTTGAACATATTTCTCCTTGATGTTAGCGTGATTGTACACAAAAAGAGACTAAAGTAGTTTTTCGTAGAGAATTAGAATTTATATGCTTTATCCTAGGGGGGCAGTCGGTAGCATTGTAAAGTGATTTCACACAAAAAGAGAGTAATGTTACCTTGATTACGCACACGAAAAGAGAGTAAAGTAGTTTCTGTAGGAGAAATAGAACTTATAGTAGTCGGTAGCCTAGCGATTGTAAAAAGTCTTTATTGTTTGAGGTTAATTTTTTCTTGTCGCGTACACGATGAGATTGTTTTTTTAGCTTTACTCTATATTTTACTACTCTAGCTGTTGCCTCTTTTAATCCTCGGTTTTTTGACTGGTTGTTGTAAATTACTACCATGATGTTGATGATCAACTGTTCCTTACTCGAATGATAGTACATAAGTGTACGCTTTATGTTATATATGATTACTGTATTTTTACTGGACGAATAATTAACTCTACTGTTACATCCTCATTTTGTAAGTCGATTGGGTTTTCGAACTGATCTTCGAGTACGACAGATATATGTTGAATAACACTAGTGTTTACCGGTAAGAAGCTTATAGTTGACGGTTGAACTACGATAGGATAGCCTGCTGGAACAAGCGGTTTAAAATTGTATAACGAATGTGTTTGTTTACCGTTGAGGTAGGAACCGGAACCTAACACGAGATTACAACATACACGAATCGAGTTCACGTTATTAATTTTAATAATCTCTCCTGAAATATGTAATTTATTAGCATCATATTTTCGGCGTGAAAATCCTAACAAATCAGCAATTGAATCGGAAACATCAAAGTCTACGTCTAGGTTGGAGGACATTTTACAGCGAAGATAGGTCTTTTCGTAAGTAATAGTAATAAGTTTACTATCTCCATCTAGAGGGTCATTCTCCTCTTCGAGAATAGGAAAGTTGTTAATTATTGCTTCTTGAACTAGAGCTCCTATTTCCGAAAAAGTGTAACTACCTTCCGGTAATGTGAGTACAGTTGTTTTGTCTCCCTTCATTTTAATACCAATCTGGTTATTTGTGCTATTAACGATTACGTTACCTATTTCATTCAGCTGTGATTCATGGTTAGCATATTTCTCATATACATTTAACAGATAACCTAAGCTAGTGCCAACACTGTTCGGTACATTGAAATCAATGTCAAACGGAGAATGCATAGTAGGTTTGTTGTTAATAGTCGAGATAAAAAAACTAAGTTTTGGAGTGTACTCCCGCAGAAATAGTTTCACATTTTTAATAGTTAGCAAACTTTCTATTTTTGCAACAAGATCTTCGAATTCATAAATGCCTTCTGCTACACTCAAAAGAATTTTTTTACCATTCAAATATATAGCAAACTTATTATTTTTACTAGTGACATTACGAATACTATTAGATGTAAATAGTGCGGCAAGACCTATTTCATAGAAAGAAGCTCTATTCAAATAAATCGGAGTTTCTAATACTACATCAATCTTCGAGCCTCTACCCTCGAGTGTAATCCGTATTTCATACGGCATCGTGCACACTGAACACAAATACTAAGGTCTTGCTTTATTTATACAGTATAAAAATAGTAAACACAGATGACCACAAATTGATGAATTAAAAGTTTGATAAGAATGAAAATTATATCGAATGTAACAGTTTCTTAAATATTCTAATACCTCTTTAGGGGGACGTAAATTACCAAAACTATCGAAGTAGTAGACATACGCACCTCGTTTACTGAACGCAACCCAGTGCGAACCAGGTTTACTTATCGGATCTAAATTCAAAATACAACTCTCATTTTTACGAGAAATTTTCGGTAACGTATCTCGCATAAACACACCTCTGAAGTAGGGAATTTTTAAACGATATGCATAACGATACAGATCTATGTTAGTTAATGCTCTATTCGGCAGACCTTCCATTATCTTTTGTATGCTGGAGGATTTAAGTAAATGCCCTTTCCTTTGTTTCGAGTAGAAAGCCCTTTCCCACGCATCGCTTCTAGCATTCGATTGTGGCGCTTCATTTCTTTTAATTCTTCCTGTGCAGCTTTCGCCTTGTTTACAGCCGATGCTATGCCCGCAGCTCCACTTGCTAGACCGCCCAAGCCCGACAAGGCTGCAAATATCGGAAGGAGTGGAAGAAAACCACCTTTTTTTTTTTTTTTACAGCATGTTGTCTTTTTTTTTGGTTTTACTCGTTCTCTTCGATGTTTTGATTTTCTTCTTCGTCTACCACCACCTACTTTAGTTTTCGCTTTCATAATACCCGTAACTGCTAGTGCAGCTGCTCTTTCTCCTAATGATGCGTCCTGAGAGTTTACACGAGACCAAGCCTTAGAGGCTAAGATTTCATCTGCTTCTTTCCTTCTGTTCTGGTCTTTGTATGTAGCGTAAGCGATATCGTGTTCTTTACATGCCTTATCTAATAGATTTATTCCTTGATCACCACGCTTAAGTCGTTTTTCTAACTTTGTCCCAGGTCCACAGAATTCATAACCTGGTATGTGCAATTCTACTGGTAAATTATCTATAGCTTTATTAAGAACTTTGCCTATTATTCCTCCTTTCCCTACTCGTTTACATGGAGCTGCTACAACGTTGCGTCTTCGACGCAGCATACTCAAATAAGAGCTCCTGCTATCAAGTGTGTTGTTATATACGAATTACATTTTTACACGATGTGCAACTGTTGAATACTAAAAATGTATGTAAGTTTATTTTTTTTCTTTTTTTTTCTGAAAGGTAGAAAGATATATATATATAAGAGAGATATTTTTCTGCTCTCCTCATTTTACAGCGACATGGCGTACATTCCTCGTCCGTTAAATTTAAAATCTGAGGTAGATCGGATAAGGACTTTCGCTAGATGGCGTGTACCGTGGATAGACCCCTTAAGTTTAGCTAAAGCTGGATTTTACTTCACGGGATACCTAGACGCAGTTAAATGTATTTTTTGCGGAATCGAATTATTTTCGTGGGATAAAGATGATGATCCGTTAACAGAACATAGAAAATGGTCGCCTTCTTGTCGGTATATGAGAGGTTGTGAAGTTGGCAACATAGTATTAGATCACTATAACAGGACAGCTCTTCCAGCACTTCTTAATACTACGTGTAGTGTGATGCACGATCCATTTTGGAACTAGATAAGTAAAACAGAAGGTAAAAAAAGTTCGTGTTTATTTAGTAATCAACAATAACTTTGAGAAAAAAGAAATCCACTGTGCACTCGATCGTTGAAAATTATCATCATCAAAAGAAAGTGATGGTGAAGACAATAAAACAATCGATATCTTTACCTGTTGCAAATCTGAACGACACAAAACGTTCAGTAGGAAAGAAAAATAAACATAGTAAACTGTTGCCGGACACAATACGCTGTCTCATATGCGGACCATCGAATGCAGGGAAGACTAATGTAATGATTAATTTGTTATTGCAACCGAACGGGTTACGTTTTGAGAATGTGTATGTTTACTCAAAATCATTGTCGCAGAAGAAATATATTGAGCTAGAGAAGCTTTTAAAATCTATTAAAGAAATAAAATGCGAGTTTTACTCTGATCGTGAGCAAGTAATACCGCCAGAAAAAGCTCAAAGAAATTCCGTGTTTATTTTTGACGATGTAGCAAGCGACAAACAGCAGCACATGAAAGACTACTTTAGTAGAGGTCGACACCATATCGTGGATGTTTTTTACTTATGTCAGACCTATTCCTGCATTCCCAAACAACTTATTAGAGACAACGCTAATTTCATTATTCTGTTTAAACAAGATGCAAGAAATCTTCGGCATGTCTACGACGATCACGTGAACACCGATATGAGTTACAACCAGTTCACTGATTTATGTTATCGTTGTTGGTCACAGTCGAAATTCAGCTTTCTTGTTATCGATAAGGATAGCGAAATAAGCAAAGGTCGATATCGAAATGGATTCGATATATTTTATGTGATATAAATACGAGAGTGTATACATTAACGAACTCATTTTCGAATTGTTGAGTAGAGAAAGAACATCACGATGGCATCAAACAACAGAACCAGTAACGTGTATGTAACGCGACCATCATCACGTCATGATATTGCTACTAAATCATATGTAGATGAAAAAATGTTGGTTAATACAAATTACGTAACATCAACATCTGACGGAAACTTAAGTATTCATGGTAAACGTTTAAAGAACGTCGGCAATCCTATAAACATGGAGGATGCTTGTAATAAAAATTATGTGTTGAAAACCGTTAAGGACAGTATTAATAAAGAAGAAATACAACGTGACATTTTAGATCTTAAAAATGAAATACATGACATATGTGAACTAGAAGAGGATGCAGTTGATTTTAAGAACAAAAGGCTGAAAGGAATAGCTCCAGCGATGAATGGAAACGAAGCAGTTTCGCTTGACACAATGCGTACGCACACTAACCATGTGCAGAGAAATTTAGAGAAACGAGTTAACGACGTTTCTGCACGCATAGAATATGTTGATTCTCTTTTACGTGATATTGTGGATGATCACCTTCCTGTAACTGACAATATCCTCAACATGAACAACAAGAGAATATCGGGTGTGGCAGATCCTGAAGAGGAACAAGATGCAATTTCGCTTTTATTTTTAGAAAAGCATACAAAAGGTAGACTACTACAAGTGAATGACGATGGATCGATAGATATGCAAAATAAACGAGTAACAAACATCGGCAAACCTATTCATTCGACGGATGCGATTAATAAAGCATACCTGGAAAAACATTCAGCAGCGCGTGAAGAACTCGAAAAACTGAAGAATGAAATAAGCAATCAACAGAAACTAAACGTTGATGGGGGTGGTACTTTGAGTATGGAAAATAAGCGAATTACTAACGTACATAATCCGTTAAATGAGAAAGATGTTGCAAATAAAGTCTTTGTAGAACAGTATGCAGCTGCACGGAGAGAAGTTGACGAGTTAAAACTTGTCGTATCTAAACTTCAGAAAAATTCTCTGCCAGTAGAATCTAACGGAGAATTAAATATGAAGAACAAACGAATTACAAATGTTGATTCACCTATCCACGAGCAAGATGTTGTTAACAAACAGTATTTAGAAACGTTTGCAACTGCAAAAGAAGAGTTTGAAGTGATGAAAAAGGAACTGCACAAAAAACCAAGAAAAGCTCTTTTTCAAATTAACAGTCTACCGTCAAATCAGTCACCAATATATATGCTACAAAACTGTCGTCTTATGTATAAGCTTCCCTACACGGGTACACTTACACCGTTAACAAGTACACGTGGTTCTCTGGTATATGCGATGATTAATCACGTGAACAATCCAATCGAATTAGAAGTAGGTACACCAATTGCTGTAAAGGAAGGTGATGAAATTCAATTCCGCCTAAAAGACCCAGAACAATGGAATACTAACGATCTTCCGCTCCATATACTCTTTGAATATACTATATATGAGTAAAACAATAGACGTTACGCTTCAGTTTTAAAAATGCAGACGAACATAGTGGAAAAAAGTCGTGTAAAGGATAGACTAGCAAAATTAAGAAAAGATGTAAAAAAAAAATATAACTCTCTTAAAGCAGATATGGCTTTAAACCAACTAAAGTTAGAAGAAACATTTAAACCAATAACTGCACCATTAAATAAACTACAGCAGCTTACAGTTAACTCGAATGGATTAGTTGCAAAGAAAAATCGAAAATTAAATAGTTATATAAGTGATGCGGCAGAAGAAGAATCGGAAGAAGAAGAAGAAGAAGAAACTCTGGACAGAAAGGTTACAACTCTCCTGCAAAATTATCTTAACCCACAATTGAGACACAAAGTTGATAGAATATTCGGGGTTCGAGTAGTTCATGGAGAACACTATTTAGGGAGAAAAAAAGTACTGTTTCGCGATAACAATCTTATAATTGACAATTTTAACTATCCTTTAACTGAAGGTCTCCTTGAATTAATATTTCAGAAAGATCCGGACGCACAGTTGTATGATGATAAGGATCTGTCAGCTTACAGTCATATATTAAATTACACTAACGTGCACAGGAAACAGTATGACGCAGGCAAGCCAATGAGAGGCACGAAATCGCTCAAATTTCAAAAAATTATCAAGCCATTAGTAGAAGATGCAAAAGTGAAAAAAGGAAGGAGCACACCAAAATTTGTAAGTGTACACAAATACAAACGTACAGGAAGAGGATCAAAAGTAGCCAAGTGGAAAAATGAACAAAGAAAGAAGATCGAATTAGTTCACTGGAATGATCCAAACAGTCTAGTGGAGAGATTGAAAAAGTTAATAGCATCTAGAAGTGCTGGTCATTCGTCACACGAAAACGAAATCTTGTCAATCGAAGAAGAACTTCGAAAGTCGAGGTACATCGAATAAATGAACACTGCGCGGTGGGACGAACTTCCGTTCGCAAATATATTTAAAGCGGTTAGATTCTCAAAGGATATTTCAGTAATCTATGAAATTAGATGTGAAGACAGAAGAAGCAACTGGCAACAACTGGCTATAGATCGACTGCGATTCAAGAAACGAATAGACGACACAGAACGAATTCTTTTACCTATACTTTATGAACAATATCAGAGAAGAAATAGCGAAAGAACTCCACGCTCCAGTGCGAAAGAATTTTGAAAGACGGAGCGTTATTAGCCGGGGGAGAGATGATTTACATCAAGCGGATCTTGTTGATATGTCTCTGTTTTCGAAAGTTAATAGTGGATATAAATACATGTTAACTGTTATTGATGTTTATTCAAAGTATGCCTGGGCAGTTCCACTTAAAACAAAAACAGGAAACGAAGTAGTGGAGAATATGGAACGCATCTGTTCAAAATGTAAACGCTATCCAAAACATCTGCAAACTGACAGGGGAAAAGAATTTTATAATAAGATTTTTCAACAGTGGATTACAATAAGAAAAATTAAGCACTATTCGACAGGGAGCAGCTTGAAGGCAAGCGTAGTTGAACGCTTCAATCGAACACTGAAGCAGTGGATGTGGAGGAAATTCTCGGCGTGTGGATCATACCACTGGCTTCGCATGCTGCCAAAACTATTAGATGAATATAATAATCGAAAACATCGTACGATTGGTATGAAACCTATAGACGTCACTAACAATCTACAACAACTTGCTACTGTGTACAAATTACGGGAAATGAAGAAAAAGAAGTCACCTTATCCACCAAAATTTAAAGTAGGTGACACAGTACGAATAAGTAAAATTAAGCGATATTTTACAAAGGGCTATACTCCTAATTGGAGTAATGAATTATTTACTGTAAGAAAAGTAAAAGAAACATCACCGAGAACTTACTTGCTTCACGACTATCAAAATAAACCAATATTTGGTGCGTTCTATGAACAAGAACTGCAGAAGACAAAACATCCTAAAATATACCTCATTGATAAAATTTTAAAAAGAAAGAACGACAAAGTTTTCGTATCGTGGCTAGGATTCGACGCCACGCATAATTCATGGATTCCGAAGGAATATGTATTCTAAAAAAAAAACAATAGTAAGTACGCTAGTATAATATATTTTTAATTTTTTACTCTAATGTCTGATAGATTTACCATCTTATAGTGTCCTCTCTCTATTGTTGCAGACTTCCCTTGCCCAAGAAACTGTGCTGTTTGTTTTGTTGATGACAACGTTGGACATTACCTCAAGCAAGAAGATATTTCCACCTCAACTCTGCATAATTAATTCGAAACATTTGTGTAACATGTATCTTAATAAAATATAATAAACAAAATTTAACTAAAGATAACCTCTTGTAATTTTTTTAATATTAAATTCCAACCTTTTCCTACTCCTTTACGTATCTGTGTTAGTGCGACGTAAAAAAAAAATTATATTTAGTTAGTTTATCTTCCTAAGAGCAGAAAAGAAAGCAAGATAAATAAAATATATTTTTGCACTCACCTATAACAGTTCAAATAAATTAAATTCTCCTCCTCCTCCAGGATCACTTCTTAATCTTCTCCTATATAGAAAGAAAAAGTTAATGTAAGATTAAAATCTTTCGCAATCCGAAAATAGACGAAGTCTTGAAATTTAGAAAAAAGTTAAAACTCACCAAAAATATCGCCATCACTTCCGTGATCGTCCATTAGCTCTCTTAGTTCTGCTAACATCGCGTTGCACGAAAAGAAACTAAATTTGTGGATAAATAATATATTGAAGTTCGGGCTTTCGCGCCGTAACAAAATACGTGTATGCAGCCTAACGAGAAGCCGAAACTCTTCGTTAGTCATATGCCGAATTCTGTTAACGATCGCTCTTTCAAATGAGCCCTGCACTTCTACTATATTATTTATCTCACACATTTCCATTAATCTAACTATTTCCCGCAGCGCGAGAAGCTTTTCAAAGAGAGTTTCTTGGACGGACGGCATTTCGAAGGCAGTTTGAAACTGTAACGTACCTACAGCAAGCGATCGCAGTATATATACCTGTTCTAACGGTGATATGTAATTTGAAAAAAAAAAACCAACTAGTTTCAAAAAACCTGCCTGGATACAACATCTGCTAGTAAGCTGCGTAGCGATCCGCACTTGAGTTCACGCATCCTCTTTTTTTGTAGCCTTGATGAAACCGTGGTCAAAGCACGACCATGACCAGCAATGACCGCGAAAGAAGTAAGGCGTTAACCGGTTTATGCGAAAGCTGCTTGCAGAAAACATCCGGGATAGATATACACTACAAAGGAATGTTCCGCTTCAAACATATGTCTACAAAATAATAATTTTACACACAATAAAGTTGCGTCTGGTAATATAATGTGAGATTATCTTACACCTAGCATTAAAATTTTTATATAAAGCAAGTGAATTCGCTCACATCTAGATGAGTACAAGTTCGATCCTCCTCGTTGCCAATCATAAAATTATTCTCTCTAGTTCGCTATTTTAACACTAGGTAACTGCTAAGAGAAGTGTACTTTAAAGCTAACTGGAGTATACACCATGTCAGTGTGACGTAACGTAAACTGTAGCACACTATTTAAAAAAGTGTGTGAATAAATATTAAGGTATTCTCTTTGTTGGCAACAGTGTGTGCGTGTCATCAGTCATGGAGCGACAAGTAAAGAATGAGTTTGGTGAGAAGAGAAACCGTAACATCCAGTGTAAATGTGAACTTTGTACACCAAGTATTAAACCTGATCCTTTACGTACAATATATTTCTCATTAGTAAGTGAGGCTATTACATCATACTATACACATGGTAGTTTACTTCGAATGCCACAACATCTAATTCGCTATTTACCATCTGGGTTTCTCTCAACATATGCCGCTAAAGATTTAGATGAAGCATGGGAGAAACTACCCTACTATGTAAAAGCAAAACTGGAAATAGCAGTTTGCAGCCCGTGTGTCAGACATTATTGCTACAGAGGACAAGACGAGGTTGATGGTTTTGACGGAGCGATTCCAATGATTAAAGACTGTGAAGCATGTAAGAAAGAATTTAATCATGTATTTTGAACTAACAGGTAAATAAAACAGTGTGATGTTCCACTTATTATTCGAGTTGCTTGAATAATTCATCCTAACCTATATATGCATACACATATTTTTTTTTCTGTTTTTACACCATCCAAATGCTATAACCTTGAATCCTTTACCAGATTTTATTTTTCTATCCTCAAATCACCAACCTGTGTAGGTGTGACAAATTATAGCTTTCTCTCACACACTGTCTCAATTCAGAGGTTGATTAAGAAATAATTCGTAATATTTTATTTAAAAAGAAACCATGCTTTACAGTTTTTCAACCAATATTTCAGCTACGTGGCAGCACGTTCTTTTGTTTTGTTAAAACACTGTCGTGTTTGATGTCTTTGTTCACTGAAGTTCTTTGCTGTTGTTCTTTGCGGTGAATTCACGCACCCCTAACCGATTCATTAGACGATTTATTATTTCATCTTCCGTGCTAAACATATATATTCGATATAATTTTTGATGAGATAGCACATCATGTGTTTGCCTAACTAATTTATTAGTTCAGAGATCATAATGCATTTTTTTTGTGTTAGCCATCTTGGACAAAGATAATAAGAAATCACAGACATGACACTCTCATGTATGAGCTGTTTGACCTCGATGAGTATACACAGTTGCCGACGTATCCAACAAAAATGGCGAGATGTTTTTGTTTTATTCCGTATGTAAAAATTCATACTATCGCGTTCGTAACAACGGAATGTCTTACTCAACCTCTGATTTCAGACTTTATCCGAGTTTTTTTTTTTAAATTTGTTTTTTACCTAGTACAATGATATTTCATAGATGACATTTATTGATGTAAGGTTAGTAAACAATGCGTGTATCTATCGTCAAGAATTACAGCTAGATGTGCATCCTGTTGAAAAAATAATTAAAGGTAAGTAGTCATGAAAAATATTTTTATTATTTAATTAAACTAAGCACTTTTGTGTTGTCCTTCACTCATCACCAACCAGTTAGCTAGAGTTGTTACTCGCTAACCTTCAACAGACCAAAGCTGGAGGAGAGGAGCGATTCTTTTTTACAAAAAAAATCTCATATCCTGTTCACCTTTTGGGCAGCAAGTAACCTTGTCAAGCAAATCCAGTTGCTGCAATTATTTAACATGTAGCTGTCTCACCTTGAGCAGTGAGAGAAACTCCACCAAGTAACTTTTAGAAGCAAATCTACTCACAGAACCTTGTCTTTCAAGAAATATTTACCTCTTACATAAAGACCTCTGGGTAAGTGTAGTTAACATTTCCTACATGCACCCTAACAAGTAAAAAGAACTCTGCAAAAAAAAAATATAAATTTAGTACCATATCTAACATGATGATTTTTGTCAAAATGTCTTACCTGTCACCAACATAAACATTTCAAGAGGTAATCACATAGGCAAGTAGGGTAGAATATTTTTTTTTTTGATAATTGAGCTAAGCACTTTTATTACACTCAATAGAGGATCTTTTTTTTTTAATCTCTACTAGAAGAGTGAGGTTAATAGTGAACTTGTTTTGCTCTTACAATACCTTTCAGTAAAAAGATACTCAATTACGCACCAAAACAAGTGATGTCACCTATCACGCCCACCCACCCTAAGCATAGCAGTAGTAAGCTACCGCAAGGAGCGACATTCCACACTTGTGTGTAGCCTTGACAGCGAGAGGCGCCCCCCCGCACGTGCCTTGCCAAGTGAGAGGCCCCTTCAGGGAGTGAAGCGCACGGGGGCATGCGCAGTGGCTGCCGCTGGTCCAGAATTCTTCTATCGAAACTCTGGTCCAGCTTTCTTCTAGATCCTCTACTGATGTGAGGTACGCGTGTGCTACCGTTTTCTTGTTGTCTTTCGTTTTCGATCTTCGAAGAGGTCGGACGCGCGGTGCGCGCGGTCCGGGCCTACGGGGTCAACCTACCCTAAGGTAAACACGTTTAATTATTTTAAAATTTTGTAATATGTGATTTTGTTTTTTCTTTCTAAATTTAACTTTCATGTGTTTCAGCCTTTCTTATTAAATTTCGAGAAATGTAAATGTTCTCATCCTGCCAGGAAATCACCTCGAATCTTAGTTTGGGCTATTTCATTTATGCCTCTGTGTTACACGAGGCCACCTTTCGTTTGGAGGTTTTCCTGTTTTAAAATTTCTTTTATCCTTTATGTTGCAATGCGTTAATTTTCCGTCAGGTTGCCTCCAGTAGCTCTGTATAATGAAATTACAAGAAAAGTCTGTAGTTGTCCTTTGATGGACCATCCAGAAGATTGTTTGTTATATCCTATCTGGTTTATTGTTCAAGATTCAAGTTGCAGTTGTATTTCTGTTCCTTTTTCACGAATTGTGTTCTATAGGTTTCTGTTCTTGTTTTTCTAATTATATTTTATACGAAGGGTATGGGCGAGTACGTTCTTTTCCTTACAACATCCTACGATCTTACAGCCTCATAGGGTCCCAGTCCGCTTTCCACACTATTCCTGTCTGTAGTTGTCATTTAGACCTTTAAGCTTTGAGTATCCTATCCGCATCTTTTATTTTATTTACGATTTTATTTTTGATGTATGTAGCCAACCTTATCCTTGCTTCCTTTGTGTTTTGATAACTTGCGTGATACCGTTAATACCGTATTGCTGGTATCGGGATGATGGTGATGATTATCTTTTATATTATTATTACTTCGACGTTCACATTTTATGCTTCTTTTTGGCCGCAATAATCAATCCAGGCTACAATTACCGCTCGTGAGGTCAATTTCTTCTCGGATCTTGGAGATGTTTACTTCAAATGCTGAAACGGCCTTATGTGCAGAACCAGCATCAGTGTCTCCGTGTTGTAGCTGACCGAAGAAAACTTCGACTAGTGGCATAATTTTACGGAAGAATTCCAGCCAAAAATTGAAACTACAACTGGAAAGAACTTTTTTATGACCAAGAGCCTGACAAATTGTAGTTTCACTCATTACAGAGTCGCCTTCCAATATCTGGTTCATAATACCGTATTGAAACCGATACCAGCAATACGGTATTATGAACCAGATATTGGAAGGCGACTCTGTAATGAGTGAAACTACAATTTGTTAGGTTCTTGGTCATAAAAAAGTTCTTTCCAGTTGTAGTTTCATAAACTGTATTTACGCATCGTGATTGAAAATTCCACCTAGTAGGGCAAGCCCGTGGCAAACGTTTCCTCACTACCTCGTCAAGTATCGCGGTCCGCTGTGGACTGTTGGAGAAGAATGCACAAATTCCTTGCAAACTTGAAAAAAATATTTTCACATTGCGATTGATTGATGCCGCCTTGCTCATTACAAGATTAACTTGATGGGCATAGCAATGCACATATTCTGCGTTGGGATAGGATGTTTTTACAATAGCTTGTACCCCATCAGATGAACCAGCCATAACGGATGCCCCGTCATATGTCTGTGCAATTAACTTTTGGGGAGTTTCATTTACTTTGTGCTTCTTTAATTCTTCCAATAAACACGCAGCTAATGTCTGTGCGTCATGTTTAGCAGGAGACAGGAAACTCCAGAACCTTTCTATTGGTTTGCCTCTTACTACGTAACGGTACACAACAGAAATCTGGAATATATTGGAAATGTCACTGGTTTCATCTGCTATAATAGCTAAAAGTTCTGATTCCCTTATTTGTTTTGATATTTCTTCCTGGAATACCTCCAACATAATTTTCAAAAGTTCATTTTGAATTGTTTTGGATGTGCCTTTGAAAACAGTTGCCTTTTCCAAATGACCTTTTAGCACGGCATCCAATTCAGCGCTAAAATTAATTAGTCCTCTGAAAACACCTGGGTTTGATGACGATTCAGTTTCATCGTGCCCCTTTAAGGCCTGTTGAAAAGAACCGCAGAAACGAATACAGTTTAACACATATCTATTATGCCTAACTTCTTCGTTATACTCCGCAAGCTTCCTTCTAAACGCACTATCGAGTTGTGCAGCTTCGTTGACAGTTCCAAAAAGTGTCAGTCTTAAACAGTTTTGAATGTGAACAGCTGAAGATTCATGTTTCTTTACTTTGGTTCTTAAATGGTTTATGTCCGTAACTCCTACTTTGGTCCACGCGGGTTCCCCACCAAACAACAAGCACGGGAAGCAGAACAACGCATTTTTAAGTTCGCAACCACATAACCAATCACTATTTGTATAAATATCCCTTTTAAACACCCTCCTAAACTGTCGATTTCCAGTATTAATATTCTGCACAATATTTAAGTCCGGTAATGGTCTTCCGAGTGCCTTTACGGTAAGTTTCTCCTCATCAGAAAGCTGGAAAAACACTCTAACTTGTAAATTACTTACAGTATTCACTTTCACTCACACTCCGCTACACATGAGATTACACCTTGAAAAGTTAATATTTCAAACCAAACAGTCAGTTAAAACAAAATACTAATACACTCACAGGTGATAGATTTGACCGATAATGCCATGACACGACACCAACAAATAGTCAAACTTAACTACACTAACACCGACAGCTTTGTGACGAACTCTTACTCACAATCTAGAATCCATCAGTTATAATAATAACGCACAAACTATCTACAACCAAAATACTCAATCACCTGAAAACACACCAAGACCTGCACGTGATAAATGTAAACATAACGTCTACAAGAACACCAACAACACCATGTCGCAAATAGCAATAGTCCAGCCGTTTATCAACAATCAACATGTGACAATGTTGTCACAAAGCTCGCTTTACGGTTGAAAAAAGTATAACATGAAGTTATGCTCATGAAAAAATGTTTCCTCGGAAAGTATATCCTCAAAACAAATTTTGTGATTAAAAAATGGTCATGATTGCCCATGAAATACAAATGTTGGTAATATTGTTAATGGTGCGGTACAGCTTACCCTAGTGGCGTGGAAAAGAAATTACCGTTGCGAGAGGAGAGAAAGCAGGGATGAAGTCATCTCTGCAGAGTGGTGCAATCTAACGGGGACATTTTCGTTAGGGGACTTGCTGTTCTCGTGCAACTCCCTAGGACCGATACTGGTGGCCTTGCTACCTGATGCTATACATCGACCCTACTGAAACTAAATAGCGGCGCGCTGTGCGCTAGGGAGTTGCTGTTCTCGTGCAACTCCCTAGGACCGATACTGGTGGCCTTGCTACCTGATGCTATACATCGACCCTACTGAAACTAAATAGCGGGGAGTTTGGCGTAGGAAAGTCA
Organism: Anabrus simplex; assembly: GCF_040414725.1. Taxonomy (NCBI): domain Eukaryota; kingdom Metazoa; phylum Arthropoda; class Insecta; order Orthoptera; family Tettigoniidae; genus Anabrus; species Anabrus simplex. The sequence continues at coordinate 100,360,810 of NC_090274.1, read as the reverse complement.
ACCCCCTGAGTTTGATTTGAAGACGGCGGAGTTTAATGGTCCATTACGAAGCATTAGTACATCGAACGACAAAAGATGGTTGGTTTTAACACATTTTAGAGTACATGTTAGGTTTATTAAGCTGCAAAATAGGAAGAAAAGACGACCAATGAAGCGTAAAATTATTGGGAGTTGTGCAAACCTGCAACAATACCACGCACCGCCCTTGATAAACACGACGCAATACACACAGTTCATTAAAAGGCGGGCGAATTTTCCAACAGTGATTAATTTCACCTACTCAACCTGTCTCCACTCCCGTTTATCACACCTCCCTTCTTTTATATCTCTTATTTTTACAACTATCCGTCACCCCCCCCCCCAAATGTATACTCCTACGCATCAAAGAGCTGACTAAAGGAAATAACTATTCGTAGAACCTCCACGGTAGATTTAAAAGGAGCACGAACACTACCAATAAATAAAATAATAGCAAGGGCCAAAAGCATGCGCAGAGCATACATACATACATTGTCTCTACATCATTAGTCCAGCCCGTGGACCGCCATTCACACAGACGCGTAACGACTGTCGTTTGTTTTCTCGCTCGCGACCTGCTTGGAAAGGATGTCCTGTAGCAGTGCTCAGTGCTGCCAACCTCTGTACTTAGGAACTATGCCTCGAATTGTTCCCCGTTCTTGCCGTGGACAAGACCATTGGTCTGGACGGTTAGAAGCCGCGAAGCGGCGTTAGGCGCCTAGTTTCGTAAACGGTTAGGATAGGATCTAGGCAAGACCATTGGTCTGGACAGTTAGGATTCTTGCCGTGGACAAGACCATTGGTCTGGACGGTTAGAAGCCGCGAAGCGGCGTTAGGCCCCTAGTTTCGTAAACGGTTAGGATAGGATCTAGGCAAGACCATTGGTCTGGACAGTTAGGATTCTTGCCGTGGACAAGACCATTGGTCTGGACGGTTAGAAGCCGCGAAGCGGCGTTAGGCCCCTAGTTTCGTATACGGTTAGGATAGGATGTAGACAAGACCATTGGTCTGGACAGTTAGAATTCTTGCCGTGGACAAGACCATTGGTCTGGACGGTTAGGATTCTTGCCGTGGAAAAAACCATTGGTCTGGACGGTTAGAAGCCGCGAAGCGGCGTTAGGCCCTAGTTTCGTATACGGTTAGGCTTGGATCTAGGCAAGACCATTGGTCTGGACAGTTAGGATTCTTGCCGTGGACAAGACCATTGGTCTGGACGGTAAGGATTCTTGCCGTGGACAAGACCATTGGTCTGGACGGTTAGAAGCCGCGAAGCGGCGTTAGGCCCCTAGTTTCGTATACGGTTAGGCTAGGATCTAGGCAAGACCATTGGTCCGGACAGTTAGGATTCTTCCCGTGGACAAGACCATTGGTCTGGACGGTTAGGATTCTTGCCGTGGACAAGACCATTGGCCTGGACGGTTAGAAGCCGCGAAGCGGCGTTAGGCCCTTAGTTTCGTATACGGTGAGGCTAGGATCTAGGCAAGACCATTGATCTGGACGGTTAGGATTCTTGCCGTGGACAAGACCATTGGTCTGGACAGTTAGAAGCCGCGAAGCCCCTAGTTTCCTGATGTCTAGACTGGGCGACAGGAGCGCATTCTCTGAGGTCTAGTGTTTGGAATATGAAATAGAAGTTGGCTAGACTAGACCTGTGATATAGCTAATCGATTGTTTTTGATAACACACTTTACCTCCATAACTGTTGCTTCATTATTGATGTAATGGCTGACTGCGGTGGTTGTGTTGTCACCTACACTGATTTTGTAACTAAATATCATAACAGTTCAAGCGATTTACTCGAGTTTTATCAAGATCACGGTTTGCTATCTATTAGCACAGTTTGTGGAATGTGCGGGCGTGATGCTCCATTGCGTGTGATAAAGAGAGGGGAAAAAAGTGAAATTACAGTTATTCGGTGTCGACGAGTCGAACGGGGCGTCAGCTGTAATTCGAAAGTTAGTGGAAGGAAAAATACCTTCTTTGAAGGCTCCAATTTGATCTTATATCAAATAGGTCAGTTTGCGATCCTGTGGTGCCTTTCACCAAAACCCCTGGCTCCAACTGTGAAGCTTGAGTTGGGTTTCTCTGGCACAACTGTTGTGGATTGGTCCAACTTTTGTAGGAAGGTGTGTATTGCCTGGGTTGACGACAATAAAAAAAATAGGTGGACCCGGCATAATCGTTGAAATCGACGAAAGCAAGTTCGGAAAGAGAAAGTATAATCGAGGCAGGCGGATAGAAGTGCAGTGGCTCTTTGGAGGCGTGGAGAGGGAGAACTTCAGAAACTTCTTCGTACTTCCAGTGGAAAAAAGGGATAAAGCCACATTCCTTGCCGTCATTAAAGACTGGATCCTCCCAGGCCTACGACTGCCTGGAGGACGAGGGTTTCGTGCACCTCCGCGTGAACCACTCTCTTCAGTTTGTAGACACTAGGAAGAGTGGTCACGTGAATAGGGGAACCAGGAGGGTAATGCCCATCAATCGTCCTACCGTGCACACACAAAATATTGAAAACCGGTGGCCTTACCTCAAGCACGGGAGCTACTCGGTTCCGGGATTCGGCAGGAGAAAATTATTTTTCAACGGTTATCTTGCCGAATCTCTCTTTAAGAGCTCGTTCCCCTTAAACGCCCGGGTGCACGAATTCCTCAAGGCTGCAGCAACCCTCTACCCTCCTCTACATTAAGGTAAGTTTCACGTATCTCCATTGTTGTTCTGTATTGTACATTGTTCTCTTCACATGTTACATTTACTTGCGCTTTTATTGTGCTGCGGTTGGTAACGGATTATCTTCAACATAGAAGACCGGAAGGAGATCACGTGCCACTTTACATTGGCCAATAAGAATACAAGTACCTACTTCACAAATGAACATGGCGTGTAATAATCTTTATTAGGTTATAAAAGTAAATGTGCTTCTTGGGGCGGGATGGTGGGTTCCTGGACATCGCAAAGAACACATCTCTCCTCTGAGACGCACTCCAAGTAAGATTTCACTAATTCCAATCACTTGTAACACTATAAATTACACCGGTCTACGGGCTGTATTAATACCAAATCTGGTAACTTACCCATCCACAAAATGTATTGTAATTCATTACTATTAGTGGTTGGTTCATAAAAATCATTGTGTCGGAAAACATCACGACACGTTGAAACTTGTGCGTCAAAATTATCCACGGAATCCCTCTTGGAACATTTTCCGGTGCTGTTTCGGTTTGACTGTTCGAGTGACGTCATGCGTCTTGCACCTACGCGATTAATGCGTGTGTTTGTTTAGGCTTGCAAAATTATTTTTGGTCTTGTAGAACAATATTCTGTGCTTCCACATATTTCTGCTGTAGACATTTTTGCGCGATTTTCCATCCTTGCAACTATATCTGATGAGCAAGAATATGTGTGATAGTTATAATTGTTTACTGCACTTTGTACTGGTATGATAAGGTTGCTGTCAACTTGTGTGATGTGTGGTGGAGCGCTGGCCACGTGGCATCACTTAACGTGTTTATCTACTGGCATATGGTGAAGATCTGCTATTCTTCAACCAAGTAAGACTATTCCACGTTTACTGGACTTAAAATGTTGGACTGTCATCTTCTGTAATCAACGTGTGAAGATTTGATTTGGACATTGAAACTACCATGTAATCTTGTATCCAACGTCTCAACTTTTCGCCTCCCCGTGTTTTGGCTTTCGGATGGGAGAATCTGTGACATGAATTAAAGCTAACCTCATTTATTTGACATAGGTATTTGTGTGTGGGGAATTCATCTACCATTGTTTGAATTGCAGTTAATTTATGTGACTGAACTATGACTATTTCAATGTGTAATCTCCTATTGATACGTCAGTAGCTTCGATGTTTCTCATTCGCTCAGTAAGCTAGTTGATTTGCGCGCGCAGGCGCACTATTCCCTTGAACTAAGCGATGTGCTTCTTGCTCGCTGCACACGAGTCATTTGGTAGCCAAGTGCCATCATGGACGCTATTACTAACCGTGTTCTGTGGAAGATGCGATTGAGAGTTGGTGGAATGGAGCGCGATACCCCTGGCTGATAGCCATGTAAACCAAGACACTTGCCTTAGTTGGAGTATGTTTAGTGTTTTAATATTTTTATTTACCGTTCTTTAATATATAAGTGACTGGAATATCTGAGTGAGCGTGCTTCATTGCAAAATGACCTAACAACGTAAGCTATCGGATTATATTAAACTGGACACCCAAGGATGTAAGTACAAGTATCCTTTTAATTGTTTCAAAACTGTTCTTGTTATTTGGAGAAGAAGAGGCTGAGTAACACGCTATCATTGACATTCATATTGTGGGAAATTTCGGCAACGCTGTCAGAATTGTATCAAGCCAACCTCGCAACTGTAATTCGAAATTACGCCTACTTTTTCAAGGACCCGTCGGTGACGGTTTATTCATTAAGTTAAGTGGGATTTCTTCATCCTCAAGATTTTAAAATGTAACATGTTTGTTAAATTCAGTATTCCAATTGTAATTGATAATGGGGTAATTCTGGAACTCGGTATATGCGCGGATGAGAGGCAAATTTCTCCATTCATTTTATTTCATTGAGGTTGTCGTTGTGATACCTTTTCTGTTCCTTAAAGTTATTGAGGTTATTATTATTAATTTTAGTTGGTGGATTTCTTTCTATATTTCCTGTTCAGGGTTGTGGTCTCTATAGCACTGTTATCACTGTATTGGATGATGCTGTGTGCTAGTATAATTTTCGTGATGGGATCATTCTTTAACTCCTTACTGGGATGGTTTATTTCCTGTCTTATTCGCACATTACCGTATTCCAGGACCTCCTGAAAATTAAATTCAGTCACTGGCATTTTAATCCACTTTTAATAGTTTGTTGGAGGAAATGACTGTCACAGACAAAATACTTACCAATGACAATATTTAACATGGGTGGGAGAAGCCCACTCCAAAAGTAGATTCATCAAAAGGCCGGGAAGAAGTACCCACCTAAAGCTTTAACCCTCCTTACCATGTCATGTGAAATGAGCCACACCATGAAAGTCAAAATATATTAATGAACACATTCATACCTACAGATGCAATTAAAATTCTACTAAGTAAATGAAAAGAAATATCTTGTCAATTAAAATTAATATTGTGAAACAATTGAAACCAGAAATTGAAATATTTCTTAGATCAAGATAAAAATTGAAGGTTGAGGTACGTCAAAACAACCTTAAATATATCCCTAATATATTATTATTATCACTATTATTATTGGAGTGTGTACAGTGTCCGGAACCTCAGAATTAGAACAGGCCTTGGTTTACTAGGCAAGGAATATTGTTAAATAAAAATGAATTTTGGTACTTGACATGCACAATCAACTGGCAATATTAAAAAAACTGACCAGCACAATTAATTCAATAAATAGATTCCATATTTAACTGACTAGCTAGCAGAATAAATAACAGCCATTAAGCACAATTCCATCTATGAGTAATATTCAAAGACAGTCATCTATTTTTCAACAACAAGATACGGCAGAGAAAACGAAAATCATCATCAAACAAACTCGTAACCAGGCAACCGGCCATGATAATAGGCAAGGCAATAAGCTTAAAGAAATCTAGCCTTTCGGCCATTGATAATTTTGAGGTTTCGTTTACATTAGGGAAGAATACCACGAAATGCAAATGTGAACTTTTAGGCCTACACTCATCATGCGATGTTCACATAACACCTTTAATAATCTTCGAACCTCGAACTAGAACCATGATATAGCTTTTAAAACTTAAAAGAAGGGATGATTATTTAATTAAGGTTATCATTTTAGCATATTTTAAGGATTCTAAAGTTGCGAATTACAGATGTGGCATATCTGCCGATCACACGGCCACTGGAATCAGTTCCACACATAAATTTTAACTCATAACATACAAAAAGGTTACATATTTACCTTGAGGTTCGGACCACAACACTACCTGATTAAAAATGGAAATTGAATGAAATAGTTTACCACATGGGCACGTGAAACGGATGAAAAAATTTGCAATTAAGGAAAGGTAATATTCTTGGTAAATCAAACAATAACGGCTAGTGCTGACTTGAAGAAAGCATCATGGAAACACGAAAAGCCACAGTGTTTTTTTTATCCAGGATCAAAAATCCTTCTTGCACACATTCTTATCTTCGCACAACCCAAATCTTGCTCGACTACAGAGGTCAAAATTCATTTGTCCAGTTCAGCTGTCTTACTGTCGGAGTTCCGACTGGCAGCTGCGTGGAGCGCCACTAACTGGCTGAGTCTTTATTAACGAGGAACGCCAACAGGCTTCGCAGCGATGCACACTCGTTTCTATTCATAATTTGACACGAATCTCAATTTACCTGCGAATTTACCTTAATAATGTCTCCATGAGAAATTTAAAATTCTATTCATTATTATTGTAATATCGTGGTTGTAGGGAACTGATATTTGTTTCTCCCATTCCTTAAAGATACCTACGTTTACGCTCCTCAGACTATTCATGTCCGTGTTTCCCTTTTTTCTTCCATTATGAAGTGTCGTTTATCTTATCTCTCTCTACGCTACAAATGTGTGGGCCTTGCCTGTTGTTTGATGATTTTATGTTAGCTCGGCTTGGGAAGCTGTAGACTTCATCGTGTGTACCACTGTTCAGTTAACTGTGGACTTTCAATATCGTTTCCCTTCGTAATTTGTAACTAATTTGGGAAATATTTTTATTTGGATTTTATTGGATTTTTGCAATTCTCTTGTCTCTTTATTTAATTATTTATGTATGGAAAATTTAGATTGCGACCTTTGGTTTTAAAATTGTGCGTGTTACCATGTTTCTGGGATGATTGAAATGTTTATGAAAAACTGGCCAGTGGTGTATTTAATTGTTAACGTGCGGATCCGTCTTAATATTTGTCACTTATTGATTCTGATGTGAGCTGCAGACTACACTTATTTCTCTGTACTGTAAGAGTTACTTTACTTTGTAATGTGAGTGGGTTTTCACAATTTTAATTTTTTTAAATAAGAAATTTGTCTCTTATTTGAATTCATTAATTTAATAAGAAATACTTGCTTTTGGGGGTTTAAGTTCTCCGACTTGCTTATTTTATTACATCGTAAGGATTATTTTACATTGTTATCTAAGTGTGGAATCATAATTTTATTTATGTAAAAAACTGAGTATTTAATGCATAATTAAAAGGGTTGATTTTATCATTAAATTATTTACTCTTTATTTTGTTTATTTTTCAATATATTGCAGAAAGTTTTAAATCTTATTTAAGTATCATTCATATTTTTTCTTTTCCTAATTTTTAAGGAAATTTTTATTTTTGAATTTTAATTTGGCTTTTATTTAGTAGTTAGCGATATTGACATGGCCACCCCTCAAGTAGTAAGCTAAGATCCTGTCATCTTATCCTTTAGGTTCTGGGTCCTCCACGTCGGAACGTTTAATGCTGCAGCCCCCAAAGGTAAGTATTTTGCGTCTTGTGCTCATTTTGTCATTACATGCGTGTTTATTGTTGTGTATAGGCTTGGTCGTTGCAGAGGGTTTTGGAACAGAAGCAGCAATCCAGAAAGGATTGAGGGAAAGCTCCAGTTTGTCACATCCTTTTAATGTTTACATAGAACAGACAGTATAAGATATCAAAGAGGAATTTGGAAAGGGATTCACAATCCAACGAGTGGAAATCAAGACCTTAAGATTTGCCGATGATATTGTTATTCTATCTCAGACTGCACAAAATCTCGAGATGCTGCTGATTGTTGTGGACGATGTCTTGGTTAAGTAGTACAAGATGAATATAAATAAGTCCAAAACAAAAAGTAATGCAATGGATTCGAACGAAGGCAGGTGATGCAGGAAATATTAGATTAGGAAATAAAGTCTTAAAGGAAGTAGATGAATATTGTTACTTGGGTAGTAAAATAACTAACAATGGCAGAAGTAAGGAGGACGTAAAATGCAGACTAGAACAAGCAAGGCAGAGCTTTCTTAAGAAAGGACATTTGCTCACTTTAAACATTGATGTAGGAATTAGAAAGATGTTTCTGAAGACCATCATCTGGAGCGTGGCATTGCATGGAAGTGAAAAATTGACGATAACTAGCTCAGAAAGAAAGAGAATCGAAGCTTTTTCAAATGGAGTGTTACAGAAGAATGCTGAAAGATGGATGAATCGTATCACAAATAAAGAGATACTGAATCGAATTGGTGAGAGATCTATTTGGGTAAATTTGACGAGAACAAGGAACAGAATGACAGGACACATCACAAGACTACCAGGACTCATTCAGTTGGTTGTTGAAGGAAGTTTAGGCGGTAAGAACGTTAGGGGTAGTCGAAAGTAAGAATATGACAAGCAGATAAGTGCAGATGTTGGATACAATAGTTACGTAGAAATGAAAAGGTTAGCAAAAGAGAGGGTGGCATGTAGAGCTTCATTTAACCAGTCTGACTGATGACTAAGAAAACATTAAAAATAGCACCCAGCATGAGGTGTTTAAGTATTTGATTTGATAATTTTTAGTCAATGGCGATGTTTATTAATGATTATGTTACTAACGTATATTATAGTATACCCAATTTCCACTCTTCAATATACTTCCTACCACATCCATTACGACAATGTGGGCGCTATCCAAAAATCGCAAACATGTGTGGTCGAATATCAGATTAGGTTGAATTATTACCACATTGAACAAAATGATGTGGACGTGTCTAAAAACCGCTGTCTTTTAACACGCAACTAAGATTTCTCTAACTAAGTGCATATTCAACTCAGACTTCTGGCCAAAGCGTTTACACACATCGATCTCAACAAAGTGGGAGAGATGCAATATATCTTGATTTCGAAGAATGGAATAGGTAATAAAACTAATTATCGCACTGATCAAATGAATGTAGACGCACCCCAGTATCCGTCAGCGTATGTTGTCGAAGAACTGCCTTTTAGAAAACTTCTTCGCAGAGTCATTATAAGAACGGGAACTCTCACTAGTATGAATAAGCAGGTGTTGCTAGTCGCCTTGTTTGGACGCTCACGATGAAATATCTTAGAAAACTTTTTACCAAACTAATGTGGTCGCTGACCAGTATGTGTAAGAAGGTGAAACTTAAGATGTGAATTCTGGGAAAACATCTGACCACATTGTTTGCAAAAATGTGCACGCTCACGAGTATGTGCTTAATAAGACATGACTTTAAAGTAAACTTAGAAGGGCATTGATCACAGAAATATAGACGCTCACCAATATCTACAAGAAGGTGACGCTGAAGACTCGTCTTCTCAGAAAATGTCTTACCACATTGTCTACAAGAAAAAGGACGCTAATCAGTATGTGTAAGAAGGTGACGCCAAAGATATGACTTCTGAGAAAACCTCTTACCACACTGATTACAAGAGTAAGGACGTTCACCAGTATGTGTAAGAAGGTGATGCCGAAGAAATGACTTCCGAGAAAACCTCTTACCACATTGTATACAGGAATATGGCTGCTCACCAGTATGTGAAAGAAGGTGATTATTGAGATTGGACTTGTGAGAAAACCTCTTACCACACTGTTTACAGGAATGAGGACGTTCACCAGTATGAGTAAACTGATGTTTCCGAAGACTTGACTTTTGAGTAAAATTAGAACCACATTGACCACAGGAAAATGGACGCTCACCAGTATGTGTAAGAAGGTGACCCCGAAGATTCGACGTATCAAAAAACCTCTTACCACATTGTTTACAAGAATATAGACGCTCACCAGTATGTCTTAAAAGGTGCCTTTTGAGATTGGACTTGTGAGAAAACCCCTTAGTACACTGTTTACAGGAAAATGGACGTTCACCTGTATGTGTAAAAAGGTGACTTTTGAGATTGGACATCTGAGTAAACCTCCTACCACATTGTTTACAGGCATGACGACGCTCTTCAGTATGTGCAATCACATGTCTCCGAAGACTTGACTTTTCAGTAAAATTAGAACCGCATTGATCACAAGAATATGGACGCTCACCAGTATGAATAAGAAGGTGACGCTGAAGACGGCTCTTCTCAGAGAATCTCTTACCACATTGTTTACAGGCATTTGGATTCTCTCCAGTATGTGTACGAAGGTGACGCTTAAGATTCCACTCGTGGGAAAAGCTCGCATCACATTGTTTACAGCAATTGGGACGCTCACCAGTATGTGCAAACTGGTGTTTTCGAAGACTTGACTTTACAGTAAAATTAGAACTACATTGATCACAGGAATATCGACGCACAGCAGTATGTATAAGAAGGTGACGCCGAAGATTTGACTTCTGAGAAAACCTCTTACCACATTGTATACAAGAATATGGCTGCTCACCAGTATGTGTAAGAAGGTGACTACTAAGATGTGATTTGTGAAAAAACTTCAGGCCACATTGTTTACAGGAATACGGACGCACACTGGTATGTGTAGCAATGTGATGCCGAAGGTGCGATTTCCGAGAAAACTTAGAACCACATTCATTACAACATAGTTCCCATTCGCTATTGGGATGAATTGGACTTTGATCAGACTCACGGAACATGTGTGGGTTGCATTCATTACAAGTGGACAAAATGCACAGCACCTTACTTCCTTCTTTCGTTATCTTGCACCTACTGTTACACGTACCCACTGGACCTCCGGTAATTAATGGAACATTCCCAAATCTAGAAAACGGAAAAATAAGTTATTAAATTTTACAAGTAAGATGACAAAATCAAATACAATAATCAGAAGCAAACGCAATATATGTACCAAGATTGGTTCTTATCACATAACATAACAGACCAAATCTCAATAATTTCAGATAAAGGCTCAAACACATAAGCCCATATAATTTCTAATTGCCAAATAGAATATACGGTAAGTCTGCACTTAACCACAGCACAGCCAAACTATTCAAGAGGGTCCTATATGGAAGCAATTATTGTGAGAATGCTTCCCTTAGTGATTTCCTTACCTGCATTCTCAACTTCATTTTAACTGATACTCATCACATTTAAGATGCCAAATAATAACTAATAATTTAATGGCTTCATCCTTAGTGAGATTATATGTTGTCAGGATTTCTCTATCATCTACTGGACATTGGCAAGGGCTTCTGGCCAATTTGACGTCCAATTTCTGAGATAAACATGTTTCTGACTGAAGTCCCTCAGCTACTTCATCTGAGCTAATACCTGTCAACATATCAAGGTTAAAATAAGAATATGCAGTAGAGTGAGATTCTTTGTGTTCGTCAGCAAGCTGAACTAGAAATTTCGGAGCAAGAAACGGGGCAGAACTTATAACAGTAGTACGGTGGTAGTTCTCTTCATCACAGGATTCACAGCACACAATATTCCGAAGACTCCTGTGGTCGGGTTGTATTAACACAAATTTGTATATCTTAGGAACATCAGCTGAATGAGTAACAAGATGGGTTATGAATCTTAAAACAATAGACAGGAAGTCAGGCTAAAATTCTGGGTAAGCCGTTTACAATGGGTTCAAAACTATCCCATTTCAAGATTCACAACTTCTGTCAAACTCAACAGTTAGGTTGGTTAACATGCTAGAATCTTTGAGTACACAATGATGGGGCATATGTATGCTTGATGAGTTAGAAGTCATGAGGGGTATATTTTCCCTGTGTCCCGTTTCACTGTTTTCATGCATGAAAATTACATTACGTTACATTACATTACCTGGCATTACCTAGCAAACTTATTTTCAGTGTGTTCGAGCATTTTAACAGCATTACGCTTAAACTGAGGTACAGGTGACGACACTTCAGAACGAATAGGAAATTTGCCATTAAACCTGCCAGAATCATCCATTTCATCATTGTTCAAAAAAAGTTCTTCACATGCCCTTTCTTCAGGAGTAAGGAATGGTTTATGGCGTTCTGCAAGCTTCCAAAACATCTGCAATTTTGTGTAAAGACAATCGAGATTTATTAGCCTGGCACACCGAACTTTGGCGTTATTCTTAACATAAAAATCAGGGATGGTGCCTGACAATCCCCAACCAAATTTGGTCATCTAACAAAGTTCGATAACCTTCCTTATGCAAGGTATTACAAGACAAAATATCATTACAGACTTCAACTCTTTGCAAGATATAAGAGGAAGAACGCTGCTTAAATGTTCTATCATTTAAAACGACATCACGAGCAATATACGAAATGGAACAATCAATTTGTTGTGCAGGAATTTGGCTTGTGGTGTATTCACAACTGCACAGTTCAACTTCAATGTAAAATCTGACACATTAGAGAACAAAACAAGGTTGCATGTGGATCATCCAGGCGATACAGGTAGCCAACAAACCTTAGTACACATGTCAAGCTTCGAGACAAATCTACAACGCACTAAGAATAAATGACTCCCCCAGTCCAATAAATTCTTCAACTAGTACAATCTCTCCTGAACAGTTCTTCACTGCTATACATGCTGTGGTTAACTAAATATTTGGGGGCTGGCACAACTGCAGAACTTCTAACAGGTACATCATTAATGGGAATTGTTTGTTCTTTACAAACCAATAAGGTGTGGGGTCCATTTACCGGGGACATTTGTGTCGCTTACACTGTTTAAATATATGAGAAGCAAAAAATTTAGATACCAAAGGTTACTTTCCCTAACAAACTTGCAGTGATAATTAATGTTTGTTTGAAATTTCTACAATCAGAATTGCTATGTTTATCAAGTTTTCAACACTCACCGTTAAAGGAAATACTCTTGTTGGTACTGTGTAATAAAATCTAAAACAACTGACAATGACAAAAGGGCCATGAATTAAAGAAAATTAGTGGAGCCAATTCACAATGCCTTATTTTTGGAGATAATGCTTGTTGTCCACAAGGGTCCAAAATCCATGCACTGAACTTTGCAATAGTATTAATTACTGGTAAAGTAGAACCATGGCCTTCCTCCTATAGTGGTAAAAATCACACATGTTGTACTCACAGCGTTCCTCTCATGGTGGTACTAATCACAGGTAATATAGACACAGGGCATGACATACATAATGGCACCCCTCAAATGTAACACAGACCGATGGTGTTCCTCACATAGTGGGACTAAACACGGTCACCGACTAGATCAATGATGATGATCATAATTCTTGTTCAAAGGGGCTTACCTGCTAGGTAACCAGACCCTATTGGTATGAGGTGCAACAAAATGAAACAATAATTAAAACATCAACATGTATTCATCGACAAGATTCTAAAGTAAATGATGGTGAAAAATTAGCATGAATTCAAAATAATCAGTGGATCCAAATGACAATGCTTTAATGACTTCACTATGCAGGGTAGGATTAAAAAGAACTTTAGGATAAAACATACAACTTAGCTTGGAGTCCCAACGCTCAATGCTGCATCAGCCTGTTTGCATCCCGGAGTCAGCGTGCTTTCCTCCTCCAAAGAGCGAGTTTGCTACATGTTTTTAGGTCCTATTGCCAAGAACATCCACCCGATGGATGATAAGTTCGAATCCGCACTTAAGAAGATAGTTTTAAAGTGGTTTCACATTTTCATACTTAGCTGGTTAACATGTCACTGTACTGTGAAACTCCTACTCCTCAAAGATGTAGTAGCGCTTAACCCCTTCCTTATTGACAGAGTACTGTATGACCTCTTCCTACCTAGAACTCATTTCTGTTACAAAATTGAGAAAACCTCAGATTTATCTCTCAGACCTCTTAACAGACAACCAAACATACACCCTCATGGAATAGACCTAAATGAATTGCTGTTAAAATTTATACTTCATCAATTCACATTAAAATAAATGCCTTCCTCACCACCACCATTAAGGAACAAACGCTGAATCTCCGTGTTCTGAGATAGAGATTTGAACCCCAAAAACTACAACAAAAACTCCACTCATATTCACTTAAAAACGGGTATTGATATAATCGTTTTACAGAGAATCGGTTCATCATGAGATTCGACTATAGAGTAGTGTCACTATTATAATTAAACTTATGGTTTAATGGTCCACCTTTTCAATCCTATATTATGCAATGTGTATAGACTATATAGTATTGGAAAGGTGGACCACTACAACATAAGTTTAATTATTACTGTGACGACAATTCAATACGGATCAAAAACAACTAATTTATATCCTATGATATTGAGTAGCATGGCAAAGTAACTATGAGTTGCGACATAACAACTTCAACAGAAACCAACAGAGAGCACCATCAGTTAGAAATATACCATCTGCGGGAAAAGCTTCTTCTATGGTGTCCGGAAATTCTACACCATCACCACCACCATGAGGACAACAAATTGCTATGGAGAGGAATGCAGGGAAGCAGCTAGGAGCCTGGAAGACAGTGATTCTCCAATCCCAAATAATTGCACGTAGCTTGCTATTGCTCCAGAGGAATAAATCCCGTTTGTATTGACGGGCAGAACACACCCCCCACTCTCAATCAGGCGGCACATCACATCTCAACATCAGGGTGATATTCTTTTTGCTAGTTGCTTTACATCGCACCGACATAGATAGGTCTTATGGCGATGATGAGACAGGAAAGGGCTAGGAGTGGGAAGAAAGCGGCCATGGCCTTAATTAAGGTACAGCCCCAGCATTTGCCTGGTGTGAAAATGGGAAACCACGGAAAACCATTTTCAGGGCTGCCGACAGTGGGGTTCGAACCTACTATCTCCCGAATACAGGATACTGGCCGCACTTAAACGACTGCAGCTATCGAGCTCGGTGGGAGAGTGATATTCCAGCGCAGTTCCATTTACCAGCTGCGAACCGATCGACGATATTACCGCCAGTAAATATCAGGAGCTAAGCAGAGGCAGCAAAAAACCTGCACTGCTCACACAAAGTACAACGCAGTGGCACAACAACAAACACTGGTCTGCCTGTCCCAATCTACACAGTGAAGATGAGAAATCTGTACCAGGATATCAACCACTCGCTCCAAATCTACAATATAATCACCAAGCTTCTGCACAATGCCACACGAGATTATCTCCTAGAAATTCGCCACAGCAAAGATGGGTACCCCATCAAAATTTCTAAAGATATTTATACAGTGCAAGTCAACAAAATAGGACTGGCACATTTTGGACACATGCTACAGCACAGAACCAGGCTCAACAATGCGGCACAACTAACCGCCTTTGCGTCCAGCCCCCACCTGGTCAGCTGTGGTACATGGGGTTCATAGCAGCTACACGGAGGACGTTATCACGTTCAGAAACAGGGACATCAAACATTCCGGGCCATTCGGATCCGGAATTCTAACGGACACACCTCACTGATGTGTATCCTGTCCCGGGTTAGGGCAACAATGAACCAGCTTCTGAAGGATGGTTTTTCTGATCTACGTGAAGCGACATCATGTGGAAGCCTCTTGGTCATCTTGAACATAATGCAGACACTGCGATTGCTGCGAATTATATGATCATCCTACTACTGCTCACTTCAAAATGTGCGATTCGTAGTGGACAACACACCTCCAGTGCTTGCACGAGAAGGGGATCCCTCAAATGGAACACTTGCAGTGAAGATCATCCACCTTTCTCAGTTAAATGTAAGGGTAAAGCTTAACCTTCTCCCACTCAGCCGGAAAAAGTGTTACCTATAACAACAATTGACATCCCTGCCCCTCCCTTCCCTTCCACTCTTCCCCTCCTTCCACTGAGACCATTCTGAAAACCATCACTATGGACCTCCAAAATATTGTCCCATTCCAACGTCCTGATGTTCTGTATCAGATCCAGCTAGCGGTGCGATTGCTCTTCCAGACTCATCTTGGCGGAACTTTCTCGGCGACGTGAATGCACTGTGCATTATTTCTACCTGATCCCAGTCCACTGTTGTAGTAAATGAATGTTTATTACATTAATGTGTGTTCTTTAAAGGTCAAGTGACTGCTGCCCGAATAGATGTCACGGAGGGGTAGCAATTAGTATTCACAAATCCATCCCTTCAGAACAACATGATCATTCCTTAAACGAATATCTATCTTCCTGAAACCTGATGAAAAAATTAAAAAATGATGAATGCCAATTTTTTCATGTTAGAATTACAAACGCGCAAAGAAGAGTAGAATAAGGTTCGAACTCTTCTCTTCCTGAATATTCGGGTCACAGGTTCGAAGGTGTGCCTTGTAATGTTCATGGGAATATTTTAATATTTGGAGTGCTTAGGGAGGCAGGGGAATCAAGCATGGTTTCAAAGACCTTCATATGACCATAGTATTTTCTCTGGAACCATCTGAGTTAAGACCGTAGAATGTTACACCTTATAAGAAACAAGTTATTCTTCACATGAAGGACATATATTTTGCAATTTTACTTTAACAAGACAAAATTATAAACATTTTGTGACTTATATGCTTCAAGCTCGATCATCTCTCATGTGTGTACGGACTTAACAACTGAGTTTCTCACCTTAGATATTAATGAATTTTACTTGTTTTTAATCACTATTGCATGTGTGCCATGAGTTTGATACTGCTTTTTGAATGTTTGTATTTTGTTTAAGTGTATCACTGGCTGATGATGACAGGTAATCAGTGTCGAAACTAGTACCACTCTTTTATGAACCACATGCGGTATAATTCACATCAATGAATTAGTATTAAAAGGGTGGACACAAAATCTCGACACCCTCCATCCCATACCTCAGTAACACGCAAGTTTCTGTCCTCAGCACTCCATATATGACCATGTCTTTCATATCTCTGTATCCATCACAAAATATTTACCTACCGAAATATGCACAGCCCTTACCTGTCTTGATCTTGAGAATGCCTTTCAAAGGAATGATATATAAATTCCATCATCTTCGAGTTCCAAAGACAATCACCAATTTCCTAGCGAAAATCAATGTCCAAAACACATTTACCTACAACTCTCCAATTAAGGCATGAGTACCACAAGGTTCCCACTGTCACCACATTTGTGTGTCCTGTTTTGTAACAATATTACCCAACCGATATCCCCACTTTCATTGTGTCAGTTTGCTGAACACACAGCACTACTGGCTGTGGAATCCAATAACTGATCCTTGCAATCCCGTCTTCAAACCAATTTAAATGAACTCGAACAATGGCTCGATTTCTGACAAATCAGGATTAATGTCAGCAAAAAAAAAAGTACTTTTTTTCCTAATAATAAATGTAGATACTTTACCGAGACAATGAAAGGCTAACTGAGTGCATAAGAAAACGGAGACTTAAATTCTATGGGCATTTATTTAGAATGGATGAGAAGAGACTAACGAAAAGGATTTTCACAATACTAGACAGCAGACCTAAAGTGTCGGACAAATGGTTCAGGGAGGTGAGAAAGGATCTCAGACAGGTAGGACTAAATTCGGAAGACATCTCAAACCGAACAAAGTTTAGGTCAGTGATCGACAGATTTCAGGGATTCCATGACGAACCAAAACTTAACCGTGGGTGGACGGACGAAAGAAGACAGGCTGCCAGAGAGAGGATGCTGAAGTTCTGGGCTGTGAGGAAGGCTTCCAGAAACATGTAATTGTTATCTAACGTGGTCTCTAATGGCCGTAAACGAATATATATATATATATAATAAATGTAGATGCCGTCCCACTAACACCCTTTCTATCCTTAAATAATCAACCCCTTGCTGTAACGACCTCACTTACCTACCGAGGTATAACGTTTCAAAATAATTTTCAATGGGATGTACATTTGGACCAAATTTATAAAAAGGCATCCCACAGGATTCACTTCCTCCCCTGGCTGTTAGGTCAAACCTGGGCATTAAAAGGAGTACAAATCACACCTCCTACCAAGCACCACTTCCCACTTCCGAGTCAGACCATAGATACATTTAAACTCAAAAGGGAATTATGGACATATACAGATCGCACACATCTGGGGGAGGTTCTCATTGTTATTTTTTTCCTCAGAAATTATGTTAACTTGGCTTAGTCACCTGAAGAAGAATTCGTTAATAATTTTATGTCATCAATTGTATACTGAAACTTAAAATATATATAAATGTATCTAAGTAAAGATATAAAATATATTTAACATTGTTTCACTTCGAGAAAAACAATGTTTTCTTTTCTGTTATTATATTTGTAGTGATTCAATACTTTGACAAGAAAATTATTTTTATTGCCTACAACGTGTTTTACAAAAGCAGAAGAAAAGTTTTTAATTTAATTCCATAAAACATGTGAAATTAGCACACAACCATAACTGAAACAAATATCTGTAAATGTAATTGGCCAAAGAGTCCATTTGTTAGACTGATGGCTCGCTCCTGTAGTGGGGAGAAGGAAATAACTATTAAACTAAGAAGATTGGTTCATCTCTCTTTGCCTCTCTCTGCCTTTAGGAAAATATCTACCATGAAACAAGCCACCTGGGGTTATATTTGCAAGGATTGAGGAATAACCTTCCTCTGGGGGTACAGAAAGACTTCCATAAGATGTTGTGTAGTGCAATTTTTTGGTGCAAACACTGTAAATAATAATATTCTTAAAGCAAATGGAAATACACTTGATATTATAATTACGAATGTTAAGACATTAACAGGTACAGAGATGAGTGCCCCTTCGTTAAGAAGGATAGTTATCATCCTGCAATTGTAGTCACACTAATATTAAACAGAGAGCGTAACCACGTTTCACAACAACCTAAACAATCTAAGCGGTTATTTGACGTTAGAGGGGTTAATTTCATTCATATGTATAAAATGTTCAAGAAAATGGATTGGTCTAAGATTGTAGAATTTGCAAATGCTGACCAGGCTGTTGAGTGTTTTTTTGCTCAGGTACACTCTGTATTTTATGAAACGGTACCAATGAAGAATTTTCACACAAAGATAAAATATCCTCCATGGTTTTTTAATTAGAAATTCAAGAGACATCACTAACACGTATGTACTCACCTTAATGTTCAACAGTATTGTCCGATCAAAACTTGAGTATTCATGTATAATTTGGTCTCCATGATACAAATATTATCAAAATCAAGTTGAAAGAGTGCAGAAACGATTTAATGATATCTTTATTCTAAAAATATTAGAAATTCCCTTTTAGAAATTATGTTTCAAAATAATTTTTGTTGAATGAATTTAAATACGTATCGCTAGCCAGTGGGTGTGTAACAGCTCATCAAATATATCTCTCTAAGATTGTTAATGCATTAATTGACGACAATAGTTTTTTTCACGAGTTATGCTTTAAAGTTAGAAAAAATCATTTAAGATTTTGGCAATTGTTCATAAATCCAGTCTCCGAAACTGTATTTTCTAAGAACTCTCCATTTATCAATATGTGTGAAACACAATAACATAATTAATACATATTGTACGGGGTGGTACACCCCCACGCCGCTAATTCAAACTTTGCACCAGTTGAAACTCCTCTACTGGAGGGAGTCTGAACTTTATCTACTGTGTTAATTTTCAAGTTTCTCAGATGATGTCACTACTTGGAAATTTTGATGTTTCTGAACTGGGTTGTTTTCGATGTATTTTTGTTTTGCCTGTAGTAAGAAGTGTGGACATTCTCTTCCAGATGACACTACTGAAGAAATACAATTATGCAGCCTAGTGCGAAGTGAAAGAACTACGTTTTCGAAGAAATTTTGTGTTCATAAGTTTGTTCTTTGTTAACTTTCTTTCAGTTATTGTTTATGTTGGCAATATTAACCCCTTCCTTCCGCCAGGTTTGAATTTAGCCAATCCCGAATTTCTTTAATTAATTTATGACCAATCAGGTGTATCTTCTTCAACTTGGATATGTTGCTTAACCCTAGCCAATAAAATTCTTGGGGGAGGGTGTTCTCATTCCTGAAACGCCTCGAACTTTCCGCGAGAGTATATAAACTGCTGATTTTCGGGTCTCCGCGCCACTTCAGTAACATCTTTCAGTGTGTAAAGTACGTTGCAGGGGGCGGGAAGCGCCTCTTTCTTCGGGCAGCAGTTCATCTACAAGGTAATGGCCGTTTAATAACTTCTTTTCTTGCTAGCTCAGCAGTTTAACTCTCGAGGCAGGTCCGAAGCCTTTTGCCATGTAACTTTCCCCTAAAATGTAAATACACTTAGTATCTATTCTATCTTTTAAACTACATATTGGGATAGAGAGTGCTTAACCCTCTCGAGCTCCCACTCATATTGCATTGAGGTGAACTTATTTTCACAACCGTTTCTTCCTTAACGTAATGTAAATTGTTTCCTACTAAAAGTCACCTCTTTAGTATGGGATTAGCCCTTGCAGTAACGGCCTAGTGCCAAGTAGGTTTTATATGAAGTGTATTAGGAGTGCAAGAACGCCTCCTCTCAAGTTGGTATTTTAGAGGCCACGTAATTTTCCTGTTTCTTTACTTAATAGGCCTCAGTAGGTTGGGTATTTTTACCCCTGTTTTCATGTCCTTGGAGGACAACTTGAATGTGGAGTTTGGTGTGGCCTTTGATAGGCTTAAATTTTGAGAGCGAGTTGCTCTTTCTTGAAAATTGAGTTGTTGTATGCCTCGAGGAGGCTTTACCGTGTAAAGAGGAGCAAGTGCTCCTAGGCATGATTGGGGTCTTCTGCCCCTTTGTTGAATTCTGTATATCGTAAGGTTGGGCTTATAGCTCAAGAATTGTGTGTCTGGCTCTCGGAGCCCAAATCCTGTAATCACTGTAATTGTACATATTCGAATTGTGTTTCGGCTACTGAGTACCTGTTCAATTTGTTATTTCTTATTCTTGAAAAGAAAATATAACCTTGTTAAATTTTATCTTAACTTTAATTTCGTATTTTGAGACCTGTTCACCCCCGCACCTTCTTTCACCTCTGCAAAACCACCAAACCGCGGTAACAAGTGGTAGCAGAGCGTGGTTGAATGGGTCTCAATTTATCCCCTTTTGACGGCTAAACATTGCTTTGCTTTCGAACTCTAACAATTTTCTCAGTTGCTGGAATTTTTTGATTTTTCCTTTTTCAAAATTGTTCTGTCATCATGCCCGGCCCTCACAACTATTTGCGCAAGGAGGAGTTAATCTATGAATTAACCATTAGAAATGTGCAATCTGGAGGCACGGTTGCGGTAGACACAAATAAGCTTAGAGAGTCCCTTGATTTGCCCATTTCCATCCCCACTTTGGGAGAGAAAGTAATTGACGACTCTCTCTCCACGATCACGGACAATACTACTGAGCTGGCATCTGTAATTACCTTTTTTGAAGAAAATTATCCTTCTCCCAATCAAATTAAACGTGTGCAAGCCAGGTTATTTCATTTTTCTAATAGAGTTAACGATCTGTTGTCTCTGAAGTTGAATGACGTTCAGAGGAAGAAAGCTAGTGTGGTTCCTGAAAATCTTTCTGAATTGTCCAGTAAGGTTACCCAATTGTTAACTGGGGAAGTTCCTTCCAAAACTGATCAACCCACTACGGTGAATGTAGGTAGCGAGGAAGAGCCTCCCAAGGGAGAAGTCAATAGGAAAACCGTTGGAGCTCAAACAATCTCTGCCCCATTGGACAACGAGTCTGAACGCCGTACCTCGTTGAATAATGTACGTTCTGAATTAACTTCTTTGCCACTTAAACCTTTACCTACTATGTCACCTGGCTTCAGCAGCTTGCCTCATCCATTAGCAATGTTGCTCAGAGGTATCTCCAAGTTTTCTGTTAATACCACCAGTGAAGTAATTTCATTCTTAAGGTTTTTAGTTGAGTTTCAGGACCATGCTCTAGTTTTTTCTCTTTCTCAATGTCAAATTTTGCAGATAATTTATCCTTATGCAATTGGTGTTCTCTCAGACAAAATAGTAAGAGCCATTGCCGAACAATCATCTATTGAACACTTCCACGCCCACTTGCTAGCTAACTTCATTCCGGCTAGGGCAAAGTCCTCACTTATTCAGAAGTACTATTATCGTGTACTGCGGTTGGATGAAAACTTGGCAGATTTCATCCAAGATATTAAGTTCTATACTAGGGTGTTTGCTCTTCACTTCCCTGAAGATCAGATTGTACAGGCTATTGTGGAAGATATTTCACCATCTTATAGGTCATATTTGTGTTTCGCGGCGTGCTCGCAAACCTTCTCTGAACTTGAAGCATTGGCCGTCTCAGCGGAAGGAGTTAGACACGCCGTTTCCTTGCGTGTCGCGAAACAACCCCCTCCTTCTTTTAGTAATCCTCGGCCTCCACCTCGCCAACCAGTCACACCCCGTAAATGTTATGCTTGCGGGTCGCCTGACCATCTTCGGAATAAGTGCCCATCAATCAAATCTAGTAGGGCAAATAATGGAGCTGGTTCATCACAAGGTAGTTTTAAATGTGGGGCTTTCTCACATATAGCCAAGAATTGCCCAAATTCAAATAGCACCCCCTCCTGCTCAACTTCTGGTGCAACTTCCACCAATGTCACTAATAATAAGTGACTAGCGGCTTCGGCTGAGTCGACTAATTCAGCTTGCCAAGGCTCAGCCCCTGGTAAACAGGTCGAAAATTCAGGGAAAATTCAGTCTTCAAATTCATCTGTTGAACGCCCCAAACAATGTCTTAGGATTGCGGCGGACTCTCCCGCACCTGTACCTTTTCCAAAAATTGAGTTAAATAATGAACCTGTAACAGCTCTTTTAGATTCAGGCAGTGTTTGTTCAATTATTTCGGCTCAATGGTATTCGAAATTGAAATCTATTTGTAAACTTCCTGACTATTGTTCATCGTCTGTTCAATATGTTTCGGCTAATTCTTCTCCATTAGAAATTTTAGGTTCCTTATATGTCAAAATTCGTATTTTTAAATTTACTTGGAAAATTAAATTGTTTGTGGCCAAGCACTTGTCTTGCCCCATTATATTGGGAGCTGACTTCATTTCTCACACCGGTCTAGTGCTCGACCTTCAGAGTAAGTCGTGCACATTCAAATTTGCTTCCAATTGTAAAATCCCCCTGTTAAAGTGTAATTCTGTATCATGTTCCTCTATTTCGCCTACCCAGGATGAGATGTCGTTAGACCTTAGACATCTACCTGAGGAGCAGGCTGATAGTATTCGTAAGTTGTGTCAGTCGTTTCCAGAGGTGTTCTCTGATACTCTTGGTGTTACTGACCTTATTGAATACAAAATTGAAGTCACGGATTCGATTCCAGTCCGTTTTCCACCATATAGGCTATCTCCACCTAAAATGAAGGCTCTGAAAGAAATCATTGATCAAATGTTGAAGGACGGTATTATTAGGCCCTCTAAGTCGGCGTATTCTTCACCTAATTTTCTAGTCCCAAAACCCCAAGGGGGCTTCAGGCTCTCAATCGGAAGGTGGTGTTACAATCTGTGCCCCTTCCTGGCCTTCATTCTTGTTTTTCATGGTTTCGTAAGGCCAAGTTCTTCACCATCTTGGATTTGAATCAGGCTTATAGTCAAATTCCCCTAGCTGAAGAGTCTAACACGTTGACTGCCAGGACACACAGCAAGAAATGTCCCGGTGGCCAAAGCATTTTTTTCTACTATGCATGTAGTAAATAAGCAGTAAAGCAAAATTTGAAGTGATATTTCACTTAAGTGTTCAATGTGCGTACGAAATACAATAAAAATTCTCAGCACCCCGAAGTACCGCCGTGGCCCCACAGAAAAGTTCACTGCATGGTTTTGCCTAGACGGCCAGAGCGGTACAGTCTAGCGGTACCAGAAGCTTGCATCGCTTGATAGTACACATTGTAGATAACAGAGCGTGCCACGATTTGTTTAGTAGCGCTTAGGACTACAATCGCAAGGCACTCATTCTCTTACAGTAGGGTGTGTGTGAAATACTCTTGCGAGATATTTCTAAGTTATTTTACCAGTGAACGGAGAGGTTAGTTATAAAAATGAAACCGTTTTCTTCTCGAACTCGGAAGATAATGACGCTAGCCCTTCAGTATGAGATCTCTGGTAAGTATTGTCCATGTCAAACTGATCTATTGCGATTTGCAACACAAAAAACTCTTCACCAAATTAAATTTGAAATATATTTATTCCTTGTTTACTCCTCGCCAAATGCTCAACGGTAATGTAAAATTTTGCTATGTTGTCAATGAATGTTGTCAATTTAGAAAATACAAATACACTCATTTTTACGCTATATTTATTGCGATAACCGTAGAAATCAGCTCACGTATGGGTGCAACAATTTGGAAGGAATCAGTGTGGCCTATTGATTAGGTAAGCATAAGCTTGGGGTGAAAATGGGAAATCACAGAAATCCATAACCAGGTTTCCCGACAGTAGTATTCACGCCCACGATCTCCAAAATCTTGAGCTTGCGAGTTAGCTAAACCGGCATACCTAAGCGCAAGGCTAAATTGATTGGACAAATACTCAAATATTGCCAATAAAAGGAGGTTGGATTAATAAAAAAAATAAAGACTATATTTTGGAAACCAAGCACGCCAGGATTTGCTCCGAGGCCATAGCGGTACGCTAGCATAGCGAATTCAACGGCTCAGCGGTTCGCCGGCCCGGCAGGGAAAGTCAAATAGAAACACCTGTCAGCGGTACTTTGTACCGCCGTGGCCTCGTGAGACACTCACTCAGCGGTACAATGTACCGCTCTGGCAGCCAACGTGCTAAACACCTTACAGCGTTTGCCACGGACTGGAATTTGTATGAATACAACCGCGTGCCTTTTGGGCTCCCCACGGGAGCAGCTGTACTCACTAGACTGCTAGATAGGGTCTTCTCCGACATCAAATTCGAGTACTTGTATAACTATCTTGATGATGTCGTATATTCGGAGACTTTTGAAGAACATCTAGATCATCTGCGAGAAGTTCTCAATCGCCTTCGTAAGGCTGGGTTAACTGTGAAGTTGTCCAAGGTTGCCTTCGCTAAGCCCTCCATGTCATTCCTAGGTAATATTGTGTCGCCCGATGGTGTTGCAGTCGATCATTCTAGAACACAGGCCATCCGTGATTTTAAACCTCCCAAGGACATAAAAGGTATTGCCAGGTTCATTGGTATGGTGAATTTCTTCAGGAAGTTTATTCCTAACTTCGCTAATAGAGCGGCGCCCTTGAACCTTCTTCGTAGGAAAGGCATCAAATTTGAGTGGGGACCTTCTCAACAAGCCGCTTTTGAAGATCTTAAATTAGCTCTCTGTAATGCCCCTGTCCTTGCTATGCCTGATTTCTCGAAGAAATTCATCGTCCAAACCGACGCGTCGTCGTCGGCGGTAGCTGCAGTCCTTCTTCAAGAGACTGAACTAGGGAGGCGACCCATCGCCTATGCATCTAGGACTCTATCGGCTCAAGAAGCCAAGTATTCCATCTATGAGCTCGAGGGTTTGGCAGTCTTATTTGCCTTAGAAAAGTTCCGTCTCTATCTGGAACATGTCAAATTCGACCTGGAGACGGATAATCAAGCCTTAAGCTGGGTCTTAGGTAGGCCGCGTCGTACTGGTCGTATAGCCCGTTGGGCCATCCGAATTTCTGCCTTCCAATTTGATGTTAGGCATATCAGAGGTACTGAAAATGTTGTTGCAGACGGACTCAGCCGTATGTTTTCCAACGACGTCGAGACCCATGAACCGGTCGATAGTTCATCACCTCCCGTGTCCATACTATCTGAGGTTAATGCCATCTTAACAGATGCTCCCATGCTCTTTAGGGACATTGAGAAATACCAACGTGAAGATCCGACGCTGGCTCCGATAATGGAAACCCTTTCTTCTGGGGAACACGTTGTCCCTTATGTACTGAGGAATGGTGTTTTATGTTGCCCTTCGAGGCATGATAAGATGATGAAGGTTGTAGTTCCAGCTGTTCTTGTACCTATGATCCTTAAGTACTATCATGAGACCCCATTAGGGGGCCATTTAGGCATCTTTAAAACTCGTGAAAGGTTCATCTGGAAAGGTATGGACGGTGAGATTCGTGAACTAGTAAAGGTTTGTAAATCCTGTTTGCTTAGTAAACCCACCATGTCCACCAAGGTAGGCCTTTTGTCTTCTCATCAGGCTTCGCGCCCAATGGAACGCCTGTATATTGATTATGTAGGACCCTTCCCCCAGTCGAAGGGAAATGCCAACAAGTTCATATTTGTATGTGTAGATGGTTTTACAAGATTTTCCTGGTTATTTCCGACTAAGCTGGCTACCGCTCAGTCCATCATTACTTGTCTAAATTCAATCTTTGCTTCTTTTGGTCCATGTCAATATATTGTGTCTGATAATGCTAAGGCTTTTACATCTAATCTATTCCGTAAATTCTGCTTTGACCTGTCCATCTCTCATGTGACAACTTCTGCTTATTACCCTCAACCATCTCTGGCTGAACGGGTTAATCGTAATCTCAGGTCCGCGCTTATTGCCTATCATCATGAAGATCATTCTAGGTGGGACACGTCCCTGCATTGGTTAGCCTTTGCTTTGAACTCGGCGGTTCATGAATCTCATAAGTTTACGCCAGCTTCGCTGATGTTCAAGTTTGTTCCCAACACGCCGCTCTCTAACATCTGGTCTCTGAGTGACACTCTACCTGAGACAATAGATCCAGATAACATTAAAGATCTTTGGAAGAAGGCTAAAGCCAATCTTAAGGTGTCTCATGAAAAGGTTAGGGAAAGATATGATCGTGGACGGAGACCCACCCATTTGAAGGTAGGTGACCAGGTGATGGTCAAGAATTTTGTTCCCGCGGGCAAGCTTGCCCCCAGATTTCATGGGCCGTGTATCATTCTCGATTTCTTTACTCCCGTTACCTTATTGTTAAGTAATCCAGCCACCGAGAGGATATTTAGGGTTCACCTGTCGCAGGTGAAACCTGCATAATTTCTGTGCTAACTTGCTTCATATAATCTTGAAAGAAATAGGAAGGTTATATTTTTTTTTTGAGGGGTTTCTCTTTTAAGGCCTTCTGCCCTTTCAATAATATATTATTTTTATTTAAGCATTTATTGTAAATCTTCCCCGATCAGTTAAACTGCCATCCTGTCCTTACCATGGCCATTACCACGCTCCCGTCTCCTGCTAACATAACACACAGTGGCTTGTATATGAAATGAATATCTTCACGCCGCTGGCCCCTCAACCTCTCCACAAATCCTGTGCCCTCAAAAAAATCATTCCGGTCAAACAAAATTCTGCCGCCGAGCTTTAATGTTTCAGTGCCCCCGCAGCAGCGCGGCGCCGTACAGCTACTGAGGCAGGGTACGGGCCCGCCCTTCTCCAGTGAGGCCAACCTGTGTACGGCGAGCCGGAGTCCTCCTCCCGGAGAAGGCTGATGTGCGGCGCACAACCTGTAACTGGCCCGCGACCTGCATGTTCGCCGCGGGCGCGGCGTGCTTCAACTCCACTACTCCTCTCATAGTGCGGGCGAGCGGTATCTCAGGGTACTTGAGGGGTCAGAGCGGCCTCCTCTGGACACAAGCAGCAGCGGCCAGTCTGGCCGTCTAACTTAATCAACCTTGGATATATGTAATCAGCTACATAGACATTCAATATCAACAATTACTACAGTTTTGAACCCAACTGCAATATCTGGTGGACTTAGAAAATTTTTCCTCAACTTTAAAAACTGAAAGTTTCCTTCTGAATTCAACCTCTACAAGCATAAAGACTTTACATCTAAAGTTACTATAAAGAATTCTGAAACTGAATCAAACCAAATTTAGAATTTTTTTATAAATGCTTCTGCAATTAATGTCTATATCAACGTCATAACTTGGAACTTATTTTGAAACAAAAGTTTATGTTCTTCTGTGTTACCCCTTGGAGGAACTTTTGGGGGAGGGAGGTCTGTACCGGGTGGTACACCCCCACGCCGCTAATTGAAACTTTGCGCCAGTTGAAACTCCTCTACTGGAGGGAGTCTGAACTTTTTCTACTGTGTTAATTTTCAAGTTTCTCAGAAGATGTCACTACTTGGAAATTTTGAAGTTTCTGAACTGGGTCGTTTTCGATGTATTTTTGTTTTGCCTGTAGTAAGAAGTGTGGACATTCTCTTCCAGATGGCACTACTGAAGAAATACAATTATGCACCCTAGTGCGAAGTGAAAGAACTACGTTTTTGAAGAAATTTTGTGTTCATAAGTTTGTTCTTTGTTAAATTTCTTTCAGTTATTGTTTATGTTGGCAATATTAACCCCTTCCTTCCGCCAGGTTTGAATTTAGCCAATCCCGAATTTCTTTAATTAATTTATGACCAATCAGGTGTATCTTCTTCAACTTGGATATGTTGCTTAACCCTAGCCAATAAAATTCTTGGGGGAGGTTGTTCTCATTCCTGAAACGCCTCGAACTTTCCGCGAGAGTATATAAACTGCTGATTTTCGGGTCTCTGCGCCACTTCAGTAACATCTTTCAGTGTGTAAAGTACGTTGCAGGGGGCAGGAAGCGCCTCTTTCTTCAGGCAGCAGTTCATCTACAAGGTAATGGCCATTTAATAACTTCTATTCTTGCTAGCTCAGCAGTTTAACTCTCGGGGCAGGTCCGAAGCCTTTTACCATATAACTTTCCCCTAAAATGTAAAGACACTTAGTATCTATTCTATCTTTTAAACTACATATTGGGATAGAGAGTGCTTAACCCTCTAGAGCTCCCACTCATATTTCATTGAGGTGAACTTATTTTCACAACCGTTTCTTCCTTAACGTAATGTAAATTGTTTCCTTCTAAAAGTCACCTCTTTAGTATGGGATTAGCACTTGCAGTAACGGCCTAGTGCCAAGTAGGTTTTATATAAAGTGTATTAGGAGTGCAAGAACGCCTCCTCTCAAGTTGGTATTTTAGAGGCCATGTCATTTTCCTGTTCCTTTACTTAATAGGCCTCAATAGGTTGGGTATTTTTACCCCTGTTTTCATGTCCTTGGAGGACAACTTGAATGTGGAGTTTGGTGTGGCCTTTGATAGGCTTAAATTTTGAGAGCGAGTTGCTCTTTCTTGAAAATTGAGTTGTTGTATGCCTCGAGGAGGCTTTACCGTGTAAAGAGGAGCAAGTGCTCCTAGGCATGATTGGGGTCTTTTGCCCCTTTGTTGAATTCTGTATATCGTAAGGTTGGGCTTATAGCTCAAGAATTGTGTGTCTGGCTCTCGGAGCCCAAATCCTGTAATCACTGTAATTGTACATTTTCGAATTGTGTTTCGGCTACTGAGTACCTGTTCAATTTGTTATTTCTTATTCTTGAAAAGAAAATATAACCTTGTTAAATTTTATCTTAACTTTAATTTCGTATTTTGAGACCTGTTCACCCCCGCACCTTCTTTCACCTCTGCAAAACCACCAAACCGCGGTAACACATATCATATAGATCTTGACTTTGTATATGAATGTGACACATATGTAAATATATTAAAAGAATTGTACTCATCAAAGTGATTTGTTAATATGTATAATATTTAAATTTTTTGGTTATAGTTTATTTTTTAAATGTAGTAACAGACTTCTGTATATGTGAAGCTGTTTCATCCATTTCATCATCTCATTTACATAGCATTTTCATATTTTCTTCTTTTTCGTATTTCTGTGTGATTTGTGTCAAATAATTGGTAAAAGCTGCCTATAATCGGAGTGTGTCTCTGTTGGTGGCACATTTAATAAATAAATATAATGCTACTTTTAAAGTTCACTTCTGACTATCATTCTTAGATCAGCCTTTTACGCTGATGGCGGTAGAGTGCTCACCTCCTATTTTAGTCTACACAGACGTGAAAGGCTGCAATGTTACAACATCACCTCTGTCCAGTGATCCACAGATCAGCCCTTTAGGCTGATGACAGTGGAGCGCTAACTTCCAAAGTTAGTCTACACAGACTTGATAGGTATCTTTCAACATATATTTAAATTCTGAAGCCAAAACTTTAATCTCTAGGTGATGTAAACATTATGGTACGCAATTAGAAGTCTCTATATTTCAAATCTATGAGCTCAAAAATTTAAAATCAACAAGTGAGTGACTCCGTGGTCGCTCAGTTCTGAAACTGACGTCCATTATGTCCATATAAGCAATCCAAATATGTTATGCCTTACCCATATCCCTAGTCCCAAATGAACAATGTATACACACTATCATGTACAGAACTACAAGCTCAACTCTGATTCCCTCAGGTTGCCTCCTGTTATGTCCCTATGAGTAAAGCATATGTATTAAGCCTTACACCATGAGCCTGGTCTCATTAGTACAATGTGTAGCCAAAATTTTGTTCCAAGGTCTGCTCCAAGGGAGCTAATGCTTCTGCACATTGCTTATGCAGTGGCCTCCACGGTATGCGCTAGCCTTGCATCTTGGTAGGTGTGTTAAGTACCAACTGATGTGCCCAACTAAGCACACGAGAGCGAAACGCAGGCAACCAAGAATGAGTTAGGACGAAAATTTATAATGTCCAATAACGGACTATTATATAGGTATTATAAATTTACTCATTCAGGACAAATATTCATGTTCCCTACGGGAATCAACATCTATATCATCTGATGGCCAGGCAGGCATCAATTTTTGGAAGTGACACATAGTGTCTCATTGTGCATTGGCACTGCTGGTGGCTTCAAGTAGCCTATGCAGTGGCCTCCATGGTATGCACTAGCCTTGCATCTTGGTAGGTGTGTTAAGTACCAACTGATAAGCCCAACTTAGCACACGATGGCGAAACGTAGGCAAGCAAAAATGAGTTAGCTGGAAAATATATAATGTCCAATTAGGGACCTTTATATTGGTGTCAACTAGGCGGCCTGCTGATCACAGGCTGACTTACTTTAACTTCGTGCAATTTTCTCACATGCCATGATCAAACCAACAAGTTTAGACCATGAGCGAAGTACAGGAGACTGAATTCGAGAACGATATGTATGGACCTGTGCTGCCTTGAACCCAAGATATTGGGATATTGAGGACTTCACCCCACGTCTTGTCTGCAGAGAGAGCTACTCACCATATAAATATTAAATTCCATATTGTTGAGGTTTATGGGTGTAAAATCTAATTAAGCTCAACGGTACTTACTTGTCTTCTTCTTTGACACAAGCGACCAGCTGACCTACTGTGTGTTCATCTACACTTATTTCATTCTTAATATCGTTGGAAGGCTGTAATGAACAAATATACAAAACAAAGTAAGAAATGTACAGTAAACAGATAACTAGAGTAAATGTTTATAAAAAGACATGACATAGCTGACAAAATAAACTGCATAATTGCACAATAACAATATCAATTTATTCTCCTAATGTAAAAAGGAAACACGCAAACAAGTGTTAAGTCAAAATTATATGAAGAACAAGAATAAGAAAAGGAACTCATAAAAGATAAAGAGGACAGCACTGGAAGAGGGAGCAAAAGAAAAAGAAAAAATTGAAGGACAACAATAATCTCTGCAATTTTTTCTTCACTTCCTACAACTTCCTGTCATCGTGTTCATCGTATTATGTGTCCTTAAATGACTGGTCACTTGTTTCTTTCTTGTGTTCCTGCAGACGACTCTGATTGTCAGAAAGACATACATTGGATCTTAATATGAGAAAGGTCTACCTCTTGCCTACCATGTTCAATTTCGTACAACAAATAGTTAGTTGTTGAACTTTTCATTCACTCTAGAAAATCTGAAGGCTTTATTAATACAGACTTACAACATTTACATTCAGATTTTAAAGGATAATGATGGCCGTGTTCTCTACGCATAGCAAGTACACCGCATTCCCGGAAGCCACAGAATTGATTCTCGGACAAGTCAGAGATTATTATCACACTCTGACGGCTAGTTGCTGGTCCAGTCAGGCTGTATGAAAACAAAGAAGTTGTTATTTGATAGAGAGAGAGTCCATAGTCTAAAAAGCCAAGAATAATGGCCAAGAAAATTTGTCTTGCTCACCACACACCGACTTATAAACTGCAGGCCACCAGGCTGAGCAGGGGTCGCTTGACAGGGTAATGTCCTTCAGAGCTGTAGAGCCACAGGTTTTGGTTTGGTCTTAAAAGGATTCTGTTCAGAGAGTTTAAAACTACCTAGTATGTTTCCTAGACATGACCCGAAATGCCTAACATTTAAAAAAAAAATTATGATTCAAGTGAGTAGCCTACACTTGACTTTGTATGCAATGTTAGATTAATGTTATCTCTCGGGTTTTTTGAAAGAGAGAAACCTTACACTGTGCTTCCTCACAAGTGAACCTTCCACTGTTCTAACAAAGGTGAAAGGATTCAATTTAGTTAAATGTCATTGATTATTTCATCAATAGAACAATATTTAAATGAATTCATCAATCTAAACCTTACTAATGGCAGTTGAAGGATCATAACTAATGTTATTGTCCTGTGTAGCACATGCTGCAAAAAAGTCAAAGATCCAAAGCACATGGATAATACTTCCCTGGAAAATCACAAGGCTCAATTCATCTCAGATGAGTCTCTTCAGGATCGGCTGCATCTACGGATATGCCACGAAGCACATGTATGTAGAATTATATTGACTTTAATGTAAAATTTTATATCGGAAAGGCAAACCCGTTTGTTCACAACAACAAAGCTTTAAACAACAATCTATATTAACTTCATATTCGTGCAATAAACCAAGGTTTGAGAGCTACTATTAAAGGGCAAGAGCTAGTGGTAGCAGGCAGAAATTGGAAGAAAATCTGGACTGTAAATGGACTGATTGACTTAGACAGGAGGATAAAAGAAAACGAAGAAAAAGGGAGTAGTGCAACGAAAGGTGGGGAAGTGAGGAGAGATATCAGTATCAGTGTGCAGTGTGAAGAGGGTCAGGGATAGACGCTAAGTGAAAATGTGATCATAAACAGGGAAGAAGCCCAAGTTCAGGAAGAGAGGACAAGTGAAAAGGTGACCATAAGAAGTGAGGAAGAAAGGCAGGGGAGGGAAAGCAGTGAAGAGGGCAGGCAAGGAAGGGAAAGCAGTGAAGTAAGGGAAACACAAAGACTGAGAAGTGAAAACAGTAGAGTAAGGCAAGATCAGGGTAAACAAGTAAGGACAGAGGTAACCCGGCAGAGGCTCGGGCAGAATCTCGATCTGAGCCGGGACGGACAGAGAGATAGAGAATTTAGGGCCATGTTGGCAGCTATTTATAGCAAGAAGAAATAACAATAATAAAGCGAGTAAGTAAGTAATTAAGGGCATGATTGTCGAAGAAGTAAGAGATGTAGGTGGTGTTGTGGAGTTGGAAGTTATGATGGTATTATTTGTGAAGGCTGAAATGTGGTGATGGAGAAGTGATATGTAAGTTATGACATGTTATGGGGCTGAAATGAGGTATTGGAGAAGTGGTGGTATAAGATGGTGGAGGGCAGAAGGAGAGTGTAAAGAAGTAGAGGTGGTATTTGAGGTGGAGTTGGTGTTAGATTGCTGAAATGTGGTGGTGGAAGTTTTTGAGGGCTTGGTATGTATGAGTATGTGTTTTGATTAAATTAGGAGGTGCTATATTGTTGAAATGAGGTGTTGGAGAAGTGGTGATATAAGATGGTTGATGCAGAAGGTGAGTGTTATTGTCGAAGCATGGATGAATATGTAGGTAATGAAGTGTGTTTAGAAGGAGAGTGTAATGGTCAAAGAAGCAGAGGTGGTATATGAGGTGAAGTTGGTGTTATATTGCTGAAATGTGGTGTTGGAAGTTTTTGAGGGCTGGATATGTATGAGTATGTGTTATGATTAAATTAGGAGGTGTTATATTGTTGAAATGAGGTGTTGGAGAAGCGGTGATATAAGATGGTGGATGACAGAAGGCGAGTGTTATTGTCGAAGCATGGTTGAATATGTAGGTAATGAAGTGTGTTTATATTTGGAGATGGAGGAGTGGTGGTACATGTAATAGAGAATTTAAGCGTGGAAAGGGATGAGATTTGAGAAGTGGTGTTTTGTTTGAATAATTGTCTTCAGGTGTTTTATTGGGTGGAGTTGAAGTTGTAAAAGATGTGTCTGTATAGTGAACTTGACGGTGAAGGTGGTATGTGTTGGTATAATAGGTATAGGGTAATAATGGAGTAAGTTGAAGTTATTTGCATGTGAATCTGTGCTGGTATGATATAGGAACAAAAGTCGAATGTAAGATACAAAGAAAATTGGTAATGTAACGAGTGTATTGCTATAATATGTGAAAGGTGGTGTTAGAGAGGCGGTAGATATGAGTGTTTGGTATTTATAGGTGAAATTTTGGTTTGGTGGCGTAATGTGGAAGAAAGCTTGGTAGGTAAATCTGATCATTTAATTATGATTACAGGAGAGTAAGATGAGGTGCTATTTTGAAGGACGAGATGGTATATAGTGTGGAGGCAATAGTATTTGTGAGTGGTAGGGAATTTTTGGAGGTGGTGAGGTGATTTTAATGCGGGTTGGTAGAGATGGTTTTATCTATTGCTGAAACTTTTGGATTAGGGAGGTGAAATTATTGCCTTTGTGTTTGGTATGTAAGTGCTGAAATGATGATTGATTAGTTGTATAGTGATGTAAGTGTTGAGTGAAATAAGGTCAACTGAAGATTATGGGAGCAAGTATGTGTAAAATGTATGTGAGTTTGTAAGAGTGAATACGGGTTGGCAAATGGTGAGTCATTGATGTATTGTGTAATATACAAATCTATTGGTGGCGAAATTGTGGAGACGGAGGGGTGTAGGAGATATGCATTGCTAAAGGACAAAGTTACAACAGGTGAGGTGTGAGGTAAACACAGTTATGGCTAGCGAGGCAAGGTCTGCCTGAGCACAGCAATGCAGAGTGGGTCATGTAGAAAAACAATGGCGGTGTGGAATGTGCAGTGTCAACAAGGACACTTGGTAGAAGGAGTTGTCTGCCTCCGGGATCGCGCATGTGATATTATATGTTTATATTGGCAAATGATTCATAGAGGGAATCAACCGTTGGCCAGCTGATTATTATTGTATTATTATATTATTACTATAATTATTATTATTATTATTATTCTTATTATTATTATTATTATTATTATTATTATTATTATTATTATTATTATTATATTTAGCTATTCATTTGTTTATTTGATAGTTGTAGGGTGGCTTAGGTAGAACTCTATTGTGAACATGTATTGGGGCTAAACGCCTGTGTTGATCATTAATAAATTCAAATATATTAACTTCATGTGAAGAAACACGCTTGAAACAGGCGATTCTCCAGATGTATCCATAAAATATTTTCAACGGACTGGTCATATGAAGATTAAGTAGGCCACAGATGGATAAAAACAGAAACAATGTTTAATTAGCTCTAGTAAATGAAGGCAAACTGATGTACTGGAGACAAGATGGTTCGAACTTTAAGAGGGACAATACTGCTGATGAGACGCTATGCAATGGAATCTAATAATGTCACTGACAGCACACGTTAGTTTTATACCTACCTTACCTTAGAGCATACGTTCTCACATCACACGCGCGCAAACTGGCATAACGAACACAGTCTCGGGTTAGCTGGAAATTTAGGTCAGTGTTGTCACGATGTTTTGGAATCGTACAGCATGAGCGTGTCCTCAAGGTCTTCAAGAAGCTTGCAGCGAAGCTGCATAGCCTTACAGGACAGTGGCACGTTGGGTAAAAGCCTTTTTTTTTTGCTAGCGGCTTTACGTCGCACCGACACAGATAGATTTTATGGCGACGATGGGACAGGAAAGGCCTAGGAGTTGGAAGGAAGCGGCCGTGGCCTTAATTAAGGTACAGCACCAGCATTTACCTGGTGTGAAAATAGGAAAACACGGAAAACCATCTTCAGGGCTGCCGATAGTGGGATTCGAACCTACTATCTCCCGGATGCAAGCTCACAGCCGCGCGCCTCTACGCGCACGGCCAACTCGCCCGGTGTAAAAGCCTTTAACGAGGGACGCCAATAAGTGGCAGATGTGTGTCAGCCAGGTTACCCTAGTGTCAGTGAAGGGGAAGTGCATGTTCTTGCCGTGTTAATGGACACTGCTCGATGTCATATGGCATGTGAGCTGGCCCAACACACCGGGTCAACTTGGTGCTTCAGGTGAGTTTCTATTTACAAAAGGAATTCCTCGTTGTCTCCGCTTCCGTCAAGCTAATACGCAATTTATTTCCTTCCTTTAGGTCCGCCTTGGTTCGAAATCTTTCTAGACCCTCCAAAAATCGTTCTGAACATATTGTGTTTTCAGGAAATCTCGGCCATCAATCTACAATACTCAAATTTATGCATATTTATGGCTACAGGTTTCAAAATATAAGATCAATATTACGTGAAAAATATACTAATGTATTTTTTTTGCTATTTATTTGTTTTAAGTCGCACCGACACGGATAGGTCTTATGGCGACGATGGGATAGGAAAGACCTAGGAATTTCAAGGAAGCGGCCGTGGCCTTCATTAAGGTACAGCCCCGGCATTTGCCTAGTGTGAAAATGGGAAACCACGGAAAACCATCTTCAGGGCTGCCGACAGTGGGGCTCAAACCCATTATCTCCCGATTACTGGATACTGGCCACACATAAGCGACTGCAGCTATCGAGCTCGGTCTAATGTAATTTAATTTACAGTATTCACGCAAGATATTAGTCTCTATACTGTAGATACTATCAAGACAAACTCGAACATTCTACACAGGTCATTAACATATACACTATGATTTTTTTTGTTAAGAATGAAGCCATGTTTTCCAGTGTTGACTTAGTTAAATGTAACAAAGGATTTTCAGTCCGTCAAACACACAGCAAATACAATGTAAATCATAACACTATAAACATACCTGTAAAATACACACTAACATACAAAGAATGACATGTTTCGTTCTACAAGAACATCCTCGGATTCTATCAAATCACTAAAAAACAAGCTTATATATGTACAGTATTGTTTACGTAGCGTAAATTTGTCAATGATAGAGAGTTTAGTGATAACATGAAACAGTAATGAGAAAAATAAAATATGTACAATTATTAATATAATGAAAACATACGTACTTATCTAGACTGCCAATGTTAAGTCTGTTGTCACCAAACACTATCTCAGGGCTGTGATCGTGGAAAGTTTTTGGTGGGGCACGCTGCGCATGGAAAAGGGAGGGCAAGAAAGGGAGGGGCCTTGTAGAGCGATGTGGATCTCTCCTATTGGATGATTAAATCGAGTACACTATACAGTAGAGAGGGGAGGGAGAAGTAGGGCGGAGCGGCTGGAGCGCTGTGGAACCTTCCATCAACATTGAAGAGGGGAGAGATATTATTGACCTATTTCATGTTAAATGTACCTTTATGTAATATGATGAATGCAATTTAATAATTAATTTTTAAAGTAAGGAACGGTATTATTATTATTATTATTATTATTATTATTATTATTATTATTATTATTATTATTATGATAAACGCAATTTCATGAGTAGGTTTTGTCAGACATTATGTGAGTAGAGCGAATAGGGGGAATTATTTAAATGTGTATGCTCATTCAGATTATTTGTATTAGCATTTTTGCGACGTAAATTTCTATTGCTTCTTTTATATTCAAAGATTTACTTTTATTTTCGAAGTGTAAAATTTTTAGATCAGTGATGATGTTTGTGAAATGGTGTGAACAGTCGTATATGTGCTCCCCGAAGGCAGAATGCCGATTATATCTGACCGCGTTTTTGTATCTTGTATGGAAATTACGTTTTGTTTGACGCCACATATATAGCTAC
Source organism: Anabrus simplex (assembly GCF_040414725.1). NCBI lineage: Eukaryota > Metazoa > Arthropoda > Insecta > Orthoptera > Tettigoniidae > Anabrus > Anabrus simplex. Next base: position 100,323,233 of record NC_090274.1, on the reverse strand, counting down.
TTTACAGGTATGTTTATAGTGTTATAATTTACATTGTATTTGCTGTGTATTTGACAGACTGAAAAGCCTTTGTTACATATATACTACGAGGAGCTGTTTTATCAAAAACTTGGTGCTGTAATCTGATTTTCCCTCACGTTTAATGACTTTTGATATTTTATCAGCCAATTTTACTGTGTTAAATATAATTAAGAACGTTAATAATCTGATAAGGCCAATTGAATGCCTTTAATGTCCAATTAAGATATATTTTATGAAGAATATTTACAAAAACTCAATGCTGTATTCAATCTTTATAACATCCACAAGCAATTTGACAACGTCATTTATATTTTTATATTCAAAAGATTGTATTGTATCTCATAAGAATTATTCCAGTCTTTGTATTTTAAATATACAAGTTTTATGGTACACACCCAATGGAAAAACTTAGTTGAAGAACAAGTTGTACATACATAAATTTTAAAATTATATTAGTGTAGTTTTCAGAATGCCTTGTAACAATTTTCTTAGGCTGATGATGGCAACTATAAAATAAAATAAAATAAAATAAAATAAAATAAGATAAATAAATATCTGACGTATTAATAACTTCACAACTTTGTAGTATTGTATAGGTGGAACAACTTACCCATATTTCCTAATGAAAATCTTGATTCTATATGGACCAAAAATGATTTTTTTTTTTTACATTAAATGAGGCGGTTAAGGCCAGATAACGGTCTTGCTGTAAGGTGGTTACCCTTGATAGACCAGGTACCGGCCTATGACTAACATTTCCTGTGTCTTGAAACCGTCTCCAAAACCTGGAAAAGAAACTTTATGGCACAATCAAGGATACGGCGACTTCGGTCCGCGTCTGGCCTGCTTCCAGGCGGCCGAGTATTCTACCCTGCAAGACGGGGTCCAAATGGCGTCGTTGTGCCTTTATGTTGTCACGATCACCATGAGGCTACACTTCGCACACTATAACACGGCAAACACGACTGAGGGAATATGGGGCGCAGGCACTGGCTGGGTTTACCTTGCGGTTACACCGTCAGTCAAAGCTGAGAACACTCCTTTCCTATACAGAGTGAACACGTAAGGTTGGTATGTGCATATCACAGAGATTTATTGAATAATGGTGCCGGTTTCAATATTTAAATGTCATCATCAGCCATAAATACTTTAATCACACAATTGAGAAAGGACATGATAATTAAAATTGACGTTATTATACATAAATAAATACATAGCCTTTTAAGAATAAAAGATGAAAAAGATTTGACATGTTATCGACGTATAAAAGTCTTTTGAATCGCTTATTTACACTGTGTGCTGAATAAAATTGTAAAAAAATTATAGCAATCACTTGATACACTGTTAATGTTGATCTGTTTATGTACAAATACTCAAACCTTCGCGTCATATCTACGGTTGCATTTGAATTTATGGCCTGGCTAACTTGCCATTGAAATCTGTATCACTTTATTCCTTCTCGCTCCTTTTCCTTTTTCCTGTGCGACTTAGGTCGCTAAATGTAATTGCATCTTCTCCACCCGCGGGGCTATATTTCATCGTTCATATACGATGTTTCCTGATCTCATGTCTCTTGTCTACCGGTCTGATGTCGGACCAGCCGGAGATCGAGTCTTAATTGGCCCGCTCGCTGTCCTAAGTTCTTTTACTGTACATCGCCGGGTAGCGTCAAGTCAGTTGAGTGTCGAGCGCCATGAAGGTCAGAAGCTTAATGTGGTGGCTCTTGGTTAGAGCGTCTACCTACCTCAACATGCCTGGATAGCATGTAAAGGATCAGGGCTAACGCCCTGAAATGTTGTTTTCATCTTATTTTATTTCCTGGAGTGGACGTCCGCTACTTATTCTACTTAATTCTATCTCTATGAATTTGTAAGTAACCTACATCCCAAATGACGCCATGCGTTAGTTTCCACTCATGGACCAAAATGTAGGTCTACATCAAGATGATATTATTTTCCTTTTCTCCTGGAGCTCGATGACCTCATCTTGGAAGTTTATTTAAAATTGCAGTCGCATGCTGTCGGAGAAATACCGAATTGATGGTTCTTCCGTTCTCACAAATTTTAAAATGTTGTAACATGTTTGATTTTCGGCCTACTGTCTGCTCCGTTTTAACCTACTATGAGTAGAAGAAAACCTTTTCGATGAGATGTTCTTGGCACTAAATAATGTTCCTGTTTCGGATTTAGTTAAAGAAGTTAGGAGTGAAATAATTTAATAATGTGAAGTCATCCATTAAAAGGATTGAGGTCGCGAGATTATCTCCGTGGATCGGGATCTATTTCTTTCTTTAAATTTTATCTTTTCTGTCTTTCTTTTACACTTCAGTACCACTTACTGTTGTTGTCGTCTCCATGGCAACCGTCGTCCATGGGAACTACTGTTTTGGATTATTGATAAGGATTGATTATATTGCTGAATTAATTAGTTTTGTGAGGAGCGTACCAATAAGTTGGGAGCTGTTGGCTCTTAATTCTTCAACTAAGTTGATTTATGAATTGAATGTGCGAGTTCTTCCTGGTGGTTTGAGCTCGATTGCTCTTCATCCTGATTTCATTCTATGTGTGCTTTTTTTGTTGTTGATTAGAGCTGCTTGCTCTGACAACTAATGATTGATTTCTAATTTTTGGTGGGCACGTTACCATTCTGTTACTATTTTGTTTTTCCATTTCGAAGCACGGTGAATTTTTGGGGTTGTTTCGTGACCTGTTTAATGTCTATCTATCTTTGTGAGCGCCTTCGGTTTTGGATATGCTTTCTGTGAATGTTAATTAGTTTTCATGGTTGTGCCTATAGCGACCCGGTTCATGGGATGATCTCGCAGCCTCACCTTAGCAGTGTTTCACCTAATGTACAAAATGATTCCTTTAGAAAGGATGCAATTAATTATTTGTACGCAAGTAAATTTTTGAAAGATTAAGATTGAGCCTCCCAGGCACGCAGTAAAGTTTAGTCCATGGACATTTTCTGACAACCAATTATCTTGTAATTTAATCTCGATTTAAGTCTATCTATAAATTAAATTGAAAAGCGCCCCTTGACACTAGGTAAACATTTCTACTCAATTCAGAATTATTTAATAAACCCATTTAAAATATTAATTCGTCATCTCAATTCAGAGTTTATTTTATTCATCAAATTATCATATTAATTCATTATTCAATTCAGCGTTTATCTAATTTAATCTAATTATCATATTAATAATCTACTTATCATATTAATTTGTTATCCCAATTCAGTATTTACTTTATTGATCAATTTACCACTTTAATTAGTTAAACTGTTTGTCCTTGTGAAGGTGCACCTGTAGTTTCAAGGGAGTTTTATTTTCCTATCATATGTAACTTTCTCTTATAGCAGAAATTAAATAAATTATTTTTTGAAAAACTCGCAAATTTTTCTTTCATGGTTTCTAATATTTCCTACCGTGCAAATCTTTTGGTTCGGTGTGAGTTGCCTCTGGTTTATGGCCTGTTACTGAACTATTTGGTGAGTATTCTATGTTTTCCTTTTTAAGTAAGGAATATTTGCTATCTCTTGCTCTTCGTTTACTTGTACGAGTAAATGCCGGTACGACTGGTATGCCAGCTATGGATCGAATTGTATTTAATATTTTATTGCAATTTTCTCTATTTAGCGGTATACTGAATGCCCGAACTGCCATACTGCTGTAGGTAGCACATTTTCGACTTTGGGATGGAATGAATATTTCTTTATGGTAGTAGCGGCCTGTGTCGGTTTCCTGTAAATATTGTATTCTATCGAAGTAGGAAGTCTGTTTAACATGAGATCTAGAAAATGTATGCTTCCATTTTACTCAGATTCCAGAGTGAACTTTATCTATGGATCAATATTGTTTAAATTGTTTAGGGTGGAGCCTGCATAAGTAATTATTTTGTGAAGGATAACGAGAGTGTCATCTACAAATCTGGCCCAAAATTTTATGTTCGCAAAGTCACTATTGTTATTAATTGCCGTATGCTCTAAATAGTCAATGTATATTTCTGCTAATATCCCTGAGGCTGGCGACCCCATAGCCAACCATCCTGCAGATACATGCAATTATTAAAAAGGAATAAATTACTCTTAACTACTAGTTTCAAAATTTCCATGAAATCTAGAATCTCGAATTTACTGAGGTTACTATTTTTATTTGAATTATTTTGGATAATAGGAAAAAGTTTCTTTGTACTGACATTCGGATACATATTTGTTGTATCGACAGAATGCAACGAGTGGAAAAGCTATATTTCAAAGCTCTCTTGCTTTTTAATTTACTCAATGGTATTTTTCACAGAATTATTCAACAGAAAAAGATAATTCTATATTAGAAATTTCTGGATAAATTGTGTTAATTTATACAATGGACTTGGCCTATAATTGATGATGGGGCGTATGGGGACGCCAGCCTTATGGATCTTAGGTAAAGCTTTCGCTACTGGCAGTCCGGGGTTCATACTTATTAGTTTTATCTTCTCTTGATCTGTAAATAAAAACGAGGTATTTTGGGACTGATTTTAGGAGACGTTGTATCAGTTGGGTCGGATCTTTTTAGTCACAAATATTACAATAATATTTATAGATCCACCTCTTCAGTACAATGCAATACAATCCACTATTTTATGTGGTTAAAATATATACATAATACATAAAGGCCTTAGGTACATGTTTCACCGGTTTTACGGGCATCATCAGCCTATATCAATCTTAAAAATTAATGGGTACGGGATCTTTCTAATCTTATAAACTATAGAGTAAAATGTTGGACAATGATCTCATAAAATGCTGTGCTATAACATCTAAAATAGGGATATTGCACGGAAAGTACGTTAAAATACTGTGAAATAACAGTTTTTGAAGATTATAATGCGGTTAATCATGAATATTTGAGCGTTTAAAACCAAAATAGATCCTCTTTTTATACACCATTAGGACTGTGACGGCCTTGAGTGTATAAGCACTATCATCCAAGGGGGATGGTTACTCCATTTCCATTGCACGAGTTCAATATAGTAAAATCAATGTCAGTTATTTAAAATAGAAGTGAGCACATATCAAATGTGTTAAAATATGTACAGTTGATTTATCAGAAAGTCGTAGAAAAGAAGATGGGACTTCATGTGGAGACGTTGGTAAAGCTAAAATGTTGTGTCAAAGCTAGCTTATGTCAGTATTTAGTTATGTTAGTACGGTAATCAATTGGATCCAAAAGACGGTCAAGTGGGTGTTATTAACCCTGTTGAAACATTTGTTCGAAGAAATGATCGAGTTTTACCTGAAACAAAATGTTAAAGAGAGTTAGTTAAATAGTATTGTGCATGAGACTAAGGCGGTGTTTACTCGTACAGTGCGTGTTAAGTACGTCGGGCTGTTCCGGCAACCTTTCTACTGCTAGTATTATACCGGTGTGGCTGAGGCGGTGAAGGACACGGGGGGGGAGGGGGAGCGGATCCTTGCGTGCAGGTGTTGTTGTTTGAGGGCTGTTAGGAGCAGAATGGGCGGACCTAACATTTGGCGACGTGGTGGGAACTTTAGAACAAAAAGTTCTAAAAGTCTGCAGGATTGTATTGTTTCGACTTCACAATACCTAATAACTTTAATGTTAGCTCATATAAAGGATATTTTGCCTCTGTGGCATCATTAAGATTATGGTCTTTGTTATAGGCTTGGTCTAAAAAGATGTAAAGACTTTCTAATTCATTCATAAGTTTTCCTTTGCCTATACATGTTAGAATAGTGAGAACCTTATCAATTGATGTAAACTGGTGTCCTGTTTCACACATATGTGAGCTCATCGCTGGATATTTGTTATGTTTGAAGGCATTGTAATGCTCCGTATATCTCGTATAGAAGCTGCGCCCAGTTTGACCAACGTAACTAAATCCACACTGAGCGCAAGTTAGTCTGTAAATACCAGGTCTCGAAAAACGGCTGTTTTTATAATTGACTTTATTATAATTAAAAAATATACTTTGATTTGTATTTACTGTTCTGAAGGCGATATTAATGTCGTATTTCTTGATCGTGTTTGCGATCTGGTGGACGGCTGGGTTGTTGTACGTAAACATGGCATAACTAGTCTTTTAGGTTTATCCGGAATGAGATTCGTGGATAGCTTTTATTTAACTTTATCAATTAACCGGTTAATCATTTCAACTTTGAACCTATTAAGTTTAGCCAAGTTCCTTATATAGTTTAAAACAATTTTTAAGCTGTGAGGGGAGAGTGGGATTTTCAAAGCTCTGTGTATTAAATTATAGAATGACGCCTGTTTATGAGTATTGGGATGTAAAAAGGAATTATTTATGGTTATAGGAGATTGTGTGGCCTTCCTGTATATTTGAAAATCAAAAGTATTATTGACGCGCGTGATCGTTATATCTAGAATATTTACGGATTGTTTAACTTCGTCTTCCTTAGTGAATTTTACATTAGGGTCAATTTTATTTAATTCCTCTAAAACTTCGTCACTGTTAGTAACATTTCTGTCAATAACCACAAAGGTGTCATCCATGAATCTTAGCCATAAACATATAGCTTTTATATGCGCTTTAATGTCCGTATGCTACGTTGAATCCATGAAATGTCTGCCAAGATGCTGGACAAAAGGTCACCCTTGGCTAAGCCAGTCTGTTGATAACTCTTTCCGTTAAAGGAGAAAAGTTGTTATTCAATACAGAATTCAATATCTTCATAAATTCATAAATTTCCACCTTACTCAGGCTGCTACATTTTGAAATATTGTCAGAGATAATTTCGACCATTTCTTTAGTAGGTATATTTGGATACATGTTTATGACATGATAGGAACACATTATGTGGTTAGGTTGTAAGTCAAATCTACTTAAAATATCGCAAAATTTGATTGAATTCTTTAAAGGATGTTTATTATTAAACAAATAATGATGTTTTAGAAAACCGTGGATATATTTGGAAACTTTATAGGTAGGGCTATTACGGCAATTAATAATCGGACGTACGGGAATGTTGTTCTTATGGATTTTAGGTAGGGCTCTGGCTACTGGAATGCTGGGGTTCATGTTGATAAGTCTCTGTTGTTCCTGTTCATTAAGAAGGAATGTGGTGTTCTTCATTATAGATTTTAAATTGCGTTGTATTCTTACAATAGGATCTTTGCCAGCGATTGTACAGATCTTATCCTTAAAAAAATTAGTTTTATTTAGGTAACTGTCCTTATCCAATAATACTATATACCCTCCTTCATCAGCTTTTGTGACTAAGATGTAACTATCTTCTTTTTTAGTTCTGAAAATACGTATTACTGTTTTTTATTAAAATCACATTTAGCGTTAAGTCCTTTAGCTAGGGTTCGTAATTTCCTATTATGTCAAATCTGGTGTCAGTTTAAACTTCAAAGGGGAGTTTAGAAATGTTAGCCTCTACCTCAGCTACTGCGGTAATTATATCCAAGTTCGTTTTTATTCACTAGGCCAGTTATACTTCGGACCCTTATTTAGGAGTTCCATTTCTATTTCAGAAAACTGCACACTGGTTAAATTAACAATTGCAGGTGTGTTGACATGTGGAATACTTGCTTTTGTTTATCTGCATTCTGTACAATGAACTGTGTTTGGGATTTTTTAAATGCGTTAATTTCTTATCTAATGTAGTCTGTTTCTTGTCCAGTAAAACCATCATTTTGTAGTCTACGTGCAGTTGGAAAGAGTTCCATTCTAATGGGAGCAATGCCTGGGTCACTGTTAAATGAATTTTATATAGTTTTAAGTTCAATTGCGATTTCTTCTCGTACAGTGACCTAACTTCATTCCTTAACCAGATTTCACTTTGTTTTTTTTGATTTTGTTCATACATGGAATGGTTAAGTTTCTTCTTTGTGTAGGTTTCAAAAATTTTGGGATCAATTTTAGTTTTAAACATTGCTTCAAAAATGTTACATCTTTAGACAACTTGCATATTTTAATTTTGAGATTGATAAAACCTATTTAATTTGAGTTTTGCCTGGTTGGCTACTAAGTTACAAGTAACTATTCTCATTTTGATTCTGTATTGAAGATGACGTATATCACAAATATTATTGTACCCATTTTTTGTCGCATTAGCCTTAAGTGTGTTGAGATTTCTGTCTAGCACGAGCTGTTTTGGGGCTAATATTTCCTGCTCTCTTCTTGAAAATTTCTCCTTTCCTCTCAAGAAGAGAGCAGAAAATATTTTAAGTTCAACATTGTGACTAACTTAATAGGTGTTATTTATTTATTTATTTATTTATTTATTTATTTATGAATCAAAAATTATTCTAATTCAAGTGTTTTATTATATGACAAAGCAAACACAAAGAAACATTTTATTCTTTTTCAGATTTAAATAAGGATTTGAGTTCCAAGAGCAGAGCAGATTTAAAATTTCAGCATATGGTGACTAATTTAATAGATTTTATTCAATTATGATTTGAAAATTTCTATTTTAAAGTCTGTAATAAATAACATAGTAAATAAGTAAAGTTAAAACACAAAGAAATTTTTAACAATTTCAAAGAATTATATATAATTGTCCTGTTGATACGTATATTTGTCATAATGCACAAAGTCCAAATGTCATTGAATTTTTGGCACCGCTGAAGAAGAGAGTAGTTAGCTCTAGAAACATGTACGGTAATTAAGTTAAATAAAATATGTAAAGTACTGACAAGGCGGGAACGTGTTTTATAAGTCAATACAGACAGGATTAATCAACATGGTGGAAAGAATCCATGCTAATAATATTCTTGCCATATAATGGAAAGAGAGGATGTGCATTTACTTTCACCTGTTGATAAGGACTTGGACTTTGATGTGAAAATTCAAAGAAAATGAGGTTGAGGAGAGGAAGTAGTGAAAAACCCCAAGGGTACTGCAAGATAACAACCAGTAAATGAATACAGTGTATCGTCAAGACCAAGCCCTTGCATATTTCCCTGTAACGCGACGGACTAAGCTGTATCTATTGTATATGGCTATCTTCAATTCATACATTGTGTTCATGAAGGTTACTGGCAGGTGGCTGCATTATACAGAATTTCTCAGAGCATTTGCCAAGCAATTGTTGCTCTCCTGCCTAGGACAACAAAAGGAAGAACGCCCAGTCAACACAGCCACCTAAGACTTCAGGCAAATGTATGGGGCATTTTCCAGTGCCTGTTCCTCCAACAGAAAGGAAGAAACTTCCTTCTAGGCCCTGCAATGTTTGCAAGGGTCATAAAATAAGGTCCGAAGAGAGGTGGCTATGTGAAAAATGTGGTATTACTCCATCTGGAGAGCTGCTTCAAAAATTATCACACAATGATTCACTACTGAAGACTGAGAACAGTTAATGAACAGTTAGGCATTGACCTGTGAAGTATATAGCTTTGAAAAAATGCCAGTTTTTGACCAAGCGTCAATATACAAAATTAAAACACAATTTTCTAAACTAAATAGTTTTCTGTCCCTGCAAGTTAGACTAGTAGTCAGGTTCCAATGGGTTATTTAAAGTATAGTTTCAGAACTTTGCTGCTTTAAAAGTGGGAAACCACAGAAAACCATCTTTGGAAGAATGGCTGAAAGAGAAGTGCAAGGATGTTCAAGGCTTTATGGTCTGAGGAAAGGTAGAAAATGCAGGCAGACAAATCAATGAAGCCTTTGGAGAAAGGAAAACTAGGTAAGAAAGAGTAGTGATGGCTGACACAACAGTGCTGATGAATTGGATATGGAGGAACATAGTCAACAGCTTGCTGATAATCCTATGAAACTACAGTCCAACAATCGGGCTCATTTTATATGTGCATCTTTCCCACTTTATCCGAGCAATTGCCCCTCAACAAGAGCTCAGATGGAAAAAATCTAGCAAAAAAACATAAAGCACAGATATGACAGGAACATATCCAACACCATTATCAAGGTAAAGAAGTAGATGATAGCATTCTGGGAAAATAACAGGCTGCTGATGCTGATGAAATGGGAGTCCCAATTTTGAAGTCAGAATTTGAGAAGTTTTGAAAGAACTAAGTATATACAAGGCACCAGGAATTGATGAAATACCCTCAGAATTACTGACTGCCGTAAGAGAAACCAGCACGGTGAGGTTATTCGCTTTATTGTGCAAGATACATGGAAAAGGAGAATTGCCATATGATTTTTGGCAAAATGATGTTATATCTATGCTTGTGAAAGCCGCTGCTGACAAGTGTGAAAACTATCGTGCCATTAGTTAGTATGGAAAGACAATTGAGTTGGAGGACATCAATTTGGCTGCAGAAGAAATGTAGGAACACATGAAGCAATTCTGACTTTATGTCTGATCTTAGAGGATTGAATTAAGAGGGACCAGCACACATACACATTATCCGTAGAAAAACAAAAGGCATTCATTGTCAGATACCGAGAAAGAAGAACAAATTACAATATGCAAAACCTCAGTCTGCTGTGATAAGAATCGAGGACATTGAGAAAGCAGCAGTATTCCTTAACAAAGTCAGGCAGGACTGGAGGTTCCCCCTCCTTCACAACATTTATATAGAAGAAAGAAGCAGTAAAGAAAATCAAAGAGGAATTTGGAAAAGGTACCGCAATCAAAGGAGAGGAAATCAAAGCTCTCAAGTTTGCTCATGATATTGTTTTTTATCTCAGTTTGCAGATCTGGAGAAATTGTTGAATGGTACAGGCAGAGTCTGGGGGAAAGAGTACAAGACCAAAATAAATAGAACCCCCCAAAAAAGTAATGGAGTGCAGTAGAAAAAAAGTCAGCTGACGGAGGAAAAATGAGATTAGGATATGAACTTCTAAAGGTAGCAGATGAATATTGTTACTTGGGTAATAAATAAACTAACGACAGCAAAAGTAATGAGGACGTAAAATGTAGATTACAGTCTAGCACAAGCAAGGAGGGCCATTCTTCAGAAAACAAATTTGCACCTTTCAAACAGTGATAAACGGATTACTGAGATGTTTTTGAACACATTTGTCTGGAGCATGATGTTGTGTGGATGATAAACATGGACAATAACTAGCTCAGGAAAAAAGAAAGAGTAGAAGCTCCTTGAATAGTGTTAAAATGAATGCTGTAGGTGAGCTGTGTAGATCGAATCATGAACGAAAGGTACAGAATTAAATTGGTGAGAGATCAATATCAGTAAATTTGACAAGAAGAGATAGAATGATAGGACATATCTTAAGACACCCAGGACTTGTTCAGTAGGTTCTTGAGAGAATTGTAGTCAGTAAGAACAGTAGGGGTAGAACAAGATATGAATATGACAAGCAGATCACAGGAGATGTAGGATGTAGTAGTTATCTAGAGATGAAAAAGACACCACAGGATAGGGGCACATGAAGTGCTGCATCACATCAGTCTTTGGACTGATGACTCTCAAACAATAACATGTGAGAAATTGTGTCCTGGTTAACAGAGACTGCAATTTGTTTCCAAGAGGACATGCTGAGAACCCGGTTATATTCATTAATCAAGATGAACAAGCCAGTCCAGTGCACTTATAAAATAGACTGTATTTAAGCCAAACATGGTCATACTGTATTACACCTTTCTTCATATTACCCAGTATTGAATCCCATTAAGCTGATCTGGTCAAGTAGTGACAGTGATGGAAGCAATACTGAAACCGCAAGAGAAAGTGGTAATAAAACTACACTGCCAGCGGAAGTGAAATAGGTATGAATACAGAATATGATGAAACAGTGGGAGTGGCATTTTCTAAGAGATTTAGTATGCCTAGATATAGTGACAGTGAATGATCCATAGTCTTCTATCAAGTGATTAACATACTGAGTTATGTGTACTGTGCTGTTATATGTGTAATTATTGGAAGGATTTCTGAAAGGCTTAACAGGAATACTATAATTTATGATGAGATTGTACATTTCATAAGGCATGCATTGTACAATCTCCTTCACTTATACTCTCCTGTGTATGCTCGAACCTAGTCCTTGTCACCTTCCACAACATCGCACTTCCCGCCCTGCACTTAAATGAATGTTCTCCACAATTTGCAAAAGCTGTAACCAAAGATTGTGACTCAGTCCTCAACACAACAAACGTATAAAAAAGAAACCTACACCATTAGGAATCCTCCTGATGTACAACATACAGGCAGACAGGGTAAAAAGTATGGTGTATCTAGGGAGTAACATAGGACCATTGTGCTGTAATTAAATGCTGAAGAAACCAGAGACTATCTTCATTAGCAAGTGGCAACACCTATCCTAAAACGATCGCAGAATCAAGCTCAAAAAGACGATAACAAAATGCTGTATCCTCTCTTCCCTACTAAATACCATAGAGCCCTATATAATTTATTATCCACAGAAAAGAGAATCCAAACATTCAAGATATGGATATATAATGGCAAATTGTGTAATTCCTGTGGGTTATTTTCATGTCGCACCAATGGAGATAGGTCTTATGCCAACAAAAGGATAGGAAAGGGCTACGAGTAGAAAGGAAGCAGTGGTGGCCTGAATTAAGGTACAGCCCCAACATATTAATGACATGACAATGGGAAGTGATAAAAACTATCTTCAGGTTTGCCGCCAGTTGGGTACCCCACACAAAGAGCTGTCAACCTCAGCTTATCAAGACAATTTAACTCAAGAGGCTGAAATACACGTATCACATTATGAGGACTGTTACAAGTAATATTTTGAGGAAAAAATTTAGGCAGAAGAGGATTTAGAATAAGATGGACATCTCGGATCAATATTTTGAATGGGTTGGAGCTCTTTGGCACATGACAAAAGGAAGATAGCCATGCTAGTAGCCAAATTCCAGTTAGTAACAGTGAAGAAACCAGCCATCAGATGCCATGCATTGGAGGGACTTTGAACAATAATAGCTGCTATATATTAACTAGCATAAAATTTCAAGCTGCCTGAAGAAATTACGAAAATCGTTTCAGATATTGGAAATTTCACTATATATCTTTCCAAGGATCTTCAAAATATCTGCTTAAAAATGAGAAGTTGCCCAATTAAGTCTATTCAGCAGTTTGTTAGAATTTCCATTATCAGAAAAATGACATCAAAATATTAGATTACTTCAAATGTGTTCACCTGTGTTTCTCTTGGCACTGCCAACTCTGATTTTGGTTCTTCTTTCAAACGCATCTCTTCTGATATAATTTTGTAATTGTCCTGTGGAAAAGTTAATATATTAGGCAAATTTTTCAGACACACCTGGAAATGTATTTATATATGAGTGGGCTTAACAATTCATCATTTCCTAGTAAATGAGACAGTTGCAGTTTCAAATCTTAAACTATCGTTTATCAGAAAATCTCCATGTTGAGTATCCATCAAAGCATGACAATTAAGAGACATTCAGGAGTGGAGGAATGCCCTGTTTAAATGCTCATATTTAATTTTGAAGACTAGAACAATTATATAAAATAAAACCTAAAATAACACCGAATGATCAGGAAAATGTACAGATATACTTACAAATAATCTGCTCATTATAAAGAAACCAATACTGAAATATTAAGAACTTCACAATTTATCACTGTTATCTTTCACGTCTTGTACCAACAAATACAGCTCAGCAGGAAAATGTATCTTCCATATTTCCTGTTCTATATGAAGTGTTCAGCTTGAAGGCAGGGAAGATCCTCAATAGCCCTACCATCAAATGGCATAGAGAGCTAGGTGTCACTGAGGAGACAAACTAAGGAAATGAAGAGTAAGGTAGCTTTCCATTGCGTTCCTCCTCCAGCCAGACAATGCTGTTACATACCAGTCTCTCATGAGCACGGTACTGTACACACAGACAAGCTATTTCACACCTTTTCCTATAGGATCTGGCTGTATTAGGAATGGTGTTATTCATACTGCTCATATCTCAGTCACTTTCATATCGTAAGAGCCAAGAATGAGACTGAGACCCAAAATACAAGTGACAAACTTGTTCTGGGCCAATCCAGAAGACAACAGGTATTGAGCACACAGTATCTCACCAGAAATGGAATAGGGCCACCTCATATGGAAGTCATAAGCCCTAAACAATTTAAACCATACCCTATAGGTTATCTACAATATCATAGAGGGCCTGTATGCCTGACATCAGTGCTCCTTGTGCAGGTATGAGTACATATGGTCAGCTGACAGGGATATTGCAACTTGCTTTACATTGCACTGATACACAGAGGTCTTTTGGCGATGATGGGATAGGAAGGGGCTAGGAGTGGAAAGCATACCTGCCAACTTTACAAAACCAAAAATCAGGAGATTTTGATATGAAAATCAGGAAAATCAGAAGAAACAATTGGTCAAAACTGCTTATTCTGCATGTCTTGTGCAATACAGTACTATGATATATTTGTAACACTGATTGTCTCAAAGCCTGACTGCTGCTGAATGAGAGTACAAGGCTAAAAATTACACATCTCTATTACCTCACAGGAAGTACATGTGTGAGATGATCGGTCTGTGATAAGCCTTCCGAAAATAGTATGAACTCGTGAATCAGTCATGTACTTAGATACCATTACTTAGCAAAAGCATATATTAATATATTGCAGGCGATTATGTGAAGCTCAGTGCTATTTGTATCAAATAACTAGCTGTTGTACCCGTGCTTCGCTATGGAATTCTCAGAAAGAATGTCCTGATAGTTTTCCCAACTGAAGTCACCATAGGTGATAACAATGACATCATTATGAATGTCATGATTAAAAGTAATGGTGTCATATGAAATATTCTATAAAATGAAAGACAACACATTTTCTCACTTTTAACGAAAAGTACTACGGTTGATATAGATGTTGATTCCCATAGGGAAACCAGAATATCTGTCCCGAATGAGTATATCTATAATCCCAATATAAATGGTCCGTTATTGGACATTATAAATTTTCCAACTAACTCATTCCTGGTTGCCAACGTTTTGCCCCCGTGTGCTAAGTTGGGCTCATCAGTTGGTAAATAGCACACCCACCAAGATGCATGGCTAGTGCATACCATGGAGGCCACTGCGTAGGCTACTTGCAGCCACTGGCAGTGCCAGTACACTATGAGAGACTTTGTCTCATTATCAAAAATTGAGGCCTGCCTGGCCATCATGTGATATACATGCTGATTCCCATAGGGAACCTAAAATATTTGTCCTGAATGAGTAAATTTATAATACCAATATAATGGACCATGATTGGACATTATAAATTTTCCAGCTAACTCATTCCTGGACCCTGATTCATAAAACTAACTAATAATATAGAACTCATTAAAATAATTATTAGTTAACCAAATTCAGTTTCATAAAGCTTTACACATGACCAATAAAATATCTTCACTCATAATAATATTAGTTAATTAGTCAGCTGATACAAATGGAGGTTAGAATTGGTCTGTTGCATATTCAAAGACATAAGCTTCATTATTCTTTCTGTATTGAACTGAGATCACAGAGATAAGCTATTTATAAGGTTCAAAGGTGAAAAGGTTGAACCTTATAAATAAAATATCATTGTGGTCTGTTGCATATGTTCTTGGTTTGTGTTTGATCCTAGCAGTAGGCTATTACTTGAATACAACTGGTTATTAATCCGTATGTTCGATAGGCTCACATGATATTTTCGTTGTTGACTTTTGATACTTATGAGAGTGGATAAAAAAAGTGAAAATAATGTGAGAGAAGAAAGTTACTTTGCAACAAGTGACTGAGATAAAGCGTCAACTATTCGCAGCCTTGTGCACTCTATAACCGTCCTTTTTTTTAAACTTTTTTATTTTATGTGCTCTTCAATTTTTTTGAGATGGACTAGATGGTTTACTACTATGGGTGGGGACGGTAGAATAACACCCACGGTATCCCCTGCCTGACGTTAGAGGCAACTAAAAGGGGCCCCAGAGACTCTCAATTTGGGAGCGTGGGTTGACGACCATGGGGCCCTGAGCTTAGTCCTGGTATTGTTTCCACTTGTGCCAGGCTCCTCGCTTTCATCTATCTTATCCAACCTCCCTTGTTCAACTCTTGTTCTTTTCCGACCCCGACAGTATTAGGTTGCGAGACCTAGAGAGGTCTTTCATTTTCACGCCCTACATGGCCCTTCTCTTTCTCTGGCCAATACCTTCAATTTTCAAAGTGTTTGATCTCTTCCATTTTTCTAACTGATTAGTGTTATATAGAGGATGGTTGCCTGGTTGTACTCCCTCTTAAAACAATAATCATCATCACCACCACCATCTTGGTTTACTGGTGGTATAAGACAAGATTTTAAAGGATAGCTGGAGTCTCCGAGAAGAACTGCACTATGGAAACACAATACTGTATAACTATCAACTCGTGGAGTGCAATGTGAAGCTGCTGTTTTGAGGTTATGCTTCATTTCTTGCAGTGGAACATTCTATCACCAATCCTATCAAGCAAATACTCAAAAGTTCTGTAATCTAACCTAAATCTCTCATTGTATTCATATGTTTGTCACATACCAGTACAGGCTATTTTTGGCCTAACATTTATTGAACTGTGAATACCTACACTCGTTCCTCATCACGATTTAAATCAGAGTCGACCATTTCACTGATTTTCAAGACTTTATGCCAAAATATTAAAATACCGCTCACTTTGGTTTCACTAATAATATGGATTATGAGTCAAAATACACTCATGGAAATGAATCCCAATATTATGAGTAACTTTCATTAGTCATGCTGTCTATGAAACAATTTACTAATATTATTAGGAATATCTACTAATAATTTTGACTGATAACCTAATTACTAATATTATTAGCTAAAAACTCTATGAAACATAATACTAATATTATTAGTTATTATTAGTTAATATTATTGGTTTCTTACTAATAATATTAGTGAAACATGTTTTATGAAACAGGGCCCTGATTGCCACCGTTCGGTTTCCCTATGGGAATCAACATCTATATCATCTGATGGCCAGGCAGGCATCTATTTTTGATAATGAGACAAAGTCTCTCTTAGTGCATTAGCACTGCTGGTGCCTGCAAGTAGCCTACGCAGCGGCCTCCACGTATGTGCGAGTTCTATGCGAGTTACAAACCCCTGGGACTGATACAGGTTTCAATAATCATAGCACATTCGCGGACATTTTACGCATTAATAAACGTCGATATTGCATTTAAAGGCGGCTGAAATGGTGGGATGTGAATACACATTTTTGAAGTTCACCAAAAAAATACGCTAAAATTGGGAGACATAGAATAATCGGGAGGTGGGAAGAACTGTTGAAAATCGGGAGTCTCCCGCCTAAATCGGGAAAGTTGGTAGGTATGGGAAAGGAAGTGACTGTGGCCCTAATTAAGATACATCCGCAGCATATGCCTGGCATGAAAACAAGAAACCAGAGAAAACCATCTTCAGGGCTGCCAACAGTGGGTTCGACCCCTTATTTCCCGAATACAAGCTCACAGCTGTATGACCCTAACCGCATGGCCACCTGCTCAAAAGAGATATATTGTGCAGGACTTCGTACGTATTGAGAAGCAAAAGGTCAGATTGTTGTCTCAAGAATGCCAGCCCTATGTTCAGCATATGCCTGCACAAATCAGTGTAACTAATCCAAGGATACATTTTGTTTTAAATAAATGTTACTGGATTCAATTCCTGTTTGTTAATAAACCCATTTAAATATTTTAACAGAGGAAGTACTGTGAAACAGAGTTTTTATCAATTTGATCAGGTTACCGATTTCCTTTTTAAAGACCAAGGAATAAACTCACCAATGGGTTGTGAGGATAAACGGAGACAAGTTGTATCCCACCCATTACAGTCATTTAGGTTCTGCACACTTTGATGGTAAGTACATGTATCAAATGAGCAGTGGCTATTACTGCCAAACATGGCATGGTTCTAAGCATTTTATTTTGCCTGACATTCGCAAACGAAGAAAATATGTGCTCACTGCCAATAAAACATAACGAAGGAAACCCACCAGAGGCAACTTGTTAAAATTAAAGCTGATATTGTGTAACACTCAGAAAATGCAAATACTGCGCCTATTTAATTGATTTAGTGGTATATTTTACACACTGTGTGTTGAAATTTCAGCTGATCACTAAAAAGAATAGAAGAAAATGATCAGAGTCTATGTAAATGTAGTACAGAGCAAGTTCTTGAAGAGTAGCAAGACATATGTCCGGATCGGCACTGTGCTTCATGAACTACAACTAAAAATACTTACTTGATCCTAGACTTCTTCATAACATTGAAATTTCAACACACCGTGCCCCCTAAAGTGTTTTAGTGCTTCACAAACAGCAACTGACAGAATTATTTAAACTTCACATTTTATTTGCCTGTGCATTGTCTTTTATACTTATTTGTGATCGGCTGATGATGACCAAGAATAATGGTCGAAACCGGTACGAATTAAAATTAAGTAGGAATGTAAAAATTGCATTTCTTATTTTAATAGTATTGAAAGTTTGAACCATCATATATCTTCTTTTAACTTAATAGTGTGTAAAATATACCTCTAAATCAATTAAATATGTGCAGTATTTTAATCATTTCCAGTGTTACATAATATCAGCTTCATATCCATACTGGCAGTAATGAATTATTCACCTACTAGACTTTATTACATCCTTCTAATCTACACTAACTTCAGGCCAACTTCACTGATAACTTAAGGCCATGCTGCCAATGGGGGAAAACACAGACACTGCACTAATGCAATTCATATCTTGCATTGAATACGAGGATCCAATGGAGTCCAATAAAGGTATAATTCCTGTGTAATGCACAAGCACTGACACATGTGGATTGGTGCATTGTAATGAGTCTACATGAAACACATCCTTTTCTTATCATCATGGTTGAGATGCACAGTATGGAAGATATGACACATTTATTGTTCTTTGCCTCAGTGTTTAGACGTTCATGTTTTTCTATAGGGGTCAGTTCAAAAAATATGCAACAGAGCGCAATTATTATTATTATTATTATTATTACGGAGTTACCCGTGGAAGGCAGAGGTGAGGGAAGGTGCGGGCTGGAATGGGTCTAACTACAAGGTCAAAAGATGAATTAAAATTTCAATAAAGGTTATATTTTCACAAATAGAAAAACTTAACAAATTTCACATAGAATTTAAACAAATAACAACAACTCAACCACTATCCACTAATCAGGTACAAGGTATAATTTTACAAACGAAAGCCCAAGTTTCGGGGTCTTTACACGTTCTGGGCTTCGAGCCCCAATTACACAATCCTTGAGCTACTAGCCCAACTTTACCAAGGTACACACTTGATCAAAGGGCAGAAAATCCCTTCATTCAAAGAGCATTAGCTCCAAAAATCATAGCGGGCCTCCTAGAGGCACTTTTAATACATGAGAAAGAGCTGACCCGCTCTCAATTTTTCAAGCCTATTAAAGGCAATACCAGGCTTTTACACATGATTGCCATCAAGGCACAACTTACAATGAAACAGGGGTACCTAGTACCCAGCCTACTGGGCCTTAATAGAAAAATAATAGGTTAATTTAAATGGCCCTGAATGCAAAAAAGAATGGAGGCGTGAATTAGCAATCACCAATACACATTTTAAAACCTAAGAGGCACTAGGCCGATGACACAGGGCTATTCCCAAAATAGGGAGGTGACTCGTATAAGAAAATTTAATACGTTAAGGAAGAAAAGAAAATCAGTTACAAAAACGTAGTCACCTCGAACACAAAAGGAAGGGGAGCTCGAGAAGTTAAAGCACTCTCTATCCCCTAATTACCATCACAGATTTTATGAAGTTTTTACATCAGCCAGAAGAATTTACATATGGAAGATAGGTTACAATTGTAGAAGGTTTCGGACCTTCCCCGGCGGGTTAAACTGCTGAGCTAGCAAGAAATAAAGATGTTACATAGCTATTACCTTTTGAAGAGCTGCTTCCTGATGAAAGAGGCGCTTCCCGCCCCCTGCTACATGTCCATACTCTAAGCTAGATAATGTTGAATTGGCGAAGAGCCGTGAAAATCACAGTTTTTAAACGCTCGGGTAAAGTTCGAGACCTTTCATGAATAAAGCAGCCACACCCCCTCAATTTTATTGGGTAGCTTAAAGTTACACACCAAAATCGGAGAAGAAAGACATGATTGCTCAAAAATTAATTAAAGAAACTCGGGATCGGCTAAGTTCAAAACTGGCGGAAAGGAAGATTAATACTGCCAACCCACAAATGAAAGAAAGAAATTTAGTACAGAGAAAACTAATGAATAAAAAATTTCTTCAAGAAAATTCATACACTTTGCACCAGGGTGCATGATCATAGTTTTTTAATCAGTGACATCTATAAGAGAATGTCCACACTTCTTGATCAATAGAAAACAAAACAAGTTGAAATCCACACAGTACTAACAACTTTGTAATCACAAATTTTACTGTGCTGACATCTTCTGAGAAACTTATGAGTTAATCCAGTTTTTGAAGTTCAGAGTTTCTCCAATAAAGGCAGTGACCTTCCAAATCCAAGAAAAATCCGCCAAGAACTAAGAAGTCGTGAAATGGCAACTTGGTGCTCTTTGCCTCAGAAGGGGATCGGTGTAGAGTTGTATAAAGAGTACACACCGGCCAATAAGTGGATTAGGCATCACCAGGGACTTTCTTGTAGCGAATGGCGAGAGGCAATCAAGATGACATCGAATGTTTCTGCAGTACGAACTATCCCGGGCAGAACTCAGGACGGAAACCTCTGTCGCAGATGCGTCAGAGAGAAAGAAACACTGGCTCACGTCCTGGGTTCTTGCCCCTACGGCGAAGTACTGAGAAACTCACGTCACCACAAGATAAGATCACTGATTGCAGAAGAACTCCGTAACAAAAACTTCCGTGTATATGAAGAAGTCCACGGTTTGTCTACGACAGGGAGCACAAGACGAATTGACATAATTGCCTTTAAAGATAACGACACGAAAGGCTTCATTATCGATCCGACTATCCGATTCGAGCACCATGTCGGCCAGTCTACTGAAGTTCATCTTGAAAAACAGAACATCTACGCGCCCACCATTCCGTTCTACAAAAATAAATACCAGCTGAATGAAGTAGAGATTATCGGCCTAATGATTGGTGCTCGTGGCACAATACCTGCCTTGTTCGTAGAATTCTGGAAAAAGTTCGACCTGCCCATCAACAGCATTGAAAGAATAGTTACCACCACCATACGTGGATCTGTACAAATCCTGAAAGCTCACCTGATCGGACCTCCATAATCTAAGAAATCCTTATTATCACTATATTTCTATATGATAAAAACTTTCTCTATCCTGATATGCTTTACTTTGTCCATTGTGGCAACCCGTAATTGCGGGAAGTCGTTGATTCGTTCAATAAATATATATATATTGGTGCAAGATTTAAAACTGCGGCGTACGGGTGTACCTCCTGGTAGTAGTAGTAGTAGTAGTAGTAGTAGTAGTAGTAGTAGTAGTAGTAGTAGTATCAATATTCGGAATGGCTAAATTAAGATGAGAAGGACCATTCCTTCAAAATCTTGTTTCATTCTTATTATAACAGCAAGACTCATCCTTAATGGGGCTGACTGATCGAAAATCAGCATCAATTGTTATCCGCGAGCATGTTATGAAAGGTGCTGTTAAAGGAATAGATACATACATACATACATACATACATACATACATACATACATACATACATACATCTATATATATAAAAGCAAGTCGGTCTGGAGCGATGTATATATAAATATTTAAAAATGAAAAAGACGTGAATTAATGAGACACTTCCAGAAATCTCAGACATTTGAAACTTGGTACGGGAGAAGCTGATGACACCAGGATCCCTAGAAAAATCGAAAATACTCAAAATTCCCTCAAGGGGGCACGCTGGGAGGCCTGAAATGTTTGGGTCAGCATAAGAACGCAGTCGTATAATTTATCGAAAACGGCAACGTTTAGGTTTCGTGGGCTTAAAAATTTTCGGGAATTTCCTATTTTTCATCCCCCGTCCCCCCAAATCAAGATGGCGGCACAACCTGCTAGACGAGGTAGAAAATTGAAGTTTGGCGAAATTATAGCTTTTGGTCCCTAACCGACGGAATAATTCCAAAACGTTCAAATTCTTCACTTTTGACCCCCAAAGATATCGAAATATGGAGGCAATTTAAATGACTGTGCAAACATTCCTTTTGAGCTATTTGTTGGCTAAACGGTAAGTCGTATCAGAAAACTGATGGCACAACCTCCCTTCAATTCGGAGTGATCTACAACATTGGTGATTTTTAGAAGTTTATTTCATTGTTTGACACACTTATATGAATGATAGGATCATCAAGTTGGGTTCGCACATTGGCACGATCAAGGGCCATATGTAAACCAAATTTCATGATTCTAGCTTATACATAAGTAGGCAAAAAGTAATGTAAAACGTTACAAATGTACCCAAATTTCACCCTATTAAAATTTTGAACTCAATTTACCCACTAAATATTGGAGATACGAGGAAATGGTTTAGAAACAAACATGTAGAACAATAAATGAGGCGTTTGATGGCGCAAACCGTTTGTTGATATCACGCACCGTTTAGGAGTTATGAATCTCGAAGTGGAAGTCTGCACTTTTCAACGTGCTCATGCTTATCCGTCATCTATATATATAAAAGCAAGTCGGTCTGGAGCGATGTATATATAAATATTTAAAAATGAAAAAGACGTGAATTAATGAGACACTTCCACAAATCTCAGACATTTGAAACTTGGTACGGGAGAAGCTGATGACCCTAGGATCCCTAGAAGAATCCAAAATTCGCAAAATTCCCTCAAGGGGGCAAGCTGGGGGGCCTCAAATTTGGAATTCAGAATATGAACACAGTCGTATAATTAATCGAAAACGGCAACGTTTAGGTTTCGTGGGCTTAAAAATTTTCGGGAATTTCCTATTTTTATCCCCCGTCCCCCAAATCAAGATGGCGGAACAACCTGCCAGACGAGGTAGAAAATTGAAATTTGGTGAAATTATAGCTTTTGGTCCCTAACTGACGGAAAAATTCCAAGATGTTCAAATTTTTCACTTTTTACCCCCA
Organism: Anabrus simplex; assembly: GCF_040414725.1. Taxonomy (NCBI): domain Eukaryota; kingdom Metazoa; phylum Arthropoda; class Insecta; order Orthoptera; family Tettigoniidae; genus Anabrus; species Anabrus simplex. The sequence continues at coordinate 100,300,196 of NC_090274.1, read as the reverse complement.
AAGTTATCGAAATATGGAGGCAATTTTAATGTCTGTGCAGACATTCTTTTGGGGGTATTTGTTGGCTAAACGGTAAGTCGTATCATAAAACGGATGGCTCAATCTCCGTTCAATATCGGAGTGATCTACATCTTTGGTCCTATGACGTTTTGTCGTATCTTTCTCCCTAATGCGTTAGATTTGGCTGTATTTCTGAATTGTTCGTAAATTTGATGATTTTTACAAGTATATTTCATTGTTTGACACTCTTATAAGAATGATAGGTTCATCAAGTTGTGTGCGCACATTGGCACGATCAAAGGCCACATGTGGACCAAATTTCATGATTCTAGCTTATACATAAGTATGCAAAAAGTAATGTACAACGTTAAAAATGTAATCAAATTTCCCCCTAAATATGGGAGATACGAGGAAATGGTTTAGAAACAAACATGTAGAGCGATAAATAAGGCGTCTGATGGCGCGAACTGTTTGTTAATATCATGCACCGTTTAGGAGTTATGAATCTCGAAGTGGAGGTCTGCACTTTTCAACGTGCTCATGGTTATCACTCATCTTATAAATAAAGTTGTAGGGGGTCCGCTGTCTGTAATTTCGTTTGTTTAGCCATTTTTTCAGATAATTATCCGTTTTAGGTCAACTCAAGACCGAATCGGTGGTTTTTACTTTTCGTGTCTGTTTGTCTTTTTGTTTGTTTGTTCCACCATCATGGCAAAGCGGCTGGATAGATTTCAACCAAAATTGATATTTGGAGTATACTCACCCCGAGGAAGGTTTCTATATGCATTTCATTTTAAAATCTTTGATTCGACGGGGATTTATAGGAAAACCAGAACGGTTTTCCTCCATTTTCTCTTATACTATTGATTTCCTGTAAACTCCGGGGACCAAATATGTGAAACGTCTCTTCATTATAAACAACTTTCTTTATGTTCATAATTTACCTTACTGTTCAAATGACGGAGAAATTTACTATTTTCTGAGGGTATCATGGTCTGCGTGTGTGACCGACAGACGGACAACGAACGTACAGGTTGCCATGGCAACGTCTCTGACTGCTTGCCAACAGGGAAGTAACGTATTGAAATTTTCCTCATCATAACTTTAAATTCATGGTTGTTCCTTGGGTAGAAGGCAAGAGAGGGCGCAATCGGCCATTCTGCGTGATATTGGCGGAATATCGTTGGAGTTTGTAACCGTCCTCGAATAGCTTAAGTAATAACACTATTAGTCATCTTATCTGTTGACCTAAGAATGCCTGCGCCTAAATTTCTCCTCTGTTACCTCTTTCTTATATCCATAACTCACACCAGCATATTTTATTGAGGGGCATTTGATTTTCCAATACATTCACTTAGTATTTACACATTTGTCGTCATCCGGCCGTCCTCAGTTTTATTCCATTTTCTATTAATTTCAACGTTCTTTACTGAATTATTTTCTTCCTTAATTACACCGTATGAATGCGAGTGCTAATCCCGAAAGCTTGACACTCTTTCCTTTGAGGAAATATTCTCAGCTATGCAAATGTATAACTTTCGGCCCCGGAAAATATCGAAATATGGATGCAATTTTAACTACGGTGCACACCTTCGTTTCGGGATAATTGGTGGCTAATCTGTAAGTCTTATCACAAATCAGAATGCACAATCGCCTTTCATTTTGGAGAGATCTACAACTTTGGTCCTATGACTTTTTATCGTATTTCTATTCCTTATACGTTAAATAGAGCTGTATTTCTCGATTTCAAGTTAATTTTGTACTTTCACACGTATATGTTAACATTAATTTGGCACACTTATAGGAAAGATAGAATCATGACATTCGGCACGCGCATCGGCATGACCAGTGGCAAAGTGATAGCCAAATTTTATGATTCTATCTGTCACATGAGTATCACAAATATAAAGTAGTATGCGAAAACTGTACAAAATTTCACACCCAATGATTCTAACTCAATCTGACCCATAAATATAGGAGATACGAGAAGATGCCATGGGACCAACCATGTAGAACACTGAAAGAGGCGTCTGATGGTGAGGTCCGTTTGCAGATATGTTACAGAGTTTCAAAGCAATAACTCTCGAAATAAAGGTCTGCACTTCTAGAGTGTGTCTGTACATTGACTATTTTTCGGCGACATTTCTGTACAGTTATCCGTTTCAGGTGTAATAATGACCATCTGCATACTTTTAGCTTTGGTGTCTGGTTTTCTGTTTGTCTGTTTGTCTACAATTTGGAAACTACTGGATATATTTCCACCGAAATTCATATTTAGAATCCACCTGTCCTTGGGTAGGTTTCAGGGCAAATACTGTTTCTAAATCCATGAAATGACGGGGGGGGGGGTTTATACGAAACCGAAACAGCGATTATGCACTCCCACAAAATGTACACAACCAAACTTAATAGAAATCTACCTGCCATAATGGAAATTAATTTTTAAATCTTTTTTCTCATGTGCATCATTTCCGTAAGAGGATTTATAAGGGAGATATCATTAACCGGACTTAACTTAAGAACGGGCGCGTGTTGAGCGTATTTCTTATAAGTTGCAAACTATTGAAGATATTTGAACCAAACATTATATTTAGCATTCACCATTCCAAAGGTAGATTTTAAAGGTCAATAACATTTCCTGTTCCTGGAATGGACTGGCGGTTTATAGGGAACCGAAATGGTGAATTTACTCTTCCACAATATATACATGACCAACCTGACTGGAAATCGACCAAATTTGTTGGAAATCCATTTCTAAAACTTTTTTTCATGTGTATTTTCTCGACAGAAAGATTAATAAGGGAGATATCATGAATGGTCGGTTTTGTAGGGTAAGTCCAGCAGACATAGACCAAAAGGTGTTGTACGTGGAGCAGATTCCTTATTTATCTATATAAGTAAAATCCTAACGACTGTGTGCCTGAACATTGACTATTTTGGCGAAATGTTCGCACAGCTACGCGTTTAAGGGGTAATAATAACAACCATCTGCATAATTTTTTGGTTTAGTTTCCTGAAAGTCCTAATTTTAACCCTCCTCGCCCAAAATCCACATTGCGGAATAATCTGCCAGACGAACAAGAAAACAGAAATTTGGCAAAATTATACGTTTTAGCCTGTAACGGACAGAACATTTCCAAGAGCTTTAAATTTTTCACTTTTTTCCCCGAAGAATATCGAAATATGGAGGCAATTTTAATGATGGTGCAGATCTTCGCGAAGGCACAATCTCCGTTCAATTTGGAGTGATCTACAACCTTGGTCTTATGACTTTTTGTTGTATCTGTATCCCTTTTACGTTTGATTTTTGTCCATTTCCCGATGTTAAGTACATTTGGACTTTTCACATGCATAATTCATACTTTCAATCACTTATAAGAAAGATAGAATCATCAAACCCTACACGAAAATTGGCCCACCCAGTAACCACATGTGAGCCAAATGCTATGTATGTAGCTGTCACATAATTATCTGAAAAGTAATGCAATGTGAGATAATCTTACAAAAATTTTACTCTCTTCATCGTTTCTAACTCAATCTGACCCATGAATAGATCAGATATCATACGACCAGCCATTTAGGCCGCTAAATCTGACGTCTTATGGTGCAATCCTTTGTCGATATGACATACCGTTTAGCAGCAGTCAATCTGTAAATGAAGGTCTGCAATATTTGAAGCATGCATAAACTTTCGTATGTCGACCTATATATATTCACTGATGTCGTGTTGTAGCGATCGAGGAAGGGTGTGTGCTATTGTAACAGTACTCCCCACACCGACTTTAACTGGCAGTAGGAATGGGGTCCATCACCAACACCTGTGTAACTGGCATTAGTAAGGAAGGCCTACCATTGTAGTGAATAATTCACTTCTCGATTTGACTTGCAGAAGGCAAGGGAGCATGCATTGTTGTTTAAAAGTCCCCTATCTGATTAAGTTTGGCTGTAGGCAAGGGTACCTGCCCTTATAAACAAATGTATCCATCTAAAATGTGACTGGTATTAGGCATAGTGGCCTGCTATTTTGATGGAAACTCACCAACTTGGTATGACTGGTAGTAAGCTGGCTGGCTGTAGGAAAAGGGGCCTGTCATTATAATTATAACTGCACAACTCAATTTCGACTGGTAGTAGGGAAGTTGCCAAACATTCTAATGAAAACTGTAATTTGTCTGGAAGTAGGAAAGGGGGCCTGCCATTGTAACGAAAACTCCCAAATCGATTGTGACAGCGCAGTAGGCGATGGGGCCTGCAATATAATGAAAACTTCCACACTCGACTGTGAATGGCAGTAGGCATGTGAGCCTGCCGTTATCATCACAAATCCGTAACAAGCACTTTACATTGGAAACACCGTATTGGGAACCTCCCTATGCTGTTTCTCGGATAACGCTAAGAGACATGCCATTTTAAAACAATCTTATTTACTGTATGTACAGTATTTACTTCAATATTCAAATACAATGTAGAATAGCGTAGCGAAGCAAGGGTACATTTGCTAGTACATACATATATACATACATATATATTCAGTATAGACTGTTATTCCTTTTGGTGTTCAGTCTCCAAGCCTCTGTGAATGTACCAATCACCACAACAATCCCCTATTTCTAACTAGTTCTATATTTTTTTATCTTTAAATCATTAAAAACTGAGTGTAATCATCATCGCCTTGGTCTCGCTGTACTCGCCGTACCCTCTATGACCGACTCCATCATTCTCCTAGATGATCTATCCTGCTCCATTTGCCTCACAAGATCCCACCATGCTTCAAGACTTCAGAAACATAAATTCAGTTCAATCGTAACTTAGCCTTTATTTCTTCATGACAAGTATCTTCCTGCCATTGTTCCCACCTGTTTTCCCACCTATCATTCTTGCTACTTTCACATTTGATACATCTAAATTGTAAGTTATCGTGTGCCCACCGAGCATTCACTCCCATATAACAAAGTTGGTCTGAAAACACACATATGTAAAGATAGTTTCATCCAGGAGCTGACCTCATTCTTCCAGAATACTGCTGATTGCAACTGTGAGCAGACTGTGTTAGTTTGATTCAAGATCACTAACTATAATACCAGCCTGGGAGCGCACACATCTTAAATATTTGAAATTATCTACCTACTTGAACTTCATATCAACAATCTGACATTCATTTATCTTGTATGTCTTACCTACTGACATCAGTTTAGTCTTAGAAAGACTAATTTTCATACCATACTCATTGTACCTATTTTCAAGTTCCAAGACAGTAGACTGAAGGCTTTAGGAAAAATCTGTCATTAAGATTAAGTTGTAAGAATGCGCCAGATTTCTTACTAAATTTTCTCCTTACTGAATCCCTTCCTGTCACTTTATACCTTTTAGCAGATGATCTATGTAAATTATGAACATGAAAGATTTAAAATACTAATATAAATGGTCCGTTATTGGACATTATAAATTTTCCAGCTAACTCATTCTTGGTTGCCAGCGTTTCGCCATCGTGTGCTAGGGTGGGCTCATCAGTTGGTACCTAGCACACCTAACAATACACTGGCTAGTACATACTGTGGAGGCCACTGCGTAGGCTGCTTGGAGCCACCGGCAGTGCCAATGCACTAAGAGACTTTGTCTCATTAAAAAAAATTGATGCCTGCTTGGCCAACAGATGATATAGATGTTGATTCCAATAGGGAATCTGAAATATTTGTCCCGAATGAATAAATTTATAATACCAATATAAATGGTCCGTTATTGGACATTATAAATTTTCCAGCTAACTCATTCTTGGTTGCCAGCGTTTCGCCCTCCTGTGTTAGGGTGGCTCATCAGTTGGTACCTAGCACACCTACCAATACGCTGGCTAGTGCATACCATGGCGGCCACTGCGTAGGCTGCTTGGAGCCACTGGTAGAGCCAATGCACTAAGAGACTTTGTGTCATTAAAAAAATTGATGCTTGCTTGGCCATCAGATGATATAGATGTTGATTCCCTTAGGGAATCTGAAATATTTGTCCAGAATGAGTAAATGTATAATACCAATATAAATGGTCAGTTATTGGACATTATAAATTTTCCAGCTAACTCATTCTTGGTTGCCAGCATTTCGCTCTCATGTGCTAGGGAGGGCTCATCAGTTGGTACCTAGCACACCTACCCATACGCTGGCTAGTGGATACCGTGGAGGCTATTGTGTAGGCTGCTTGGAGCCACTGGCAGTGCCAGTGCACTAAGAGACTTTGTCTCATTAAAAAAATTGATGCCTGTTTGGCCATCAGATGATATAGATGTTGATTCCCTTAGGGAATCTGAAATATTTGTCCTGAATGAGTAAATTTATAATACTAATATAAATGGTCCGTTATTGGACATTATAAATTTTCCAGCTAACTCATTCTTGATTGCCAGCGTTTCGCCCTCGTGTGCTAGGGTGGGCTCATCAGTTGGAACCGGTACCAATAACATGAATAGACTTTAAAATATGGGGAATATTGATTTATGATGTAGAAATCACTGATGAAGTGAGTTGGGGCTCCTGAAACATGTACGTGTAAAATAATTATACAAAATTGAAAACTGATAATATATTGATATGGCAGACCAAACCATCGTCCATAGTATATTATGTGCTGGATGTCATTCATTGTTATTGGAAATAGTGGGTAGTTGTTGTCACTGGAACCTTGTAATGGAACACTTTAGAACATTTATGAAAAGTATAACAGGTTATTTTTTTGTTATGTAACACTTTAAAACATGTATTAGAAAAATCGATCAGTGATAAAATGTTTTTTGCTACTGTTTGTTCTGTTGTAGCCCACTTAAGCGTAGGCCTTTTAAACAATTAACTATTATACTACCAAAGTGAGTATTTTTGCCTTGTTATTCTTAGAACACTTTCTAGAATGAAATGGTTTACCATTGAATTATTTGACTCCTTAAGATCTAAACGTGTAATTCAATATATCATATCGGATGGAACCTTTCTATGTTGGTGTTGGGCTGGAAATTCCACAGAATGGATCAAACATACCGTCACGAACATGAATTTGTAGCTATTAAAAATTGCTCTTCTTATTGTAAATTATTGAAGTGGAGGAAGACTGTTGCTCACCAACCTAACACTTATTTATTCTATGTGGTGCAAATTAGCTTTAAAGGTTTCAAAACACTAAGATGACAGAAATCGTTCCTGCAGGAGGCTAATGTATTTGAGCACCTTTAATACCATCAGGGAGACAAAGGATTAACATGTCAACTTGAAACCAGAAGACAAGCCCTCCTCAACATGACTACTCAGACTGCCATTTTTCCTGACAAGAGCTACAAAGCAAAGAGAGATGAAGAGAAACCCACTTCTTTAGCTTTCAGACATGCTGTACCAAATAAAAGGTCCATACCTGTAAATTCTGCATTTGTGTAATCGTAAAAAAAAATACTTTGTCAATTTGAGATTAGTATAGAAATATATACGTGCCTTAAGGTTAGAGAGCAAGACACTCACATACCTCCTGAACATTAGATAAAAGTAGAGTAATGTAACCAGTCAAACTCAAACGACTGCTAAGAGTTTAATTGTAATCAATATAAAGTTGTCGAGGATGATACTTACGCATGAAGTATTTGATGTTTCCTCAAAGCAGATTGGTTCCTCTTTGATATTTACTTCCATGTCCATTTTAAATGGCGTGTGAAGGTATAGACGGTTTTGGGATATAGATTACTTCCACAGTTGCACTGAAACATGAGCAACAAACACTATTATTGCTGTTTTGTAGTCAAGTCTGTAGTGTTAGGTGACTGTTGATATTGTGCTCATAGCCACAGTGCCTCCAGTTTTACCTGGAAACTGAACCTCATGGATAAACATTTTCAATGAAAGAACATCCCACACCAACAGAATGGGATTAATTTGCACAGCCCTTGTGAAAAGCCTGCGACTATGCAACTTACACATCGCCCACTACACTGGGAGTCTAATGACTGGTTTGATGTACCTTTTTCTTTTTTTATGATTTGTTTACATCAAACTGACACAGATAGAACTTATGGCACTATGACTAGGAATGGGAAGCAAGTGAATGTGGCCTTGAGTAATATAGAGTCCCAGCATTTCTCTGGTTTGAAAATGGGAAAACACAGAAAACTATCTCTAGGGCTGTGACTTCTTCCCATTCCTAGCCCTTTCCTATCCCATCATTACTATAAGTCCTATATGTGTCAGTGTAATGTAAAGCCAATTGTAACCAAAAAAAAAGGAAATTCTACAACCAAACCTTCCAAACTATTCATTTCTTGCTCAACTTCCAGGGCAAATGATCTGCTTTTAGCAACAGTGAAGACACAATCCCCATGCCCTGTCCCCCCACTAACTCTATTGGCCGTGTACATTTTGCACTGCTCAATATAAACCTTACTCTCTTTTCACTAGAGTCCAGCGGTGATTTAGATACAATATAAAATTTGAAAGTCACTATTAGGAATGTTCTGATATGCTACATTCAGTTTTGTTTTCAATCCACAAACCTTTGGATAGTAAGTGGTGAGCCCAGGCTTATTCACCACACTTACAAATTATGTAAATCATCCTGGATGTTAATGACAATTGTGGTAAGCCCTGTGCCTTATGTATTTTAATAAGCCAGATTATTACAGTGATTTAGCCGTAGACCTTCTATCAATGCACAGTACTCATGTGGGCTAGCAGCCCCTTTAGCAGCTACCATACAATAAGTTGTATTCAGTAGCAGTTTAGCCAGATTCCTTATTGATCAAACAAATTATCTGATAGAGGATAGCCAGGTACTAATTGGCAACTTTATCCAGAAAGTTGCAACCATTACTGATTATGCTACAATATATAGGTCTACTGTATGTCCATTACAACAAACAGTTCTTAACTGGCTTTGAACTCCTTTGTTACAACAAATAGTTCCTTCGTTACTACATTTCTGAACTGGCTATAAACTATTTTGTTACAACAAAGAGTTCTGAACTGGCCATAAACTACTTTTATGCAACATTCTATGAACTCCTTCAAAATTATCTTAATGAGCATACATGAATCAGAATGTTTCCAGAAGTGGTTGTTAATAATGGTTTTTTGGAATCAGTAAATGGCATTTTTGAACTGTATCAACGCCATCTACGAATTGTTACAAAATGTTAAACAATGGATGATGGATGACCTCACTATTCCAATGAGAAGTACTGCATGTAGTCACACCATTTACTGGTCAAATCAAATGTGCATGTATAGCACATGCAGTCCCTGGTATTGAATGCGCACTGCTGGCATTGGCTCTGAAATGGTTCTGAATGTAGTAGAACAGCATGAATTGACAGCTCACAGTTCAGAAGCAGTTCTGAATTTCCGTTGGAAAAGCATGTACACAGGAACAAAAAAGTATTGGCACCGACACCTTTTCGCATATAATATAACAGTATAAATGCTAGGAATATTATATGTATACCATTAACGCTTACTCAATAAAGGAAAGAATTGGTATATTAAACCATTTTCTAATCACAACATAAACATATGTAATCTGTTAAATTAGGGTTTTCTGCTGCTCAGAAAAGTTTGGCACACTGTACGTCGTTTGTTACTGAGCTTTACGGACAGCGCCGCGTGTACCAGATTTGTGCAATCGATGTTGTCAAACAATTCAGTCGCTTGCCTGATGCCCATGCATGGGTCATTCACTTGTTGATGAATCCGAAGGCGAAGGAGCATTCCCTGTCTTTCCGCACCAAGGTGGTTTTCTTGCATTTGGAGGGTAAAAGTTACCATGAAATTGGTAAAGAACTTTCTGTTACTTATTCAACAGTGCGGGCAATCATCAAGAAGTTTCAAGAGACTGGTACAACAGACAATTAACGCAGATCTGGACGTCCAAGAGTTCTTATAAGTAGGGAGCGTCAAAGCATAGTTCGTCTTGCGCTAAAAGAGTCCTTTAAAATGCTGTGTCAATTGTATCGGACATCCAGTCCACGTCCAACAAACAGGTCAGCGCTCAAACTATTGGGAATGTTTTGTATGCAGCTGATATCCATGGGAGATCTCCGAGGAAGAAACCATTTATTTTGGAAGTTAACTGAAGAGAACACTTCCAGTTCGCCAAAGATTATATCAGTAAATCGATTTAATTTTGGAATTCTGTGATATTTTCTGGCGAATCCAAGTTGAACTTCTTTGGATCTGATAGAAATGTAAGAGTGTGGTGCAAACGAAATACAGAGCTCCAATTACAACATGTCCTACCTACACTAAAACATGGGGGAGGAAGCATAATGGTTTGGGGATGCATGGGAACTTCTGGTGTTGGTGACTTCGCAATTATTTAAGGTGTCATGGATCATCGTAAATATACCGATGTGTTGCAAAGCCACTTATGCAGCAGTGCACAGAAACTGGGTTTGATGGCAACTTTTACCTTCAACAAGACAACGACCCGAAACATACGGCACTGTGAATGCGGGAGTGGTTACTATATAATGCAACAAGAAGAGTTTTCGCTCCACATAGAGCCCTGATCTTAACCCAATAGAGCATCTTTGGGCTCACTTGGAGACAAAAGTTTGGAAATGTCATTCTACAGGGAAGCGCGAGTTTCAGACCTTGTTGTTGGAGCAATGATCAATGATCTCAGGAGAGATAACATGTTCCCTCCATGCCAAGACATGTACAAACTGTCATCAGTGCCAACGGTAGGCACACAGGCTACTAGACTTGAATTGCGTGAATTCCAGAGACTTTAATTTCATTTGTGTATAGGTGTGTCAATACTTTTTGATGTGTAGAGCAACTGATTTTGTTTCGTAAACTATTATTTTTGTTATGAAAAACCAATTATACCCGAGGAAGCTTATATTTACTACTGCACATTTCAATCTTGGCATCACCTTTATTTATGTGGAATGTATATATAATGGTAGGTGTGCCAATACTTTTTGGTGCCAGTGTATACTACTGCTCATGAGCAGACTATTCAGAATCAATTCGGTACCATGTAGGAACAAATTTGCATGTATTATCACTAAGAATGGTAGCTCAGATATATTTAATGTAGACAGCTCACAGTCGGCTGAAAAACAGATTTATCTGCCGCTGATCTTTTATGTTTAAATACTAACTGAACAATAAAATTTACCTTATTTCTTATCACGTAAAGTACGGTATAAAGTTCCTTATGGGGATGTACAAGACTGAGATTCCTTTGGACACGGTGTAAAGCGTATGAAACTGCAATTACCTGATGTAGAAAATCTTAAGAGATACAGCACAATCCACAGAATAAACCTGCAAACTCAGCTGCAATATGTCCGAGATGCACAGTACAAAACAAATTAATTCCAACATTAAATAACGACAAGCCAACCACTTCGAAAGTAAACCGGAACTGGCGAATACGGCTCAATCACTCAATGCTGATCTGCATTTAGGCCAGTCACCAAGGTGGCAGATTGTCTACGTATTGTTTTCCTCACAAACCTAGGGCTCTCTAAATACTAGGTATGCTCACCCGCCATTATGGTTCATTCCTGCACTAATTTGGTAAGGCAGTTGACCGCCCCAGCCTTGTATAACCTGTTTTTTTTATACGGTACTGTTTAACACGCTAGAAAATATTGCTAATCTAACATACCGGTACTGTAAAATTACTCATTCTCAGTAGGCCTATTACTCAAACGGTTACTCAGTATAAATATTAGTATATTTCGTACATCATTGTGTAATTTTTACTCGAGACTGTGATTGAAAAAGCAAAGTCGTTGATAATTTTCCTTTTAATAAACCAACTAGGCAGGTACTCTCACTGGAGAAGTAGGCTATTAGAAAAAATAGCTTACTAATAAATGGGTTATTATTATTATTATTATTATTATTATTATTATTATGTTATTGATAAGTAGAATATGTTGTTCGTAAGCTATGTGCCGCGGTACCGTCAGGCGTTAAGTGAAATGAGGGACACCGTGGTACTGATATAGGCTACTGTCATTCTTAAATCATGGAATTTGACGTGGCAATCGGTAAGTGTCGAAGATATATAAATTGTGATAGAAGATTTTGATCTCATATGATCTCAGTCGGTATTTCACACTTGCGTGAAATTGGCTCAGTGCTATTTTCAATGTTGTCGAAATAATACGAAAAATATTCTTCGAACAAAAATAACGCTGAAATGTGATGTACGCAGACGAACCCACCGATGTAACTGGGATTCTTTAATTTTATTTCTTCCTTATAAAATGTAGTCCCTTTCCTTATTTACCAGTATTTAAAATAAGACATTCTATGTGTAAAATAAACTAAATTTTTGGTGAGCGTTATGGAATCTCATCAGGTAATTCAGTTGTAATGAACAGAGGATTTTATTTTATTCAAACGAACTTTCGTGAATCAAATGTTATGGTATTATAAATTACAATCGGGAACAAAATAGGAATAGAGTAACTACTTCTATAGCTGAATCTTCTCTCCCAACCTTAAGTATTGCACTGATAATCAGTTACCCGTGACTTGTAAGGGGAGTGACCCACGAGCTGTTGATAATATTGCACATTTTTGACTTTGCCAAAGTTAATAATACGGTACCGTACTTTTTCTTTTTTTAACAGAGAATCCTCTGGTTTGAGGAGAAGTGGTATGATTTCTCAACATGACTCACTTTATTAAGCTGCAATGGGTTGCAACGTTGGTTAACTTGCTCAGGCAGCAAACTAAAAAAGGGATTTAACGAACTAACTGTCTCCTTTTATTACAGTACGGTATTTACAAAACAAAAACATACCATGCCTTCTTTTCTGAAGCAGTCCCATACATTTTACCACGTTTCGGTACATTCTTGTTAAGTCCACAGCAGCATAGGATCGAATTTTGAAGAAGTGTCTAACAATTTTTTTCTTTTAAATTACAGCACGTTGGAGAACATGTACTGGTACATTTATCATTCAAAATATTCTCCGTTACTAGATTTGCACTAGCCTATTTTGCATTATACAGTTTAATGCTAATAGTCCCTATAGAAGACCTCACAGTTTACAAATTAATAATTTCATAACTTCAGAATTTAGTTTCTTTAGATTACCCAATTTTTTAAAAAATTACGAATGTTTTATAGTTTGAGAAAGCTCATAGTTTAAAACCTGTCTGCATATTGGCCTACCACAGAGCTTGGTTTTCAATAATGCATTTGTTGTCTTACCGCCAACGTTAAACAAATTATTTCTGTCATATGACGTTAGTTTTGACAAAGATTGTAACTGCGGTGTTTGGATGTTGAACTCCTGTTACCGGACTTTGGGACCAGAAGTGAATATTGAATGATGAATGTGACTTAATTCAGGGATGTGGTAATGTCAGTGGGAGCTGGATGCAGGTTTAAGTCAGCAGTTGAAGTAGATGGTGTAGCAGAGGAAGTGGAGGCACAATGAAGCTGAAGGGAATCTAAACAACCTGTATCTCGCAGTAGAGACATTAGCGTACTACAATTAGGTGCAGAACAACCCACCATTATGTAATATAGCACTACTCTGACCCTGCACGCGGTGATTGAAGCTATACGTTCAATGTGACGAAGCGAGCGCTCGTAGGAGAAACTAGAGTTTCATCACATGGCCCATTGGGGATGAATGAACCAAAATGGCGGCTAAGCATACCCATCTTGTAGAGCCTTAATATAACCAGTACGTCGTTCCTCGACCGTATATATACAGACCCGGTATAATTAACTTATCTGCAGCTAACTATTGCACATGTAGAGAAGTCAAATGTCATCTAAGACAACCAAGACCAAGACCACTCAAACCACAAGACAGAAAATATATGGCGCGTACCTACCGAGAGACGGCAGACTTCATCTTCTAGAAAATAGATCTCAGAGAATTAGAGTAGGCGAAGCTTTATCTGACCCTGTAATAATTAAGAAGGGAATTTCTCAAGGCAGTGTTGTTTTCTTAAATATATAAATGATATGAGTAAAGGAGTGGAATCAGAGGTACATGGTAAGGCTTTTGCGGATGATGTTATTCTGTATAGAGTAATAAATAAGTTACAAGATTATGAACAACTCCAGCGTGACCTCGATAATGTGTTGAGATGGATATCAGGCAATGGTATGTTGATAAATGGGGTTAAAAGTCAGGTTGTGAGTTTCACAAATAGGAAAAGTCCTCTCAGTTTTAATTACTGCGTTGATGGGGTGAAAGTTCCTTTTGGGGATCATTGTAAGTATGTAGGTGTTATTATAAGGACAGATCTCCATTGGAGTAATGACATAAATGGGATTGTAAATAAAGGATACAGATCTCTGCACATGGTTATAAGGGTGTTTAGGGGTTGTAGTAAGGATGTAACGGATAGGTCATGTAAGTCTCTGGTAAGACCTCAAATAGAGTATGATTCCAGTGTATGGGACCCTCACCAGGATTACCAGATTCAAGAACTGGAAAAATCCAAAGAAAAGTAGCTCGATTTGTTCTGGATGATTTCCGACAAAAGAGAAGCGTTACAAAAGTGTGGCAAAGTTTGGGCTGGGAAGAACTGAAAGAAAGAAGACGAGTTGCTCGACTAAGTGGTATGTTCCGAGCTGTCAGCGGAGAGATAGAGTGTAATGATATTAGTAGACTCATAAGTTTGTGTGACGTCTTTAAAAGTGGGAAGGATCATAATATGAAGATAAAGTTTGAATTCGAGAGTACAAATTGGGGGCAAATATTCATTTATAGGAAGGGGAGTTAGGGGTTAGAATAACTCACCAAGGGACATGTTCAATAAATTTCCAATTTCTCTGAAATCATTTAAGAAAAGGCTAGGAAAGCAACAGATAGGGAATCTGCCACCTGGGTGACTGCTCTAAATGTTGATCAGGTTTGATTGATTGATTGATTTATCTTCTTCCTCTTCTCCTTGAAAGGTGATGTTAGGCTCCCTTTGAGACGGCAGACGATTGGGAATCGGAAGCTAGTGCTGGGAGAGGAGTAGTGATGTGACTAGCAGTGCTTTTACACTCACAGGTCAAACTGTGATTGCTATTTTGAAGTAGCAGTGATTTTTAACTGTGATTAACTGTGATTCAGCCAACGCCACCTAGGATACAATGCCACTCGAAATATGACCATCATCACTCTGCGGTTTGCAGGAGTACGTTGTCGTGCAGCATTCAGTACACGGGCGAACTCGCGCTAACGCTGAAAACAAATACTCATTTTTTTTAAGAATCATATTTTAAAACGTTATATACATTACTTTTTTTCAAAACGTACGCCACCGTAGGAATCAACAAGGGCTACTTTTTAATAATTGCTAGTTGATGTACCCGTGCTTCCCTACGGGATTTTCAGAAAGACTGAATTTGTGGTTTTCCTAACTGAAGTCAACATAGGTTATTACAACAAAGTCAGTAGAAATGTAGCGATTAAAAGCAATGTTATCATATAAAATACTCGATCAAATGGAAAACTGCAGATTTTCTCACTTTCAACGAACAGTACCTACTAAGGTGCCGACCAAACAGTCCAAAGTTCCAGAGCTGGAATGACCAGGCCGTAGACATCCGTGAAGACTCCTCTGCCGTTATTCCATTAAATATGCACACTGCTCATTCGAGTCAGTGCCTCAGAGTAGGGATTGAACACCTCGAATGCTATGATGAACCAGTGTGTTATGTACCAGTAGCATCAGAAAATTTATGAACCAGAGGAATAGCATGCTAAAGAAGAAAGTTATATAACTCCCCAGCTACTTCCCGCCAATATTCAGGTAGGCTGTTACACTCGGTACGGCCGGGCGGGTTGGCCGTGTGGTTAGGGGTGCGCAGCTGTAAGTTTGCATCCGGGAGATAGTGGACTCGAACCCTACTATCGGCAGCCCTGAAGATGGTATTCCGTGGTTTCCCATTTTCACACCAGACAAGTGCTGGGGCTGTACGTTAATTAAGGCCAAGAACGCTTCCTTCACACTCCTAACTCTTTCATATCCCATCGTCGCTATAAGACCTATCTGTTTCGTTGCGACGTAAAACAAATTTTAAAAAATACTCGGTACGCAGCAGCAATCCTATCTATCGCAGATGGGTGGCAACAGAAGACACAAAGCACGTCACAACAAACAATGGTCAATGTAATGTTATT
The DNA here is from genome assembly GCF_040414725.1 of Anabrus simplex. Taxonomy (NCBI): domain Eukaryota; kingdom Metazoa; phylum Arthropoda; class Insecta; order Orthoptera; family Tettigoniidae; genus Anabrus; species Anabrus simplex. The sequence goes on along the minus strand of NC_090274.1, from coordinate 100,284,073 downwards.
GTTGATCAATTTTATGAGCTTTCTATATTGTAGCCCTTTAGTTTTTTTTTCGACTCTGCTATATTAGGGCGTCTTATAAAATTATTTATAGCGTAGACTGTAGTTTCTTATTCTCCGAATTTACATACCGATTTTCATTAAATTATGTTTACCTTTTTTTTTTTCGTGACTCGGCGCTGATATGGACTTGGTAACAAAAATCCAAATTCATGAATATATCTGTGATCATAGCCGGTACATTAACAATATATAAGACATAAATGATCGGAAGTTTAACACTATATAACTTTAGTTATGCAGTATTTATTGATACGACCACTATTAACATAAATATTTGAGAATTAAATGTTAGGCCTTCCCTCAAACTAGGGGCTGCCTGGCCGAGGCGGTAAAGGCGTGCTCGGCTCGCCCGGAAGGACGCGGGTTCGAATCCCCGTCAGGAAGTCGTAAAATTTAAGAAATGAGATTTCCACTTCCGGAGGTGCATATGGCCCTGAGGTTCACTCAGCCTACACCAAAAATGAGTACCAGGGTAATTCCTGGGGGCAAAGGCGGCCGGGCGTAGAGCTAACCACTCTACCCCATCAAGTGCCGAGGTTACGGATAGTGGAAGCCTTTACCTTCCACCCCTCCAAGGGCCTTCATGGCCTGTAGGGAGATGACTTTGCTTTGCTTTGCTTCCCTCAAACTACCACTTCACTCAGCGTGAATAAAAATATGTATGGCCTAGATTGTAGCAACTTATTCCCCGACTTTGCATACCGATTTTCATTAAATTCTCTTCAGCGGTTTTCTCGTGATGCGTGTATATACATGCAACTGTGACTTTGGTGTGGATCACAGTTAGACTTTTGAGTGTGATGCTGTGATACAGACAGACATTACGGAAAATTAAAAAGTGCATTTCCTTGTTACTGTGGGTATGACTGATATAGAAATACCATTTTTTTAAAATTCTGAGCAATGTACAGAAAAAAACTCATAGATTTGAGGGTTAACCAGCTGTCTTTTATCAAAATCATTGGTATAATTATATTGGAATTATAGAGCTGCTCATTAAGGAAGAAAATCAGGGAGTGAGGAGGAGGAAATGACTTCTTCTTCTGACACTTTTCCCACACCTGTGGGGTCGTGGGTGCGAACTGCGTCGCACATGTGGATTTGGCCCTGTTTTACGGCCGGATGCCTTTCCTGACGCCAACCTTATATGGAGGGATGTAATTTGCGTTTTTCTGTGGTGGTTGGTAGTGTAGCGTGTTGTATGAATATGAAGAGGACAGTGTTGGGACAAACACAAACACCCAGTCCCCGAACCAGAAGAATTTTTTTTTTTTTTGCTATTTGCTTTACGTCGCACCGACACAAATAGGTCTTATGGCGACAATGGGACAGGAAAGGCCTAGGAGTGGGAAGGAAGCGGCCGTGGCCTTAATTGAGGTACAATCCCAGCATTTGCCTGGTGTGAAAATGGGGAAACCACGGAAAACCATCTTCATGGCTGCCAACAGTGGGGTTCGAACCCACTATCTCCTGGATGCAAGAATTAATATGACGCAATTAAAATCCTCGACCGGCCGGAATCGAACCCGGGGCCCCTCTGAACCAAAGGCCTCAACGCTGACCACTCAGCCAAGGAGTCGGACAGGAGGAGGAAAATACTATTCTGATAAAATGCCCAAAACTCACTCAGAGTTCGCCTGCTGCCAATTCTGTTGTTGGCAATACCACTCATTTTAGTACCTAATACTTATGCTACTGTACAATAGTGTAAAAACAAAAACGGTAGGCAAAATATTATGCCTACGTCGCAAATCACTGATTAAAATACTTAAGTCAACTCAACTGGTAACATCACAATTTTTCACTTTTAGACCTACAACCACAAGCCACACCCCAATAAACAGAATGAGATAATGAGAAGACTAAAATAAATCGCAGGTTGGGAGGTTATAAATCCCACAACACGACAATAGCTCCTTTCAAAAATGGGCACGATGGCTTTCACGGCCCCAAATTCTAATCACTTCCCCTTCCTGTGATCGTATGACAATGTCGACAGTAGGTGTTTACAATCACAGCGCAGCCGCAACTGCGACTGTGGTGTGGGTCACAGTTAGACTTGGACTTGTGAGTGTGATGCTGTGATTACTGATTAGGTTAGTTGCTACTGCTATCTCAACTGCTAGTCCGCTAACTGCTACTGGCTGCTATTGGCCATGCTGTGCGTTTCACGCTGGTTGATCACGTTAGTTCAAGGATTTCTCGCAGCGCAGCGCTGCCGGTACTTGATTAGGTTATCTGCTACTGCTTTGCTTAACTGCTAACTGCTACTGGCTGCTACTATTGGCCTTGCTGTGCGTTTCACGCTGGTTGATCACGTTAGTTCAAGGATTTCTCGCAGCGCAGCGCTGCCGGTACTTGATTAGGTTATCTGCTACTGCTTTGCTTAACTGCTAACTGCTACTGGCTGCTACTATTGGCCTTGCTGTGCGTTTCACGCTGGTTGATCACGTTAGTTTAAGGATTTCTCGCAGCGCAGCGCTGCCGCCTGCGAATCATCACAATCGCAGTTAAGACCTGCTAGTCTGGCCAACCCGCTAGCAGGTTAAACTGTGATTTCACACTAGCAGTGATTTAGTAGCAGGTTTACAAATCACTTCCCATCACTAGAGAGGAGGCAGTCCTCCGAGTAGTGATGTGCTCGAATGACGCCTGGTAGAGTTGGTGAACGACTCCAAATAAAAAATCGTGTGAATAGATTCTCGGTATGGATGATGAGTCGTTCAAATGAATAGTGCAATTTGGAGTCGTACGGGTACGAATGAATCGTCGTTCAAATGATTTGTTGTGAATCGTCGGATTTAGAGTCGTCCGTGGTTGTAGCCAACTCGGCAGCGACCATTACCGATCCGTCCCGAAGTCTGCGAGTGAGAGATGAGGGTAATGGTGAGGACAGAACTCGCCTTCACGCTGTTTTAAGAAAGGTATTTCCGGCCTACAGTACAGGTCACCTACAGTATCTATGACAGAGTTGAAACAAAATTTTACATTTTCGACTTTCGTGGCTGGGGGTAATGCTGTCAATCAAAGTTGAATTCCGGATTGTTGGACAGTGACTATTTCATAGTCGACTATTCGTCATCGTTCCAGATGACTTCATCACCAGCAGGGGCGAATGCTGGTCATGAAAGTCAGGTTTGCTCTTCCATTCGTGAAAGATGGTGGGGTGGGACATGCATAGTTCTGAATGAATAAAATTTATAAACCCAATAATCGCTAAATCACATGAACGTTTTAATCATCGGTTACATGAACAAGCATTCAAATTGGTTACGTCACACCTTACAGAATGGCCAAAAGAATAACAATCAGACACATTTTATAATTCTTAACAAATCATGACAAGCCAGTGATTCTATAATTTAAACAAGTAAACGTCAAACTAGGTACTGACCCACACAACCGCATACACACTACCGCACACACACTCACTCACCTATGCCTCACACACACTCTGCTACCGTAGACACGCACACGCACACGCACATACGCACACACATACATACGCACACACGCACGCATACACATACCAACAGGTCCGTGAATACTTACCAACTTACCTCATGAGACAAGGCCGTGGACGGGCTGGAACAGACTAAAACAGTCTGGAGCTGGACTCGAACCAAATTAGACAAAAGGGAGGAGCGGGAAACGGAAAGAACCCAGAACCCTTCCCGATAAATGAAAGAACGGGGTCAAAATGCATGGGGGTTTATTAAAGAAAATAAAGCAAGATAAGGCAATAAGAAAAATCAAGTTTGAAACATTACTCACGGAGATATGCGTAGAAACTTATCGTGTAGGTTATTCATCCAATCATATCAAGAGGCAGATTGAAAACATATCATACATGGCCACACAAGCCTCTTACAATCACAAAACTTGTAACGTACGATTTACTTCCTCCACATAACTTCATACACGCGACGTATGACACATTCGTCCTCGCAATGAACTAATATCAGTGGACATACATCGAAAGAAATTACACGCACATAAAAAAAACATTCACGTTATATCTCACACATCTCCATGTATATGGACCAGCATCCCAGAGAAGAGATCCATTACGCAACCATCCCCCATTTGAAAAGCGCAGCATCCCAAAAAAAATCAAAGAATAAAAATGGCTGCCGTAGTTACGAGGCGAGTAAACAATTCTAACAATGAAAGAAGACTCATGCAAATGGAAACAATAAACGTAAATATATAATTAGGCCAACAAATAGCCCGAGGAATGAAAATAAGAAAATGTAAATAAAAATTAAAAAAAATAACACTGTAAGAAAAGGAGAATGCTGTTAATCAGGCAGGCATACAGCACAACCACACGTGCACACACACCATAGAGACCCAAAAGAAATGCATACAGGTAGAATAATCAGTTTTGTCCAGACACATAACGAACACAGAGAGATCCGCATAGCAAGACAAGTGCTTTCATGGACTCATGAGCTCAATACAAGATGCGTAATATAACAAAGGATTGCCGCATCAAGGCAAGGCATATCACAACTTAAATCACAGTAGCATCATCGTAACCAATCACGCCCACAACGTATTCATATCGCCTCGCCACGGACGAACATGAATATCAGTCATAGCGTCAAAACACAACGTCACGCATCAAGAGCTCGGCCATGAGAGAAATCGACGAATAAATAAAAGGCAGTAGGTCTCAAACTTCAGATCACATACACGCCAAACAAACATACAACCGACCAAAGCCATCCTCCGTCCTTGCAGGTTTATGTCACACAAAAAGAGCACACAAATACAATGGAAACTAAAAGTAAGGTGAAATGCAAAATTAACAGTAAAATATATACGACTAATATGCCCACGCAACCATAGCAAGCCAAAAACAAAAAAAAACGTTACCTTAATAGTCAGGCGTTGCTCAGAACTTTAGATAGTCACAAAATAGCGACTCACATAAAGAGTCGGGCATTCAAGCGGATAAATCCACTGCAGGAAAAGCAGACGACACAGGTTAAAGATCTCGTATCTCAAGATGCACATTATTACATCGGCCGCCATGATGGCTACAACCGTCATGCGAACTTGTTTCAAAGAAGGCGAGCACAAGACTAACGAAGAGGGCACTTCGGCTGATGGCCGGAAGCGCGCTCTGTCAAGGAGAAAACGGGTCATACGTCACGTCCAGGGAATAGATCGACCAAAAGGTCGATAGCGGTCAAATAATGTATTACATACAGAGGAGTGCGCCACCAAGGGAAACTTGGTGCGGCACAGTACACAGAAAAATTGCAACTAATTATTAAATCTTCCTACTTGAAAACAAACTACTCTGCGGCTACTTTTTACAAAACCATCAATAACTTCATCATAGAAAGAGGACTGTAATCTAACTTTTGCAAGCAATCCTTTTTCAATAGACAACATAGCTAATGATGATAGCCTCTCCTGACCTTGAATCGATCTGCAATATGTATTAATGCGTCTCGGTGTTGAAAAAGTACGTTCTGAAGAGGATGTAGTAGCAGGAATTGTTGCTACAAGTTTGATGAGCTCGAAAATTTCTAGCATACCCATGTATATGCATAATCTGCATTACGTCTGAAACACTCTTCTCTTTAAAATCAGAAGATGAATACATCACACTTAATTCGGTTTTAAAACGAACAATGTCGAAAAATAACCCGTAGATCTTTGCTACGGCAGTAACATCACTGTCTGGAAAACTATTTCTCTGCTTCTCAAACAAATCACAATCCAACAGCGAGAAGAACACAAATGTCTTTATGCATTTAAAACGCTCTCCCTTTTGGACAAGTACATTGTCAATTATTTCATTGAATAGACGTTTGTATTTTTTTTCTGGTTCATCACTAATTCCTGGACTTCTAGAGCACGGCTGTCCTACATAAACATCAATTTCAGTATCAACATGTTCATACAAACTATTAAAATCTTCATCTCTCATAGACTGGCTATTTAAAATGAGCTCCTCAACCTTCTTGCCACGGTACTGAATATCCAGACTTTTGTTTGTAAAATATTGAACACAGTATCGGAGAATGAAAAATCTTGGAGAACACTACCAGCAGAAATCTAGTGTTGAACTTAAGTAAGAAGAACAAAAATCCCTGTGCTTTCCATGTAGTGTCTTCAGCGCAGTAGTCTGAAGTAACCTGTACATGTCGAAATAATTTCACCAGCGTATCATAATATTCCTTCACAGTATTAATAAGACGTGATGCGAAATTCAATCTCGTTGGTGCTACTGTTGGCAACTTTTTCTGAACAAAATCTCGAAGAGCAGCTGTTCTCTTTGTAGACTTTGAAAAAAAACAGCAAGTCCTGACATTGTTTGGAAGAAAATTGTACATTATTTGATTTTTGAAGCAGGCTGCTGTAGTGTTAAATTCAATAGGTGGCTATAACAATACACAAATGTCGCATATGTATACTGGTCTAGAAGTAGTGTATTAAGCCCATTCACATGACCGGCTAAGACAGCAGCACGATCATATGTTTGAGCCACAATCTTTTCCTCACAACTGAACTCTTTTAAAATAGCACGAATATGATTTAAGATGGCTCCAGCAGTGCGATCTTTACTAACGTCAACAAAACCAAGAAACCTCTCTTGAGCTTCACCACTTTCATCTACAAAATGGAGTAAAGTAGAGAGTTGTGACTTATTAATAATATCGGACGTTTCGTCCAACATTATTGCCACAAAAGTTGCTTCTTTAAGCTCCTCCTTTATTCTTCTCAAATTACTGAATTTATTTCTGCTATTAAATCATTTTGGATTGCAGACGACGTCGCTCTAGAAATGGTGGAGTCTTTCAGATGAGCTGCCAGAAGAGGATCATATTCACTTAATATCTGTAGAAGTTCGACTTAATTCCCCCTGTTTACGGAAGTTGCAGACTTGTCATATCCGCAAAATGGTAGTTCCTATTTTGCTAAAAAACACACTGTATCGATCAGTCGTTTAAGTATGTCACGTTTTTTCTTTACCTTTTCATTATGAAGTTGGTCACTGATGCGTTTCTTTTGATCCAGCAGGTGGTCCTTGTACGCCAAAAACCTATTCAACTACAAGAAACACTTCATATGGTTTGCAGATTTCTCATGTCTTGTAATGGACAGTGTCAAGGTGTTCAAACTGTCAAAGCCACTTTTACACCGTACACCGTTATCAGCAGAGAATAGTAAACACGGCCAGCAAAACAGTCTATTCAGTTTCTTCGACCCTGCCAGCCAGTGCGTATTATTATATTGGGATACAGAGAACGAACGTACACATTCTCCATTTTTCTCCCTGTGCTGTGTCTTTAAATCTGGCAGCGCCGGACAGGGCCTGCCATTCTTAATAATGTCTGTTTTCTCTTGGATAGTCCTCAGAGAAAATGGATTTGATAACAAGCTGTCAATAATGCACGGTTCGGACCCCATTACAGCACTTCAAAACATTCAGAATAGATGATCAGGAACTTACAGTACATTACTCACTGACACAACAGACTAGATCTGTAGCTCTCAGACCAGAGTGACAGCTTGCAACCGGCCTTGGAGAGAAGACACCTGCGCGCTCATATATTTCTTGCTGTGTCGACAGCTCCGCTGGAGTTCCTAAGACACAAGCAAGTCTCGCTGGACTCGCCAAGATATATGAAACATACGATTTGTATAATGCAGACCTATTACAGATACGGTACATACTGCGCTTGCGGAGATATCGCCCCTGATCAGCAGCATTAGTTATTAAGATGGTAATAAAATCGATTTCCAAATATTTTGTACGGCAACAAAGTACTGCATTAGAAAAGGAAGAAAATATTAATGTAACTGCGTAATAGTGCTTTACTGGGATGGCTGAATCGCCTATTAAAGGGAACAGCAGAAAACAGGCAGAAGAGGATAACAGTAACAATGATGTATGAAAACAATGACGAGTACTCGTATCTCATGTTGGAGGATTTAGTAGACACATGATGCCTATATGCTTGGAATTTCACTTGAGTTTATAAACTGAGGAACACTATCTTAGATAAACTTGTGGACCAAGGCGTCAGCACGCTCACAACAGACGGTGCAGCCTTGGATGTCCGTTTCTGGCCGCCACCTGAAAGGACCCGCCTCCTTTGCTTGATTTTTTTACAATTGTCTTTAAGTCGCACCGACACAGACAGGTCTTATGACGACTATGGGATAGAAAAGACCTGGGAGTGGGAAAGAAGTGGCCGTGGTCTTAATTAAAGTACGGCCCCAGGATTTGCCTGGTGTGAAATTGGGAAACCATGGAAAACCATCTTCAAGGCTGCCGACAGTTGGTTTCGAACCCACCATGTCCCGGATGCAAGCTCACAACTGCGCGACCCTAACGGCACGGCCAACTCACCCGGTCTGAAATGGTTCATCAATATACTTATCATATTCTACTATCGAGGCTGCCAGCGGCGTAACGGGGTTTGTACAATGCTTAACACTGGAGTCGAACTCTCCCCAGAATTAATCTTCGTCCGAGTTCCCTACATGTTGTTGCTCCTCTGATTCCCTTGGTAAATCATCGCATGAAATTCTCACAGATGCAGGTTTCTGGACAAGCGATTGTTTCACCTTATTGTACGCTGCAGTAGACAGGAAAGCTTACTTCTTTAATCTGGGATCCAGCAAGGTGGCTTCAGCTAAAATTGTCATTAATATAAGCAAGTAATTCAAACTGAAGAATACCGGGGACACATGCCCTTATGCTTGACGACTATGACATCGTACGTGAATTGTATCTCTAACCTCTACATCATCCGTTCGCGAAGGCTCAGTGGAAGCTTATTTAGATGTCGAGCCTGGTAAACAGATATGGTGGGCGTAATAATAAAACTGGTGAGTGTGCTGGTGACGGGAGAGAATGACATCCTGGGGTTTGGTCGATCTGTACAGTATGATTGTCGACCGTCTCGTCATTAAACCGAATGATACGGGCAACACTGAAAAAGAGGGGAGGAAGGAGGGAGAGAGAGAGAGAGAGAGAGAGGTGGAATCCGACTTGAAATAAGTTCTGCTTTATCAGATTATAATTAGGTAATTTTTTTTTAATTTGCTTGAATATTGGCTTTTCAAAACGAGTTTTCCATTTGTTTTAGGTCGCACCGACGCAGATACGTCTTATGGCGACGATGAGATAAGAAAGATCTAGGAGTATAAAGGAAGCGGCCGTGGCCTTAATTAATGTTCAGCTCCAGCATTTACTGGAGTGAAAATGGTAAACCACGGAAGATCATCTTCAGTGGTTCGAATCCACTAGCTCCCGGATGCAAGCTCACAGCTGCCTTATATGTGCTGCTATGAATGGCTTAATACGTATGTACCTTTTGGACATAATCTCAAATAACTCACCTTCCGTAATTTATTCATTTTCTGAGGTATCAAATATTCAGATGTGATAAGTTATTCACTTGTTGATCTCTCGCGGACAGTGAATATAATTTGGTTCGTAATCCATATCAGCATAGCATTTCATCTGCACGTTGACATTAGTGGCATCCGGCAACAGTTTGTCTGCAGTCAGGCGAGGTAATGACAGTTCGACTGGTAGACAACCACACATCAACACGGGGCCCTTACCGTGCGCTCGAAAGTATCCCTGTCATTCTCTAATCAACGTGGATACTGCAGGCGGATACATGATGTTGTATTTTTACATCATTTTCGATTCCCTCGATGACGGCATAAATACTGGAATATACTTTGATGATGCAACATTATGGGACGTGCCGATGGTTTCCATCCCCTCCCTCAGTTTTAGGCCTGTTTACTATCCGTGAGCTCATGAAATTTCAAAATACGTTACTTACTCATTTATAATTATTTTGTATATCCCACTCATTTATAATTTTTGGTAAAATCCAGTATTACAAATTACGTTGCTTGACAAAATTTAATAAATTAATTTCAGTTAGAGATTCAGTATACTTTACTGTTGCTAGTGACTGGTTAATAAACTTTTCATGCATCTATGGGTCTTTGGAATCGTTCTCCGTCCGGCTCGAACAAGTCGCGAAAAAACCGGAAAGAAATCGTGAACGAATCGTAAGAATCGATTCGTAATGTAAGAATGAATCGTTAGAACCGATTCCTGAAAAAGAATCGTATTGACCAACTCTAACGCTTCGAATCGCGAGAATCGGTTCCTACGACTCCGAGGTCGCACTCAATGTCACATGCGAGTAATCGCTTCCCGATGACGTCACCAGAGTGTGCTGGGCGTACACACTAGAGTGAGTCTTCCGTATAGAAGTGGGGCAAATTCGAACGTGCAATATTTACTATTTCCTTTGTATGTAGTGAAATGTCTTATAGTTGTCATGAACGAATTATGCCACCTAATAATGAAATAACAATTTATCCTGGTTGTCTGACACTGCTTGTAGCAATCGACATTGTTATTTATGCTTATACTGTATTTTTCTCATGTGGTTTTCGAATATCGCTAGTGTAAACGTATAAAGTCTGTCGAATTAAGTCGCATTTTTAATAAGTACACAACTTGTTTCATAGCACACCTGTCTTCCGTTACATTTAATCTGCAATGAACATTTTGTGCTACCGTCCGACTCATTGGCCGAATGGTCAGCGTTGAGGCATTCGGTTCCGAGGGTACTGGGTCCCATTTCCGGCCGCGTGGGTTATTTTAATCACCTCTGATTAGTTCTTTTGGCCCGGGGACTGGGTGTTTTTGTTTGTCATAACATTTTCCTCTTCATATTGAGACAACACACTGCATTACCAACCACCACAGGATCACGCTATGGTGATTACATCCCTTCACATAGGGTTGGAGTCAGGAAGGACATCCGGTTGTAAAACAGAGCCAAATGAACATGTGCGATACAGTTTGAACCCGCGACACCACAGGTGTGAGAAAAGTGGTAGAAAAAGAAGGAGAACATTTCACACTACTGCTAAACATTATTATGGTAAACTGTCAGAATTTCTATTTTTTTCATCAACTGAGCTCGATAGCTGCTGTCGCTTAAGTGCGGCCAGTATCCAGTATTCGGGAGATAGTAGGTTCGAACCCCACTATCGGCAGCCCTGAAAATGGTTTTCCGTGGTTTCCCATTTTCACACCAGGCAAATGCTGGGGCTGTACCTTAATTAAGGCCACGGCCGCTTCCTTCCCATTCCTAACCATTTCCAGTCCCATCATTGCCATAAGACCTATCTGTGTCGGTGCGACGTAAAGCAACTAGCAAAAAAAAAATTTTTTTTCATCACTGCTTAACATTATTTTAAGGTTAAGTTTTAATATTCCACCTTTACAATACCATAAGTTTATTGTTTGTTTATTTAAACAACATTATTAAATGATACGGGACATGTTTCGTCTACCTTGTAGACATCATCAGCCGAAAGATATTCAGCTTTTGCCGACGCACCTGATTGCTGCATATCAACGGCACACTTAAGAAGAATTTAAGTTGTTTTTTTCATCAACAAGGTTTGAATGTTTGTACTTGGAACAATCTGGAACTTCCTCGCTATTTTGATTGACGTGTTCGACAACCGATTTATTTTATTGTGTTTGTTCTGTCCTTGTCCTTTTTTGAAGCTTTTTCTTGAATATCTTACGGCTGATGATGTCTACAAGTTAGACGAAACATGTCCCGTATTATTTAATAATGTTGTTTAAATAAATAAACAATAAACTTATGGTATTGTAAAGGTGGAATATTAAAACTTAACCTTAAATTATACGTACGACAATACGGACTTTACGATGAAATTTATTTTATGTAATGCTTAACATTAGTTAAGGTTGTCTCTTTAGTACAATTACATTTTGAAATAGTACTTTTATATTATGTCATAATACGCGTACAATTTGTTTAGTTTCAAACAAAGAATCATATTTTCTGATCAAATTACAGTCGCATTAGAGTATATAACTCCAGGACACTACTGTAGAGTGAAAGCAGGCATGGCTTCTAAAGTGACCTGGTTTTAAACCAAAACGAACTCACATTACAGAACACATTCGTGCTGCACGGGTTTACGTATCTGCATCATAGATGGTGCTACTAGTTCCTCGGAATTGATTCCGGAATCGGGTACCCGATTGCCCAGGCACATGGAATCGACTCTTCGTGATTCCGGTCGCAACCCATCACTACCTCCGAGTGATTGAACTGGTTGTAGCAAGTGAAGCGCTCCACCGGTATTCTCCGGTACTACTGCGGAGGAAACGGAGCGAACGTGTTCTGTTCATTCAGACTAACACTCCTCCCTGTCAGTTGCTGCGTGTGACGGGTGAACTTTCCGGCACTGTGTAGCTAATGCCAACAAAACCATCAGTTGTTTGGAACTCTTCGATGGAGAGGGAGATCTGAAGAAATCTGCCGAGTGAAAATTATGTGCTCGTAGTTCTTCAACGGGAGGCACATATAATTTATTAGATCATTTAAAGAGGAGACATAAGCCAGCACCTCGTAGAGAACAAGGCCTGGCAATACGATTCGTGACGTCACGCGCGTGGGCGTAGCGCGAGTGGATAGTAGATGAAGCTAATTCCTTACGAGTGTGAATAGGTTACAACGCCGGAAGAGGAAATTCATAACTGAATTTGCAATTGCTCAAACAAGAATGTTTACTATTAAAGGAACTTGATTTATAGATTGATTGATTGATTGATTGATTTCAGAGTTTACACATTCCTTTTCAATGGAATTCATAGAGGTTCATCAACTCTTTAATTAATAATAGTAATGTACTCTAAAAATGAGAAAGCCTCCGCCCCTCAGCTGACCTTAACACAACAATGAAGATTTGGGATAGGCTCTTCCTTGATTAAAATGAGTTAAACACAATGTTCCTTTTCATTGCAGTTCCAGTCTTGTTTTACAGATATTAAAATTAATTTTTCTTTAAATTCCTGGAAGTTCTTGACTGAAACACTACTGACATGATCTTGATGGGTCTCTAAATTTTTGAGCAAGAGCCTTGACCAAACTTTCATTGTCTACTCGAAAACGCCTATAATCTGGAGCTTCTCAGTGGGCAGATGTGGTGTTAGACAAGTACTCTGGGCAGTTTGGAAACTGAGAAGGAACAGCTCCTAAAACGTTTAGACCAAATTAGAATGCACTCACCTAGATATAAATGCACTCATCTATTAATTTATGGTACCGCGTACTTCACAGGACTATGTCATGTCTTAGATATATCCGCTTGATTTTAATATAAAATGAATAGCACACACGGATACAGAGAAAATCACTGAGTGAATGTAATTTACAATAATTATATAGAACCTAACATATCTTCCATGAACGCAATAATAATGCTGTCTAGCCTGAATTTAAAATATTAACCCACACTAAGAGGTATATTCCCTCATGTGATATAATAATTAGAACTGGCTCACTTGCAGTTAAGGCTCCAGCAGAGTAAGAATACTTGAAAGCCTATAGCTCACATGCTTTCATAATGTATAACTTTTGCCAGGATACCACTATACCGACAACAGAAGTCTTATAAATTAATGTCAATACTCAGCACATGCCAAACTGAATGCCATAACTGGTAAATTGAATACAGCAAATGCTTAAATCAGTAAAGAGTAAATCACCCCGACAAAATCGACTGTTTCATTTATAAATAGCTAATATATTAGAGACCTATCCATAAACCCTTCACAAGCCTTGGATTAGATAAAGGTGCAGTCAATAATTTCCCATTTCTCTCATCACACATGCTGGTCGTCCATCCAACCTCACGAGTTATGAAATGAAGGTCGCACATCTACAACACAGGGATCAATTTGAAGGACCATTCCACAACTTATGTCATTGAATCATTGATGGCTGGTAGCTTGGGTAGCAGTAAGCCTAATAGAAGATGACTGGCGTAGTAAGATGGCTCTGTGCGCTTGCTTTGTTTATGCTTAGTTCCTTCGAGCATACAGACAGATATGTTTCTACCGGCCAAGCCTGGCAGCAACATGAAGCTCTGAGCACAAAACAAGGTGCTCTTCCATAAGAAGAGCATTACGGAGTGTTTTTAATCCCGGTTTAAGCGTGCTCCTCGTGATTCATTGATTTAAACCATTCAAGATGGTGACAAATGCTATTACCATGGAATATTTCCTTTCCTTTTTGTGTGAAAAGTGTTAAGTATCATTATATATGTGTAATATTTGGATGTGTTTACGTATCAGTTAAGCGTCACGGTGGCATGATTAGGCCTTACGTGGTTAACACTATAATTACCACTTTTCTGTAGGCTAAAACGACGCACTATGAACTCTATGCTGTAAGCCACACATTCACAAAGGAATTAAGATGAAACACAACACTAGTTTAGATACTTCACTCGCTGAATTGATACCACATGTTACTTCTGCATGTTAGAAAAAAGGGAGCCATGCTTGTACTGCTACAGTCCGCCTCTGTTGTGTAGTGGTTAGTGTGATTAGCTGCCACCCCAGGAGGCCCGAGTTCGATTCCCAGCTCTGCCACGAAATTTGAAAAGTGGTACGAGGTGTGGAACGGGGTCCACTCAGCCTCGGGAGGTCAACTGAGTAGAGGTGGGTTCGATTCCCATCTCAGCCATCCTCGAAGTGGTTTTCCGTGGTTTTCCACTTCTCCTCCGGGGAGGTACCTAACTTAAGGCGACGGCTGCTTTCTTCCCCCTTCCAATCATCCCATCACCCTCCACCATCCCCCACACTCATTTTATTGCTATCCCGGAGATTTACTGGCCCCGGAATGACGTGTCAGTGTTCCCAATGTCCCCATGCTTTGAGTGAACACGTCCCTATTGTTTTAATTATTCCAATGCACCATTAATTGCGATTTGAAATTGATTGTGTTATTATTGCTTCCCCATAAGGAGAGCTCTAGGATGGGTACACCAACATGGCGGACGGCGCACTCAACTTGGCGTACTTTCTCCTGCAGCGGAGAGCTGCCATCAGCGATCCATGTATAGAGATCAGTGCATTGAATGTATGAAATCAGATATAACACACTAATAAATAAGACTTACCTTTGCATTTTTGGAAGGAACGAAATCATCTCGGCGAATGACTCTTAACCACTTAGCACTCTCCGAGTCGTCAGTTGAAAACGAGGAAACAACTCACTTTAGGGCCAGTGCGATAATTGCCGTTACAATCTGGAACACTGGAATTCTGAGGCACCGTTATTCATAATTTGAAAAACAGTGATCGCAATTCACAGCAACACACCATTAAAAGTAACAACAGTTCTAACTCCACGTGGCGGCCATGCCGGCACTTTAAACACAATTTATTAATATTAACAATTTATAAGTAATAACACCTTTAACTGAACTCACACTAATAGGAATATTAAGCGAGTGTTAACACACAAGACTCGATTAAGATTAATACAATAGATGAAAAACACTCATAACAGGGAAGCGCGTCCTAACAGCGGCACCAAGCTGAGATACTGGCATGGGCCCACTCGCACATACGTCATCAGTTACTCTCAATCGTGTTCCCAGGCCTTGTTCTCTAGGAGGTGCTGTATATGCAGTGTTTGGAACCAAAGTAGTGAGGTGTACGCCCCAGGGAGTGAAGAGCATAAGCGCTTGAATCCGAGTTTGGCTCTGTTTGTTATATGCAACCGCTCGTCATTGTCCGGGATGAAGGCTTCAGGAAGTTTGTTATCGATTTAAATCCGAGGTATGAACTATCACGTCGCCGAACTCTGCCTGAGATAGATGGAAAATGAACTCATATTACAATTAATTGCCAGCGATTTCTGTGATCGAAACCTAGGTTATATTTATTTTTTCTTAGGGAATTCTAGGCGAAATACAAGACGAAGTACGCAATAAGCTGAACGTCCAATGCAGCAACAAAACAGGTCACTTTAACAACTGACTGACTGTTTAACATCCAATAGATAACACCCGTACATAACTGTGAGTGCCTAATTTATATCAAAGGCGTCAGGTGCACTGATGTTCGCATGTCTGGCAACGGAAATTGTGGAAGGAAGTTATACCCCGGAGCATATCGCTAGCCGCTTGTCAAAAATCATCAATTCTTGGCAGATGTCTGGTAAAGTGCCAGCAATTACTACAGATAACGCTGCAAATATGGTAGCTGCGGAACGAAAGCTAAATATCAGCCATGTTCCCTGTGTAGCGCATATACTCAATAAGGCCATAAGTGATGTGGTAAAGAGCACGTTCCCTTTTCGTACGTTTTTGAATACTTGCACAGATATTGTCACGCATTTCAAGTAAGTATGTCACAACAAATGTAAAAGTAAGGTTAGGGTTGTAAGTTTTGACATGTTGCCGAGCTCTGGCTTATAATAATACATTTGCTCCAGGCCTGCTGCTAGTGTTTGTTTCCTAATTTGTCTTCTAGGCAAAGAACTCTTGCAAACCATAAATTACAACTTCAACATTTAGAGTCCGGTAAGCAGCCACTCCGGCTTATTCAGTACTGTTCGACCCGATGGAACAACCAGCTTGCCATGATGCGCCGTCTCCGCGAGATAAAGGACCAACACATAGTGGCTCAGTCAGAACATTTGAATGCGTCGCAATCACTAACATGTGAGAATTACAAATAAAGTGTATTGTATTGAAAACCTCGTATTTTTGTAACATTTGAATACAATGTATCACCTCAACTTTTTCCAGCTGACGATAGATTGACCTTAAAGGAGTGCCTAGCAATTTTAAACCAATTCGAAACGATGACTATCATGTTATCCGGAGAACTATGTACCACGTTTACTCACGTGATCCCTTTGGTGCAAAGGTTATTTATCTCTCTTTCTACGGAAGTAGAAAAACCTGCAACTACTGTGGGACGCATGGTCCTAGAAGCAAGTCTGGAAGCCGTAACAACGCGATTTTTTCCATATGAAACTCGTTCTGAGACAAGGGCGGGAACTTTTCTTGATCCTAGGTACAAAAAGGATGGACATCGAATACCAGATCATGCAGAAAAAGCACGAAAACAGGTTAGTGTTACAATTTTTAATGCAACAAAAGCACGATGTGTTCACTCTCTATAGAGACTATCCCTTTCACAAAACCAAGCATGTAACAATTTTCAGGTTGAAGTCGAGCTAAGGACCACGATCCAAAGGCGTGACAGGTTACAAGCAGCAGCAGAAAATTCTACATCGTTGAAAGAAAAGCCTGCTGAAGGAAGAAACGAAGGCAGACGTAAACTATTAGCGTTTTGGGATGCAATGCTGGTCCAGAAGTGACGTGTTACGACGCCTACGTCGAATACCACCATACTACTAACGCAGTACGTGGAGCGTAGGTTGACTGACCCTGTCAAGTACTGGGCTCAAATGGCGAACCAATCTGATCCACTTGATGAAATAGCTGGATACTACCTTTGTATTCAGCTACCTCTGTCCCAGCGGAGAGAATGTTTTCTGTTGCCGGACAAATAATCACAGCAAGAAGAAATGCTTTATAGCCAGGAGGAAACACTTTGCTTTTCTTACATGGAAACTCCAAATAATTCTTCAAGTAACGTACGTAAACTTCGCTTCTTCTTGACTGAAACGTTATTTATTTATTTATTTATATATTTATTTGTTTATTTATTTATTTATGTATTTATTTATTTGCTGTATGGCTGTGGCTCCGAAATAATTGGTTGCATTTAATATCAGGCTGCCTTTTTATAACTTACTTCGCTTTAATACACCAAAAAATTATGAATTATTGTTACATTAAATTATGTACCGGTATTATATAAAAACGGTAGGTTCTTCATTGAAAACAACACTACTACAACTGTTGCTTAAAAACTGCACCACACGTAACAATCCAACGGCTTGGTGCGTTGTCGCTCTACTTAAAGTAGGTGATACTAGAACAAACTACACCGCTCCTTTACTTGCATAACGGTTTTAGCGGAGGAAGCGGAGACAACAGAGGCAATCGGAGACACCGATTCATGTTACGCGAGCAACTTCTCCGCTCCTACCGCTCCTTTCCCAGCACTATCAGAAGCATACACCACCAATTACCACTATGCTCATAGGCACTCTAGAATACAAGTTGGCCGTTGCGCTTCATGTGTTTGCACTTTCGATATGTCGATTGTCAATCAATTAATCAATCAATCACTACTGATCTGCAGTTAGGGCAGTAGTCCAGGTGGCAGATTGCCTACCGTTGTTTACCTGACCTTTTCTTACATGATTGCAGAGAAATTGGAAACTTATTGAACATCTCCCTTGATAAGTTACTCCAATTAAATGTTACAAATTTCATGTTTGGTCCGTATTGAAATGTGCAAACACAATTGTATTGAATAGGTTGATCCTAATACATTTTAGTAATATTTTAAAACTGAAGTTATTCCTATCCCTAACTCCGCTTGCTATAAACAAATATTTTCCCCAATTTGTCCTGTTGAATTACAACATTATCTTTCCTACTTTTAAAGATACCACTGAAAGTTATCGACTAGTGTCATTCCACGCCATTCCTCCACTGACACTTCGGAACATACCAAATATTCAAGCAGCCTGTCTCCTTTCTTCCAAGTTTTCTCTGCCCAAACTTTGTAACTTTGTATGTTATGACTGATATTATGATTTTGCCATTGTTGCAGTCACGGCCCATAGGCCTACTTATAGACATGATATAGACTTTTGCGCGCGGCATAACCCCATAAGTCTTTATCATGTCAATATTATAATTGGTGGTTTTGAAAGACTCATTTCTATGAAGAAACGTATCATCCTTTCATCTGATACCAGACTTACAAACCACACGTGGCGGTGTCACATAGTTGCGTATCGGAAGACTGTGTATTACATTCATGTGGCACTTGTCAATTCGTGTCCATTGCTGCGCCAAGTGATATGATATTATCAATATCTCCATCTTTCAGTTGACGAATGCAGTAGTGGTAGGGCAATGTATGTTATAAGTCACATGCGTCAGCATATTTCAGCTGAGTCAGCACCCGTGGTCAAGGACTCCAGCAAAGGTCACTGACCCTATGACGTCGTGAACACGTGACCGTGATGTCACCAGCTCGTGGACTTGTTTTTAACAAAAGCACGTGCTTTTGACAGCTGTCATCTTGAAAGAACCTAACCCAACATTTTTGGGCAAGAGACCGTCGCTAACCTCACTGCTGCTATCTTAACAGGTCCAAACCTCACTGCTGGTATCATAAACACATGGGCGCGGAATTAGAACAGCTGTCAAGCGGACAGCTGTCACATTGACAGAACCTAACCTCACTTTCCTGCATAAGGGAACGTCGCTAAACTCATTGCTGCTACCTTGACAGACTCTAACCACATTGCTGCCATCTTAACAACATGGGGCGCGGAATTTAAACAGCTGTCAAGATGACAGCTGCCAGCTTGACAGGTCCTAACCACATGCGCTAGTTGGTGCGGATTTCGAACAGGTGCCTATCGCGGAGTCCCCTTCCCCTACACTGCCTTAGAGCGGGCCTAACCTCAGAAGATTATAGTTTTAAAGCTAGCTGCCCTTCTCTACATGCACCCTTCCCGACACCATCTTGGAGAGGGCCTAGGAGGTCAACTCAATGCATTATGTCTCCATCCGACAGTAACATAACCATGATGACGAGATCTTATGCTTAAGGCTTTACGTCCCCCCATCCGACAGACTGTCTGCGACGGGACTGAGCATGTGGGATACTAAGATTATTCTGCTTTTAACACGCAGCGATGACGTCGGCATAATTATGCATGTTTAGGCTTGTCCGTTATCAAGGTCACTCTCTAGTAAACTCAAGTCTTTAGAGATAGTATGAGTGTGAATTTTTCTTTAGTCTCTGAGATACTGTGATACAGAGTACAGCAATTTATTCCATCATAACAAGAACATTAATAGTTGATGTACAAGGCTTCAAAGTAATCGGCAACTAATTTGCGTTTAAGGAGGTGACTGGGTTGGATTGCACTGTGTTGTGAGCGCCAATATTACGTCTGCAGTGGGAAGAAAAAGAATACCTTATCGCTTTCTATCTTTGATCATGAACGCTTACATGTAAAGAGCAGATCTTGTTCTTTTTAATGGTTGTGAAAAGAAGGAATGGTTGCGTGAGTACCTACGATCAGCGTGTGTAATTATAGAGATGCATGAATCAAGATGTCTATCATTTAAAACTCTTCAAAAGGAGGATAATGGACGAACAATTAAACAGTATTTGCGGCATGTGGGCATGCTCTTTGACTGGTTGTGTTGCAGTGCATAAAGGGATGTGAACAACATATGTATATTGCAGTGTCGAAATGACGTCAGTGTGAAAGAAACATTTGTAGAGTAAAGACACCATGTCATTTCCATCCGATACTAAGTGTAACGCAGTTGAAAGGGCAATCGTAAAGTTGTATGCAAGCAAAAAGAAAATAAGTACTTTTAATAAAGAAGAGTTGAATGCATTACCAAAGGCATTTTTGGTTAATACAGCTGCGAATGCTGTAAAGAAGATCTCGAATAAGGTGTCCCGTGAGTGGACTCAAGACATTGTTTTGTCAGAGCTTCAAACGTGTAGTTTACATCATAAACAAGTGAGTGTTGAGCCACACCCTGCACGCACAAAATCCTGCTCACCGTGCATAATATAATAACATTAGCTAAGAACTGAGGCTCGGATCGCGAATTGGAAAGGCTACAAGCCTTGAGCTGGAGATGAGCCTCTCGGCAGAAAAATACCAAGAGACGAAATTTTAATTAAAATATCAAGAAATTCAACAAATAACAAGGAAACATTTATTGAATTAATAAAATGAAGAAACGGAGAAAGTAAATGAATTTGAACATAGAGAAAGATAATCAATATGAAAATTAAACATTCGCAATTCTCCTATTACTGAGATGTAGCAAGTGTCACTATGACGGTATACCACCATTCGGAATCGAATTATATTACAATCAGCTGAACCACACAAAAGCGTGCGATTACATCCAGATTATCCCCACACAAACACGACGCAACACACAGTTCATTATGGTGGTCCGATTTCACAACAGTTAATAAATTCATTTATTCAACTTATCTCCACGTCCGTATATGACATCTCTCTTCTTTTATCTCTCTTATTTGTACAAAAATCCGTCACCCCCCCCCCCGCCACAAATAAAACAATTACTCCTGCGCATCAAAGAGCAGACTAAAGGAAATGATTACTCGTAGAACTTGCGGAGTAGATTTAAAAGGAGCATGTACACGAACTACAAGAAAAAAGAATGGTGAAGGCCATTAGCTGACATAAATTGCCCTGAGTCCGCACTATCTTGGAGGTATTTCAAATTCATGCCACTCACAATAGATTTGTTCATGAAAGAACTACAATACCCAGTACCTAACAACGCGACACGCAAAAAAATTGGCAAAGGTTGCAGAGGAGGGAAGACCCCAAATGTTTTACACACATGCCTATCAGGCGCTAACGATGGGCAGTAGTACAATTGGACAGTTCAGCGGCCGCCTCCGCCTCCGGGCTACCAGAGGCCCCTTCCGCCTCCGCCTCACGGGTGAACCTCCCAGAGGCCTCCTTCGCCTCCGCGTCCCGAGGGGCCTTTCCAGAGGCTTCCTCCACCTCCCGCGGGAAATTTGAATTGGTAAACAAAGCCACGTGCTTTTTGACAGCTGTCATCGACAACAACGCATCGCTAACCTCACTGCTGCCATCTTGACGGGATTAAACCTCAGTGGTACCAACTTAACCTAACTAGCACGAAATTTGAATAGGTAAAGAAAGCCACGTGCTTTTTGACAGCCACGTGCTTTTTGGCAGACAACAACACATCGCTAACCTCAGTACTGCCATCTCGACGGGCCTAAAACTCAGTAGTACCAACTTAACCTAACTAGCGCGAGATTTGAATCGGTAAACAAAGCCACGTGCTTTTTTGACAACCACGTGCTTTTTGACAGCTATCATCGACAACAACGCATCGCTAACTTCAGCGTTACCATCTTGACGGACCTAAAAGTTAGTGGTACCAAATTAACCTAATTAGCGCGAGATTTGAATCGGTAAACAAATCCACGTGCTTTTTGACAGCTGACATCCGCCATCCTTTATCAACAGAGCACAGTGCTGCCCTCTTTAGCTACTTACCTTTGAAATGTGGTGGCGGATAATTTGAAAAATGCTTTCTGATAGCAGCCATCTTTAATCAACAGAGCACCGTGCTGCACTCTGGTGACAGACAATTCCACGTGACAGGAGCCATCTTTAATCAAGAGAGCACAGGGCTACACTCTATGTGGTGGCGGCAATTTGAAAAATTTCACATGCTCTTGTTTGGAAACAAAGCCACGTGCATTTTTGACAGCTACCATCCGCCATCTTTAATTAAGAGAGCACCGTCCTGCACTCTCTAGTTGAAATGTGGTGGCTGCGATTTGAAAAATTCAACGTGCTCTTGTTTGGAAACAATGCTACATGCTCATTTGACAGCTGCCATCCGCCATGTTTAATCAAGAGAGCTGCTGGGGCTGTACCTTAATTAAGGCCACGGCCGCTTCCTTCCAACTCGTAGGCCTTTCCTATCCCATCGTCGCCATAAGACCTATCTGTGTCGGTGCGACGTAAAGCCCCTAGCAAAAAAAATAATCAAGAGAGCACAGTGCTGCACTCTTTGTGGCGGTGGCAAATTCCACGTGCTTTACAAACTCACGTGTTTTTTTCTGACAGCTGTCATCCGCCATCTTGCATCACAAACCTCAGTGCTGCACTCTTTAGCTAGATACCTTTGAAATGTGGTGGCGGCAATTTGAAAAATTCTATGTGCTCTTGTTTGGAAACAAAGCCACGTGCTTTTTTGAAAGCTATCATCCGCCATCTTTAATCAATAGAGCACTGTGCTGCTATCATGCGGGCAATTTCGTCAGCTGTCATCCGCCATCTTTAATTCACAGAGCACCGTGCTGCCCTCTGTAGTAGTGGGCAATTTGAAAAGTTCTGCTAGCTGTCATCCGCCATCTTTAATCAAGAGAGCACCGTGCTGCCATCTTTAGCTAGATACCTTTGAAATGTGGTGGCGACAAATTGAAAAATTCTACGAGCTCTTGTTTAGTAAACAAACTCACGCGCTTTTTGTCACCTGTCATCCACCATCTTACATCGCAAACCTCAGTGCTACACTCTTTAGTTGAAATACAGTGGCGGATAATTTAAAAAGAAAAATTCTACAGCAGCCATCTCTCGACGCTAATTGCACAAGATGGTGGCTATACATGACACCTTAAAGGTGCTTATGCAAGATGGCCGCTATACATGGGTTCTTATGAGACGCCCTTGGGATGCTTGCGCATGATGGTGGTCATACAAGGCACCTTATGAGGCGCCCTAGGGATGCTTGCGCTAGATGGCGGTTGCTCTTATGAAGCGGCTTAAGGGTCCTTGCACAAGGTGACTAGAGACGCCCTAAGGATGCTTGCGCAAGATGGCGGACGCAAGATGGCGGCTGTACACGACTCCTTATGAGACGCCTTAAGGGTGCTTGCGCAAGATGGCTGCTGCTCTTAGCTTAGAGGCTAACGTGTCGTGCAAGTTCGATTCATTAAATTTAGGGCTTAAATGCAAAATGTTAAATATCTCGAAAACGGTGCATCGTACAGCAAAACGGACAAACTTTTTCTGCCCAATACCTCGGTTCGCAGTATGAGGAACAAGAAAAACATAGTCTAATGATGAGATCAACGGTTCGGTTCCTACTTAGGTCCTTTGGGATTTGCTCTGTTTTAGCTTGTATTGAAGCGAGTCTTCGTAACATGATCAGGTCTAGCTATGGTAGAGAGTATAACGTACCGTGCTGGTTCGATTCATTAAATTTGGGGCTTAAGTGCAAAATGTTAAATATCTCGAAAACGGTGCATGGTAGAGCAAAACGGATAAAAATTTTCCGCCCAAGACCTAGGTTCGCAGTATCAGGAACAGGAGGAACATAGTCTAATGATGAGATCGACGGTTCGTTTCCTACTTAGGCCCTTTGGCATTTGCTCTTTTTTAGCTTGTATTGAAGCAAGTCTTCGTAACATGATCAGGTCTAGCTATGGTAGAGAGTATAACGTACCGTGCTGGTTCGATTTATTAAATTTGGGGCTTAAATGCAAAATGTTAAATATCTCGAAAACGGTGCATCGTAGAGCAAAACGGACAAAAATTTTCCGCCAAATACTTTGGTTCGCAGTTTCAGGAACAAGAGAAACATATCAAAAAAGGCTTTCACGGCCGCAGATCTTATAATCACAGCAATAGAACCAGCTTTTGTGTGGTTAGGCCGTGTGCATAATGCAGAGTTTCGTCCAGACGTGCCATTTGAACTCATCAACTGGAATGGCACGCCCCTCCAGGACTCTGCATAGCAGTGGCAGACCAAACTGTGTGGCCCCGCCGAGTTAGCAAATCAAGTTTGCTAACCTGCTAAAGGAGAAGAGATTTCTCCGTTCAAAAAATGCTCCCCCACGGAGAAATCTTTTCTCCTTTAGCAGGTTAGCAAACTTGATTTGCTAACTCGGCGGGGCCACACAGTTTGGTCTGCCACTGCTATGCAGAGTCCTGGAGGGGCGTGCCATTCCAGTTGATGAGTCCAAATGGCACGTCTGGACGAAACTCTGCATTATGCACTCGGCCTAACCACCCAAAAGCTGGTTCTATTGCTGTGATTATAAGATCTGCGGCCGTGAAAGCCTTTTTTGATGTTGTATCTCCCATGGGGGAGCATTTTTTGAACGGAGAAATCTTTTCTCCTTTAGCAGGTTAGCATACTTGATTTGCTAACTCGGCGGGGCCACACAGTTTGGTCTGCCACTGCTATGCAGAGTCCTGGAGGGGCGTGCCATTCCAGTTGATGAGTCCAAATGGCATGTCTGGACGAAACTCTGCATTATGCAACCGGCCTAACCACCCAAAAGCTGGTTCTATTGCTGTGATTATAAGAGAAACATAGTCTAATGATGAGATCAACGGTTCGATTCCTACTTAAGCCCTTTGGCATTGGCAGCTATCTAATTCTACAAGATGGTGGCTGCTCTTATGAGACCCGGGATGGCTTGAGACGTCCTAGGGATGCTTACGCAAGATGGTGGACACAAAATGGTGACTATACATAGCTCCTTATGAGACAGCCTCGGGGTGCTCGCACAAGATGGCGGCTAGTCTTATGAAGAAAGCTAGCTTAGAGGCTACTGCGCAAGATAACGGCTGCTGTTATGCATGCGGTGGAGGGCAATTTGAAATTCTATGTGCATAATCAACAGAGCACCCTGCTGCCCTCTTTAGCTGATATGTGGTGGCGGATAATTTGAAAAATTCTTTTGACAGCTGTCATCTTTAAACAATGGTGACTATACATAGGCTGTTAAAGCCTTATCATTCTCCTCCTCCTCCTCCTTCTCTACCTCCTCCTTCCCCCTTCAGTGTGTTTCCATAGTTTTTGATTTTACACTAAGCAAATCATAAAAATTGTACTTTTGCTCTGAACACATCAAACAATGTTCTGATCATATGTTGAAGTTAACAACATCGATTACAGTGTTCAATTCTAGTCTTGTTATGTTTCAATCTGATCTTCTTAGAACAAGGGTATCCCCTGACATGTTCTAAACACATGATGTATTGAGTACAGTGTTCGATTCTAGTCTTGATCACTTATTTTGTGTTCTGAACACATCAATCAATATTCTGATCACATGTTGTATCGAGTTCAGCGTTTGATTCTACTCTTCTAATGTTTCGAAAGTCTAAAGATGCACAATAATGTTATCGCTGCACACGCTTGACTTCGCGATGCAGGTTTAAACTTGTTCGATATAAAACTATGCCTTGACATAAGAGGCGGAGGAGGGGGGAAGGAGGAGGTACAGAAGGAGGAGGATGAGGAGAATGATAAGGCTTTAACAGCCTATGTATAGTCACAATTGTTTAAAGATGACAGCAGTCAAAAGAATTTTTCAAATTATCCGCCACCACATTTCAGCTAAAGAGGGCAGCAGGGTGCTCTGTTGATTTTGCTCATAGAATTTCAAATTGCCCTACACCGCATGCATAACAGCAGCCGTTATCTTGCGCAGTAGCCTCTAAGCTAGCTTTCTTCATAAGACTAGCCGCCATCTTGTGCGAGCACCCCTAGGCTGTCTCATAAGGCGCTATGTATAGTCACCATTTTGTGTCCACCAGCTTGCGTAAGCATCCCTACGACGTCTGAAGCCATCTTGTGTCTCATAAGAGCAGCCACCATCTTGTAGAATTAGACAGCTGCCAATGCCAAAGGGCTTAAATAGGAATCGAACCGTTGACCTCATCATTAGACTATGTTTCTCTTGTTCCTGATACTGCGAACCGAAGTATTAGGCGGAAAAATTTTGTCCGTTTCGCTCTACGATGCACCGTTTTCGAGATATTTAACATTTTGCATTTAAGCACAAAATCTAATGAATCGAACCAGCACGTTACGTTATACTTTCTATCATAGCTAGGCAGATCATGTTACGAATACTTGCTTCAATACAAGCTAAAACAGAGCAAATGCCAAAGGGCCTAAGTAGGAACCGAACCGTCGATCTCATCATTAGACTATGATTCTCTTGTTCCTGATACTGCGAACTTCGGTATTAGGCGGAAAAATTGTATCCGTTTTGCTCTACGATGCACCGTTTTCGAGATATTTAACATTTTGCATTTAAGCCCCAAATTTAGTGAATCGAACCAGTACGGTACGTTATACTCTCTACCATAGCTAGACCTGATCATGTTACGAAGACTCGCTTCAATACAAGATAAAACAGAGCAAATCCCAAAGGACCTAAGTAGGAACCGAACCGTTGATCTCATCATTAGACTATGTTTTTCTTGTTCCTCATACTGCGAACCGAGGTATTGGGCAGTAAAATTTTGTCCGTTTTGCTCTACGATGCACCGTTTTCGAGATATTTAACATTTTGCATTTAAGCCCTAAATTAAATGAATCGAACTAGCACGACACGTTAGCCTCTAAGCTAAGAGCAGCAGCCATCTTGCGCAAGCACCCTTAAGGCGTCTCATAAGGAGTCGTGTACAGCCGCCATCTTGCGTCCGCCATCTTGCGCAAGCATCCTTAGGGAGTCTAGTCATCCTGTGCAAGGACCCTTAAGTCGCTTCATAAGAGCAATTGCCATCTAGCGCAAGCATCCCTAGGGCTGACCCGAACGTAGTCAAACACAGAAACACTACGGCAAGGCCAGCAATAAAATAGAACACACAAGAGTCACAATAGACAAAATTAGGACAGGAAGCGCAACTAGCCACCCACAGAACGTAACCTTAAAATCAGTAAATTACTTACCACAATAAGAAGCAGGTGACACATCAAACCATATAAAATTAAAATCCAGCATCAGATGAGTAATTCACTTGAAAGAACAACACCAGTGTTTTGATGCAATGGTAAGTAGAATTTATTAGAGAAAAGTTAAACCTTCCAATTAGTAATAAGAAAACGCCCACGTAATAAAATGGAAAGACTAGTAATTAACATGAAATAAAATAATTGCCAAGAAAATAAATTAATCATATTAAAAATATATTAGGGGGCCCCACTATACTAGAAGAAATGTAATAATGAAAATCGTATCAGTTAAAATAAAGAAACAGTCTTTAAACTACCAAAAACCACATGAACCACCTAGTCCTACTCAAGACAGGTCTTACCAGGAACCCAAAAAGAAAATTCACCTAAAACACTACGGGCAGGGAGAAGTTAAAACTATAAATTGAATTAGGAAAATGCAAAACAAAGGTACAAGAAAAGGGGAAGCACAAAACATTCAATAAAATAGAAAGGAAACGCAGGTAATCAAGCCCAGAAAGGCAAACAAGGAACAAAAATCCTTCCTCAACGGAAATGTTTACATTAACAATCCCCGTACAACATACGTTGTCATGGAAACAGGCCCACGCTCAAAACAAAGCAAAATCAAAGATACACACCGAAAGGAAACTAGGAACGAGGCAAAAAGGAAACTATTTAGGTAGTACGGACAAAGACAGAAGAAAATATAAAACCGGACCCCAAAAATTAAATAAACAAACCGGTTCTTGGTTAGGGCTAAGTAGTTCAAGTTAGACCCAATAATGATGAGCTTAACAGCAGAGTAAAAATTAGTATTATATCATATTCCTTTTTCCTCTTGAACAATTTAGAATGAAATTTACCATACGTCCAGAACAACGTTACAAGTTTACATCACCATAATGGCACGTGATTAAATGAATATGCTTTTAAAAGGACATACTACCCAAGTTATTTTTTTTTTGAAAACATATCATTAAAATTTAGCCGAGAGTGAACAAATTTTAACCATTAGAGTCAAAGACACGTCTAACACTTCCGAACAGTTTTTCTTTTTGGGGTTTCAACAATATTGAAAATAGAACAGAAGCTTGAAGCCACTCTGCGTCGCCAAACGCAGATAGATAGACTTAAATCAAATACATACAGTCTGTGGACGTTTTCACGATGAATGAGGTATCACCTCATGTTGAGGGCTAGGAGGAGAGCCCTCACACACGTAGTATTCAGCCGTTCTCCATAGTTCCAAGTAAAATCTTCATCATCACGAGGCACCTACTACACGCGTCCATCACCAAACAGACGCCACCACAAGAATGAGTCTCTCGCTTCGAGCGAGCTTCAACAAGCTGTCCGAGACGAGCTCTCATTGGTCAAGGAGCTGAGCATCGTAGTACCAGTTCTCGGCACAGATGTCAGTACGTACAAGGAGCCCTTTAGATCAGGTCGTTACACGGACCAGACCGTTACCATAAAGTGGTAGAGAATCATAAAACTAGAAGGAAATAAGAAATTCAGCGAACTGAATACACAGAAACTTGTAGTAAGATACTAATTTCCACAGGGATTACCCCAGGTCCAAAAACGTTAGGGGGGAAGAAGGCGATTAAATGTGACACCTTGGTGTCAGGGCATCTCATAAGGAGACTCATATAACCGCCATCTTGCGCAAGCATCCCCAGGGCGTCTCATAAGGACCTATGTATAGCGGCCATCTTGCATAAGCACCTTTAAGGAGTCATGTATAGCCACCATCTTGTGCAATTAGCGTCGAGAGATGGCTGCTGTAGAATTTTTCTTTTTAAATTATCCGCCACCATATTTCAACTAACGAGTGTAGCACTGACGTTTGCGATGTAAGATGGTGGATGACAGGTGACAAAAAGCGCGTGAGTTTGTTCACTAAACATGAGCACGTAGAATTTTTCAATTTGTCGCCACCATATTTCAAAGGTATCTAGCTAAAGATGGCAGCACGGTGCTCCCTTGATTAAAGATGGCGGATGACAGCTTCCAGAACTTTTCAAATTGCCCGCTACTACGGAGGGCAGCACGGTGCTCTGTGAATTAAAGATAGCCGATGACAGCTGACGAAATTGCCCGCATGATAGCAGCACAGTGCTCTATTGATTAAAGATGGCGCATGATAGCTTTCAAAAAAGCACGTGCTTTGTTTCCAAACAAGAGCACATAGAATTTTTCAAATTGCCGCCACCACATTTCAAAGGTATCTAGCTAAAGAGTGCAGCACTGAGGTTTGTGATGCAAAATGGCGGATGACAGCTGTCAGAAAAAAGCACGTGAGTTTGTAAAGCACGTGGAATTTGCCACCGCCACAAAGAGGGCAGCACGGTGCTCTCTTGATTAAAGATGGCTGCTGTCACGTGGAATTGCCTGCTACCACAGGTATCTAGCTGAAGAGGGCAGCACGGTGCTCTCTGGATTAAAGATGGCTGTTGTCAAAAAGCATTTTTCAAATTATCCGCCACCACATTTCAGCTAAAGAGGGCAGCACTGTGCTCTATAGATTAAGGATGGCGGATGGCAGCTGTCAAATAAGCATGTGGCATTGTTTCCAAACAAGAGCACGTGGAATTTTTCAAATTGCCGCCACCACATTTCAAGTAGAGAGTGCAGCACTGTGCTCTCTTGATTAAACATGGCGGATGGCAGCTGTCAAATAAGCATGTGGCATTGTTTCCGAACAAGAGCACGTGGAATTTTTCAAATTGCCGCCACCACATTTCATCTAGAGAGTGCAGCACGGTGCTCTCTTGATTAAAGATGGCGGATGGTAGCTGTCAAAAAAGCACGTGGCTTTTTCCAAACAAGAGTATGTGAAATTTTTCAAATTGCCGCCACCACATAGAGTGTAGCCCTGTGCTTTCTTGATTAAAGATGGCTGCTGTCACGTGGAATTGTCTGTCACCAGAGTGCAGCACGGTGCTCTGTCGATTAAAGATGGCTGCTATCAAAAAGCATTTTTCAAATTATCCGCCACCACATTTCAAAGGTAAGTAGCTAAAGAGGGCAGCACGGTGCTCTGTTGATAAAAGATGGCGGATGTCAGCTGTCAAAAAGCACGTGGATTTGTTTACCGATTCAAATCTCGCGCTAGTTAGGTTAAGTTGGTACTACTGAGGTTTAGGCCCGTCAAGATGGCAGTACTGAGGTTAGCGATGTGTTGTTGTCTGTCAAAAAGCACATGGCTGTCAAAAAGCACGTGGCTTTCTTTACCTATTCAAATCTCGCGCTAGTTAGTTTAAGTTGGTACCACTGAGGTTTAGGCCCGTCAAGATGGCAGCAGTGAGGTTAGCGATGCGTTGTTGTCGATGACAGCTGTCAAAAAGCACGTGGCTTTGTTTACCAATTCAAATTTCCCGCGGGAGGCGGAGGAGGCGTCTGGAAAGTCCCCTCGGGATGCGGAGGCGGAGGAGGCCCCTGGGAGGGCCACCTGTGAGGCGGAGGCGGAGGGGGCCTCTGGGAGCCCGGAGGCGGAGGCGGCCGCTGAACTGTCCAATTATACTACTATGGGCCATCACGCCTGCTCGGATTTAGTTTCCCTGCTGAGAATTAGACGTAGGACATACATTGTGCTTGGCACCATTTAGACAGTTATAACATTTTAAGGAAGACTTAGACCAACTATACTTGGAGACGTGACCTAATTTCCCAAAATTTCAACATTTCGCTACATCAGTCTTCTTATCAACAGTTAAATTGGAATTTGGACGGCATTAATAGTGCGACGAGTAGGAGAGACGAAGTTCACCTTCCAGGAGAAGGGGATGAAGAAGTAATCGCACCAAAGGAGACAGCTTTTGACGATGCATGATAAGTGACGTCGGGGAATGAACAATCAGAGGGCACGGGAGGCGGACGTCACAATTTATTCTGATAAACCGTTGTCTCAAACTCGCGACCCAAACTAGTGATTTCTTTCACGCTCTCAACCTGTGATTGTTTTATGTAAAGTTCTTAATCGGCGGTCAGATTCCGACAAAACTGATCAAATACTTCCGATTCGGAGGCCTTAACACACAAACGGTCGAATAGCGTTAAAATTCCAGTGACATAGTCGTCAATAGATTCTCCTAGTGCTTGAGTTCTTCTGAAAATATCCTGTTTCAAGCAGTAGTCCATATCGGACAAACCAAGCCTCTGTTTTATTTGCGTAGCGAGATCTTGCCAGGATTGGATATTCGCTTTTGCTTACCTGAACCATTTCATCGCCGGCCCTTAAAGCATTCCAGAGATGACCCTCACGAACAGATCAGGAGATAAGGAGCTACATTCGGCAATATCTTCAACCCGTTCTATGAGCTATTACCTTCACACAAAAAATTCAGCTTCAATTTATGGACAATGTCAAAAATCGGGTTAATATTAGGAATACGGTCACTAATCGGACTAGTAATTTGTGAATCGGAGTTCACGCGTTTTTCAACGAGGGCATTTTCACCACTGGCAATCGGATCCCTCGCTTCAAGATATCTAGCTCTCTCACTACCAGATAGGAACACGTGTTAATTTCATCTAATTCATGACCCATATCTTTTACATTGTTCGAGATATCTCCATTAAAATTTCACTCTCACTGCCCATATTCAAGCCATTATCTCTTTCCATAATTAGGACGGAATTTCAGGAGCAACAGACACGCAAAGGATAACGGATCTTAGTAAATAAGTAAGCATATCTAAAATTAGGTGACAACATCACACGTGGAGATTGGGGTTAATCGGAAGTGATTAAACATGCCCAGAAATACATTTTCATCCCCAGCTCTAGCTCTTCCCAATTTTATTCGAAGGAGATTACCCAGTCTAACCGCGTGACTGCTACCATTTGAGCCACACCCCGCAAGTACAAAACCTGCTCAACGTGCCTAATACTACGTCATTAGCTAAAAACTGAGGCCGGGATCGAGACTGGGAAAGGCCAGAATTTATAAGCCTTGAGCTGGAAATGAACCTCTCGGCAGAAGAATACCAAGAGACTAGTATTCAAAACAAAATACCAAGAAATTCAACAAATAACAGCAAAACATTTATTGAAATAATAAAATGAATAAATGGAGAAAATAAATGAATTCGAAAGTAGGGAGAGATAATCAATATGAAAATTATATTTACGTAATTCCCCTTTTACAGAGATGTATCAACAGTGTCACTGCGACGGTATACCACCATTCAGAATCGAATTATATTACAATCAGTTGAACCGCTTATTAGCGTGCGATTGCATTCAGATTATCCCCACATAAACACGACGCAATACACACAGTTCATTAAAAGGTGGTCTAATTTTCCAAAAGTTATTAATTTCACCTACTCAACCTATCTCCGCTCCCTTATATCACACCTCTCTTCTTTTATATCTCTTATTTTTACAACAATCCGTCATCCCCCAAAAAGTAAGCTCCGACGCATCAAAGAGCTGACTAAAGGAAATAACTATTCGTAGAACCTCCACAGTAGATTTAAAAGGAGCACGAACACGACCAACAAAGAATAATGTTAAGGTCTCAGTTCGCTTCGAACAGTGGTAGTGTGCGGTTCTACTTTCCTACTTAGTTCGTGTGCGACAAGTGCAGTATTCTATAGTGCAAGCATTACAGTATATGTATGGCTCGCTTCGACAGTGGGGGTGGCGGTACTAACCGTTCACCGGACATGGACATTTCTAGTGATATTGATCATGAAGAAACAGTGCGGTCAACCACTAATAGTGCCATCACACCTGCTCTCGGTGGTGAAAATTCTTCATCCAATAATCAGTCTGATAAGACTGATACAATTAATCCGATTTACTACTATTCAGGTCACCGCGGGCCGTACGTAATCTATGTTGAGTCAGCTGATGAGAAAAACACTGGAAATATTCATCCCGTGGCGCTTGGTCGGCTCTTCTACGTTAGTAAAATTGTCGGTATAAAATCTATCAAACCGAAAGGTGCAAAGCGTATTCAGATTCTATTTGACTCAGCTAACAATGCCAACAATTTTCTCAAACACCCCATTTTGAGCTATCATAAACTTAAAGCTTTCATTCCGGAATCCAACTTGTATCGCATTGGATTAATTCGGGGAGTTGATAAGAAATTAACTGAGGAGAACATTATCAAGTACATTGAATCCCCCCTCCCTATAGTCAAAGCTCAACGTCTCAACCGACGGGTGACAGTTGATGGAGAAGCTAACTTTGTTCCTACGGGAACGATAAAATTAACCTTCAAATGCCAAGCTTTACCTGAATTTGTTACTATTTTTCACGTAATACTAGAGGTTCAGGCATTCATTTTTCGCCCTATTATCTGCGGGAAGTGTCAACGATATGGGCATACAGCCAAAAACTGCAGAACAAAATACTCAAGATGCGGTAATTGCTCTAGGAATCATGAAACTCAAACATGTTCTGATGTATTACGTAAATGCCTACATTGTGGGCTAAATCAGTGTCGGATCCGAACGATGTGAAGTTCATCAGCAACAAATCGCAATGAAGCGCATGATGTGTGTGGACAATATTTCCTTCCAGGAAGCACAAGAAAAACTCCATCCGACAGGATTTTCCCCCTTTAGTGTTCCACATCTATTCCCGCAGCTTAGTACAAGCAATTCGACGCCTCCGCGTGAGACTCCTCGTAAACGGAAATTCACTGAAGTAATTCAAAGACAAATTCGACCAGACCCCCTGATGAGCTTTGATAGAGCAGGCTATCACGCGATCTTACGCAATCCTACTTTGGATCATGCTCCACGGGCATCTATTTCACAGTCTCAACCGTCAAAGGTGCAAGTGGAACAGTCAAATAGCACGGCTCCCCCCTCAGAAGGTCCTCAGACTTCATCTGATCGACCTATACTCCCGCGATTAACAAAGAACGTTCAAGCAGACATACTGCAAGACTTCAAGCGATTAGCAGACGTTCTGGGTGAACAGCCTCAATGGGCTCATTTATTAAATACACTCTTTAACAAGGTTAGTCAGTTTTTAGTAGAGGAGGATGCGCATACTGCAATGGAACTGTAGAAGTATTGTTCCAAAAAAGCATGAATTAATACTTCTCGTCCAAGAATATCAACCCCATATTATTATATTACAAGAGTCATGGTTAAAACCTGACTCCACCTTTTCTATCCAGGTTATAATGTTGAACGACTCGATGATTGTGGCTATGGTGGGGTACTCACTTTACCACATACTAACGTCTTGCTACCTTACACGATTGTTCCTTGGCTGTGAGAGTACAACTCTACTGCCCGCCCTTCATACAAGGCTATGCCTTTCAATGGCATCACTATTTTTCACAGTTTTCAGCCCAAGACAGTGTACTAATAGCAGGTGATCTCAATGGACATCACACTGACTGGGGATGTGTCGATATCACAACAAAAGGACGTCATATTCTTAATGCAGTCTTAAATAACCATTTGTTTATTTTAAATGATGGCTCTCCTACGCGGCTATCTCCACCCGGACACCCTAACAGTGCAGTAGATCTATCAATTTGTTCCGAAAGTATCGTCCATAAATCAAAGTAGTGTACGCACAAAGACACTCATCTAAGTGATCACTTTCCTATAATTATTGACATTATAACACAGCTCCATTCGCAGAACATAGTTTTAAACCTTCAGCGTAGAACATGGAATCTGCACGATTTTGATTTTGGCCTCTTTCATGATTATATTTTAAATCGCATTAAATTTGCCTCACAAACAGCTTCTGCCTATACCTCCTTATATCAACTTATTCAAAACTACCTAGACGTATATCAACCTTTTCATTATCGCAAATATAACAATACTACTAGACGAATTAATATTCACTGGTGGAATAAGCAATGCGCTGCTATGGTGAAACGAAGACGCAGCCTGCTCAGAATTTTAAATCAAAATTTCACACCTGCTAATTATTTGCAATATAAAAAGTACACTGCCCATCTGAGAAAAGTATTCAACGAAAGACGAAGAGAATCTTGGAAATGTTTTATTAACTCCCTCCATAGAAACACCTGTTTGAAGGATATTTGGGCTGCTACAAAAAAATTAGCTCATACGGGACGCAATAAAATCGACCAACCACACTTCGAAAGCATCTCCCAATTTTACGACACATTAACTCCGGATTTCGTTGTTCAAGAATTTCAGCAGTATACTACAATGCCTCTTTCAGATAAATTTCTCACACTCTCCCAACCTATATTTCAGCAGTATACTACAATGCCTCTTTCAGATAAATTTCTCACACTCTCCTAACCTATATCTTATCCAGAATTTATTAACATACTCCAAAAGAAACCTACTTCTGCTCCTGGACCGGACTATATTACCTAATGCTCTCCCATCTTCCTTATCATGCATATGCAATAATCGTAGCGTTTTACAATAAAATTCTAAACTCAGATGCTCCTCCTTCTGCATGGAATACATTTACGCTCGTAAACATACCGAAACCGAAACTCTCGACTACCAATCTCATCGAATATAGAGGAATCGTTTTAGGATCATGTTTAAGGAAGGTCTTCCTCAGTATTCTTTTGGAAAGGCTTTTATGGTGTCTAGCTTATCACAATTTGCTACCGGTCTATCAATATGCCTTTATAAAAGGGAGAAGCACAGCGGATCCCATTAATATATTATTAACGGATTTGCAACTAGCAAAACAACGCAAACATGGGACAATTGCTGCTTTCCTCGATATCAAAGCTGCCTATGACAACGTGCCCATACACATTGTAACACTTAGAGCAATTAAAGGCATAATTACCCCAAGTGACAGCATCAAGGGTCTGACCGTGTACCAAAGGCACGGTTCAGATACGTGGAAACGTGCTAGACAAAGACAAATAAAAGGAAAAAAGGCTCTTACCATTAGAAAATAAAACAGGGCCCCCAAAGGAGCGGATAAAATACACCTGGTCATATCAAATTATCACCCCTTTTAAAGGAAAACACCAACACCTTGGGGAACAAATATATTTAATCAGCATAATTAAGTAATAAACAAATAGGAAGGAATATCCTCGCTGGAAAAAATAAAATTAAAATTTAAAAATTTTAAACTCAAACCAAAACCCTACGGTCGACCGTTTATAAAGAAAATAATTTAGTTTTTAAAAGACTTAGTAGGATTATGTAGATTAACGAAACACCTCATCAACTCAAGTTTTCTTACAACCAAAATTTTTCTTGGTACAGTACCAAAGTTTTTTTTAATATCCTTTCAACCGTGAGAAACAACCTTGACAGAAACAGTTTTTAATATTGATACTGAAAACCCCTTTTAAGGATGTGTCAAACGACCCCCTGCAAGGATGGGTAGGTATTACGTGCACTTTTCGCGAAATTAAAATAATAATAATAATAATAATAATAATAATAATAATAATAATAATAATAATAATCACCGAAACACCGGGAGGAAAAATGAGCAGAAGGAAAAATTAAAATCTCAAAGAAAAATTAAATGGACCAAGGTAATCCGCGCACAAGGCAGAATTCATCACGGGCACATCAAATACAAATCATCAATCCCATCACAAGAACATCAACAACATTAGCATTGCCATGGCAACGACCAACAATGGGTCAAGGGAAGGAAGGGCCAATCACAGGCCGCAAACAACAATAGGCGAAAACTAACAAAGGACAAAGAAAACAGACGCAGAAAATAACCCAAAAACCTCAAAAGGAAGAATAAAATTAATTTAAATTAAAATAAAAATTAAACAGAGAAGCAAGAGAGAAGAGGTACCGGGACAGACTGTACACGTAACACCCACATCCCTGAAGCGACTCGCTTGTTAAATTATTCCAGTTAAATAATAGCCTTTTAGCACAAAACGTTTAGGCCTAGAAAAGCCATTAATAAACACTAGGTTTCCCAATTACGACTTCGAAGAATCCAAAACGTTCTTTCACACAGTACGCAAGCCCCAATTTAACAGACATAATTACACATGCTATAAGTTCCAATTAACAAGCCGAAAATTTGAAATTCCACAAGGCAAGACTTAGTTTTTAGATGGCGCCAGTTACATAGTGTCGCAAACACTTTCTTCACATAGGAAAATTTTCAGGTCTTTCACCAAAAATCAGTAAAGGTTTAGTTGTAACAACACTTACAGTTTCATCCAGATGAAGTTGTGAGGACGGCTTTGGTAGTCTATGCTACTTACTTACTTAGAAGAAAAACATAACATGCAAATTCCAGACGAGGAATAATAAACCAAAACAACTTGCAGAATTCACCAGGGCAAAAGCCCTACGTATGTAACCTTAACCAGGCTCGAACATTTTCGGAGAAATCATCTCCTTAGGGAGAGAGAAGCCACACACGTCCATCTCTTCCTTTTCACCAAACAGCAATCGCGACTTCCCGAGATCCGGCAGTGCACGGCCCCAACGATCACATGTGCACAGAGAGTAAGCGCCGGAATAGTAACGTAGTTCGCGAGGTAGTACATACCTACGCCACTAGAGTGCAGGAGAATACAGTCAGGACGTGCATATGATCGGCTGGACAACAAATAACCTTCTCACCGGCGAAGTTTCCAGCAATAAGTTTTGAAAAGAAGAAATAAAGAAGCGGCGAACCACTTCTAAGAACACAGTTTTTCCACAGCCATGGGGCTAGTTCGAAAATATTTCCCAAGAGGGAAAAATTGTTACGCAGGTAACAACATGTTACTGTCGAAACTTCATAACGTACACCTCCCTGCTAATTTTATTAAAATACTCCAATATCTTTTATATTTTCGGCGAATGGAAATCACATGCCAAACCTCTACGTCTAATGTACGATACGCGTCTAATGGGTTGC
The DNA here is from genome assembly GCF_040414725.1 of Anabrus simplex. Taxonomy (NCBI): domain Eukaryota; kingdom Metazoa; phylum Arthropoda; class Insecta; order Orthoptera; family Tettigoniidae; genus Anabrus; species Anabrus simplex. The sequence goes on along the minus strand of NC_090274.1, from coordinate 100,245,859 downwards.
CTCAGGGCGACATTTTAAGTGGCCTATTATTTTCTCTATACTTAAAGGATTTAGAAGGTGTGCTTCGCGATGCAAGAATATTACTTTATGCGGATGATATAACCATTTATTCTTCTCATGAAAGTCTGGAAGTCTGCAGAACTCATATCACTCGAGCATTAACTGCTGCTAAAGCATGGTTAAACGAGCATGGTTTGGAACTTTCCTCTACTAAAAATGTGGCCATGATTTTCACGCATAAACGCAAGTATAACACAGACTCTTTCAGAATTGCAGATATTACAATTCCGATCGTCCGGGTGCACAGGTATCTTGGTATATTTTTAGATAATAAACTGTCCTGGAAACCCCATTTTGAATACCTTTCAACAAAGACTCAAAAATTTACTAATATTTCGAAATTAACAATTCCACGAAACTGGGGTGCTGATCCCGTAACGGCTTTATTACTTTATCGGCATACAATACGCTCGCACTTAGATTATGGATCCTTTTATTTTGATATCGCATCCTCCGCTCTTATTCACAAGCTCAACGTAATTCAACATCGAGCACTCCGACTATGTATAGGCGCTTTACCCTCTACTTGTTGAAACATGTGACATGCCTCTCCACTATCGCCGTTTGTATTTAGCTTCTAAATTTTTATTGCCCCGAATGGCGCTAGCTAGACATCCTATTCTACCCAAACTACAATTAATGGAGAAATATCGTCAACGTTCTCAACAGCAATCACGAACTCCAGCTTTGTTAGACGCATTCAACTTGACGCGCCAATATCATAATGCTTCGCTTCCATACAATACAATGCCATACAATATTATGCACTACAAACCAAATATTGTAGTGTCTCAGCACATTTTCTTTAATAACAGCACAATGCAACTTTCTGAAAAACCTCAACTAACACTTAAAATGGCAATAAACGATCTAAATCCTACTCTCACAATATATACAGACGGATCCAAACAACATGTAGGCACGGGAGCCGCATATTACATTCCGCAGTTACACGTCCGCGAGCAATACACACTTCCAAACTATGCCTCAATTTTTACTGCTGAGGCTTTCGCTATACGACAAGCTTTGATGTACATAAAAAAATAATCATATCTCCAAAGCGATCATTTTTACCGACTCCTTAAGTGTACTTCAAAGTTTAATGCCACACAAGTCCTATAGAAATTGGTATTTCTGCAATATTCGACGCCTTTTATTTGAACTCGATGAAAATGGTGCTGATATAACTCTAACATGGATAAAAGGTCATTCGAACAACGCAGGTAATGATCAGGTTGATAAAATGGCACAACAAGCTGCATACGGAACCGGAATCAATGCTTCCTTAGCCCTTCCCTACACAGATTTCACGCCGATTATTAAACTTGCTGTTCAAAAAAAATGGCAGCACAATTGGACACAATCGGCGAAACTCAAAGGAAAATATTACTATCAGCTGCAACCAAGTATTGCTAGTCGCCCATGGTTTTCAATAACAAAATATTCACGCAGACATATTACAACACTTTTCAGATTACGCTTTAATCACGCTCTGACTCCGACTTATAAATTCAAATTAAAGTTAGTGGATTCACCCATGTGCCCATGTAATAATAGTATGGCCGACATTAATCACATATTCTTTCAATGTTCCCATTTCGCCCTACTTAGAAAACGTTTCTTCCACACTTTAAGCTCGCAAAACGTACAAGTACCCACAACAGTTGCTCGCCTCGTTCAACAGCCTGTACCTTCACTTGTTCTTGCTATTCAAGAATTTTTGGATAATTGTAACATTAAACTCTAAGTTCTTTTGACTAGAGAGTCTTATGAGCTTCTTAACTCGCATCCTCCTCTACATAACTGTAACTCAATCTCTTTGCTGTAACCTATGAAGACGTCACGTTCTCGACCTGTAACCCTAGTGTTTATTGAGTGTTTCTACAAGTGTTGATCAACTCTATCAGTCTTAAGTAAAACTCAGTATATATTTCTATTGAAGATTTGTGATAAAATAAGTGTTGCGACTGGGTAATGGCTTTTTAGCAGCGCCCAAGAAAATCCCAAGAGGAAGAAGATGATGTTAAGGGCCAAAAGCATGCGCACAGCATACATACATACATTGTATTTACTTCTAAATTTACATTTACTACTTCTGTTCTAAATTTGGTAACTTACCCATCCACAAGATGTATTGTAATTCATTACTATTGGTGGTTGGCTCATAAAAATCACTGTGTCGGAAAACACCACGACACGTTGAAACTTGTGCGTCAAAATTATCCACGGAATCCCTCTTGGAACATTTTCCGGTGCTGTTTCGTTTTGACTGTTCGAGTAACGCCATGCATCTTGCACTTACGGGATTAATGCGTGTGTTAGTGTGTTTATCCTGCAAAATTATTTTGGTCTCGTAGAACAATATTCTGTGCTCCCACATATTTCTGCTGTAGGCATTTCTGCGCGATTTTCCATCCATGCAACTATATTGTTTACTGCACTTTGTACTGGTATGATAAGGTTGGTGTCAACTTGTGTGATGTGTGGTGGAGCGCTGGCCACGTGGCATCACTTAACGTGTTTATCTACTGGCATATGGTGAAGCTCTGCTATTCTTCAACCAAGTAAGACTATTCCATGTTTACTGTACTTAAAATGTTGGACTGTCATCTTCTGTAATCAACGTGTGAAGATTTGATTTGGACACTGAAATTGTACCATGTAATATTGTATCCAACGTCTCAACTTTTCGCCTCCCCGTGTTTTGGCTTTCGGAGGGGAGAATCTGTGACATGAATTAAAGCTAACCTCATTTATTTGGCATAGGTATTTGTGTGTGGGGAATTCATCTACCATTGTTTGAACTGCCGTTAATTTATGTGACTGAACTATGTCTATTTCAATGTGTAATCTGCTATTGATACGTCAGTAGCTTCGATGTTTCTCATTCGCTCAGTAAGCTAGTTGATTTGCGCGCGCAGGCGCACTATTCCCTTGAACTGAGCGATGTGCTTCTTGCTCGCTGCAAACGAGTCATTTGGTAGCCAAGTGCCATCATGGACGCTATTACTAACCGTGTTCTGTGGAAGATGCGATTGAGAGTTGGTGGAATGGAGCGCGATACCCCTGGCTGATAGCCATGTAAACTAAGGCATTTGCCTCAGTTGCAGCATATTTAGTGTTTTAATATTTTTATTTACTGTTCTTTAGTATATAAGTGACTGGAATATCTGAGTGAGCGTGCTTCATTGCAAAATGACCTAACAACGTAAGCTATCGGATTATATTAAACTGGACACCCAAGGATGTAAGTACAAGTTTCCTTTTAATTGTTTCGAAACTGTTCTTGTTATTTGGAGAAGGATAGTCTGAGTAACACGCTATCATTGACATTCATATTGTGGGAAATTTCGGCAACGCTGTCAGAATTGTATCAAGCCAACCTCGCAACTGTAATTCGAAATTACGCCTACTTTTTCAAGGACCCGTCGGCGACGGTTTATTCGTTAATTAAAGTGGGACTTCTCTATCTTCAAGATTTTAAAATGTAACACGTTTGTAAAATTCAATATTCCAATTGTAATTGATAATGGTATAATTCTGGAACTCGGTATATGCGCGGATGAGAGGCAAATTTCTCCATTCATTTTTATTTCATTGAGATTGTCGTTGTGATACTTTTTCTGTTCCTTAAAGTTATTGGGATTATTATTATTATTAATTTTAGTTGGCGGATTTCTTTCTAAATTTCCTGGTTCAGGGTTGTGGCCTCTATAGCACTGTTATCAATGCATTGTATAATGCTGTGTGCTAGTATAATTTACGTTATGGGATCATTCTTTAACTCCTTACTGGGATCGTTTATTTCCTGTCTTATTCGCACATAACCGTATTCCAAGACCTCCTGAAAATTAAATTCAGTAACCGGCATTTTAATCCAGTATTAATAGTTTGTTGGAGGAAATGACTGTCACACATAAAATACTTACCGATGACGATATTTAACGCGGACGGGAGAAGCCCACTCCAAGAGTAGGTTCATCAAAAGACCGGGAACAAGTACTCACCTAAAGGTTTAACCTGCCTTAACATGTCATGTGAAATGAGCCTCGCCATTAAAGTTAAAAGATATTAATCAACATATTCATACCTACAGATGCATTTCAATTTCTACTAAGTAACTGAAAAGAAATATCTTGTCAATTAAAATTAATATTGTGAAACAACTGAAACCAGAAGTTGAAATATTTCTTAGATCAAGATAAAAATTGAAGGTTGAGGTACCTCAAAACAACCTTAACTATATCCTTAATATATTATTATTATCACTATTATTTTTGGAGTGTGTACAGTATCCGGAACCTCAGAATTAGAACAGGCCTTGGTTTACTAGGCAAAGAATAGTGTTAAATAAAATTAATTTTGGTACTTGACATGCACAATCAACTGGCAATATTAAAAACTGACTAGCACAATTAATTCAATAAATAGATTCCACATTTAGCTAGCTAGCAGAATAAATGACAGCCATTAAACACAATTATTCCATCTATGAGTAATATTCAGAAACGGTAATCTATTTTTCAACAAGATAGGGCAGAGAAAAAGAAAATAATCATCAAAGAAACTCGTAACCGGGCAAACGGCCATGATAATAGGCAAGGCAATAAGCTTAAATAAATCTAGCCTTACGGCCATTGATAATTTTGAGGTTTCGTCTACATTAGGGAAGAATACCACGAAACGCAGTTGTGAACTTTTAGGTATACACTCATCATGCGATGTTCACATAACACCTTTAATAATCTTAACCTCGAGTTAGAGCCATGATATAGCTTTTAAAACTTACTAGAAGGGATGTATATTGAATTAAGGTTATCATTTTAGCACATTTTAAGAATTCTAAACAGAATAATTGCGAATTACAGATGTAGCATATCTGCCGATCACACGGCCACTGGAATCAGTTCCACGCATAAATTTTAACTCATAGCATACAAAAAGGTTACATATTTACCTTGAGGTTCAGATCACAACACTACCTGATTAAAAATGGAAATTGAATGAAATAGTTTACCACATGGGCACGTGAAAGGGATGAAAATGATTTGCCCTTCAAGAAAGGGAATATTCGTGGTAAATCAAACAATAACGGCTAGTGCTGACTTGAAGAAAACATCATGGAAACACGAAAAGCCACAAGGGTTTTTATTCAGGATCAAAAATCCTTCCTGCACACATTCTAATCTGTCGCACAACCCAATTTGCTTCCGATTCAAAAACCATCTTGCTCGACTACAGAGGAGTTCAGTTCAGCTGTCTTATTGTCGGAGTTCCGACTGGCAGCTGCGTGTAGCGCCACCAACTAGCTGAGTCTTTATTAACGAGGAACGCCAACAGGCTGCGCAGCGATGCACACTCGTTTCAATTCATAATTTGACACGAATCTCAATTTACCTGCGAAAGGAGCTTAAGTTCCTTAATAATGTCTCCATGACAAATTTAAAATTCTATACCTTATTATTGTAATATCGTGGTTGTAGGGAACTGAAATTTGTTTCTGCCATTCCTTAAAGATACCAACGTTTACGCTCCTCAGACTATTCATGTCCGTGTTATCCTTTTTTCTTCCATTATGAAGTGTCATTTATCTTATCTCCCTCTACGCTACATTTGTGTGAGCCTTGCCTTTTGTTTGATGATTTTTTGTTAGCTTGGCTTGGGAAGCTGTAGGCTTCATCGTGTGTACGACTGTTCAGTTAACTGTGGAATTTTAATATCGTTTGCCTTCGTAATTTGTAACTAATTTGGGAAATATTTTTATGTGGAATTTTGCAGTTCTCTTGTCTCTTTATTTAATTATTTATGTATGGAAAATTTTGTTTGCGACCTTTGGTTTTAAAATTGTGCGTGTTACCGTGATTCTGGGATGATTGAAATGTTTATGATAAACTGGCCAGTGGTGTATTTAATTCTTGACATACGGATCCGTCTTAATATTTGTCATTTATTGATTCTGATGCGAGCTGCAACTACACTTATTTCTCTGTACTGTAAGAGTTAATTTAGTTTGTAATGTGAGTGGGTTTTCACATTTTTAATTTTTCTAAATAAGAAATTTGTCTCTTATTTGAATAAATTTAATAAGAAATATTTTCTTTTGGGGGTATAAGTTCTCCGCCTTGCTTATTTCATTACATCATAAGGATTATTTTACATTATTATCTGAGTGTGCTATCATAATTTTATTTATGTAAAACTGAGTATTTAATGCATAACTAAAAGAGTTGATTTTATCATTAAATTATTTGCTCTTAATTTTGTTCATTTTTCAATATATTGCAGAAAGTTTTAAATCGTATTTAAGTACCATTCATAATTTTTCTTTTCCAAATTTTTAAATAAATTTTTATTATCTGAATTTTAATTTTGCTTTTATTTAGTAGTTAGCGATATTGACATGGCCACCCCTCAAGTAGTAAGCTAAGATCCTGTCCTATTATCCTTTAGGTCCTGGGTCCTCCACGTCGGAACGTTTAATGCTGCAGCCCCCAAAGGTAAGTATTTTGCGTCTTGTGCTCATTTTTTCATTTCATGTGTATTCATTGTTGGGCGTTGCAGAGAGTTTTGAAACAGAAGCAGCAATCCAGAAAGGATTGAGGGAAAGTTGTTGTTTGTCAACCTCCTTTTGAATGTTTACATAGAACAGGCAGTATAAGATATCAAAGAGGAATTTGAGAGGGATTCACAATGCAACGTGTGGAAATCAAGACCTTGAGATTTGCCGATGATATTGTTATTCTATCTCAGACTGCACAAGATCTCAAGAAGCTGCTGACTGTTGTGGACGAAGTCTTGGGTAAGGAGTACAAGATGAATATAAATAAGTCCAAAACAAAAGTAATGGAATGCAGTCGAACGAAGGCAGGTGATGCAGGAAATATTAGATTGGGAAATGAAGTCTTAAAGGAAGTAGATGAATATTGTTACATGGGTAGTAAAATAACTAACGATGGCAGAAGTAAGGAGGACATCAAAGACAGACTAGCACAAGCAAGGCAGAGCTTTCTTAAGACAGGACATTTGCTTACTTAAAACATTGATGTAGGAATTAGAAAGATGTTTCTGAAGACCTTCATCTGGAGCGTGGCATTGCATGGAAGTGAAAAATTGACGATAACTAGCTCAGACAGAAAGAGAATAGAAGCTCTTTCAAATGGGGTGTTACAGAAGAATGCTGAAGGTGAGATGGATGGATCGTATCACAAATAAAGAGATACTGAATCGAATTGGTGAGAGATTGATTTGGCTAAATTTGACGAGAATAAGGGACAGAATGACAGGACACATCTCAAGACTACCAGAACTTATTCAGTTGGTTATTGAAGAAAGTGTAGGCGGTAGGAACGTTAGAGGTAGACCAAAGAAAGAATATGACAAGCAGATAAGTGCAGTTGTTGAATACAAAGAGCCGCATTTAACAACAACATTAAAATGGCACCCAGCATGAGGTGTTTGAGTATTTGATTCGATAATTTTAGTCATATGGCGATGTTTATTAATGACTTTGTTACTAACATATATTATAGTACACCAAATTTGCACTCTTCAAGATAGTTCCTACCACATCCATTACGACAATGTGGGCGCTATACATTAATCGCAAACATGTGTGGTCAATTATCAGATTAGGTTGAAATATTTCCACATTGAACAAAATTATGTGGATGTGTCTAATAACCGCTGTCTTTTAACACGCAACTAAGATTTATATAACCAAATGCATATTCAACTCGGACTTCTGGCCAAAGCTGTTACACACATCGATCTCAACAAAGAGGAAGAGATGCAATATATCTTGTGTTTTCGAAGAATGGAATAGGTAATAAAACTAATTATCGCACTGATCAAATGAATGTAGACGCACCCCAGTATCCGTCAGCGTATGTTGTCGAAGAACTGCTTTTTAGAAAACTTCTTCGCAGAGTCATTACCAGAACGGGGACTCTCACTAGTATGGATAAGCAGGTGTTGCTGAGTAGACGTCTTGTCTGAACGTTCACGATAAAAATTCTTAGAAAACTTATTACCACATTATTTACATTAATGTGGTCGCCGACCAGTATGTGTAAGATGGTGAAACTTAAGATGTGAATACTGGGAAAACATCTGACCACATTGTTTGCAAAAAATGTGCACGCTCACGAGTATGTGCTTAATAAGACTTGACTTTAAAGTAAACTTAGAAGGACATTGATCACAGAAATATAGACGCTCACAAATATACATATAAGAAGGTGACGCTGTAGACTCGTCTTCTCAGAAAATGTCTTACTACATTGTCTACAAAAAAATAAGGACGCTAATCAGTATGTGTAAGAAGGTGACGCCGAAGATGTGACTTCTCAGAAAACCTCTTACCACACTGTTTACAGGAAAATGGACGTTCACCAGTATGTGTAAAAAGGTGACGTTTGAGATTGGACTTGTGAGAAAACCTCTTTCCACATTGTTTACAAGAATGTGGACGATCACTAGTATGTGTAAAGTGATGTTTCAGAAGATTTGACTTTCGAGTAGAATTAGAACTACATTGATCACACGAAAACGGACGCTCACCAGTATGTGTAAGAATGTGACGCCGAAGTGTCGACCTCTCAATGAACCGCTTACCACATAGTTTACATGAAAATGGACGTTCACCAGTATGTGTAAAAAAGTGACGTTTGAGATTGGACTTGTGAGAAAACCTCTTACCACATTGTTTACAAGAATGTAGACGATCACCAACATGCGTAAAAAGGTGCCTGTTGAGATTGGCCCTTTGAGAAAACCTCTTACCACATTGTTTACACGAATATGGACGCTCTCCAGTATGTGTAAAAATGTGCCTGTTGAGATAGGCCTTTTGAGAAAACCTCTTACCACAATGTTCACAGGAATATGCACGCTCACCAATATGTGTAAACTGGTGAACCCGGAGACTTGCATTTTCAGAATAATTGGAACAACCTTGATCGCAGGAATACGGACGTTCACCAGTATGTGTTACAAGGTGCCTTTTGAGATTGGTTTTGTGAGAAAATTTCGCACCACATTGTTTACAGGAATATGGACGCTCACCAGTATGTATAAAACGGTGACGCTCAAGATGCGACTTCTGGGAAAACTTCGTACCACATTGTTCACAGGAATATCGACGCTCACCAGTATGTGTATTATGGTGGCGATCAAGATGCGCCTTCTTGGAAAACTTCGCACCACATTGTTTACAGGAATATGAACGTACACTAGTATGTGTAGCAATGTGACGTCGAAGGTGCGATTTCCGAGAAAACTTATAACCACATTCATTACAACATAGTTCCCATTTGTTATTGAGATGGATTGGACTTGGATTAGAGACACAGGACATGTGTAGGTTACATCCATTACAAGTGGACAAAATGCACATTACCTTACTTCCTTCTTTCGTTATCTTGCGCCTACTGTTACATGTACCAACTGGACCTCCAGTAATTAATGGAACATTCCCAAATCTAGAACATGGAAAGAAAAGTTATTAAATTTTACAATTAAGTTGACAAAATAAAATACAATAATCAGAGGCAAACGCAATATATGTACCAAAATTGCTTCTAATCACATAACATAGCAGACCAAATCTCAATAATTTCAGATAAAAGGTCTAACATATAAGCCCATATAATTTCCATGTGCCAAATAGAATATATGATACATCTGCACTTGTATATCTTAGGAACATCAGCTGAATGAGTAACAAGATGGGTTATGAATCTTAAAACAATAGACAGGAAGTCAGGCTTAATTTCAGGGTCAGCCGTTTATAAAGGGTTCAAAAACTACCCCATTTTAATATTCACAACTTCTGTCAAACTCAACAGCTGGGTTGGTTATCACGCCAGAATCTTAGAGTACACAATGATGGGGCATATGTATACTTGATGAGTTAGAAGTCATAAGGGGTATATTTTCCATGTGTCCCGTTTTACTGTATTCACGCATGAAAATTATATTACCTTACCTTACATTACATTACATTACCTGGCATTACCTTGCAAACTTATTTTCAGCATGTTCGAGTATTTTAACAGCATTATAAACTGAGGTACAGGTGACACTTCAGGACGAATAGGAAATTTGCCATTAAACCTGCCAGAATCAATCATTTCATCATTGTTCAAAAAATGTTCTTCACATACCCTTTCTTCAGAAGTAAGGTATGGTTTATGGCGTTCTTCAAGCTTCCAAAACCTCTGCAATTTTGTGTGAAGAGAATCGAGATTTATTAGCCTGGCACACCGAACTTTGGCGATATTCTTAACATAAACATCAGGGATGGTGCCTGAAAATCCCCAACCAAATTTGGTCATCTAACAAAGTGCGATAACCTTCCTTATGCAAGGTATTAGAAGACAAAATATCATAGTAGACTTCAACTCTTCGCAAGATATAAGAGGAAGAACGCTGCTTAAATATACTAACACTTAAAACGACATCACGAGCAATATACCAACTGGAACAATCAATTTGTTGTGCAGGAAGTTGGCTTGTGGTGTATTCACAACTGCACAGTTCAACTTCAATGTGTAATCTGACGCATTAGAGAACGAAACAAGGTTGCATGTGTATCATGCAGGCGATACATCAGTATTGCCTATACCAAATACAGGTAGCTAACAAACCTCAGTACAAATGCCAAACTTCGCGACAAGACTTCAAGACACTAAGGATAAATGACTCCCCCAGTCCAATAAAATCTTCAACTAGTACAATCTCTCCTGAACAGTTCTTCACTGCTACACATGTTGTGGTTAACTGAATATTTGTGGGCTGGCACAATTGCAGAACGTCTAACAGGTATATCATTGTTGGGAATTGTTTGGTCTTTACAAACCAATAAGGTGTGGGGTCCATTGTACCAGGGACACTTGTGTCACTTACACTGTTTAAATACATGAGAAGCAAAAAATATAGATACCAACGGTTACTTTCCCTCACAAACTTGCAGTGATAATTAATGTTTGTTCGAACTTTCTACAATCAAAATTGCTATGATTATCAAGTTTTCAACATTCACCGTTAAAGGAAATGCTCTTGTTGGTATTGTGTAATAAAATCTAAAACAAACGTCAATGACAAAAGGGCCATGAATGAAAGAAAATTAGTGGATCCAATTCACAATGCCTTATTTTCGGAGATAATGCTTGTAGTCCAGAAGGGTCCAAAATCCATGCACAGAACCTTGCAACAGTATTAATTACTGGTAAAGTGGAACCATGGCCTTCCTCCTATGGTGGTACAAATCACACATGTCGTACTCATGGCGTTCCTCTCATGGTGTAACTAATCACAGGTAATATAGACACAGAGCATGCCATACATAATGGCACACCTCAAATGTAACACAGACCGATGGTGTTCCTCACATATTGGGACTAAAAACGGTCACAGACTAGATCAATGATGATGATGATCATAACTCTTGTTCAAAGGGGCCTACCCACTAGGTAACCAGACCCTATTGGTATGAAGTGCAACAAAATGGAACAATAATTAAAACATAAACATGCATTCATCGACAAGATTCTGAAGTAAATGTTGGTGAAAAATTAGCATGAATTCAAAATAATCAGTGGATCCAAATGACAATGCTTTCATGACTTCACTATGCACGGTAGGATTAAAGAGAACTTTATTATAAAACATACAACATAGCTTGGAGTCCCAGCGCTCAACGCTGCATCAGCCTGTTTGCATCCCGGAGTCAGCGTGCTTTCCTCCTCCAAAGAACGAGTTTGATACATGTTTTAGGTCCTATAGCCAAGAACATCCACCCGATGGATGATGAGTTCGAATCCGCAGTTAAGAAGATAGTTTTAAAGTGGTTTCACATTTTCATACCTAGCTGGTCAACATGTCACTGTACTGTGAAACTTCTTCTCCTCAAAGACGTAGTAGCGCTTAACCTCTGCCTTATGGACAGAGTACTGTATGACTTCTTCGTACCTAGTACTCATTTCGGTTACAAAATTGAGAAAACCTCAGATTTATCTCTCACACCTCTTAACAGACAATTAAACGTACACCTTTATGGAACAGACCTAAATGAATTGCTGTTAAAATTTATACTTCATCAATTCACATTAAAATAAATGCCTTCGTCACCACCACCATTAAGGAACAAACGCTGAATCTCCGTGTTCTGAGATAGAGATTTGAACCCCAAAAACAACAACAAAAACTCCACTCATATTCACTTTAATACGTGTATTGATATAATCGTTTTACAGAGAATCGGTTCATCACGGGATTCGACTACTGAGTTGAATGACAATTATAATTAAACTTATGTCTTAATGGTCCACCTTTTCAATCCTATATTATGCAATGTGTATAGACTATATAGTATTGGGAAGGTGGACCACTAAACATAAGTTTAATTATTACTGTGATCACAATTCAATACGGATCAAAAACAAGTAATTTATATCCTATGATATTGAGTAGTATGGCAAAGCAACTATAAGCTGCGACATAACAACTTCAACAGAAACCAACAGAGAGCACCATCAGTTAGAAATATACCACCTGCGGGAAAAGCTTCTTCTATGGTGCCCAGAAATTCTACACCATAACCACCACCATGATGACAACAAATTGCAATGGAGAAGAATGCAGGGAAGCAGGCTAGGAGCCTAGAAGACAGTGATTCTCCAATCCCAAATAATTGCATGTAGCTTGCTATTCCTCCAGAGGAATAATTTCCATTTGTATTGTTGGGCAGAACACACACACCACTCTCAATCAGGCGGCATATCACATCTCAACATCAGAGTGATATTCCTTTTGCTAGTTGCTTTACGTTGCACCGACACAGACAGGTCTGATGGCAACGATGGGACAGGAAAGAGCTAGGAGAGGGGAGGAAGCGGCCGCGGCCTTAATTAAGGTACAGCCCCCGGATTTTACTGGTGTGAAAATGGGAAACGACGGAAAACCATTTTCAGGGCTGTCGACAGTGGGGTTCGAAATATGCACAGCCCTTACCTGTATTGGTGTTGAGAATGCCTTTCAAAGGAATGATACATAAATTCCATCATCTTCCAGTTCCAAAGACAATCACCAATTCCCTAGCGAAAATCAATATCCAAAACACATTTACCTACAACTCTTCAATTAAAGCATGAGTACCACAAGGTTCCCACTGTCACCACATTTGTGTGTCCTGTTTTGTAACAATATTACCCAACCTATACCCCCACTTTCATTGTGTCAGTTTGCTGAACATACAGCACTACTGGCTGTGGAATCCAATAACTGATCCTTGCAATCCCGTCATCAAACGAATTTAACTGAACTCGAACAATGGCTCAATCTCTGACAAATCAAGATTAATGTCAGCAAAAAATGTACTTTTTTTCCTAATCGTAAATGCAGATGCCCTCCCACTAACAAACCCTTTCTAACTTTACATAATCAACCCCTTGCTGTAATGACCACACTTACCTACTTAGGCATAACGTTTCAAAATAATTTTCAATGGGATGTACATTTGGACCAAATTTATAAAGAGGCATCCCACAGGATAAAGATCCTGCCCTGGCTGTAAGGTCAAACCTGAGGATTAAAAGGCATACAAATCACACCTAGTACCAAGCACCACTTCCCGCTTCCAAGTCAGACGATAGATACATTTAAACTCAAAAGGGAATTATGGACATATACAGATCGCACATTCTTGGGGGAAGTTCTCATTGTTATTTTTTCCTCAGAAATTATGACAACTTGGCTTATTCACATGAAGAAGAATTCTTTAATAATTTTATGTCATCGATTGTATACTGAAACTTAAAATATATATAAATGTATCTAAGTAAATGTATAAAATATATTTAACATTGATTCACTTCGAGAAAAACAATGTTTTCTTTTCTGTTATTATATTTGTAATGATTCAATACTTTGACAAGAAAACTATTTTTATTTCCTACAACGTGTTTTACAAAAGCAGAAGAAAAGTCTTTAATTTAATTCCATAAAACAGGTGAAATTAGCACACAACCATAACTAAAACAAATATCTGTAAATGTAATTGGCCAAAGAGTCCATTTGTTAGACTGATGGCTCGCTCCTGAAGTGGGGAGAAGGAAATAACTATTAAACTAAGAAGATTGGTTCATCTTTCTTTGCCTCTCTCTGCCTTTAGGAAAATATTTACCATGAAACAAGCCGGGTTATATTTGCATGGATTGAGGAATAACCTTCCTCTGGTGGTACAGCAAGACTTCCATAAGATGTCATGTAGTGCAATTTTTTGGTGCAAACACTGTAAATAATAATATTCTTAATGAAAATGGAAATACACTTGATCTTATAATTACGAATATTAACACATTAACAGTATACTGATATGAGTGCCCCTTATTTAAGGAGGATAGTTATCATCCTGCAATTGTAGTCACACTAATATTAAACAGATAGTGTAACCACATTTCACAACAATCTAAACAATCTAAGCAGTTATTTGACGTTAGAGGGGTTAAATACTTTCAAATGTATAAATGTTTGAGAAATTGGATTGGTCTAAGATTATAGAATTTGCAAACGCTTACCAGGCTGTTGAGTGTTTATTTTTAATTTTTTGCTCAGGTGCACTCGGTATTTTGTGAAATGGTACCAATGAAGAATTATCACACAAAGATAAAATATCCTCCATAGATTTTTAATTAGAAATTCAAGAGACATCACTAACACATATGTACTCACCGTATTGTTCAATAGTATTGTCTGATCAAAACTTGCGTATTCATGTATAATTTGGTCTCCATGATATATTATCAAAATCAAGTTGAAAGAGTGCAGAAACGCTTTTAAAGATATCTTTATTCTAAAAACATACGAAATTCCGTTTTAGAAATTATGTTTCAAAATAATTTTTGTTGAATGAATTTAAATACATATCACTAGCCAGTGGTTGTGTAACAGATCATGAAGTATATCTCTCTAAGATTGTTAATGCATTAATTGACGACAATAGTTTGCTTTACGAGTTGTGTTTTAACGTTAGAAAAAATTATTTAAGATTTTGGCAACTGTTCATAACTCCAGTCTCCGAAACTGTATTTTGTAAGAACTCTCCACTTATCAATATGTGTGAAACACAATAACATAATTAATACATATCATATAGATCTTGACTTTGTGTATGAATGCGACACATATGTAAATATATTAAAAGAATTGTACTCATCAAAGTGATTTGTTAATATGTATAATATTTACATTATTTGGTTACAGTTTATTTTTTAAATGTAGTAACAGACTTCTGTATATGTGATGCTGTTTCATCCATTTCATCATCTCATTTACATAGCATTTTCATATTTTCTTCTTTTTGGTATTTCTGTGTGATTTGTGTCAAATAATTGGTAGAGGCTACCTATAATCGGAGTGTGTCTGTGTTGGTGGCACATTTAATAAATAAATATAATGCTACTTTTTTAAAGTTCACTTCTGACTATCATTCTTAGATCAGCCTTTTACGCTGATGGCAGTAGAGTGCTCACCTCCTATTTTAGTCTACACAGACGTGAAATGCTGCAATGTTTCACCATCACCTCTGTCCAGTGATCCATAGATCAGCCCTTTAGGCTGATGACAGTGGAGCGCTCACCACCTATTTTAGTCTACACCGACGTGACATGCTGCAATGTTTCACCATCACCTCTATCCAGTGATCCTTAGATCAGCACTTTAGGCTCATGACAGTGGAGCGCTAGCTTCCAAAGTTAGTCTACACAGACTTGATAGGTATCTTTCAACATATATTTAAATTCTGCAGCCAAAACTTTAATCTCTAAGTGATGTAAACATTATGGTATGCAATTAAAAGTCTCTAAATTTCAAATCTATGAGCTCAAAAATTAAAAATCAACAAGTGAGTGACTCCGTGGTCGCTCAGATCTGAAATTGACGTTCATTACGTCCATATAAGCAATCCAAATATGTTAGGCCTTACACCATCTCCGTATTCCCATTAGCAAAATGTGTAGCTACCATCTTGTTGGAAGTCCAGCACCGAGTCTCGAAGATCACCCTCGAATCTTTCCCCTCTATGAGTCAAGCATATGTATTAAGCCTTACAGCCTAGTCTCATTAGTATAATGTGTCGCCAAAATTTTGTTCCAAGGTCCGCTCCAAGGGAGCTAATGCTTCTGCACATTGCCTATGTAGTGGCCTCCACGGTATGCGCTAGCCTTGCATTTTGGTAGGTGTGTTAAGTACCAACTGATGTGCCCAACTTAGCAAACAAGAGCAAAATGCAGGCAACCAAGAATGAGTTAGCTGGAAAATTTATAATATCCAATAACGGACCATTATATTGGTATTATAAATTTACTCGTTCAGGACAAATATTTCATGTTCCCTATGGGAATCAACATCAATATCATCTGATGGACAGGTAGGCATCAATTTTTGGAAGTGAGACATAGTCTCTCCTTGTGCATTGGCACTGCTGGTGGCTTCGAGTAGCCTATGCAGTGGCCTCCATGGTATCCACTAGCCTTGCATCTTAGTAGGTGTGTTATGTGCCAACTGATGTGCCCAACTTAGCACATAAGAGCGAAACGCAGGCAACCAAGAATGAGTTAGCTGCAAAATTTATAATGTCCAATAACGGACCATTATATTGGTGCCAACTAGGCGGCCTGCTGATCACAGGCTGACTTACTTTAATTTTGTGTAATTTTCTCAAGAGCCACGATCAAACCAACAAGTTCGGACCATGAATGAAGTACAGGAGACAGAATTCGAGAATGATATGGATGGACCTGTGCTGCCTTGAACCCAAGATATTGGGATAGTGATGACTTAACTCCACCTCTTGTCTGCAGAGGGAGCTACTCAACATATAAATAGCAAATTCCATATTGTTGAGGTTTAGGGGTGTAAAATCTAATTAATCTAACCGGTACTTACTTGTCTTCTTCTTTGAAACAAGTGACCAACTGATCCACTGTGTGTTCATCCACACTTATTTCATTCTTAATATCGCTGGAAGGCTGTAAAGAACAAATATGCAAAACAAAGTAAGAAATGTAGAGTAAACAGATAACTAGAGTAAATGATTATAAAAAGACATGGCATAGCTGACAAAATAAACTGCATAATTGCACAATAAAATATCAATTTATTCTCCCAATGTAAAAAGGAAACAAGCAAACAAGTGTCAAGTCAAATTTATATTAAGAACAAGAATAAGAGAAGGAACTCGTAAAAGATAAAGAGGACAGCACTGGAAGAGAGAGCAAAAGAAGAAGAAAACTTGAAGGACAACAATAATCTCTGCACATTTCTTCTTCTCTTCCTACAACTTCCTGTCATCATGTTCATCGTATTATGTGTTCTTAAATGACTGGTCACTTGTTTCTTTCTTGTGTTCCCGCAGATGACTCTGATTGTCAGAAAGACATACATTGGATCTTAACATGAGAAAGGTCAAAGTCTTGCCTACCATGTTCAATTTCGTACAACAAATAGTTAGTTGTTGGACTTTTCATTGACTCTAGACAATCTGAAGGCTTTATTAATATAGACTTACAACATTTACATTCAGATTTTAAAGGACAATGATGGCCGTGTCTTTACGGAGAGCAAGTACACCTCATTCCCGGAAGCCACAGAATTGATTCTCGGACAAGTTAGAGATTATTATCACACTCTGACGTCTAGTTACTGGTCCAGTCAGGCTGTGTGAGAACAAAGAAGTTGTTAATTGATAGAGAGGTAGAGTCCTTAGTCTAAGAAGCCATGAATAATCGCCAAGAAAATTTGTTTTGTTCACCACACATTGACTTATAAACTGCCGAACATCAGGCTGAGCAGGGGCCACTTGACAGGGTAATGCCCATCAGAGTTATAGAGCCAGAGGTTTTGGTCTTAAAAGGACTATGTTCAGGGAGTTTTAAACTACCTAGTATATTTTCTAGATATGACTCGAAATGCCTAACACTTTTAAATATCATTCAACTGAAGTAGCCTACGCTTAACTTTGTATGCAATGTTAGATTAATGTTATCTCTCGGGGTTATTGAAAAAGAGAAACCTTACACTTTGCTTCCTCACAAGTGAATCTTCCACTGTTCTAACAAAGGTGAAAGGATTCGATTTAGTTAAATGTCATTGATTATTTCATCAATAGAGCAATATTCTAATGAATTCATCAATCTAAACCTAACTAATAACAGTTGAAGGATCATAAATAATGTCGTGGATTTTGAAACTAACAACCAGCAAAAGAGAAGAAACTCCCATTGTCCTGTGTAGCAAATGCTGCAAAAAAGTCAAAGATCCAAAGCACATGGGTAACACTTGCCTGGAAAACCTCAAGGCTCAATTCATCTCAGATGAGTCTCTTCAGGAACGGCTACATCTACGGATATGCCACGAAGCACATGTATGTAGAATTATATTGACTTGAATGTAAAGTTTTATGTCGGAAAGGCAAACCCGTTTGTTCACAACAACAAAGCTTTAAACAACAATCTATATTAACTTCACGAGAAGAAACATGCTTGAAACAGGCGATTCTCCAGATATATCCATAAAATATTTTCAACGGACTGGTCATATGAAGATTAAGTGGATGAAAACAGAAACGATGTTTAATTAGCTCTAGTAAATGAAGGCAAACTGACGTACTGGAGACAAGATGGTTCGAACTTTAAGAGGGACGATACTGCTGATGTGACTCTATGCAATGGAATCTAATAATGTCACTGACAGCACACGTTAGTTTTATACCTACCTTACCTTAGAGCATACCTTCTCACATCACACGCACGCAAACTGGCATAATGAACACAGTCGCGGGTTAGCTGGAAATTTAGGTCAGTGTTGTCGCGATGTTTTGGTATCGTACAGCACGAGAGTGTCTTCAAGATCTTCAAGAAGCTTGCAGCGAAGCTGCATAGCCTTACAGGACAGTGGCACGGTGGGTAAAAGCCTTTAACGAAGGACGCCAATAAGTGGCAGACGTGTGTCAGCCAGCTTATCCTAGTGTCAGTGAAGGGGAAGTGCATGTTCTTCCCGTGTTAATGGACACTGCTCGATGTCATATGGCATGTGAGCTGGCCCAAGACACCGGATCAACTTGGTGCTTCAGGTGAGTTTCTATTTACAAAAGGAATTCCTCGTTGTCTCAGCTTCCGTCACGCTAATACGCAATTGATTTCCCTCCTTTAGGTCCGCCTTGGTTCGAAATCTTTCTAGACCCTCCAAAAATCCTTCTGAACATACTGTGTTTTCAAAAAATCTCGGCCGTCAATCTACAATTCTCAAATTTATGGATCTTTATGGCTACAGTTTTCAAAATATAAGATCAATATTACGTGAAAAATATACTAATGTAATTTAATTTACAGTATTCACACAAGATATTAGTCTCTATACTCTAGATACTATCAAGACAAACTCGAACATTCTACACAGGTCATTAACATATATACTATGATTTTTTTTGTTAAGAATGAAGCCATGTTTTCCAGAGTTGACTAAGTTCAATGTAACAAAGGCTTTTCAGTCCGTCAAACACACAGCAAATGCAATGTAAATTATAACACTATAAACATACCTGTAAAATACACACTAACATACAAAGAATGAGATGCTTCGTTCTACAAGAACATCCTCGGATTCTATTAAATCACTTAAAAACAAACTTATATATGTACAGTATTGTTTACGTAGCGTAAGCTTGTCAATGATAGAGAGTTTAGTGATAACATGAAACAGTAATGACAAAAATAAAATATGTACAATTACTAATATAATGAAAACTTACGCAATTATCTAGACTGCCGATGTTAAGTCCGTTGTCACCAAACACTATCTCAGGACTGTGGTCGTGGAAAGTTTTGGTGAAGCACGCTGTGCGTGGAGAGACGAGGGCAAGAAAGGGAGGGGCCTTGGAGAGCGAAGTGGATCTCTCCTATTGGATGATTAAATCGAGTACACTATACAGTAGAGAGGGGAGGGAGAAGTAGGGCGGAGCGGCTGGAGCGCTGTGGAACCTTCCATCAACATTGAAGAGGGGAGAGATGTTATTGACCTATTTCATGTTAAATGTACCTTTATGTAATATGGATGAATGCAATTTAATAATTATTTTTTAAAGTAAGGAACGGTATTATTATTATTATTATTATTATTATTATTATTATTATTATTATTATTATTATTATTATTGATAAAAGCAATTTAATGAGTAGGTTTTGTCAGATATTATGTGAGTAGAGCGAATAGGGGGTAATTATTTGAATGTGTATGCTCATTCAGGTTATTTGCATTACCATTTTTTGCGACGTAAACTTCTATTGCTTCTTTTATATTCAAATATTTTCTTTTATTTTCGAAGTGTAAAATTTTTAGATTAGTGATGACGTTTGTGAAATGGTGTGAACAGTCGTATAAGGGCTCCCCGAAGGCTGAATGCCGATTATATCTGATCGCGTTGTTGTGTTCTTTGTATCTTGAATGGAAATTAAATTTTGTTTGACGCCACATATATATGTATTTTACAGGTATGTTTATAGTGTTATAATTTACATTGTATTTGCTGTGTGTTTGACAGACTGAAAAGCCTTTGTTACATATATACTACAAGGAGCTGTTTTATCAAAAACTTGGTGCTGTAAACTGATTTTCCCTCACGTATAATGACTTTTAATATTTTATCAGCCAATTTTACTGTGTTAAATATAATTAAGAACGTTAATAATCTGATAAGGCCAATCGAATGCCTTTAATGTCCAATTAAGATATATTTTATGAAGAGTATTTACAAAAACTCAATGCTGTACTCAACCTTTATAACATCCACAAGCAATTTGACAACGTCATTTACTATTTGTATATTTGTATAACCCGTTAGAGGAGAGATCCTCCCTTGGACTATGTGTAAGTAGGGTGGCATCCTGCTTCATGAATCTGCCGAGCTCAGAACATTTTAAGCAAGCCTCGGACCTATGGGAGTAACGGAGTCCCACTCCCATTTGACAGGCGAGGGACTCCTTGGAAACAACTTGGCGAACGAAATGGAATTCGATGGGGAGCCATCAATATTAATGGGGCTTATGGAAGAAAGAAAGTAGAACTGGCTGAGTCAGCAAACAGGATGCATCTGGATGTGCTAGGAGTAAGTGATATTCGGGTAAGGGGTGATAACGAGGAAGATATAGGAGATTATAAAGTGTACTTGACGGGTGTTAGAAACGGAAGGGCAGAGTCTGGGGTAGGGCTCTTTATCAGGAATACCATTGCACGGAACATAGTTTCTGTTAGGCACGTAAGTGAACGAATGATGTGGGTAGATTTGTCAGTTGGAGGAATTAGGACTAGAATTGTGTCCGTGTATTCACCATGTGAGGGTGCGAATGAGGATGAAGTTGACAAGTTTTATGAAGCATTAAGTGGCACTGTGGTCAGGGTCAACAGCAAGGATAGAATAGTGCTAATGGGCGATTTCAGTGCGAGAGTTGGGAATAGAACTGAAGGATACGAAAGGGTGATTGGTAAATGTGGGGAAGATATGGAAGCTCATGGGAATGGGAAGCGTTTGCTGGACTTCTGTGCTAGTATGGGTTTAGCTGTTACGAATACATTCTTCAAGCAAAAGGCTATTCACCGCTACACATGGGAGGCTAGGGGTACCAGATCCATAATAGACTATATCTTAACAGACTTCGAATTCAGGAAATCTGTTAGGAATGTACGAGTTTTCCGCGGATTTTTCGATGATACAGACCACTATCTGATCTGTAGTGAACTAAGTATATCTAGGCCTAGGGTAGAGAAAGTGAAATCTGTCTGCAAACGAATAAGGGTAGAAAATCTCCAGGACGAGGAAATTAGACGGAAGTACATGGATATGATTAGTGAGAAGTTTCGAACAGTAGACAATAAGCAGGTTCAGGATGTAGAAAGTGAATGGATGGCATACAGGGATGCTGTAGTAGAAACAGCAAGGGAATGCCTAGGAACAACTATGTGTAAAGATGGGAAAAGGCGAATATCTTGGTGGAATGATGAAGTGAGAGCAGCTTGTAAACGTAAAAAGAAGGCTTATCAAAAATGGCTCCAAACAAGGGCCGAAGCAGACAGGGAGTTGTACGTAGATGCAAGAAACAGAGCGAAACAAATAGTTGTTGAATCAAAAAAGAAGTCCTGGGAAGATTTTGGTAACAACTTGGAAAGGCTAGGTCAAGCAGCAGGGAAACCTTTCTGGACAGTAATAAAGAATCTTAGGATGGGAGGGGAAAAGGATATTAGCAGTGTTTTGAGTAATTCAGGTGAACTCATAATATATCCCAGGGAATCACTGGAGAGGTGGAGGGAATATTTTGAACATCTTCTCAATTTAAAAGGAAATAATCCTGGTGGTGTTGTGAACAGCCAAACAAATGGGGAGGAGGAAAATGATGTTGATGAAATTATGCTTGAGGAAGTGGAAAGGATGGTAAATAAACTCCAATGTCATAAGGCAGCAGGAATAGATGAAATTAGACCTGAAATGGTGAAATATAGTGGGAAGACAGGGATGAAATGGCTTCATAGAATAGTAAAATTAGTATGGAGTGTTGGTAAGGTACCTTCAGATTCGACAAAATCAGTAATTGTACCTATCTATAAGCAAGGGAACAGGAAGGACTGCAACAACTATCGAGGTATCTCATTGATTAGTATACCAGGCAAAGTATTCACTGGCATCTTGGAAGGGAGGGTGTGATCAGTCGTTGAGAGGAAGCTGGATGAAAACCAGTGTGGTTTCAGACCACAGAGAGGCTGTCAGGATCAGATTTTCAGTATGCGCCAGGTAATTGAAAAATGCTACGAGATGAATAGGCAGTTATATTTATGTTTTGTAGATCTAGAGAAAGCTTATGACAGGGTACCGAGGGAAAAGATGTTCGCCATACAGGGGGACTATAGAATTCAAGGCAGATTATTAAAAGCAATCGAAGGCATTTATGTTGACAATTGGGCTTCAGTGAGACTTGATGGTAGAATGAGTTCCTGGTTCGGGGTACTTACAGGGGTTAGGCAAGGCTGTAATCTTTCACCGTTGCTGTTCGTAGTTTACATGGATCATCTGCTGAAAGGTATAAAATGGCAGGGAGGGATTCAATTAGGTGGAAATATAGTAAGCAGTCTGGCCTATGCTGACGATTTGGTCCTAATGGCAGATTGTGCCGAAAGCCTAGTCTAATATCTGGGAACTAGAAAATAGGTGCAATGAGTATTGTATGAAAATTAGCCTATCGAAGACTAAATTGATGTCAGTAGGTAACAAATTCAACAGAATCGAATGTCAGATTGGTGATACAAAGCTAGAACAGGTCGATAATTTCAAGTATTTAGGTTGTGTGTTTTCCCAGGATGGTAATATAGTAAGTGAGATTGAATCAAGGTGTCATAAAGCTAATGCAGTGAGCTCGCAGCTACGATCAACAGTATTCTGTAAGAAGGAAGTGAGCTCCCAGACGAAACTATCTTTACATCGGTCTGTTTTCAGACCAACTTTGCTTTACGGGGGCGAAAGCTGGGTGGACTCAGGATATCTTATTCATAAGTTAGAAGTAACAGACATGAAAGTAAAAGGAATGGTTGCTGGTAAAAACAGGTGAGAACAATGGCAGGTGGGTACTCGGAATGAGGAAATAAAGGCTAATTTATGAATGAACTCGATGGATGAATCTGTACGCATAAACCGGCTTCGGTGGTGGGGTCATGTGAGGCGGATGGAGGAGGATAGGTTACCAACGAGAATAATGGACTCTGCTATGGATGGTAAGAGAAGTAGAGGTAGACCAAGACGACGATGGTTAGACTCGGTTTCTAACGATTAAAAGATAAGAGGTATATAACTAAATGAGGCCACAACACTAGTTGCAAATCGAGGATTGTGGCGACGTTTAGTAAATTCACAAAGGCTTGCAGACTGAACGCTAAAAGGCATAACAGTCTATAATGATAATGTATGTATATATGTATGTATGTATGTATGTATATATTGTATCTCATAAGAATTATTCTAGTCTTTGTATTTTAAATATACAAATTTTATGGTATACACCCAATACAAAAACTTATTTGAAGAACAAGTTCTAAATACATAAATTTTTAATTATATTAGTGTAGTTTTCAGAATGCCTTGTAACAATTTTCTTAGGCTGATGATGGCAACTATAAAATAAAAAAAAAAAAAAAAATAAGATAAATAAATATCTGACGTATTAATAACTTCACAACTTTGTAGTATTGTATAGGTGGAACAACTTACCCATATTTCCTAATGAAAATCTTGATTCTATATGGACCAAGAATGAAATTTTTTACATTAAATAAGGCGACTAATGTCAGATATCGGTCTTTCTGTGGGGTGGTTACCCTTGATAGACCTGGTACCGGCCTATGACTAACATTTCCTGTGTCTCGAAATCGTCTTCAAAACCTGGAAATGAAACTTTATGGCACATTCAAGGATACGGTGACTTCGGTCCGTGTCTGGCCGGCTTCCAGGCGGCCGAGTATTCTACCCTGCAAGACGGGGTCCAAATGGCGTCGTTGTGACTTTATGTTGTCACGATCACCATGAGGCTACACTCCGCGCACTATAACACGGCAAACACGACTGAGGGAATATGGGGCGCAGGCACTGGCTGGGTTTACCTTGCGGTTACACCACCAGTCAAGGCTGAGAACACTCCTTTCCTATACAGAGCGAACACGTAAGGTTGGTATGTGCATATCACAGAGATTTACTGAATAACGGTGCCGGTTTCAGTATTTAAATGTCATCATCAGCCATAAAATACTTTAATCACACAATTGAGAAAGGACATGATAATTAAAATTGACGTCATTATACATAAATAAATATATAGTCTTTTAAGGATAAAAGATGAAAACGTTTTGACAAGTTATCGACGTATAAGTCTTTTGAATCGCTTATTTACACTGTGTGCTGAATAAAATTGTAAAAAAACTCATACCAATCACTTGATACACTTTTTCTGTTATTCTGTTTATGTACAAATACTCAAACCTTCGCGTCATATTTACGGTTGCATTTGAATCTTTGGCGATAATTTGCCCGTTCTTTAAGGCAATTGTTATTCGAATGTTGTCAAAGTGAAAACGTAATTTTAGTTGATAACACCTTGTTCATGTAAAGAACTTGTAGAAATATGCATTAGTAAATCTCATTACACTCGTAGTCTCGAAAGGCTTGTTGTGTTCATTAAAATTATACAATGATGTATTAATAAATGCATTATAATACCCGTGGGGACACGTTTCGAAGCCTCTTAACAGCACAACTCTGGCCTGGCATTTTATTCCTTCTCGCTAAATGTAATTGCATCTTCTCCACCCGCGGGGCTATATTCCATCGTTCATATACGATGTTTCCTGATCTCATGTCTCTTGTCTACCGGTCTGATGTCGGACCAGCCGGAGAGCGAGTCTTAATTGGCCCGCTCGCTGTCCTAACTTCTTTTACTGTACATCGCCGGGTAGCGTGAAGTCAGTTGATTGTCGAGCTCCATGAGGGTCAGAAGCTTAATGTGGTGGCTCTTGGTTAGAGCGTCTACCTACCTCAGCATGCCTGGATAGCATGTAAAGGATCAGGGCTAACGCCCTGAAGTGTCGTTTTCATCTTATTTTCTTTCCTGGAGTGGACGTCCGCTACTTATTCTACTTAATTCTATCTCTATGAATTTGTAAGTAACCTGCATCCCAAATGACGCCATGCGTTAGTTTCCACTCATGGACTAAAATGTAAGTCTATTTCAAGAATATATTATTTTCCTTTTCTCCTGGAGCTCGATGACCTCGTCTTGGAAGTTCATTTAAAATTGCAGTCGCATGCTGTCGGAGAAATACAGAATTGGTGGTTCTTCTGTTCTGACAAAATTTTAAAATTTTGTAACATGTTTGATTTTCGGCCTACTGTCTGCTCCGTTTTAACCTACTATGAGTAGAAGAAAACCTTTCCGACGAGATGATCTTGGCACTAAATGATGTTCCTGTTTCGGATTTAGTTGAAGAAGTTAGGAGTGAAATAATTTAATAATGTGAAGTCATCCATTAAAAGGATTGAGATCGCGAGATTATCTCCGTGGATCGGGATCTATTTCTTTCTTTAAATTTTATCTTTTCTGTCTTTCTTTTACACTTCAGTACCGCTTACTGTTGTTGTCGTCTCCATGGGAACTACTGTTTTGGATTATTGATAAGGATTGATTATGTTGCTGAATTAATTAATTTTGTGAGGAGCGTACCATTAAGTTGGGAGCTGTTGGCTCTTAACTCTTCGCCTTAGTTGATTTATGAATTGAATGTGAGAGTTCTTCCTGGTGGTTTGAGCTGGACTGCTCTTCATCCTGATTTCATTTTATGTGTGCTTTTTTCTTTTGTTGATTAGAGCTGCTTACTGTGATAACCAATGACTGATTTCTAATTTTTGGTGGGCACGTTACCATTCTTGTTTTTCCATTTCGAAGCACGGTGAATTTTTGGGGTCGTTTCGTGACCTGTTGAATGTCTATCTATCTTTGAGAGCGCCTTCGGTTTTGGATATGCTTTCTGTGAATGTTAATTAATTTTCCTGTTGTGCCTATTGCGACCCGGTTCATAGGATGATCTAGCAGCCTCACCTTAGCAGTGTTTCACCTAATGTACAAAATAATTCCTTTTGAAAGATTAAGATTGAGCCTCCCAGGCACGCAGTAAAGTTTAGTCCATGGACATTTTCTGACAACCAATTATCTTGTAATTTAATCTCGATTTAAGTCTATCTATAAATTAAATTGAAAAGCGCCCCTCGACACTAGGTATACATTTCTACTCAATTCAGAATTATTTAATAAACCCATTTAAAATATTAATTCGTCATCTCAATTCAGAGTTTATTTAATTCTTCAAATTATCATATTAATTCATTATTCAATTCAGCGTTTATGTAATTTAATCTAATTATCATATTAATAATCTAATTATCATATTAACTTGTTATCCCAATTCAGTATTTACTTTATTGATCAATTTACCATTTTAATTAGTTAAACTGTTTGTCTTTGTGAAGGTGCACCTGTAGTTTCAAGGGTGTTTTATTTTCCTATCATATGTAACTTCCTCTTATAGCAAAAATTGTATAATTTAGTTTTTTGAAAAACTCGCAAATTTTTCTTTCATGGTTTCTAATATTTCCTACCGTGCAAATCGTTTGGTTCGGAGTGAGTTACCTCTGGTTTATGGCCTGTTACTGAACTATTTGGTGAGTATTCCCTGTTTTCCTTCTTAAGTAAGGAATATTTGCTATCTCTTGCTCTTCGTTTACTTGTACGAGTAAATGCCGGTACGACTGGTATGCCAGTTATATTTAGCTATAGATCGAATTAATATTTTATTCCAATTTTCTCTATTTAGCGGTATACTGAATGCCCAGTCTAGCATACTGCTGTAGGTAGCACATTTTCGACTTTGGGATGGAATGAATATTTCTTTATGGTAGTAGCGGCCTGTGTCGGTTTCCTGTAAATATTGTATTCTATCGAAGTAGGAAGTCTGTTTAACGCGAGATCTAGAAAATGTATGCTTCCATTTTACTCAGATTCCAGAGTGAACTTTATCTATGGATCAATATTGTTTAAATTGTTTATAGTGGAGCCTGCATAAGTAATTCTTTTGTGAAGGATAACGAAAGTGTCATCTACAAATCTGGCCCAAAATTTTATGTTCGCAAAGTCACTATTGTTATTAATTGCCGTATGCTCTAAATAGTCAATGTATATTTCTGCTAATATCCCTGAGGCTGGCGACCCCATAGCCAACCATCCTGCAGATATATGCAATTATTAAAAAAGAAAAAATTATTCTTAACTACTAGTCTCAAAATTTCCATGAAATCTAGAATCTCGAATTTACTGAGGTTACTATGTTTATTTAAATTATTTTGGATAATAGGAAAAAGTTTCTTTGTACTGACACTCGGATACATATTTGTTGTATCGACAGAATGCAACGAGTGGACAGGCTGTACTTCAAAGCTCTCTTGTTTTTTAATTTACTCAATGGTATTTTTCACAGAATTATTCGACAGAAAACGATAATTCTTTATTAGAAATTTCTGGATAAATTGTGTTAATTTATACAATGGACTTGGCCTATAATTGATGATGGGGCGTATGGGGACGCCAGCCTTATGGATCTTAGGTAAAGCTTTCGCTACTGGCAATCCGGGGTTCATACTTATTAGTTTTATCTTCTCTTGTTCTGTAAATAAAAGCGAGGTATTTTGAGACTGATTTTAGGAGACGTTGTATCTGTTGGATCGGATCTTTTTAGTCACAAATATTATTATAATATTTATAGATCCACCTGTTCAATACAATGCAATAAAATCCATTACTTTATGTGGTTAAAATATATAAATAATAATACACAATTCACAGGTATATGTTTCACCTTTTTTTATGGGCATCATCAGCCTATAACAATCTTAAAAATTAATGGATACGGGATCTTTCTAATTTCATAAACTATAGAATAAAATGTTGGACAACGATCTCATAAAATGTTGTACTGTAACATGTAAAATTGGGATATTGCACAGAATGTATGTTAAAAAATACTGTGAATTAACAGTTTTTGAAGATTATAATGTGGTTAATCATGAATATTTGAACGTTTAAAACCGAAATGGATTCTCTTTTTATACACCATTAGGACTGTGATGGCCTTGAGTATATAAGCACTATCATCCAAGGGGGATGGTTACTCCATTCCCATAGCATGAGTTCAATATAGTAAAATCAATGTCAGTTATTTAAAATAGAATTGTGCACATATCAAATGCGTTAAAATATGTACAGTTGATTTATCAGAAAGTCGTAGAAAAGAAAATGGGACTTCTTGTGTAGGTGTTGCTAAAGCTAAAATGTTGTGTCAAAGCTAGCTTATGTCCGTATTTAGTTATGTTAGTACGGTAATCAATTGGATCCAAAAGACGGTCAAGTGGGTGTTATTAATCCTGTTGAAACATTTATTCGAAGAAATGATCGAGTTTTACCTGAAACAAAATGTTAAAGAGTTAGTTAAATAGTATTGTGCATGAGACTAAGGCGGTGTTCACTCGTACAGTGCGTGTTAAGTACGTCGGGCTGTTCCAGCAACCTTTCTACTGCTAGTATTATACCGGTGCGGCTGAGGCGGTGAAGGACACGGGGGGGAGGGGGAAGGGGAGCGGATCCTTGCGTGCAGGTGTTGTTGTTTGAGGGCTGTTAGGAGCAGAATGGGCGGGCCTAACATTAGGCGAGGTGGTGGGAACTTTAGAACAAAAAGTTCTAAAAGTCTGCGGGATTGTATTATGTTTCGACTTCACAATACCTAATAACTTTAATGTTAGCTCATATAAAGGATATTTTGCCTCTGTGGCATCATTAAGATTATGGTCTTTGTTATAGGCTTGGTCTAAAAAGATGTAAAGACTTTCTAATTCATTCATAAGTTTTCCTTTGCCTATACATCTTAGAATAGTGAGATCCTTATCAATTGATGTAAACTGGTGTCCTGTTTCACATGTATGTGAGCTCATCGCTGTATATTTGTTATGTTTGAAGGCATTGTAATGCTCCATATATCTCGCATAGAAGCTGCGCCCAGTCTGACAAACGTAACTAAATCCACACTGAGCGCAAGTCAGTCTGTAAATACCAGATCTCAGAAAACGGCTGTTTTTATAATTGACTTTATTATGATTAAAAAATATATTTTGATTTGTATTTACTGTTCTGAAGGCAATATTAATGTCGCATTTCTTGAGAGTGTTTGCGATCTGGTGGACGGCTGGGTTGTTGTATGTAAACGTGGCATAACTAGTTTTTTAGGTTTATTCGGAATGAGATTCGTGGATAGTTTATATTTAACTTTATCAATTAACCGGTTAATCATTTCAACTTTGAACCCATTAAGTTTAGCCAAGTTCCTTATATAGTTTAATTCAATTTTGAAGCTGTGAAGGGAGAGTGGGTTTTTCAAAGCTCTGTGTATTAAATTATAGAATGACGCCTGTTTATGAGTATTGGGATGTAAAAAGGAATTATCTATGGCTATAGGAGATTGTGTGGCTTTCCCGTATATTTGAAAATCAAAAGTATTATTGACGCGCGTGATTGTTATATCTAGAAAATTTAAGGACTGTTTAACTTCGTCTTCCTAAGTGAATTTTACACTAGGGTCAATTTTATTTAATTTACCTAAAACTTCGTCACTGTTAGTAACATTTTTGTCAATAACCACAAAGGTGTCATCCATGAATCTTAGCCACAAACCTATAGCTTTTAAATGCGCTTTGATGTCCGTATGCTACGTTGAATCCATGAAATGTCTGCCAAGGTGCCGGACAAAAGGTCACCCATGGCTAAGCCAGTCTGTTGATAACTCTTTTCGTTAAAGGAGAAAAGTTGTTATTCAATACAGAATTCAATATCTTCATAAATTCATCAATTTCCACCTTACTCAGGCTGCTATGTTTTCAAATATTGCCATAGATAATTTTGACTGTTTCTTTAGTAGGTATATTTGGATACATGTTTATGACATCATAGGAACACATTATGTGGTTAGGTTGTAAGTCAAATCTACTAAAATATCGCCAAATTTGATTGAATTCTTTAAAGGAAGTTTATTATTAAACTAATAATGTTGTTTTAGAAAACCGTGGATATATTTGGAAACTTTATAGGCAGGGCTATTACGGCAATTAATAATCGGACGTACAGGAATGTTGTTCTTATGGATTTTAGGTAGGACTCTGGCTACTGAAATGCTGGGGTTCATGTTGATAAGTCTCTGTTGTTCCTGTTCATTAAGGAGGAATGTGGAGTTCATTATAGATTTTAAATTGCGCTGTATTCTTGCAATAGGATCTTTGCTAGCAATTGTACAAATCTTATCCTTAAAAAATTATTCTGTTTTATTTATGTAACTGTCCTTATCCAATAATACTTAAAGACCCTCCTTCATCAGCTTTTGTGACTAAGATGTAACTATCTTCTATTTTAGTTCTCAAAATACGTATTGCTGTTTTTGGTTAGAATCATATTTAGCGTTAAGTCCTTTAGCTAGGGTTCGTAATTTCATTTTATGTCAAATATAGTGTCATTTTGGACTTCAAAGGGGACTTTAGAAATGTTAACCTCTACCTCAGCTACTGTGGTAATTATATCCAAATTCTTTTTTATTCACTAGGCCGGTTATACTTTGGACCCTTATTTAGGAGTTCCACTTCTATTTCAGAAAACTGCACACTCGTTAAATTAACAATTGCAAGTGAATTGACACGTGGAGTACTTGTATTTGTTTATCTGCATTCTGTACAATGAACTGTGTTTGGGATTCTTTTAAATGTATTAATTTCTTATCTAATGTAGTCCGTTTCTTGTCCAGTAAAACCATCATTTTGTAGTCTACGTGCAGTTGGAAAGAGTTCCATTCTAATGGGGGCAATGCCTGGGTCACAGTTAAATTAATTTTTAATATGGTTTTAAGTTCAACTGCGAATTGTTTTATGTAGTGACCTAACTTCATTCCTTAACCATATTTCATTTACTTTCTTTTGGATTTTTTCATACTTGGAATGGTTAAGTTTCTTCTTTGTGTAGGTTTCATAAATTTTGGGATCAATTTTAGTTCTAAACATTGCTTCAAAAATGTTATATCTTTAGACAACTTGCATATTTTAATTTTGAGATTGATAAACCTATTCAATTTGAGTTTCGCCTGGTTGGCTACTAAGTTACAAGTAACTATTCTCATTTTGATTCCGTATTGAAGATGACGTATATCACAAATATCATTATAATATTTGTAGATCCACCTGTTCAATACAATGCAATGAAATCCATTATTTTATGTGGTTAAAATATGTAAATAATAATACACAATTCACAGGTATATGTTTCACCCTTTTTTATGGGCATCATCAGCCTATAACAATCTTAAAAATTAATGGATACGGGATCTTTCTAATTTCATAAACTATAGAATAAAATGTTGGACAACGATCTCATAAAATGTTGTACCCTATAACATGTAAAATTGGGATATTGCACAGAATGTATGTTAAAAAATACCGTGAATTAACAGTTTTTGAAGATTATAACATGGTTAATCATGAATATTTGAGCGTTTAAAACCGAAATGGATTCCCTTCTTATACATCATTAGGACTGTGACGGCCTTGAGTGTAAAAGCACTAAGAAGATGTACAATATTATAGGGAAGGATCCACCTTTCAATACTCCGGAGTATTGCACATCTTCTTATTTCTCTATTCAATACGGAACAATCATGAAGTTTTTAACTTTAAATGTAAAAGCACTATCATCCAAGGGGGATGTTTACTCCATTCCCATAGCATCAGTTCAAGATAGTAAAATCAGTGGATCTGTAAATATTGTAATAATATTTTTTATATATGTCATCTTCAATACGGAACCAAAATGAGAATAGTTACTTGTAATCTTTTCTAGTCACTGTAAAAGAGCTTTTCTTGAAAAATTCCTCATTTTTTGGTGTAATCTGTTTTTTCCATTATTAATGTCGTGTTCCCTTTATCTGCCCTAGTGATAATGAGGTTCTTTTCTATAATTTCCTTTTTGAGGTTTAATACCTGTTCCCGTTCTACAAAATATTCTTGGTTTCTATTGTTACTTGTAGATAATGCTTTTCTCTTCGATACATGGATTTTGTTCAGTTTTCTCCTATTATCGAATCTGACCTCATCTTGTATTTCCGGGGACATTTCATTAACAGCTACTTCTGACTCAACAATCATTATGGTAGTGGCATTGATTATATTCATGTTCGACGAATTGTGTTTCGGACCTTTTTCTAGTATCTTGTTTTCCTGCTGTGTTAATTCTGTTTTTGACAAATTTATAATGGGAGGGTGAAATTTCTCAATCAAGTTGTTTAAATTGTTATGATTTTCTATTCTGCTTTTTGTGTTGAGATTTCTGTCTAGTACGAGCTGTTTTTGGGCTAATATTTCCTGCTCTCTTCTTGAAAATTTCTCCTTTCCTCTCAAGAACAGAGCCGAAAATATTTTAAGTTCAACATTGTGACTAACTTAATACGTGTTATTTATTTATTTATGAATCAAAAATTATTCTATTTCAAGTGTTTTATTAAATGACAAAGCAAACACAAAGAAACATTTTATTCTTTTTCAGATTTAAATAAGGATTTGAGTTCCAATAGCAGAGGTGATTTAAAATTTCAGCATATAGTGACTAATTTAATA
Source organism: Anabrus simplex (assembly GCF_040414725.1). Classification (NCBI taxonomy): domain Eukaryota; kingdom Metazoa; phylum Arthropoda; class Insecta; order Orthoptera; family Tettigoniidae; genus Anabrus; species Anabrus simplex. Next base: position 100,212,468 of record NC_090274.1, on the reverse strand, counting down.
GATTTTATTCAATTATGATTTGAAAATTTCTATATTGAAGTCTGTAATAAATAACATATTAAGTAAGTAATGTTAAAACACAAAGAAATTTTCAACAATTTCAAAGAATTATATATAATTGTCCTGTTGATACGTATATTTGTAATAATGCACAGAGTCCAAATGTTATTGATGTTTTGGCACCGCTGAAGAAGAGAGTAGTTAGCTCTAGAAACATGTACGGTAATTAAGTTAAATAAAATATGTAAAGAACTGACAAGGCGGGAACGTGTTTTGTAAGTCAATATGGACAGGATTAACCAACATGGTGGAAATAATCCATGCTAATAATATTCTCGCCATATAATGGAAAGAGAGAAAGGATGTGCATTTACTTTCAATTGTTGATAAGGACTTGGACTTTGATGTGAAAATTCAAAGAAAATGAGGTTGAGGAGAGGAAATAGTGAAAAACCCCAAGGGTACTGGAAGATAACAACCAGAAAATGAATACAGTATATCGTCAAGACCAAGCCCTTGCATATTTCCCTGTAACGCGATGGACTATGCTGTATCTATTGGATATGGCTATCTTCAATTCATACATTGTGTTCATGAAGGTTACTGGCAGGTGGCGGCATTATACAGAATTTCTCAGAGCATTTGCCAAGCAATTGTTGCAGTGTAGCTCTCCTGCCTGGGACAACAAAAGGAAGAACACCCAGTCAACACAGCCACCTAAGACTTCAAACAAATGTATGGGGCATTTTCCAGTGCCTGTTACTCCAACAGAAAGGAAGAAACTTCCTTCTAGGCCCTGCAATGTTTGCAAGGGTCATAAAATAAGGTCCGAAGAGAGGTGGCTATGTGAAAATTGTGGTATTACTCCATCTGGAGAGCTCCTTCAAAAATTATCACACAATGATTCACTACTGAAGACTGAGAAACAGTTAATGAACAGTTAGGCATTGACTTGTGAAGTATATAGCTTTGAAAAAATGCCAGTTTTTGACCAAGCATCAATATACAAAATTAAAACACAATTTTCTAAACTAAATAGTTTTCTGTCCCTGCAAGTTAGACTAGTAGTCAGGTTCCAATGGGTTATTTAAGTATAGTTTCAGAACTTTGCTGCTTTGAAAGTGGGAAACCACAGAAAACCATCTTTGGAAGAATGGCTGAAAGAGAAGTGCAAGGATGTTCAAGGCTTTATGGTCTGAGGAAAGGTAGAAAATGCAGGCAGACAAATCAATGAAGCCTTTGGAGAAAGGAAAACTAGGTAAGAAAGAGTAGTGATGGCTGACACAACAGTGCTGATGAATTGGATATGGAGGAACATAGTCAACAGCTTGCTGATAATCCTATGAAACTACAGTCCAACAATCGGGCTCATTTTATATGTGCATCTTTCCCACTTTATCCGAGCAATTGCCCCTCAACAAGAGCTCAGATGGAAAAAATCTAGCAAAAAAACATAAAGCACAGATATGACAGGAACATATCCAACACCATTATCAAGGTAAAGAAGTAGATGATAGCATTCTGGGAAAATAACAGGCTGCTGATGCTGATGAAATGGGAGTCCCAATTTTGAAGTCAGAATTTGAGAAGTTTTGAAAGAACTAAGTATATACAAGGCACCAGGAATTGATGAAATACCCTCAGAATTACTGACTGCCGTAAGAGAAACCAGCACGGTGAGGTTATTCGCTTTATTGTGCAAGATACATGGAAAAGGAGAATTGCCATATGATTTTTGGCAAAATGATGTTATATCTATGCTTGTGAAAGCCGCTGCTGACAAGTGTGAAAACTATCGTGCCATTAGTTAGTATGGAAAGACAATTGAGTTGGAGGACATCAATTTGGCTGCAGAAGAAATGTAGGAACACATGAAGCAATTCTGACTTTATGTCTGATCTTAGAGGATTGAATTAAGAGGGACCAGCACACATACACATTATCCGTAGAAAAACAAAAGGCATTCATTGTCAGATACCGAGAAAGAAGAACAAATTACAATATGCAAAACCTCAGTCTGCTGTGATAAGAATCGAGGACATTGAGAAAGCAGCAGTATTCCTTAACAAAGTCAGGCAGGACTGGAGGTTCCCCCTCCTTCACAACATTTATATAGAAGAAAGAAGCAGTAAAGAAAATCAAAGGGGAATTTGGACAGAGTATCGCAATCAAAGGAGAGGAAATCAAAGCTCTCAAGTTTGCTCATGATATTGATTTTTATCTCAGTTTTCAGAAGATGTGGAGAAATTGTTGAATGGTACAGGCAGAGTCTGGGGAAAGAGTACAAGTCCAAAATAAATAGAACCCAAAAAAAGTAATGGAGTGCAGTAGAAAAAAAAGTCAGCTGACGGAGGAAAAATGAGATTAGGATATGAACTTCTAAAGGTAGCAGATGAATATTGTTACTTGGGTAATAAATAAACTAACGACAGCAAAAGTAATGAGGACGTAAAATGTAGATTACAGTCTAGCACAAGCAAGGAGGGCCATTCTTCAGAAAACAAATTTGCACCTTTCAAACAGTGATAAACGGATTACTGAGATGTTTTTGAACACATTTGTCTGGAGCATGGTGTTGTGTGAAAGAAAAACATGGACAATAACTAGCTCAGGAAAAAAAGACAGAGTAGAAGCTCCTTAAATTGTGTTAAAGATGAATGCTGTAGGTGAGCTGTGTAGATCGAATCATGAAAGAAAGGTACAGAATTAAATTGGTGAGAGATCAATATCAGTAAATTTGACAAGAAGAGATAGAATGATAGGACATATCTTAAGACACCCAGGACTTGTTCAGTAGGTTCTTGAGAGAATTGTAGTCAGTAAGAACAGTAGGGGTAGAACAAGATATGAATATGACAAGCAGATCACAGGAGATGTAGGATGTAGTAGTTATCTAGAGTTGGAAAAGACACCACAGGATAGGGGCACATGAAGTGCTGCATCACATGAGTCTTTGGGCTGATGACTCTCAAACAATAACATGTGAGAAATTGTGTCCCGGTTAACAGAGACTGCAATTTGTTTCCAAGAGGACATGCTGAGAACCAGGTTATATTCATTAATCAAGATGAACAAGTCAGTCCAGTGCACTTATAAAATAGACTGTATTTAAGCCAAACATGGTCATACTGTATTACACCTTTCTTCATATCACCCAGTATTGAATCCCATTAAGCTGATCTGGTCAAGTGTCAAGAATGGCATTTCTGAACAAAATGTGATGTTCAGAATGGAAGCATTACTATAATTTATGGTGAGCAAATTGCTTGTATTACAAATGAGGACTGGAAGTAAAATTTGCGAGCACGTAAATTAATTTGAACATCAGTAATTTCAACTGAAGGTTTATTTGATTATAGTGACAGTGATGGAAGCAATACTGAAACCGCAAGAGAAAGTGGTAATAAAACAACACTGCCAGCGGGAGTGAAATAGGCATGAATACAGAATATGATGAAACAGTGGGAGGGGCATTTTCTAAGAGATTTAGTAGGCCTAGATATAGTGACAGTGAATGATCCATAGTCTTCTATCAAGTGATTAACATACTGAGTTATGTGTACTGTGCTGTTATATGTGCAATTATTGGAAGGATTTCTGAAAGGCTTAACAGGAATACTATAATTTATGATGAGATTGTACATTTCATAAGGCATGCATTGTACAATATCCTTCACTTATACTCTCCTGTGTATGCTCGAACCTAGTCCTTGTCACCTTCCACAACAGAGCACTTCCCGTCCTGCACTTAAATGAATGTTTTCCACAATTTGCAAAAGCTGTACCCAAAGATTGTGACTCAGTCCTCAACACAACAAAAGTATAAGAAAGAAACCTACACCATTAGGAATCCTCCTGATGTACAACATACAGGCAGACAGGGTAAAAAGTATGGTGTATCTAGGGAGTAACATAGGACCATTGTGCTGTAATTAAATGCTGAAGAAACCAGAGACTATCTTCATTAGCAAGTGGCAACACCTATCCTGAAACAATTACAGAATCAGGCTCAAAAAGACAATAACAAAATGCTGTATCCTCTCTTCCCTACTAAATACCGTAGAGCCCTATATAATTCATTATCCACAGAAAAGAGAATCCAAACTTTCAAGATGTGGATATATAATGGCAAATTGTGTAATTCCTGTGGGTTATTTTCATGTCGCATCAATGGAGATAGGTCTTATGCCGACAAAATGATAGGAAAGGGCTAGGAGTAGAGAGGAAGCAGTGGTGGCCTGAATTAAGGTACAGCCCCAACATATTAATGACATGACAATGGGAAATGATAAAAACTATCTTCAGGGTTGCCCCCAGTTGGGTACCCCACACAAAGAGCTGTCAACCTCAACTTATCAAGACAATTTAACTCAAGAGGCTGAAATACACGTATCAAATTATGAGGACTGTTACAAGTAATATTTTGAGGAAAAAATTTAGGCAGAAGTGGACTTAGAATAAGATGGACATCTCGGATCAATATTTTGAATGGATTGGAGCTCTTTGGCACATGACAAAAGGAAGATAGCCATGCTTGTAGCCAAATTCCAGTTAGGATAAGGTACCAGTAACAGTGAAGAAACCAGCCATCAGATGCCATGCATTGGAGGAACTTTGAACAATAATAGCTGCTATATATTAACTAGCATAACATTTCGAGCTACCTGAAGAAATTATGAAAATCGTTTCAAATATTGCAAATTTCACTATACATCTTTCCAAGGATCTTCAAAAAGTCTGCTTATAGATGAGGAGTTGCCCAATTAAGTCTATTCAGCAGTTTGTTAGAATTTCCATAAACAGCAAAATGACATCAAAATATTAGATTACTTCAAATGTGTTCACCTGTGTTCCTCTTGGCACTGCCAACTCTGATTTTGGTTCTTCTTTCAAACGCATCTCTTCTGATATAATTTTGTAATTGTCCTGTGGAAAAGTTAATATATTAGGCAAATTTTTTAGACACATCTGGATATGTATTTATATATGAGTGGGCTTAACAATTCATCATTTCCTAGTAAATGAGACAGTTTCAGTTTCAAATCTTAAACTATCGGTTATCAGAAAATCTCCATGTTGAGTATCCATAAAAGCATGACAATTAAGAGATCTTCAGGAGTGGAGGAATGTCCTGTTTAAATGCTCATATTTAATTTTGAAGAGTAGAACAATTATATAAAATAAAACCTTCTAAAATAACATCGAATGATCAGGAAGATGTACAGACATACTTACAAATAATCTGCTCATTATAAAGAAACCAATACTGAAATATTAAGAACTTCACAATTTATCACTGTTATCTTTCATGTCTTGTACCAACAAATACAGCTCAGCAGGAAAATGTATCTTCCATATTTCCTCTTCTATATGAAGTGTTCATCTTGAAGGCAGGGAAGATCCTCAATAGCCCTACCATCAAATGGCATAGAGAGCTAGGTGTCACTGAGGAGGCAAACTAAGGAAATGAAGAGTAAGGTAGCTTTCCATTGCGTTCCTCCTCCAGCCAGACAGTGCTGTTACATACCAGTCTCTCATGAGCACGGTACTGTACACACAGACCAGCTATTTCACACCTTTTCCTATAGGATCTGGCTGTATTAGGAATGGTATTGCCGTACTGCTCATATCTCAGTCACTTTCATATCGTAAGAGCCGAGGATGAGATTGAGACCCAAAATACAAGTGACAAACTTGTTCTGGGCCAATCCAGAAGACAACAGGTATTGAGCACACAGTATCTCACCAGAAATGGAATAGGGCAGGCCACCTCATATGGAAGTCATAAGCCCTAAACAACTTAAACCATACCCTATAGGTTATCTACAATATCATAGAGGGCCTGTATGCCTGACATCAGTGCTCCTTGTGCAGGTACGAGTACATATGGTCAGCTGACAGGGATATTGCAACTTGCTTTACATTGCACTGATACAGAGAGGTCTTTTGGCGATGATGGGATAGGAAAGGGCTAGGAGTATAAAGCATACCTGCCAACTTTACAAAACCAGGAGATTTTGATATGACGAAACAATTGGTCAAAACTGCTTATTCTGCATGTCTTGTGCAATGCAGTACTATGATATATTTGTAACACTGATTGTCTCAAAGCCTGACTGCTGCTGTATGAGAGAACAAGGCTAAAAATTACACATCTCTATTACCTCACAGGAAGTACGTGTGTGAGATGATCGGTCTGTGATAAGCTTTCCGAAAATAGTATGAACTCGTGTTCCAGTCATGTACTTAGATACCATTACTTAGCAAAACCATAGATTAATATATTGCAGGCGATTATGTGAAGCTCAGTGCTATTTGTATCAAATAACTAGCTGTTGTACCCGTGCTTCGCTATGGAATTCTCAGAAAGAATGTCCTTATAGTTTTCCCAACTGAAGTCACCATAGGTCATAACAATGACATCATTATGAATGTCATGATTAAAAGTAATGCTGTCATATGAAATATTCTATAAAATGAAAAACAGCACATTTTCTCACTTTTAACTAAAAGTACTATGGTTGATATAGATGTTGATTCCCATAGGGAAACCAGAATATTTGTCCCGAATGAGTAAATCTATAATACCAATATAAATGGTCCGTTATTGGACATTATAAATTTTCCAACTAACTCATTCCTGGTTGCCAACGTTTTGCCCCTGTGTGCTAAGTTGGGCTCATCAGTTGGTAAATAGCACACCCACCAAGATGCATGGCTAGTGCATACCATGGAGGCCACTGCGTAGGCTACTTGCAGCCACTGGCAGTGCCAATACATTATGAGAGACTTTGTCTCATTATCAAAAATTGATGCCTGCCTGGCCATCATGTGATATAGATGCTGATTCCCATAGGGAACCTGAAATATTTGACCTGAATGAGTAAATTTATAATACCAATATAATGGTCCATTATTGGACATTATAGATTTTCCAGCTAACTCATTCCTGGACCCTGATTCATAAAACTAACTAATAATATAGAACTCATTAAAATAATTATTAGTTAACCAAATTCAGTTTCATAAAGATTTACAAATGACCAATAAAATATCTTCACTCATAATAATATTAGTTAATTAGTCAGCTGATACAAATGGAGGTTAGAATTGGTCTGTTGCATATTCAAAGACATAAGCTTCATTATTGTTTCTGTATTGAACTGAGATCACAGAGATAAGTTATTTATAAGGTTCAAAGGTGAAAAGTTTGAACCTTATAAATAACTTATCTTGGTCTGTTGCATATGTTCTTGGTTTGTGTTTGATCCTAGCAGTAGGCTATTACTTGAATACAACTGGTGATTAATCCGTATGTTCGATAGGCTCACTTGATATTTTCGTTGTTGTGACTTTGATACATATGAGTGTGGATAAAAAAAGTGAAAATAATGTGAGAGAAGAAAGTTACTTTGCAACAAGTGACTGAGATAAAGCGTCAACTATTCGCAGCCTTGTGCACACTATAACCGTCCTTTATTTTAACTTTTTTATTTTATGTGCTCTTCAATTTTTTGAGATGGACTAGCAAAATCTTGGTTTACTACTGTGGGTGGGGACGGTAGAATAACACCCACGGTATTCCCTGCCTGACGTTAGAGGCAACTAAAAGGGGCCCCAGGGACTCTCAAATTGGGAGCGTGGGTTGACGACCATGGGGCCCTGAGCTTAGTCCTGGTATTGTTTCCACTTACTTGTGCCAGGGTCCTCGGTTTCATGTATCTTATCCAACCGCCCTTGTTCAACTCTTGTTCTTTTCCGACCCCGACAGTATTAGGTTGCGAGACCTAGAGAGGTCTTTCATTTTCACGCCCTACATGGCCCTTCTCTTTCTCTGGCCAATACCTTCAATTTTCAAAGTGTTTGTTCGCTTACATTTTTCTAACTGATTAGTGTTATATAGAGGATGGTTGCCTAGTTGTACTTCCTCTTAAAACAATAATCATCATCACCACCACCATCTTGGTTTACTGGTGGTATAAGACAAGATTTTAAAGGATAGCTGGAGTCTCTGAGAAGAACTGCACTAGGGAAACACAATACTGTATCACTATCAACTCGTGGTGTGCAATGTGATGCTGCTGTTTTGAGGTTATGCTTCATTTCTTGCAGTGGAACATTCTATCACCAATCCTATCAAGCAAATACTCGAAAGTTCTGTAATCTAACCTAAATCTCTCATTGTATTCATATGTTTGTCACATACCAGTACAGGCTATTTTTGGCCTAACATTTATTGAACTGTGAATACCTACACTCGTTCCTCATCACGATTTAAATCAGAGTCGACCATTTCACTGATTTTCAAGACTTTATGCCAAAATATTAAAATACCGCTCACTTTGGGTTCACTAATAATATGGATTATGAGTCAAAATACACTCATGGAAATGAATCCCAATATTATCAGTAACTTTCATTAGTCATGCTGTCTATGAAACAATTTACTAATATTATTAGGAATATCTACTAATAATTTTGACTGATAAACTAATTACTAATATTATTAGCTAAAAACTCTATGAAACATAATACTAATATTATTAGTTATTATTAGTTAATATTATTGGTTTCTTACTAATAATATTAGTGAAAGATGTTTTATGAAACAGGGCCCTGATTGCCACCGTTCGGTTTCCCTATGGGAATCAACATCTATATCATCTGATGGCCAGGCAGGCATCTAATTTTGATAATGAGACAAAGTCTCTCATAGTGCATTAGCTGGTGCAAGTAGCCTACGCAGTGGCCTCCACGTATGTGCGAGTTCTATGCGAGTTACAAACCCCTGGGACTGATACAGGTTTCAATAATCATAGCACATTCGCGGACATTTTACGCATTAATAAACGTCGATATTGCATTTGAAAGCGGCTGAAATGGTGGGATTTGAATACACATTTTTGAAGTTCACCAAAAAATACGCTAAAACTGGGAGACATAATAGAATAATTGGGAGGCGGGAAAAACTGTTGAAAATCGGGAGTCTCCCGCCTAAATCGGGAAAGTTGGTAGGTATGGGAAAGGAAGTGACTGTGGCCCTAATTAAGATACAGCCCCAGCATATGCCTGGCATGAAAACAAGAAACCAGAGAAAACCATCTTCAGGGCTGCCAACAGTGTGTTCGACCCCCTATTTCCCGAATACAAGCTCACAGCTATATGACCCTAACCGCATGGCCACCTGCTCAAAAGAGATATATTGTGCAGGACTTCGTACGTATTGAGAAGTAAAAGGTCAGATTGTTGTCTCAAGAATGCCAGCCCTATGTTCAGCATATGCCTGCACAAATCAGTGTAACTAATCCAAGGATACATTTTGTTATATATAAGTGTTACTGGATTCAATTCCTGTTTGTTAATAAACCCATTTTAATATTTTAACAGAGGAAGTACTGTGAAACAGAGTTTTTATCAATTTGATCAGGTTACCGATTTCCTTTTTAAAGACCAAGGAATAAACTCAACAATGGGTTGTGACGATAAACGGAGACAAATTGTATCCCACCCAATACAGTCATTTAGGTTCTGCACACTTTGATGGTAAGTACATGTATCAAATGAGCAGTGGCTATTACTGCCAAACGTGGCATGGTTCTAAGCATTTCATTTTGCCTGACATTCGTAAACGAAGAAAATATGTGCTCACTGCCAATAAAACATAACGAAGGAAACCCACCAGAGGCAACTTGTTAAAATTAAAGCTGATACTGTGTAACACTGAGAAAATGCAAATACTGCACCTATTTAATTGATTTAGTGGTATATTTTACACACTGTGTGTTGAAATTTCAGCTGATCACTAAAAAGAATAGAAGAAAATGATCAGAGTCTATGTAAATGTAGTACAGAGCAAGTTCTTGAAGAGTAGCAAGACATATGTCTGGATCGGCACTGTGCTTCATGAACTACAACTAAAAATACTTACTTGATCCTAGACTTCTTCATAACATTGAAATTTCAACACACAGTGCCCCCTAAAGTGTTTTAGTGCTTCACAAACAGCAACTGACAGAATTATTTAAACTTCACATTTTATTTGCCTGTGCCTTATTTGTGATCGGCTGATGATGACCAAGAATAAAGGTCGAAACCGGTACGAATTAAGATTAAGTAGGAATGTAAAAATTGCATTTCTTATTTTAATAGTATTGAAAGCTTGAACCATCATATATCTTCTTTTAACTTAATAGTGTGTAAAATATACCTCTAAATCAATTAAAGATGTGCAGTATTTTAATCATTTCCAGTGTTACATAATATCAGCTTCATATCCATACTGGCAGTAATGAATTATTCACCTACAAGACTTTATTACATCCTTCTAATCTACACAAACTTCCGGGCAACTTCACTGATAACTTAAGGCCGTGCTGCCAATGGGGGAAAACACAGACACTGCACTAATGCAATTCATATCTTGCATTGAATACGAGGATCCAATGGAGTCCAATAAAGGTATAATTCCTGTGTAATGCACAAGCACTGACACATGTGGACTGGTGCATTGTAATGAGTCTACATGAAACACATCCTTTTCTTATCATCATGGTTGAGATGCACAGTATGGAAGATATGACACAGTTATTGTTCTTTGCCTCAGTGTTTAGACGTTCATGTTTTTCTATAGGGGTCAGTTCAAAAAATATGCAACAGAGCGCAATTAATATTATTATTATTATTATTATTATTATTATTATTATTATTATTATTATTATTATTATTATTATTATTATTATTACGGAGTTACCCTTGGAAGGCAGAGGTGAGGGAAGGTGCGGGCTGGAATGGGTGTAACTACAAGGCCGAAAGATGAATTAAAATTTCAATAAAGGTTATATTTTCACAAATAGAAAAACTTAACAAATTTCACATAGAATTTAAACAAATAACAACAACTCAACCACTATCCACTAATCAGGTACAAGGTATAATTTTACAAACGAAAGCCCAAGTTTCGGGGTCTTTACAAGTTCTGGGCTTCGAGCCCCAATTACACAATCCTTGAGCTACTAGCCCAACTTTACCAAGGTACACACTTGATCAAAGGGCAGAAAACCCCTTCGTTCAAAGAGCATTAGCTCCAAAAATCATAGCGGGCCTCCTAGAGGCACTTTTACTACATCAGAAAGAGCTGACCCGCTCTCAATTTTTCAAGCCTATTAAAGGCAATACCAGGCTTTTACACAAGATTGCCATCAAGGCACAACTTACAATGAAACAGGGGTACCTAGTACCCAGCCTACTGGGCCTTAATAGAAAAATAATAGGTTAATTTAAATGGCCCTCAATGCAAAAAAGAATGGAGGCGTGAATTAGCACTCACAAATACACATTTTGAAACCTAAGAGGCACTAGGCCGATGACACAGGGCTATTCCCAAACTAGGGATGTGACTCGTATAAGAAAATTTAATACGTTAAGGAAGAGAAGAAAATCAGTTACAAAAACGTAGTCACCTCGAACACAAAAGGAAGGGGAGCTCGAGAGGTTAAAGCACTCTCTATCCCCTAATTACCATCACAGATTTTATTTAGTTTTTACATCAGCCAGAAGAATTTACATATGGAGGATGGGTTACAATTGTAGAAGGTTTCGGACCTTCCCCGGCGGGTTAAACTGCTGAGCTAGCATGAAATAAAGATGTTACATAGCTATTACCTTTTGAAAAGCTGCTTCCTGATGAAAGAGGCGCTTCCCGCCCCCTGCTACATGTCCATACTCTAAGCTAGATAATGTTGAAGTGGCGAAGATCCGTGAAAATCAGCAGGTTTTAAACGCTCGGGGAAAGTTCGAGACCTTTCATGAATAAAGCAGCCACACCCCCTCAATTTTATTGGGTAGCTTAAAGTTACACACCAAAATCGGAGAAGAAAGACATGATTGCTCAAAAATTAATTAAAGAAACTCGGGATCGGCTAAGTTCAAAACTGGCGGAAAGGAAGATTAATATTGCCAACCCACAAATGAAAGAAAGAAATTAAGTACAGAGAAAACTTATGAATAAAGAATTTCTTCAAGAAAGTTCATTCACTTCGCACCAGGGTGCATGATCATAGTTTTTTAATCAGTGACATCTATAAGAGAATGTCCACACTTCTTGATCAATAGTAAAAAAAACAAGTTGAAATCCACACAGTACTAACAACTTCGTAATCACAAATTTTACTGTGGTGACATCTTCTGAGAAACTTATGAGTTAATCCAGTTTTTGAAGTTCAGAGTTTCTCCTGTAGAGGAGGATTTATTGGTGCAAGATTTAAAATTGTGGCGTACGGGAGTACCTCCTGGTACAAGCAGTAGTAGTAGTAGTAGTAGTAGTAGTAGTAGTAGTAGTAGTAGTCGTGGTCGTAGTAGTATCAATATTCGGAATGGCTAAATTAAGATGAGAAGGACCATTCCTTCAAAATCTTGTTTCATTCTTATTATAATAGCAAGACTCATCCTTAATGGGGCTGACTGATCGAAAATCACCATCAATTGTTATCCACGAGCATGTTATGAAAGGTGCTGCTAAAGGAATAGATACATACATACATACATACATGTATATATATAAAAGCAAGTCGGTCTGGAGCGATGTATATATAAATACTTAAAAATGAAAAAGACGTGAATTAATGAGGCACTTCCGCAAATCTCAGACATTTGAAACTTGGTACGGGAGAAGCTGATGACCCCAGGATCCCTAGGAAAATCCAAAATACTCAAAATTCCCTCAAGGGGGCAAGCTGGGGGCCTCAAATGTTTGGGTCAGCATAAGAACGCAGTCGTATAATTTATCGAAAACGACAACCTTTAGGCTTCGTGGGCTTAAAAGTTTTCGGGAATTTCCTATTTTTTATCCCCCGTCCCCCCAAATCAAGATGGCGGCACAACCTGCCAGACGAGGTAGAAAATTGAAATTTGGCGAAATTATAGCTTTTGGTCCCTAACCGACGGAAAAATTACAAAACGTTCAAATTTTTCACTTTTGACCCCCAAAGATATCGAAATATGGAGGCAATTCTAATGACTGTGCAGACATTCCTTTTGAGCTATTTGTTGGCTAAACGGTAAGTCGTATCAGAAAACGGATGGCACAATCTCTCTTTAATTCGGAGTTATCTACAACATTGGTTCTATGACATTTTGTCGTATCTCTCTCCCTTATACGTTAGAATTGGCCGTATTTCTGGATTGTTCGTAAATTTGGTGATTTTTACAAGTTTATTTCATTGTTTGGCACACTTATATGAATGATAGGATCATCAAGTTGGGTTCGCACATTGGCACGATCAAGGGCCATATGTGGACCAAGTTTCATGATTCTAGCTTATACATAAGTAGGCAGAAAGTCATGTAAAACGTTACAAATGTACCCAAATTTCACCCTATTAAAATTTTGAACTCAATTTACCCACTAAATATTGGAGATACGAGGAAATGATTTAGAAACAAACATGTAGAGCAATAAATGAGGCGTTTGATGGCGCAAGCCGTTTGTTAATATCACGCACCGTTTAGGAGATATGAATCTCGAAGTGGAAGTCTGCACTTTTCAACGTTCTAATGCTTATCCGTCATCTATATATATAAAAGCAAGTCGGTCTGGAGCGATGTATATATAAATATTTAAAAATGAAAAAGACGTGAATTAATGAGGCACTTCCGCAAATCTCAGACATTTGAAACTTGGTACGGGAGAAGCTGATGACCCCAGGATCCCTAGAAAAATCGAAAATACTCAAAATTCCCTCAAGGGGGCACACTGGGGGGCCTCAAATGTTTGGGTAGCATAAGAACGCAGTCGTATAATTTATCGAAAACGCCAACCTTTAGGTTTCGTGACTTAAAAATTTTCGGAAATTTTCTATTTTTATCGCCCGTCCCCCCCAAATCAAGATGGCGGAACAACCGCCAGACGAGGTAGAAAATTGAAATTTGGCGAAATTATAGCTTTTGGTCCCTAACTGACGGAAAAAATCCAAGATGTTCAAATTTTTCACTTTTTACCCCCAAAGTTATCGAAATATGGAGGCAATTTTAATGTCTGTGCAGACATTCTTTTGGGGGTATTTGTTGCCTAAGCGGTAAGTCGTATCATAAAACGGATGGCTCAATCTCCGTTCAATTCGGAGTGATCTACATCTTTGGTCCTATGACTTTTTGTCGTATCTTTCTCCCTTATGCGTTAGATTTGGCTGTATTTCTGAATTGTTCGTAAATTTGATGATTTTTACAAGTATATTTCATTTTTTGACACTCTTATAAGAATGATAGTTTCATCAAGTTGTGTGCGCACATTGGCACGATCAATGGTCACATGTGGACCAAATTTAATGATTCTAGCTTATACATAAGTATGCAAAAAGTAATGTACGTTAAAAATGTACTCAAATTTCCCCCTAAATATGGGAGATACGAGGAAATGGTTTAGAAACAAACATGTAGAGCGATAAATAAGGCGTCTGATGGCGCGAACTGTTTGTTAATATCATGCACCGTTTAGGAGTTATGAATCTCGAAGTGGAGGTCTGCACTTTTCAACGTGCTCATGGTTATCTCTCATCTTATAAATAACGATTTAGGGGGTCCGCTGTCTGTAATTTCGTTTGTTTAGCCATTTTTTCAGATATTTATCCGTTTTAGGTCCACTCAAGACCGAATCGGTGGTTTTTACTTTCCGTGTCTGCTTGTCTTTTTGTTTGTTTGTTCCACCATCACGGCAAAGCGGCTGGATAGATTTCAACCAAACTTCATATTTGGAGTATACTCACCCCGAGGAAGGTTTCTACATGCATTTCATTTTAAAATCTTTGATTAGACGGGGATTTATAGGAAAACCAGAACGGTTTTCCTCCATTTTCTCTTATACTATTGATTTCCTGTAAACTCCGTGGACCAAATATGTGAAACGTCTCTTCATCATAAACAACTTTCGTTATGTTCATAATTTACCTTACTATTCAAATGACGGAGAAATTTACTATTTTCTGAGGGTATCATGGTCTGCATGTGTGACCGACAGACGGACAACGAACGTACAGGTTGCCATGGCAACGTCTCTGACTGCTTGCCAGCAGGGAAGTAACGTATTGCCATTTTCCTCATCATAACTTTAAATTCATGGTTGTTCCTTGGGTAGAAGGCAAGAGAGGGCGTTAATCGGCCATTCTGCGGGATATTGGCGGAATATCGTTGGAGTTTATAACCGTCCTCGAATAGCTTAAGTAATATTTTTTTTCTATGTGCTTTACGTCGCATCGACACAGATATGTCTTACGGCGACGATGGGATAGGAAAGGCCTAGGAATTGGAAGGAAGCGGCCGTGGCCTTAAGTAAGGTACAGCCCCGGCATTTGCCTGATGTGAAAATGGGAAACCACGGAAAACCATCTTCAGGGCTGCCGACAGTGGGGCTCGAACCCACAATCTCCCGATTAATGGATACTGGCCGCACTTAAGCGACTGCAGCTATCGAGCTCGGTGCTTAAGTAATAACAACATTAGTCATCTTATCTGTTGACCTAAGAAAGCCTGCGCCTAAATTTCTCCTCTGTTACCTCTTTCTTATATCCATAACTCACACCAGCATATTTTATTGAGGGGCATTTGATTTTCCAATACATTCACTTGGTAATTACATATTTGTCGTCATCCGGCTGTCCTCAGTTTTATTCCATTTTCTATTAATTTCAACTTTCTTTACTGAATTATTTTCTTCCTTAATTACACCGTATGAATGCGAGTGCTAATCCCGAAAGCTTGACACTCTTTCCTTTGAGGAAATATTCTCAGCTATGCAAATGTATAACTTTCGGCCCCGGAAAATATCGAAATATGGATGCAATTTTAACGACGGTGCACACCTTCGTTTCGGGATAATTGATGGCTAATCTGTAAGTCTTATCACAAATCAGAAAGCACAATCGCGTTTCATTTTGGAGAGATCAACAATTTTGGTTCTATGACTTTTTATCGTATTTCTATTCCTTATACGTTAAATAGAGCTGTATTTCTCGATTTCAAGTTAATTTTGTACTTTCACACGTATATGTTAACATTAATTTGGCACACTTATAGGAAAGATAGAATCATGACATTCGGCACGCGCATTGGCATGACCAGTGGCAATGTGATAGCCAAATTTTTTGATTCTATCTGTCACATGAAAATCACAAATATAAAGTAGTATGCGAAAACTGTACAAAATTTCACACCCAATGATTCTAACTCAATCTGACCCATAAATATAGGAGATACGAGAAGATGTCATGGGACCAACCATGTAGAACACTGAAAGAGGCGTCTGATGGTGAGGTCCGTTTGCAGATATGTCGCAGAGTTTCAAAGCAATAACTCTCGAAATAAAGGTCTGCACTTCTAGAGTGTGTCTGTACATTGACTATTTTGGCGATATTTCTGTACAGTTATCCGTTTCAGGTGTAATAATGACCATCTGCATACTTTTAGCTTTGGTGTCTGGTTTTCTGTTTGTCTGTTTGTCTACAATTTGGAAACTACTGGATATATTTCCATCAAAATTCATATTTAGAATCCACCTGTCCTTGGGTAGGTTTCAGATATCATTAACCGGACTTAACTTAAGAACGGGCGCGTGTTTAGCGTATTTCTTACAAGTTGCAAACTATTGAAGATATTTGAACCAAACTTTATATTTAGCATTCACCTTTCCAAAGGTAGATTTTAAAAGTCAGTAACATTTCCTGTACCTGGAATGGACTGGCGGTTCATAGGGAATCGAAATGGTGAATTTACTCTTCCACAATATATACATGACCAACCTGACTGGAAATCGACCAAATTTGTTGGAAATCCATTTCTAAAACTTTTTTCATGTGTATTTTCTCGACAGAAAGATTTATAAGGGAGATATCATGAATGGTCGGTTTTGCAGGGTAAGTCCAGCAGACATAGACCAAAAGGTGTTGTACGTGGAGCAGATTCCTTATTTATCTATATAAGTAAAATCCTAACGACTGTGTGCCTGTACATTGACTATTTTGGTGAAATGTTCGCACAGCTACGCGTTTAAGGGCTAATAATAACAACCATCTGCATAATTTTTTGGTTTAGTTTCCTGAAAGTCCTAATTTTAACCCTCCTCGCCCAAAATCCACTTTGCGGAATAATCTGGCAGACGAACAAGAAAACAGAAATTTGGCAAAATTATACGGTTTAGCCTGTAACGGACAGAACATTTCCAGGAGCTTTAAATTTTTCACTTTTTCCCCGAAGAATATCGAAATATGGAGGCAATTTTAATGATGGTGCAGATCTTCGCGAAGTCCTATCACATAAGGGAAGGCACAATCTCCGTTCAATTTGGAGTGATCTACAACCTTGGTCTTATGACTTTTTGTTGTATCTGTATCCCTTTTACGTTTGATTTTTGTCTATTTCTCGATGTTAAGTACATTTGGACTTTTCACATGCATAATTCATACTTTCAATCACTTATAAGAAAGATAGAATCATCAAACCCTACACGAAAATTGGCCTACCCAGTAGCCATATGTGAGCCAAATGCTATGTATGTAGCTGTCACATAATTATCTGAAAAGTAATGCAATGTGAGATAATGTTACAAAAAATTTACTCCATTCAACGTTTCTAACTCAATCTGACCCACGAATAGATCAGATATCATACGACCAGCCATTTAGGCCGCTAAATCTGACGTCTTATGATACACTCCTTTGTCGATATGACGTACCGTTTTGCAGCAGTCAATCTGTAAATGAAGGTCTGCAATATTTTAAGCATGCATAAACTTTCGTATGTCGACCTATATATATTCACTGATGTCGTGTCGTAGCGATCGAGAAAGGGTATGTCTGCTATTGTAATCAGTACTCCCCACACCGACTTTGACTGGCAGTAGGAATGGGGTCCATCTCCAACACCTGTGTAACTGGCATTAGTAAGGAAGGCCTACCATTGTAGTGAATAATTCACTTCTCGATTTGACTTGCAGAAGGCAAGGGAGCATGCATTGTTGTTTAAAAGTCCCCTACCCGATTGTGTTTGGCTGTAGGCAAGGGTACCCACCCTTATAAACAAATGTATCCATCTAAAATGTGACTGGTATTAGGCATAGTGGCCTGCTATTTTGATGGAAACTCACCAACTTGGTATGACTGGTAGTAAGCTGGCTGGCTGTACGAAAAGGGGCCTGTCATTATAATTATAACTGCACAACTCAATTTCGACTGGCAGTAGGGAAGTTGACAAACATTCTAATGAAAACTGTAATCTGTCTGGAAGTAGGAAAGGGGGCCTGCCATTGTAACGAAAACTCCCAAATCGATTGTGACAGCGCAGTAGGTGATGGGGCCTGCAATTATAATGAAAACTTCTACACTCGAATGTGAATGGCAGTAGGCAAGTGAGCCTGCTGTTATCATCACAAATCCGTAACAAGCACTTTACTTTGGAAACACCGTATTGGGAACCTCCCTATGCTGTTTCTCGGATAACGCTAAGAGACATGCCATTTTAAAACAATCTTATTTACTGTATGTACAGTATTTACTTAGATATTCGAATACAATGTAGAATAGCGTAGCGAAGCATGGGTACATTTGCTAGTACATACATACTATTTTATCATTAAATCATTAAAAACTGAGTCTAATCATCATCGCTTTGGTCTCGCTGTACTCACCTTACCATCCATGACAGACTCCATCATTCTCCTAGATGATCTATCCTGCTCCATTTGCCCCACAAGATCCCACCATGCTTCAAGACTACCGAAACATCCATTCAGTTCAATCGTAACTTAGCCTTTATTTCTTCATGACAAGTACCTTCCTGCCATTGTTCCCACCTGTTTTCCCACCTATCATTCTTGCTACTTTCACATTTGATACATCTAAATTGTAAGTTATCGTGAGCCCACCGAGCATTCACTCCCATATAACAAAGTTGGTCTGAAAACACACATATGTAAAGATAGTTTCATCCAGGAGCTGACTTCATTCTTCCAGAATACTGCTGATTGCAACTGTAAGCAGATTGTGTTAGCTTGATTCAAGATCACCAACTATTTTACCATCCTGGGAGCACACACATCTTAAATATTTGAAATTATCTACCTACTTGAACTTCATATCAACAATCTTGTATGTCTTACCTACTGACATCAGTTTAGTCTTAGAAAGACTAATTTTCAAACAATACTAATGTACCTATTTTCAAGTTCCAAGACAGTAGACTGAAGGCTTTAGGAAAAATCTGTCATTAAGTTGTAAGAATGTGCCAGATTTCTTACAAAATTTTCACCTTACTGAATCCCTTCCTGTCACTTTATACCTTTTAGCAGATGATCTATGTAAATTATGAACATGAAAGATTTAAAATACTAATATAAATGGTCCGTTATTGGACATTATAAATTTTCCAGCTAACTCATTCTTGGTCGCCAGCGTTTTGCCTTCATGTGCTAGGGTGGCTCATCAGTTGGTACCTAGCACACCTACCAATACGCTGGCTAGTGTATACCATGGAGGCCACTGTGTAGGCTGCTTGGAGCCACCGGCAGTGCCAATGCACTAAGAGACTTTGACTCATTAAAAAAATTGATGCCTGCTTGGCCATCAGATGATATAGATGTTGATTCCATTAGGGAATCTGAAATATTTGTCCCGAATGAGTAAATTTATAATACCAATATAAAAGGTCTGTTATTGGACATTATAAATTTTCCAGCTAACTCATTCCTGATTGCCAGCATTTCGCCCTCGTGTGCTAGGGTGGGCCTATCAGTTGGTACCGGTACCAATAACGTGAATAATGTTAGACTTTAAAATATGGGGAATATTGATTTATGATGTAGAAATCACTGATGAAGTGAGTTGGGGCTCCTGAAACATGTACGTGTGAAATAATTATACAAAATTAATAACTGATAATATATTGATATGGCAGACCAAACCATTGTCCATAGTATATTATGTGCTGGATGTCATTCATTGTTATTGGAAATAGTGGATACTTGTTGCCACTGGAACCTTGTAATGGAACACTTTAAAACATAATGGAACACTTTAGAACATTTATGAAAAGTATAACAGGTTATTTTTATGTTATGTAACACTTTAAAACATGTATTAGAAAAATCAATCAGTGAGAAATTGTTTTTTGCTACTGTTTGTTCTGTTGTAGCCCACTTAAGCGTAGGCCTTTTAAATAATTAACTATTATACTACCAAAGTGAGTATTTTTGCCTTGTTATTCTTAGAACACTTTCTAGAATGAAATGGTTTACCATTGAATTATTTGACTCCTTAAGATCTAAATGTGTAATTCAATATATCATATCGGATGAAACCTTTCTATGTTGGTGTTGGGCTGGAAATTCGACAGAATGGATCAAACATACCGTCACGAACATGAATTCGTGGCTATTAGAAATTGCTCTTCTTATTGTAAATTATTGAAGTGGAGGAAGACTCGCTCACCAGCCTAACACTTATTTATTCTATGTGGTGCAAATTAGCTTTAAAGGTTTCAAAACACTAAGATGACAGAAATCGTTCCTGCAGGAGGCTAATGTATTTGAGCACCTTTAATACCATCAGGGAGATAAAGGATTAACGTGCCAACTTGAAACCAGAAGACAAGCCCTCCACAACATGACTACTCAGACTACCATTTTTCCTGACAAGAGCTACAAAGCAAAGAGAGATGAAGAGAAACCCACTTCTTCAGCTTTCAGACATGCTGTACCAAATAAAAGGTCCATACCTGTAAACTCTGCATTTGTGTAATCGTAAAAAAATACTTTGTCAATTTGAGTTTAGTATACAAATATATAAATGCCTTAAGAATAGAGAGCAAGACACTCGCATACTTCCTGAACATCAGATAAAAGTAGAGTAATGTAACCAGTCAAACTCAGACGACTGCTAAGGGTTTAATTGTAATCACTATAAAGTTGTGGAGAATGATACTTACGTATGAAGTATTTGATGTTTCCTCAAAGCAGATTGGTTCCTCTTTGATCTTTATTTCCATGTCCATTTTAAGTGGCGTGTGAAGGTATAGACAGTTTTGGGATATAGATTACTTCCACAGTTTGCACTGAAACATGAGCAACAAACACTATTTTTGCTGTTTTGTAGTCAAGTCTGTAGTGTTAGGTGAATGTTGATATTGTGCTCATGGCGACAGTACCTCCAGTTTTACCTCAAAACTGAACCTCATGGATAAACATTTTCAATGAAAGAACATCCCACACCCACAGAATGGGATTAATTTGCACAGCCCTTGTGAAAAGCCTGTGACTATGCAACTTACACATCGCCCACTCCACTGGGAGTCTAATGACTGGTTTGATGTACCTTTTTCTTTTTTTTATGATTTGTTTACATCAAACTGACACAGATAGAACTTATGGCACTATGACTAGGAATGGGAAGCAAGTGAATGTGGCCTTGAGTAATATAGAGTCCCAGCATTTCTCTGGTTTGAAAATGGGAAAACACAGAAAACTATCTCTAGGGATGTGTCTTCTTCCCATTCCTAGCCCTTTCCTATGCCATCATTACTATAAGTCCTATCTGTGTCAGTGTAATGTAAAGCCAATTGTAACAAAAAAAAGGAAATTCTACAACCAAACCTTCCAAACTATTAGTTTCTTGCTCAACTTCCAGGGCAAATGATCCCCTTTTAGCCACTGTGAAGACACAATCCCCATGCCCTGTCCCTGCGCTAACTCTATTGGCCATGTACATTTTGCACTGCTCAATATAAACCTTACTCTCTTTTCACTAGAGTCCAGCGGTGATTTAGATACAATATAAAATTTGAAAGTCACTATTAGGAATGTTCTGATATGCTACATTCAGTTTAATTTTCAATCCACAAACCTTTGGATAGTAAGTGGTGAGCCCAGGCTTATTCACCACACTTACAAATTATGTAAATCATCCTGGATGTTAATGACAATTGTTGGTAAGCCCTGTGCCTTATGTATTTTAATAACCCAGATTATTACACTGATATAGCCGTAGACTTTCTATCAATGCACAGTACTCATCTGGGCTAGCAGCCCCTTTAGCAGCTACCATACAATAAGTTGTATTCAGTAGCAGTTTAGCCAGATTCCTTATTGATCAAACAAATTATCTGATAGAGGATAGCCAGGTACTCACTGGCAACTTTATCCAGAAAGTTGCAACCATTACTGATTATGCTACAATATATAGGTCTACTGTATGTCCATTACAACAAACAGTTCTGAACTGGCTTTGAACCCTTTGTTACAACAAATAGTTCCTTCGTTACAACATTTCCAAACTGACTATAAACTATTTTGTTACAACAATGAGTTCTGAACTGGCCATAAACTACTTTTATGCAACTTTCTATGAACTCCTTCAAAATTATCTTAATGAGCATACATGAATCAGAATGCTTCCAGAAGTGATTGTTAATAATGGTTTTTTGGAATCAGTAAATGGCATTTTTGAACTGTATCGACGCCATCTACGAATTGTTACAAAATGTTAAACAATGGATGATGGATGATCGATGACCTCACTATTCCAATGAGAAGTACTGTATCTAGTCACACCATTTACTGGTCAAATCAAATGTGCATGTATAGAACATGCAGTCCCTGGTATTGAATGCGCACTGCTGGCATTGGCTCTGAAATGGTTCTGAATGTAGTAGAAGAGCATGAATTGACAGCTCACAGTTCAGAAGCAGTTCTGAATTTCTGTTGGAAAAGCATGTACACAGGAACAAAAAAGTATTGGCACAGACACCTTTTCGCATATAATATAACAGTATAAATGCTAGGAACATTATAAGTATAACATTAACCTTACTCAATAAAGGAAAGAATTGGTATATTAAACCATTTCCTAAACACAACATAAACACATGCAATCTGTTAAATTAGGGTCTTCTGCTGCTCAAAAAAGTTTGGCACACTGTACGTCGTTTGTTACTTAGCTTTACGGACAGCGCCACGTGTACCAGATTTGTGCAATCGATGTTGTCAAACAATTCAGTCGCTTGCCTGACGCCCGTGCATGGGTCATTCAGTTGTTGATGAATCCGAAGGCGAAGGAGCATTACCTGTTTTCCGCACCAAGGTGGTTTTCTTGCACTTGGAGGGTAAAAGTTACCACGAAATTGGTAAAGAACTTTCTGTTACTTATTCAACAGTGCGGGCAATCATCAAGAAGTTTCAAGAGACTGGTACAACCGACAATAAACGCAGATCTGGACGTCCAAGAGTTCTTATAAGTAGGGAGCGTCAAAGCATAGTTCGTCTTGCGCTAAAAGAGTCCTTTAAAATGCAGGGTCAATTGTATCGGACCTCCAGTCCACGTCCAACAAACAGGTCAGTGCTCAAACTATTGGGAATGTTTTGTACGCAGCTGATATTCATGGGAGATCTCCGAGGAAGAAACCATTTATTTTGGAAGTTAACTGAAGAGAACACTTCCAGTTCGCCAAAGATTATGTCAGTAAATCGATTGAATTTTGGAATACTGTGATATTTTCTGGCGAATCCAAGTTGAACTTCTTTGGATCTGATAGAAATGTAAGAGTGTGGTGCAAACGAAATACAGAGCTCCAATTACAACATGTCCTACCTACACTAAAACATGGGGGAGGAAGCATAATGGTTTGGGGATGCATGGGAACTTCTGGTGTTGGTGACTTGGCAATTATTTAAGGTGTCATGGATCATCGTAAATATACCGATGTGTTGCAAAGCCACTTATGCAGCAGTGCACAGAAACTGGGTTTGATGGCAACTTTTACCTTCAACCCGAAACATACGGCTCTGTGAATGCGGGAGTGGTTACTATATAATGCAACAAGAAGAGTTTTCGCTCCACATAGAGCCCTGATCTTAACCCAATAGAGCATCTTTGGGCTCACTTGGAGACAAAAGTTTGAAAATGTCATTCTACAGGGAAGCGCGAGTTTCAGACGGTGTTGTTGGAGCAATGGTCAACGATCTCAGGAGAGATAACTCGCAACATGGTTCCCTCCATGCCAAGACGTCTACAAGCTGTCATCAGTGCCAACGGTAGCCACACAGGCTACTAGACTTGAATTACGTGAATTCCAGAGACTTTAATTTCATTTGTGTATAGGTGTGTCAATACTTTTTGATGTGTAGAGCAACTGATTTTGTTTCGTAAACTATTATTTTTGTTATGAAAAACCAATTATACCCGAGGAAGCTTATATTTACTACTCTACATTTCAATCTTGGCATCACCTTTATTTATGTGGAATGTATATATAATGGTAGGTGTGCCAATACTTTTTGGTGCCAGTGTATACTACTGCTCATGAGCAGACTATTCAGAATCAATTCGGTACCATGTAGGAACAAATTTGCATGTATTATCACTAAGAATGGTAGCTCAGATATATTTAATGTAAACAGCTCACAGTCGGCTGAAAAACAGATTTAACTGCCGCTGATCTTTTATGTTTAAATACGAACTGAACAATAAAGTTTACCTTATTTCCTATCACGTAAAGTACGGTATAAAGTTCCTTATGGGGATGTACAAGAATGAGATTCCTTTGGACACGGTGTAAAGCGTATGAAACTGCAATTAAATACTAGGTACTGACCCACACAACCGCACACACACTCACTCACCTATGCCTCACACACACTCTGCTACCGTAGACACGCACACGCACACGCACATACGCACACACATACATACGCACACACGCACGCATACACATACCAACAGGTCCGTGAATACTTACCAACTTACCTCATGAGGCCGTGGACGGGCTGGAACAGACTAAAACAGTCTGGAGCTGGACTCGAACCAAATTAGACAAAAGGGAGGAGCGGGAAACGGAAAGAACCCAGAACCCTTCCCGATAAATGAAAGAACGGGGTCAAAATGCATGGGGGTTTATTAAAGAAAATAAAGCAAGATAAGGCAATAAGAAAAATCAAGTTTGAAACATTACTCACGGAGATATGCGTAGAAACTTATCGTGTAGGTTATTCATCCAATCATATCAAGAGGCAGATTGAAAACATATCATACATTGCCACACAAGCCTCTTACAATCACAAAACTTGTAACGTACGATTTACTTCCTCCACATAACTTCATACACGCGACGTATGACACATTCGTCCTCGCAATGAACTAATATCAGTGGGCATACATCGAAAGAACTTACACGCACATAAAAAAAAACATTCACGTTATATCTCACACATCTCCATGTATATGGACCAGCATCCCAGAGAAGAGATCCATTACGCAACCATCCCCCATTTGAAAAGCGCAGCATCCCAAAAAAAATCAAAGAATAAAAATGGCTGCCATAGTTACGAGGCGAGTAAACAATTCTAACAATGAAAGAAGACTCATGCAAATGGAAACAATAAACGTAAATATATAATTGGGCCAACAAATAACCCGAAGAATGTAAATAAAACTTAAAAAATAACACTGTAAGAAAAGGAGAATGCTGTTAATTCAGGCAGGCATACAGCACAACCACACGTGCACACACACCATAGAGACCCGAAAGAAATGCATACAGGTAGAATAATCAGTTTTGTCCAGACACATAACGAACACAGAGAGATCCGCATAGCAAGACAAGTGCTTTCATGGACTCATGAGCTCAATACAAGATGCGTAATATAACAAAGGATTGCCGCATCAAGGCAAGGCATATCCCCACTTAAATCACAGTAGCATCATCGTAACCAATCACGCCCACAACGTATTCATATTGCCTCGCCACGGACGAACATGAATATCAGTCATAGCGTCAAAACACAACGTCACGCATCAAGAGCTCGGCCATGAGAGAAATCGACGAATAAATAAAAGGCAGTAGGTCTCAAACTTCAGATCACATACACGCCAAACAAACATACAACCGACCAAAACCATCCTCCGTTCTTGCAGGTTTATGTCACACAAAAAGAGCACACAAATACAATGGAAACTAAAAGTAAGGTGAAATGCAAAATTAACAGTAAAATATATACGACTAATATGCCCACGCAACTATAGCAAGCCAAAAACAAACGTTACCTTAATAGTCAGGCGTTGCTCAGAACTTTAGATAGTCACAAAATAGCGACTCACATAAAGAGTCGGGCATTCAAGCGGATAAATCCACTGCAGGAAAAGCAGACGACACAGGTTAAAGATCTCGTATCTCAAGATGCACATTATTACATCGGCCGCCATGATGGCTACAACCGTCATGCGAACTTGTTTCAAAGAAGGCGAGCACAAGACTAACGAAGAGGGCACTTCGGCTGATGTCAAGGAGAAAACGGGTCATACGTCACGTCCAGGGAATAGATCGACCAAAAGGTCGATAGCGGTCAAATAATGTATTACATACAGAGGAGTGCGCCACCAAGGGAAACTTGGTGCGGCACAGTACACAGAAAAATTGCAACTAATTATTAAATCTTCCTACTTGAAAACAAACTACTCTGCGGCGTCTTTTTACAAAACCATCAATAACTTCATCATAGAAAGAGGACTGTAATCTAACTTTTGCAAGCAATCCTTTTTCAATCGACAACATAGCTAATGATGATAGCCTCTCCTGACCTTGAATCGATCTGCAATATGTATTAATGCGTCTCGGTGTTGAAAAAGTACGTTCTGAAGAGGATGTAGTAGCAGGAATTGTTGCTACAAGTTTGATGAGCTTGAAAATTTCTAGCATACCCATGTATATGCATAATCTGCATTACGTCTGAAACACTCTTCTCTTTAAAATCAGAAGATGAATACATCACACTTAATTCGGTTTTAAAACGAACAATGTCGAAAAATAACCCGTAGATTTTTGCTTCGGCAGTAACATCACTGTCTGGAAAACTATTTCTCTGCTTCTCAAACAAATCACAATCCAACAGCGAGAAGAACACAAATGTCTTTATGCATTTAAAACGCTCTCCCTTTTGGACAAGTACATTGTCAATTATTTCATTGAATAGACGTTTGTATTTTTTTTCTGGTTCATCACTAATTCTTGGACTTCTAGAGCACGGCTGTCCTACATAAACATCAATTTCAGTATCAACATGTTCATACAAACTATTAAAATCTTCATCTCTCATAGACTGGCTATTTAAAATGAGCTCCTCAACCTTCTTGCCACGGTACTGAATATCCAGACTTTTGTTTGTAAAATATTGAACACAGTATCGGAGAATGAAAAATCTTGGAGAACACTACCAGCAGAAATCTAGTGTTGAACTTAAGTAAGAAGAACAAAAATCCCTGTGCTTTCCATGTAGTGTCTTCAGCGCAGTAGTCTGAAGTGTTCTGTACATGTTGAAATAATTTCACCAGCGTATCATAATATTCCTTCACAGTATTAATAAGACGTGATGCAAAATTCAATCTCGTTGGTGCTACTGTTGGCAACTTTTTCTGAACAAAATCTCGAAGAGCAGCTGTTCTCTTTGTAGACTTTGAAAAAAAACAGCAAGTCCTGACATTGTTTGGAAGAAAATTGTACATTATTTGATTTTTGAAGCAGGCTGCTGTAGTGTTAAATTCAATAGGTGGCTATAACAATACACAAATGTCGCATATGTATACTGGTCTAGAAGTAGTGTATTAAGCCCATTCACATGACCGGCTAAGACAGTAGCACGATCATATGTTTGAGCCACTATCTTTTCCTCACAACTGAACTCTTTTAAAATAGCACGAATATGATTTAAGATGGCTCCAGCAGTGCGATCTTTACTAACGTCAACAAAACCAAGAAACCTCTCTTGAGCTTCACCACTTTCATCTACAAAATGGAGTAAAGTAGAGAGTTGTGACTTATTAATAATATCGGACGTTTCGTCCAACATTATTGCCACAAAAGTTGCTTGTTTAAGCTCCTCCTTTATTCTTCTCAAATTACTGAATTTATTTCTGCTATTAAATCATTTTGGATTGCAGACGACGTCGCTCTAGAAATGGTGGAGTCTTTCAGATGAGCTGCCAGAAGAGGATCATATTCACTTAATATATGTAGAAGTTCGACTTAATTCCCCCTGTTTAAGGAAGTTGCAGACTTGTCATATCCGCAAAATGGTAGTTCCTATTTTGTTAAAAAACACACTGTATCGATCAGTCGTTTAAGTATGTCACGTTTTTTCTTTACCTTTTCATTATGAAGTTGGTCACTGATGCGTTTCTTTTGATCCAGCAGGTGGTCCTTGTACGCCAAAAACCTATTCAACTACAAGAAACACTTCATATGGTTTGCAGATTTCTCATGTCTTGTAATGGACAGTGTCAAGGTGTTCAAATTGTCAAAGCCACTTTTACACCGTACACCGTTATCAGCAGAGAATAGTAAACACGGCCAGCAAAACAGTCTATTCAGTTTCTTCGACCCTGCCAGCCAGTGCGTATTATTATATTGGGATACAGAGAACGAACGTACACATTCTCCATTTTTCTCCCTGTGCTGTGTCTTTAAATCTGGCAGCGCCGGACAGGGCCTGCCATTCTTAATAATGTCTGTTTTCTCTTGGATAGTCCTCAGAGAAAATGGATTTGATAACAAGCTGTCAATAATGCACGGTTCGGACCCCATTACAGCACTTCAAATCATTCAGAATAGATGATCAGGAACTTACAGTACATTACTCACTGACACAACAGACTAGATCTGTAGCTCTCAGACCAGAGTGACAGCTTGCAACCGGCCTTGGAGAGAAGACACCTGCGCGCTCATATATTTCTTGCTGTGTCGACAGCTCCGCTGGAGTTCCTAAGACACAAGCAAGTCTCGCTGGACTCGCCAAGATATATGAAACATGCGATTTGTATAATGCAGACCTATTACAGATACGGTACATACTGCGCTTGCGGAGATATCGCCCCTGATCAGCAGCATTAGTTATTAAGATGGTAATAAGTTCGATTTCCAAATATTTTGTACGGCAACAAAGTACTGCATTAGAAAAGGAAGAAAATATTAATGTAACTGCGTAATAGTGCTTTACTGGGATGGCTGAATCGCCTATTAAAGGGAACAGCAGAAAACAGGCAGAAGAGGATAACAGTAACAATGATGTATGAAAACAATGACGAGTACTCGTATCTCATGTTGGAGGATTTAGTAGACACATGATGCCTATATGCTTGGAATTTCACTTGAGTTTATAAACTGAGGAACACTATCTTAGATAAACTTGTGGACCAAGGCGTCAGCACGCTCACAACAGACGGTGCAGCCTTGGATGTCCGTTTCTGGCCGCCACCTGAAAGGACCCGCCTCCTTTGCTTGATTTTTTTACAATTGTCTTTAAGTCGCACCGACACAGACAGGTCTTATGACGACTATGGGATAGAAAAGACCTGGGAGTGGGAAAGAAGTGGCCGTGGTCTTAATTAAAGTACGGCCCCAGGATTTGCCTGGTGTGAAATTGGGAAACCATGGAAAACCACCTTCAAGGCTGCCGACAGTTGGTTTCGAACCCACCATGCCCCGGATGCAAGCTCACAACTGCGCGACCCTAACCGCACGGCCAACTCACCCGGTCTGAAATGGTTCATCAATATACTTATCATATTCTACTATCGAGGCTGCCAGCGGCGTAACGGGGTTTGTACAATGCTTAACAATGGAGTCGAACTCTCCCCAGAATTAATCTTCGTCCGAGTTCCCTACATGTTGTTGCTCCTCTGATTCCCTTGGTAAATCATCGCATGAAATACTCACAGATGCAGGTTTCTGGACAAGCGATTGTTTCACCTTATTGTACGCTGCAGTAGACAGGAAAGCTTACTTCTTTAATCTGGGATCCAGCAAGGTGGCTTCAGCTAAAATTGTCATTAATATAAGCAAGTAATTCAAACTGAAGAATACCGGGGACACATGCCCTTATGCTTGACGACTATGACATCGTACGTGTATTGTATCTCTAACCTCTACATCATCCGTTCGCGAAGGCTCAGTGGAAGCTTATTTAGATGTCGACCCTGGTAAACAGATATGGTGGGCGTAATAATAAAACTGGTGAGTGTGCTGGTGACGGGAGAGAATGACATCCTGGGGTTTGGTCGATCTGTACAGTATGATTGTCGACCGTCTCGTCATTAAACCGAATGATACGGGCAACACTGAAAAAGAGGGGAGGAAAGAGAGAGAGAGAGAGAGAGAGAGAGAGAGGTGGAATCCGACTTGAAATAAGTTCTGCTTTATCAGATTATAATTAGGTAATTTTTTTTAATTTGCTTGAATATTGGCTTTTCAAAACGAGTTTTCCATTTGTTTTAGGTCGCACCGACGCAGATACGTCTTATGGCGACGATGAGATAAGAAAGATCTAGGAGTATAAAGGAAGCGGCCGTGGCCTTAATTAATGTTCAGCTCCAGCATTTACTGGAGTGAAAATGGTAAACCACGGAAGATCATCTTCAGTGGTTCGAATCCACTAGCTCCCGGATGCAAGCTCACAGCTGCCTTATATGTGCTGCTATGAATGGCTTAATACGTTTGTACCTTTTGGACATAATCTCAAATAACTCACCTTCCGTAATTTATTCATTTTCTGAGGTATCAAATATTCAGATGTGATAAGTTATTCACTTGTTGATCTCTCGCGGACAGTGAATATAATTTGGTTCGTAATCCATATCAGCATAGCATTTCATCTGCACGTTGACATTAGTGGCATCCGGCAACAGTTTGTCTGCAGTTAGGCGAGGTAATGACAGTTCGACTGGTAGACAACCACACATCAACACGGGGCCCTTACCGTGCGCTCGAAAGTATCCCTGTCATTCTCTAATCAACGTGGATACTGCAGGCGGATACATGATGTTGTATTTTTACATCATTTTCGATTCCCTCGATGACGGCATAAATACTGGAATATACTTTGATGATGCAACATTATGGGACGTGCCGATGGTTTCCATCCCCTCCCTCAGTTTTAGGCCTGTTTACTATCCGTGAGCTCACGAAATTTCAAAATACGTTACTTACTCATTTATAATTATTTTGTATATCCCACTCATTTATAATTTTTGGTAAAATCCAGTATTACAAATTACGTTGCTTGACAAAATTTAATAAATTAATTTCAGTTAGAGATTCAGTATACTTTACTGTTGCTAGTGACTGGTTAATAAACTTTTCATGCATCTATGGGTCTTTGGAATCGTTCTCCGTCCGGCTCGAACAAGTCGCGAAAAAACCGGAAAGAAAGCGTGAACGAATCGTAAGAATCGATTCGTAATGTAAGAATGAATCGTTAGAATCGATTCCTGAAAAAGAATCGTATTGACCAACTCTAACGCTTCGAATCGCGAGAATCGGTTCCTACGACTCCGAGGTCGCACTCAATGTCACATGCGAGTAATCGCTTCCCGATGACGTCACCAGAGTGTGCTGGGCGTACACACTAGAGTGAGTGTTCCGTATATAAGTGGGGCAAATTCGAACGTGCAATATTTACTATTTCCTTTGTATGTAGTGAAATGTCTTATAGTTGTCATGAACGAATTATGCCACCTAATAATGAAATAACAATTTATCCTGGTTGTCTGACACTGGTTGTAGCAATCGACATTGTTATTTATGCTTATACTGTATTTTTCTCATGTGGTTTTCGAATATCGGTAGTGTAAACGTATAAAGTCTGTCGAATTAAGTCGCATTTTTAATAAGTACACAACTTGTTTCATAGCACACCTGTCTTCCGTTACATTTAATCTGCAATGAACATTTTGTGCTACCGTCCGACTCATTGGCCGAATGGTCAGCGTTGAGGCATTCGGTTCCGAGGGTACTGGGTCCCATTTCCGGCCGCGTGGGTTATTTTAATCACCTCTGATTAGTTCTTTTGGCCCCGGGACTGGGTGTTTTTGTTTGTCATAACATTTTCCTCTTCATATTGAGACAACACACTGCACTACCAACCACCACAGGATCACGCTATGGTGATTACATCCCTTCACATAGGGTTGGAGTCAGGAAGGACATCCGGTTGTAAAACAGAGCCAAATGAACACGTGCGATACAGTTTGAACCCGCGACACCACAGATGTGAGAAAAGTGGTAGAAAAAGAAGGAGAACATTTTACACTACTGCTAAATATTATTATGGGAAACTGTCAGAATTTCTATTTTTTTCATCAACTGAGCTCGATAGCTGCTGTCGCTTAAGTGCGGCCAGTATCCAGTATTCGGGAGATAGTAGGTTCGAACCCCACTATCGGCAGCCCTGAAAATGGTTTTCCGTGGTTTCCCATTTTCACACCAGGCAAATGCTGGGGCTGTACATTAATTAAGGCCACGGCCGCTTCCTTCCCATTCCTAACTATTTCCAGTCCCATCATTGCCATAAGACCTATCTGTGTCGGTGCGACGTAAAGCAACTAGCAAAAAAAAAATTTTTTTTTCATCACTGCTTAACATTATTTTAAGGTTAAGTTTTAATATTCCACCTTTACAATACCATAAGTTTATTGTTTGTTTATTTAAACAACATTATTAAATGATACGGGACATGGTTCGTCTACCTTGTAGACATCATCAGCCGAAAGATATTCAGCTTTTGCCGACGCACCTGATTGCTGCATATCAACGGCAAACTCAAGAAGAATTTAAGTTTTTTTTTTCATCAACAAGGTTTGAATGTTTGTACTTGGAACAATCTGGAACTTCCTCGCTATTTTGATTGACGTGTTCGACAACCGATTTATTTTATTGTGTTTGTTCTGTCCTTGTCCTTTTTTAAAGCTTTTTCTTGAATATCTTACGGCTGATGATGTCTACAAGTTAGACGAAACATGTCCCGTATTATTTAATAATGTTGTTTAAATAAATAAACAATAAACTTATGGTATTGTAAAGGTGGAATATTAAAACTTAACCTTAAATTATACGTACGACAATACGGACTTTACGATGAAATTTATTTTATGTAATGCTTAACATTAGTTAAGGTTGTCTCTTTAGTACAATTACATTTTGAAATAGTACTTTTATATTATGTCATAATACGCGTACAATTTGTTTAGTTTCAAACAAAGAATCATATTTTCTGATCAAATTACAGTCGCATTAGAGTATATAACTCCAGGACACTACTGTAGAGTGAAAGCAGGCATGGCTTCTAAAGTGACCTGGTTTTAAACCAAAACGAACTCACATTACAGAACACATTCGTGCTGCACGGGTTTACGTATCTGCATCATAGATGGTGCTACTAGTTCCTCGGAATTGATTCCGGAATCGGGTACCCGATTGCCCAGGCACATGGAATCGACTCTTCGTGATTCCGGTCGCAACCCATCACTACCTCCGAGTGATTAAACTTGTTGTAGCAAGTGAAGCGCTCCACCGGTATTCTCCGGTACTACTGCGGAGGAAACGGAGCGAACGTGTTCTGTTCATTCAGACTAAACACTCCTCCCTGTCAGTTGCTGCGTGTGACGGGTGAACTTTCCGGCACTGTGTAGCTAATGCCAACAAAACCATCAGTTGTTTGGAACTCTTCGATGGAGAGGGCGATCAGAAGAAATCTGCCGAGTGAAAATTATGTGCTCGTAGTTCTTCAACGGGAGGCACATATAATTTATTAGATCATTTAAAGAGGAGACATAAGCCAGCACCTCGTAGAGAACAAGGCCTGGCAATACGATTCGTGACGTCACGCGCGTGGGCGTAGCGCGAGTGGATAGTAGATGAAGCTAATTCCTTACGAGTGTGAATAGGTTACAACGCCGGAAGAGGAAATTCATAACTGAATTTGCAATTGCTCAAACAAGAATGTTTACTATTAAAGGAACTTGATTTATAGATTGATTGATTGATTGATTGATTGATTTCAGAGTTTACACATTCCTTTTCAATGGAATTCATAGAGGTTCATCAACTCTTTAATTAATAATAGTAATGTACTCTAAAAATGAGAAAGCCTCCGCCCCTCAGCTGACCTTAACACAAAAATGAAGATTTGGGATAGGCTCTTCCTTGATTAAAATGAGTTAAACACAATGTTCCTTTTCAATGCAGTTCCAGTCTTGTTTTACAGATATTAAAATTAATTTTTCTTTAAATTCCTGGAAGTTCTTGACAGAAACAGTACTGACATGATCTTGATGGGTCTCTAAATTTTTGAGCAAGAGCCTTGACCAAACTTTCATTGTCTACTCGAAAACGCCTATAATCTGGAGCTTCTCAGTGGGCAGATGTGGTGTTAGACAAGTACTCTGGGCAGTTTGGAAACTGAGAAGGAACAGCTCCTAAAACGTTTAGACCAAATTAGAATGCACTCACCTAGATATAAATGCACTCATCTATTAATTTATGGTACCGCGTACTTCACAGGACTATGTCATGTCTTAGATATATCCGCTTGATTTTAATATAAAATGAATAGCACACACGGATACAGAGAAAATCACTGAGTGAATGTAATTTACAATAATTATATAGAACCTAACATATCTTCCATGAACGCAATAATATTGCTGTCTAGCCTGAATTTAAAATATTAACCCACACTAAGAGGTATATTCCCTCATGTGATATAATAATTAGAACTGGCTCACTTGCAGTTAAGGCTCCAGCAGAGTAAGAATACTTGAAAGCCTATAGCTCACATGCTTTCATAATGTATAACTTTTGCCAGGATACCACTATACCGACAACAGAAGTCTTATAAATTAATGTCAATACTCAGCACATGCCAAACTGAATGCCATAACTGGTAAATTGAATACAGCAAATGCTTAAATCAGTAAAGAGTAAATCACCCCGACAAAATCGACTGTTTCATTTATAAATAGCTAATATATTAGAGACCTATCCATAAACCCTTCACAAGCCTTGGATGAGATAAAGGTGCAGTCAATAATTTCCCATTTCTCTCATCACACATGCTGGTCGTCCATCCAACCTCACGAGTTATGAAATGAAGGTCGCACATCTACAACACAGGGATCAATTTGAAGGACCATTCCACAACTTATGTCATTGAATCATTGATGGCTGGTAGCTTGGGTAGCAGTAAGCCTAATAGAAGATGACTGGCGTAGTAAGATGGCTCTGTGCGCTTGCTTTGTTTGTGCTTAGTTCCTTCGAGCATACAGACAGATATGTTTCTACCGGCCAAGCCTGGCAGCAACATGAAGCTCTGAGCGCAAAACAAGGCGGTCTTCCATAAGAAGAGCATTACGGAGTGTTCTTAATCCCGGTTTAAGCGTGCTCCTCGTGATTCATTGATTTAAACCATTCAAGATGGAGACAAATGCTATTACAATGGAATATTTCCTTTCCTTTTTGTGTGAAAAGTGTTATCATTATATATGTGTAATATTTGGATGTGTTTACGTATCAGTTAAGCGTCACGGTGGCATGATTAGGCCTTACGTGGTTAACACTATAATTACCACTTTTCTGTAGACTAAAACGACGCACTATGAACTCTATGCTGTAAGCCACACATTCACAAAGGAATTAAGATGAAACACATCACTAGTTTAGATACTTCACTCGCTGAATTGATACCACATGTTACTTCTGCATGTTAGAAACAAGGGAGCCATGCTTGTACTGCTACAGTCCGCCTCTGTTGTGTAGTGGTTAGTGTGATTAGCTGCCACCCCAGGAGGCCCGAGTTCGATTCCCAGCTCTGCCACGAAATTTGAAAAGTGGTACGAGGGGTGGAACGGGGTCCACTCAGCCTCGGGAGGTCAACTGAGTAGAGGTGGGTTCGATTCCCATCTCAGCCATCCTCGAAGTGGTTTTCCGTGGTTTCCCACTTCTCCTCCGGGGAGGTACCTAACTTAAGGCGACGGCTGCTTTCTTCCCCCTTCCAATCATCCCATCACCCTCCACCATCCCCCACACTCATTTTATTGCTATCCCGGAGATTTACCTGCCTCAGAATGACGTGTCAGTGTTCCCAATGTCCCCGTGCTTTGAGTGAACACGTCCCTATAGTTTTAATTATTCCAATGCACCATTAATTGCGATTTGAAATTGATTATGTTATTATTGCTTCCCCATAAGGAGAGCTCTAGGATGGGTACACCAACATGGCGGACGGCGCACTCAACTTGGCGTACTTTCTCCTGCAGCGGAGAGCTGCCATCAGCGATCCATGTATAGAGATCAGTGCACTGAATGTATGAAATCAGATATAACACACTAATAAATAAGACTTACCTTTGCATTTTTGGAAGGAACGAAATCATCTCGGCGAATGACTCTTAACCACTTAGCACTCTCCGAGTCGTCAGTTGAAAACGAGGAAACAACTCACTTTAGGGCCAGTGCGATAATTGCCGTTACAATCTGGAACACTGGAATTCTGAGGCACCGTTATTCATAATTTGAAAAACAGTGATCGCAATTCACAGCAACACACCTTTAAAAGTAACAACAGTTCTAACTCCACGTGGCGGCCATGCCGGCACTTTAAACACAATTTATTAATATTAACAATTTATAAGTAATAACACCTTTAACTGAACTCACACTAATATGAATATTAAGCGAGTGTTAACACACAAGACTCGATTAAGATTAATACAATAGATGAAAAACACTCATAACAGGGAAGCGCGTCCTAACAGCGGCACCAAGCTGAGATACTGGCATGGGCCCACACGCACATACGTCATCAGTTACTCTCAATCGTGTTGCCAGGCCTTGTTCTCTAGGAGGTGCTGTATATGCAGTGTTTGGAACCAAAGTAGTGAAGTGTACGCCCCAGGGAGTGAAGAGCATAAGCGCTTGAATCCGAATTTGGCTCTGTTTGTTATATGCAACCGCTCGTCTTTGTCCGGGATGAAGGCTTCAGGAAGTTTGTTATCGATTTAAATCCGAGGTATGAACTATCACGTCGCCGAACTCTGCCTGAGATAGATGGAAAATGAACTCATATTACAATTAATTGCCAGCGATTTCTGTGATCGAAACCTAGGTTATATTTATTTTTTCTTAGGGAATTCTAGGCGAAATACAAGACGAAGTACGCAATAAGCTGAACGTCCAATGCAGCAACAAAACAGGTCACTTTAACAACTGACTGACTCTTTAACATCCAATAGACAACACCCGTACATAACTGTGAGTGCCTAATTTATATCAAAGGCGTCAGGTGCACTGATGTTCGCATGTCTGGCAACGGAAATTGTGGAAGGAAGTTATACCCCGGAGCATATCGCTAGCCGCTTGTCAAAAATCATCAATTCTTGGCAGATGTCTGGTAAAGTGCCAGCAATTACTACAGATAACGCATCAAATATGGTAGCTGCGGAACGAAAGCTAAATATCAGCCATGTTCCCTGTGTAGCGCACACAATTAATTAGGCCATAAGTGATGTTGTAAAGAGAACGTTCCCTTTTCGTACGTTTTTGGATACTTGCACAAATATTGTCACTTATTTCAAGCAAGTGTGTCACAAGAAATGTAAAAGTAAGGTTAGTGTTGTAAGTTTTGAAATGTTAAACTCAAGGTATTGCTAAACTCTGGCTTATAATAATACATTAGCTCCAGGCCTGCTGCTAGTGTTTGTTTCCTAATTTGTCTTGTAGGCAAAGTACTCTTGCAAACCATAAATTACAACTTCAACATTTAGAGTCCGGTAAGCCGCCACTCCGGCATATTCAGTACTGTTCGACCGATGGAACAACCAGCTTGCCATGATGCGCCGTCTCCGCGAGATAAAGGACCAACTCATAGTGGCTCAGTCAGAACTTGTGAATGCGCCGCAATCACTAACATGTGAGAATTACAAATACAGAGTATTGTATTGAAAACACTGTATTTTTGTAACATTTGAATACAATGTATCACCTCAACTTTTTCCAGCTGACGATAGGTTAACCTTAAAGGAGTGCCTAGCAATTTTAGACCAATTCGGAACGATGACTACCATGTTATCCGTAGAACTATGTACCACGTTTACTCACGTGATCCCTTTGGTGCAAAGGTTATTTATCTCTCTTTCTACGGAAGTAGAAAAACCAGCAACTACTGTGGGACGGATGGTCCAGGAAGCAAGTCTGGAAGCCGTAACAACGCGATTTTTTCCATATGAAACTCGTTCCGAGACAAGGGCGGGAACTTTTCTTGATCCTAGGTGCAAAAAGGATGGACATCGAATATCAGATCATGCAGAAAAAGCACGAAAACAGGTTAGTGTTACAATTTTTAATGCAACAAAAGCACGATGTGTTCACTCTCTATAGAGACTATCCCTTTCACAAAACCAAGCATGTAACAATTTTCAGGTTGAAGTCGAGCTAAGGACCACGATCCAAAGGCGTGGCAGGTTACAAGCAGCAGCAGAAAAATTCTACATCGTTGAAAGAAAAGCCTGCTGAAGGAAGAAACGAAGGCAGACGTAAACTATTAGCGTTTTGGGATGCAATGCTGGTCCAGAAGCGACGTGTTACGACGCCTACGTCGAATACCACCATACTACTAACGCAGTACGTGGAGCATAGGTTGACTGACCCTGTCAAGTACTGGGCTCAAATGGCGAACCAATCTGATCCACTTGATGAAATAGCTGGATACTACCTTTGTATTCAGCTACCTCTGTCCCAGCGGAGAGAATGTTTTCTGTTGCCGGACAAATAATCACAGCAAGAAGAAATGCTTTATAGCCAGGAGGAAACACTTTGCTTTTCTTACATGGAAACTCCAAATAATTCTTCAAGTAACGTACGTAAACTTCGCTTCTTCTTGACTGAAACGTTATTTATTTATTTATTTACTTATTTATTTATTTGTTTATTTATTTATTTATGTATTTATTTATTTGCTGTATGGCTGTGGCTCCGAAATAATTGGTTGCATTTAATATCAGGCTGCCTTTTTATAACATACGTCGCTTTAATACACAAAAAATTATGAATTATTGTTACATTAAATTATGTATCGGTATTATATAAAAAACGGTAGGTTCTTCATTGAAAACAACACTACTACAACTGTTGCTTAAAAACTGCACCACACGTAACAATCCAACGGCTTGGTGCGTTGTCGCTCTACTTAAAGTAGGTGATACTAGAACAAACTACACCGCTCCTTTACTTGCATAACGGTATTAGCGAAGGAAGCGGAGACAACAGAGGCAATCGGAGACACCGATTCATGTTGCGCGAGCAACTTCTCCGCTCCTACCGCTCCTTTCCCAGCACCATCAGAAGCGTACACCACCAATTACCACTATGCTCATAGGCGCTCTAGAATACAAGTTGGCCGTTGCGCTTCATTATTGTTGTCAAACATGTGGTTGCACTTTCGATATGTCGATTGTCAATCAATTAATCAATCAATCACTACTGATCTGCAGTTAGGGCAGTAGTCCAGGTGGCAGATTGCCTACCGTTGTTTACCTGGCCTTTTCTTAAATGATTGCAGAGAAATTGGAAACTTATTGAACATCTCCCTTGATAAGTTACTCCAATTACATGTTACAAATTTCATGCTTGGTCCGTATTGAAATGTGCAAATACAATTGTATTAAATAGGTTGATCCTAATACATTTTAGTAATATTTTAAAACTGAAGTTCTTCCTATCCCTAACTCCGTTTGCTATAAACAAATATTTTCCCCAATTTGTCCTGTTGAATTCCAACATTATCTTTCCTACTTTTGAAGACACCACTGAAAGTTATCGACTAGTGTCATTCCACCCCATCTCTCCACTGACACCTCGGAACATACCAAATAATCAAGCAGCATGTCTCCTTTCTTCCAAGTTTTCTCTGCCCAAACTTTGTAACTTTGTATGTTATGACTGATATTATGATTTTGCCATTGTTGCAGTCACGGCCCATAGGCCTACTTATAGACATGATATAGACTTTTGCGCGCGGCATAACCCCATAAGTCTTTATCATGTCAATATTATAATTGGTGGTTTTGAAAGACTCATTTCTATGAAGAAACGTATCATCCTTTCATCTGATACCAGACTTACAAACCACACGTGGCGGTGTCACATAGTTGCGTATCGGAAGACTGTGTATTACATTCATGTGGCACTTCTCAATTCGTGTCCATTGCTGCGCCAAGTGATATGATATCATCAATATCTCCATCTTTCAGTTGACGAATGCAGTAGTGGTAGGGCAATGTATGTTATAAGTCACATGCGTCAGCATATTTCAGCTGAGTCAGCACCCGTGGTCAAGGACTCCAGCAACGGTCACTGACCCTATGACGTCGTGAACACGTGACCGTGATGTCACCAGCTCGTGGACTTGTTTTTAAACAAAAGCACGTGCTTTTGACAGCTGTCATCTTGAAAGAACCTAACCCAACATTTTTGGGCAAGAGACCGTCGCTAACCTCACTGCTGCTATCTTAACAGGTCCAAACCTCAATGCTGGTATCATAAACACATGGGCGCGGAATTAGAACAGCTGTCAAGAGGACAGCTGTCACATTGACGGAACCTAACCTCACTTTCCTGCATAAGGGAACGTCGCTAAACTCACTGATGCTACCTTGACAGACTCTAACCACACTGCTGCCATCTTAACAACATGGGGCGCGGAATTTAAACAGCTGTCAAGATGACAGCTGCCAGCTTGACAGGTCCTAACCACATGCGCTAGTTGGTGCGGATTTCGAACAGGTGCCTATCGCGGAGTCCCCTTCCCCTACACTGCCTTAGAGGGGCCTAACCTCAGAAGCGTATAGTTTTAAAGCTAGCTGACCTTCTCTACATGCACACTTCCCGACAGCATCTTGGAGAGGGCCTAGGAGGTCAACTCAATGCAATCTGTCTCCATCCGATAGTAACATAACCATGACGACGAGATCTTATGCTTAAGGCTTTACGTCCCCCCATCCGACAGACTGTCTGCGACGGGACTGACCACGTGGGATACTAAGATTATTCTGCTTTTAACACGCAGCGATGACGTCGGCATGATTATGCATGTTTAGGCTTGTCCGTTATCAAGGTCACTCTCTAGTAAACTCAAGCCTTTAGAGATAGTATGAGTGTGAATTTTTCTTTAGTCTCTGAGATACTGTGATACAGAGTACAGCAATTTATTCCATCATGACAAGAACATTAATAGTTGATGTACAAGGCTTCAAAGTAATCGGCAACTAATTTGCGTTTAAGGAGGTGACTGAGTTGGATTGCACTCTGTTGTGAGCGCCAATATTACGTCTGCAGTGGGAAGAAAAATAATACCTTATCGCTTTCTATCTTTGATCATGAACGCTTAGTTGTAAAGAGCAGATCTTGTTCTTTTTAATGGTTGTGAAAAGAAGGAATGGTTGCGTGAGTACCTACGATCAGCGTGTGTAATTATAGAGATGCATGAATCAAGATGTCTATCATTTAAAA
Organism: Anabrus simplex; assembly: GCF_040414725.1. Taxonomy (NCBI): domain Eukaryota; kingdom Metazoa; phylum Arthropoda; class Insecta; order Orthoptera; family Tettigoniidae; genus Anabrus; species Anabrus simplex. The sequence continues at coordinate 100,171,110 of NC_090274.1, read as the reverse complement.
CTCTTCAAAAGGAGGATAATGGACGAACAATTAAGCAGTCTTTGCGGCATGTGGGTATGCTCTTTGACTGGTTGTGTTGCAGTGCATAAAGGGATGTGAACAACATATGTATATTGCAGTGTCGAAATGACGTCAGTGTGAAAGAAACATTTGTAGAGTAAAGACACCATGTCATTTCTATCCGATACTAAGTGTAACGCAGTTGAAAGGGCAATCGTAAAGTTGTATGCAAGCAAAAAGAAAATAAGTACTTTTAATAAAGAAGAGTCGAATGCATTACCAAAGGCATTTTTGGTTAATACAGCTGCGAATGCTGTAAAGAAGATCTGGAATAAGGTGTCCCGTGAGTGGACTCAAGACATTGTTTTGTCAGAGCTTCAAGCGTGTAGTTTACATCATAAACAAGTGAGTTTTGAGCCACACGCTGCACGCACAAAATCCTGCTCACCGTGCATAATATAACAACATTAGCTAAGAACTGAGGCTGGGATCGCGAATTGGAAAGGCCACAAGCCTTGAGCTGGAGATGAGCCTCTCGGCAGAAAAATACCAAGGGACGAAATTTTAATTAAAATATCAAGAAATTCAACAAATAACAAGGAAACATTTATTGAATTAACAAAATGAAGAAACGGAGAAAGTAAATGAATTTGAACATAGAGAAAGATAATCAATATGAAAATTAAACATTCGCAATTCTCCTATTACTGAGATGTAGCAAGTGTCACTATGACGGTATACCACCATTCGGAATCGAATTATATTACAATCAGCTGAACCACACAAAAGCGTGCGATTACATCCAGATTATCCTCACACAAACACGACGCAACACACAGTTCATTATGGTGGTCCGATTTCACAACAGTTAATAAATTCATTTATTCAACTTATCTCCACGTCCGTATATGACATCTCTCTTCTTTTATCTCTCTTATTTGTACAAAAATCCGTCACCCCCCCCCCCCCGCCACAAATAAAACAATTACTCCTGCGCATCAAAGAGCAGACTAAAGGAAATGATTACTCGTAGAACTTGCGGAGTAGATTTAAAAGGAGCATGTACACGAACTACAAGAAAAAAGAATGGTGAAGGCCATTAGCTGACATAAATTGCCCTGAGTCCGCACTATCTTGGAGGTATTTCAAATTCATGCCACTCACAATAGATTTGTTCATGAAAGAACTACAATACCCAGTACCTAACAACGCGACACGCAAAAAAATTGGCAAAGGTTGCAGAGGAGGGAAGACCCCAAATGTTTTACACACATGCCTATCAGGCGCTAACGATGGGCAGTAGTATAATTGGACAGTTCAGCGGCCGCCTCCGCCTCCGGGCTACCAGAGGCCCCTTCCGCCTCCGCCTCACGGGTGAACCTCCCAGAGGCCTCCTCCGCCTCCGCCTCCCGAGGGGCCTTTCCAGAGGCCTCCTCCACCTCCCGCGGGAAATTTGAATTGGTAAACAAAGCCACGTGCTTTTTGACAGCTGTCATCGACAACAACGCATCGCTAACCTCACTGCTGCCATCTTGACGGGATTAAAACTCAGTGGTACCAACTTAACCTAACTAGCACGAGATTTGAATAGGTAAAGAAAGCCACGTGCTTTTTGACAGCCACGTGCTTTTTGACAGACAACAACACATCGCTAACCTCAGTACTGCCATCTTGACGGGCCTAAAACTCAGTAGTACCAACTTAACCTAACTAGCGCGAGATTTGAATCGGTAAACAAAGCCACGTGCTTTTTTGACAACCACGTGCTTTTTGACAGCTATCATCGACAACAACGCATCGCTAACTTCAGCGTTACCATCTTGACGGACCTAAACGTTAGTGGTACCAAATTAACCTAATTAGCGCGAGATTTGAATCGGTAAACAAATCCACGTGCTTTTTGACAGTTGACATCCGCCATCCTTTATCAACAGAGCACAGTGCTGCCCTCTTTAGCTACTTACCTTAGAAATGTGGTGGCGGATAATTTGAAAAATGCTTTCTGATAGCAGCCATCTTTAATCAACAGAGCACCGTGCTGCACTCTGGTGACAGACAATTCCACGTGACAGGAGCCATCTTTAATCAAGAGAGCACAGGGCTACACTCTATGTGGTGGCGGCAATTTGAAAAAATTTACATGCTCTTGTTTGGAAACAAAGCCACGTGCTTTTTTGACAGCTACCATCCGCCATCTTTAATTAAGAGAGCACCGTCCTGCACTGTCTAGTTGAAATGTGGTGGCTGCGATTTGAAATATTCAACGTGCTCTTGTTTGGAAACAATGCCACATGCTCATTTGACAGCTGCCATCCGCCATGTTCAATCAAGAGAGCTGCTGGGGCTGTACCTTAATTAAGGCCACGGCCGCTTCCTTCCAACTCCTAGGCCTTTCCTATCCCATCGTCGCCATAAGACCTATCTGTGTCGGTGCGACGTAAAGCCCCTAGCAAAAAAATAATCAAGAGAGCACAGTGCTGCACTCTCTAGTTGAAATGTGGTGGCGGTAATTTGAAAAATTCCACGTGCCCTTGTTTGGAAACAATGCCACATGCTTATTTGACAGCTGCCATCCGCCATCTTTAATCTATAGAGCACAGTGCTGCCCTCTTTAGCTGAAATGTGGTGGCGGATAATTTGAAAAATGCTTTTTGACAACAGCCATCTTTAATCCAGAGAGCACCGTGCTGCCCTCTTCAGCTAGATACCTGTGGTGGCAGGCAATTCCACGTGACAGCAGCCATCTTTAATCAAGAGAGCACCGTGCTGCCCTCTTTGTGGCGGTGGCAAATTCCACGTGCTTTACAAACTCACGTGCTTTTTTCTGACAGCTGTCATCCGCCATCTTGCATCACAAACCTCAGTGCTGCACTCTTTACCTAGATACCTTTGAAATGTGGTGGCGGCAATTTGAAAAATTCTATGTGCTCTTGTTTGGAAACAAAGCCACGTGCTTTTTTGAAAGCTATCATCCGCCATCTTTAATCAATAGAGGACTGTGCTGCTATCATGCGGGCAATTTCGTCAGCTGTCATTCGCCATCTTTAATTCACAGAGCACCGTGCTGCCCTCTGTAGTAGTGGGCAATTTGAAAAGTTCTGCTAGCTGTCATCCGCCATCTTTAATCAAGAGAGCACCGTGCTGCCATCTTTAGCTAGATACCTTTGAAATGTGGTGGCGACAAATTGAAAAATTCTACGAGCTCTTGTTTAGTAAACAAACTCACGCGCTTTTTGTCACCTGTCATCCACCATCTTACATCGCAAACCTCAGTGCTACACTCTTTAGTTGAAATACGGTGGCGGATAATTTAAAAAGAAAAATTCTACAGCAGCCATCTCTCGACGCTAATTGCACAAGATGGTGGCTATACATGACACCTTAAAGGTGCTTATGCAAGATGGCCGCTATACATAGGTTCTTATGAGACGCCCTTGGGATGCTTGCGCATGATGGTGGTCATACAAGGCACCTTATGAGGCGCCCTAGGGATGCTTGCGCTAGATGGCGGTTGCTCTTATGAAGCGGCTTAAGGGTCCTTGCACAAGGTGACTAGAGACGCCCTAAGGATGCTTGCGCAAGATGGCGGACGCAAGATGGCGGCTGTACACGACTCCTTATGAGACGCCTTAAGGGTGCTTGCGCAAGATGGCTGCTGCTCTTAGCTTAGAGGCTAACGTGTCGTGCAAGTTCGATTCATTAAATTTAGGGCTTAAATGCAAAATGTTAAATATCTCGAAAACGGTGCATCGTACAGCAAAACGGACAAACTTTTTCTGCCCAATACCTCGGTTCGCAGTATGAGGAACAAGAAAAACATAGTCTAATGATGAGATCAACGGTTCGGTTCCTACTTAGGTCCTTTGGGATTTGCTCTGTTTTAGCTTGTATTGAAGCGAGTCTTCGTAACATGATCAGGTCTAGCTATGGTAGAGAGTATAACGTACCGTGCTGGTTCGATTCATTAAATTTGTGGCTTAAATGCAAAATGTTAAATATCTCGAAAACGGTGCATGGTAGAGCAAAACGGATAAAATTTTTCCGCCCAAGACCTAGGTTCGCAGTATCAGGAACAGGAGGAACATAGTCTAATGATGAGATCGACGGTTCGTTTCCTACTTAGGCCCTTTGGCATTTGCTCTTTTTTAGCTTGTATTGAAGCAAGTCTTCGTAACATGATCAGGTCTAGCTATGGTAGAGAGTATAACGTGCCGTGCTGGTTCGATTTATTAAATTTGGGGCTTAAATGCAAAATGTTAAATATCTCGAAAACGGTGCATCGTAGAGCAAAACGGACAAACATTTTCCGCCAAATACTTTGGTTCGCAGTATCAGGAACAAGAGAAACATATCAAAAAAGGCTTTCACGGCCGCAGATCTTATAATCACAGCAATAGAACCAGCTTTTGGGTGGTTAGGCCGTGTGCATAATGCAGAGTTTCGTCCAGACGTGCCATTTGGACTCATCAACTGGAATGGCACGCCCCTCCAGGACTCTGCATAGCAGTGGCAGACCAAACTGTGTGGCCCCGCCGAGTTAGCAAATCAAGTTTGCTAACCTGCTAAAGGAGAAAAGATTTCTCCGTTCAAAAAATGCTCCCCCACGGAGAAATCTTTTCTCCTTTAGCAGGTTAGCAAACTTGATTTGCTAACTCGGCGGGGCCACACAGTTTGGTCTGCCACTGCTATGCAGAGTCCTGGAGGGGCGTGCCATTCCAGTTGATGAGTCCAAATGGCACGTCTGGACGAAACTCTGCATTATGCAACCGGCCTAACCACCCAAAAGCTGGTTCTATTGCTGTGATTATAAGAGAAACATAGTCTAATGATGAGATCAACGGTTCGATTCCTACTTAAGCCCTTTGGCATTGGCAGCTATCTAATTCTACAAGATGGTGGCTGCTCTTATGAGACCCAGGATGGCTTGAGACGTCCTAGGGATGCTTACGCAAGATGGTGGACACAAAATGGTGACTATACATAGCTCCTTATGAGACAGCCTCGGGGTGCTCGCACAAGATGGCGGCTAGTCTTATGAAGAAAGCTAGCTTAGAGGCTACTGCGCAAGATAACGGCTGCTGTTATGCATGCGGTGGAGGGCAATTTGAAATTCTATGTGCATAATCAACAGAGCACCCTGCTGCCCTCTTTAGCTGATATGTGATGGCGGATAATTTGAAAAATTCTTTTGACAGCTGTCATCTTTAAACAATGGTGACTATACATAGGCTGTTAAAGCCTTATCATTCTCCTCCTCCTCCTCCTTCTCTACCTCCTCCTTCCCCCTTCAGTGTGTTTCCATAGTTTTTGATTTTACACTAAGCAAATCATAAAAATTGTACTTTTGCTCTGAACACATCAAACAATGTTCTGATCATATGTTGAAGTTAACAACATCGATTACAGTGTTCAATTCTAGTCTTGTTATGTTTCAATCTGATCTTCTTAGAACAAGGGTATCCCCTGACATGTTCTAAACACATGATGTATTGAGTACAGTGTTCGATTCTAGTCTTGATCACTTATTTTGTGTTCTGAACACATCAATCAATATTCTGATCACATGTTGTATCGAGTTCAGCGTTTGATTCTACTCTTCTAATGTTTCGAAAGTCTAAAGATGCACAATAATGTTATCGCTGCACACGCTTGACTTCGCGATGCAGGTTTAAACTTGTTCGATATAAAACTATGCCTTGACATAAGAGGCGGAGGAGGGGGGAAGGAGGAGGTAGAGAAGGAGGAGGAGGAGAATGATAAGGCTTTAACAGCCTATGTATAGTCACAATTGTTTAAAGATGACAGCTGTCAAAAGAATTTTTCAAATTATCCGCCACCACATTTCAGCTAAAGAGGGCAGCAGGGTGCTCTGTTGATTTTGCTCATAGAATTTCAAATTGCCCTACACCGCATGCATAACAGCAGCCGTTATCTTGCGCAGTAGCCTCTAAGCTAGCTTTCTTCATAAGACTAGCCGCCATCTTGTGCGAGCACCCCTAGGCTGTCTCATAAGGCGCTATGTATAGTCACCATTTTGTGTCCACCAGCTTGCGTAAGCATCCCTACGACGTCTGAAGCCATCTTGTGTCTCATAAGAGCAGCCACCATCTTGTAGAATTAGATAGCTGCCAATGCCAAAGGGCTTAAATAGGAATCGAACCGTTGATCTCATCATTAGACTATGTTTCTCTTGTTCCTGATACTGCGAACCGAAGTATTAGGCGGAAAAATTTTGTCCGTTTTGCTCTGCGATGCACCGTTTTCGAGATATTTAACATTTTGCATTTAAGCACAAAATCTAATGAATCGAACCAGCACGGTACGTTATATTTTCTATCATAGCTAGGCAGATCATGTTACGAATACTTGCTTCAATACAAGCTAAAACAGAGCAAATGCCAAAGGGCCTAAGTAGGAACCGAACCGTCGATCTCATCATTAGACTATGATTCTCTTGTTCCTGATACTGCGAACTTCGGTATAAAGCGGAAAAATTGTATCCGTTTTGCTCTACGATGCACCGTTTTCGAGATATTTAACATTTTGCATTTAAGCCCCAAATTTAGTGAATCGAACCAGTACGGTACGTTATACTCTCTACCATAGCTAGACCTAATCATGATACGAAGACTCGCTTCAATACAAGATAAAACAGAGCAAATCCCAAAGGACGTAAGTAGGAACCGAACCGTTGATCTCATCATTAGACTATGTTTTTCTTGTTCCTCATACTGCGAACCGAGGTATTGGGCAGAAAAATTTTGTCCGTTTTGCTCTACGATGCACCGTTTTCGAGATATTTAACATTTTGCATTTAAGCCCTAAATTTAATGAATCGAACTAGCACGACACGTTAGCCTCTAAGCTAAGAGCAGCAGCCATCTTGCGCAAGCACCCTTAAGGCGTCTCATAAGGAGTCGTGTACAGCCGCCATCTTGCGTCCGCCATCTTGCGCAAGCATCCTTAGGGAGTCTAGTCATCTTGTGCAAGGACCCTTAAGTCGCTTCATAAAAGCAATTGCCATCTAGCGCAAGCATCCCTAGGGCTGACCCGAACGTAGTCAAACACAGAAACACTACGGTAAGGCCAGCAAAAAATAGAACACACAAGAGTCACAATAGACAAAATTAGGACAGGAAGCGCAACTAGCCACCCACAGAACGTAACCTTAAAATCAGTAAATTACTTACCACAATAAGAAGCAGGTGACACATCAAACCATGTAAAATTAAAATCCAGCACAGATGAGTAATTCACTTGAAAGAACAACACCAGTGTTTTGATGCAATGGTAAGTAGAATTTATTAGAGAATAGTTAAACCTTCCAATTAGTAATAAGAAAACGCCCACGTAATAAAATGGAAAGACTAGTAATTAACATGAAATAAAATTATTGCCAAGAAAATAAATTAGTCATATTTAAAAGATATTAGGGGGCCCCACTATACTAGAAGAAATGTAATAATGAAAATCGTATCAGTTAAAATAAAGAAACAGTCTTTAAACTACCAAAAACAACATGAACCACATAGTCCTACTCAAGACAGGTCTTACCAGGAACCCAAAAAGAAAATTCACCTAAAACACTACGGGCAGGGAGAAGTTAAAACTATAAATTGAATTAGGAAAATGCAAAACAAAGGTACAAGAAAAGGGGAAGCACAAAACATTCAATAAAATAGAAAGGAAACGCAGGTAATCAAGCCCAGAAAGGCAAACAAGGAACAAAAATCCTTCCTCAACGGAAATGTTTACATTAACAATCCCCGTACAACATACGTTGTCATGGAAACAGGCCCACGCTCAAAACAAAGCAAAATCAAAGATACACACCGAAAGGAAACTAGGAACGAGGCAAAAAGGAAACTATTTAGGTAGTACGGACAAAGACAGAAGAAAATATAAAACCGGACCCCAAAAATTAAATAAACAAACCGGTTCTTGGTTAGGGCTAAGTAGTTCAAGTTAGACCCAATAATGATGAGCTTAACAGCAGAGTAAAAATTAGTATTATATCATATTCCTTTTTCCTCTTGAACAATTTAGAATGAAATTTACCATACGTCCAGAACAACGTTACAAGTTTACGTCACCATAATAGCACGTGATTAAATGAATATGCTTTTAAAAGGACATACTACCCAAGTTATTTTTTTTTTGAAAACATATCATTAAAATTTAGCCGAGAGTGAACAAATTTTAACCATTAGAGTCAAAGACACGTCTAACACTTCCGAACAGTTTTTCTTTTTGGGGTTTCAACAATATTGAAAATAGAACAGAAGCTTGAAGCCACTCTGCGTCGCCAAACGCAGATAGATAGACTTAAATCAAATACATACAGTCTGTGGACGTTTTCACGATGAATGAGGTATCACCTCATGTTGAGGGCTAGGAGGAGAGCCCTCACACACGTAGTATTCAGCCGTTCTCCATAGTTCCAAGTAAAATCTTCATCATCACGAGGCACCTACTACACGCGTCCATCACCAAACAGACGCCACCACAAGAATGAGTCTCTCGCTTCGAGCGAGCTTCAACAAGCTGTCCGAGACGAGCTCTCATTGGTCAAGGAGCTGAGCATCGTAGTACCAGTTCTCGGCACAGATGTCAGTACGTACAAGAAGCCCTTTAGATCAGGTCGTTACACGGACCAGACCGTTACCATAAAGTGGTAGAGAATCATAAAACTAGAAGGAAATAAGAAATTCAGCGAACTGAATACACAGAAACTTGTAGTAAGATACTAATTTCCACAGGGATTACCCCAGGTCCAAAAACGTTAGGGGGGGAAGAAGGCGATTAAATGTGACACCTCGGTGTCAGGGCATCTCATAAGGAGACTTGTATAACCGCCATCTTGCGCAAGCATCCCAAGGGCGTCTCATAAGGACCTATGTATAGCGGCCATCTTGCATAAGCACCTTTAAGGAGTCATGTATAGCCACCATCTTGTGCAATTAGCGTCGAGAGATGGCTGCTGTAGAATTTTTCTTTTTAAATTATCCGCCACCATATTTCAACTAACGAGTGTAGCACTGACGTTTGCGATGTAAGATGGTGGATGACAGGTGACAAAAAGCGCGTGAGTTTGTTCACTAAATATGAGCACGTAGAATTTTTCAATTTGTCGCCACCACATTTCAAAGGTATCTAGCTAAAGATGGCAGCACGGTGCTCCCTTGATTAAAGATGGCGGATGACAGCTTCCAGAACTTTTCAAATTGCCCGCTACTACGGAGGGCAGCACGGTGCTCTGTGAATTAAAGATAGCCGATGACAGCTGACGAAATTGCCCGCATGATAGCAGCACAGTGCTCTATTGATTAAAGATGGCGCATGATAGCTTTCAAAAAAGCACGTGCTTTGTTCCAAACAAGAGCACATAGAATTTTTCAAATTGCCGCCACCACATTTCAAAGGTATCTAGCTAAAGAGTGCAGCACTGAGGTTTGTGATGCAAGATGGCGGATGACAGCTGTCAGAAAAAAGCACGTGAGTTTGTAAAGCACGTGGAATTTGCCACCGCCACAAAGAGGGCAGCACGGTGCTCTCTTGATTAAAGATGGCTGCTGTCACGTGGAATTGCCTGCCACCACAGGTATCTAGCTGAAGAGGGCAGCACGGTGCTCTCTGGATTAAAGATGGCTGTTGTCAAAAAGCATTTTTCAAATTATCCGCCACCACATTTCAGCTAAAGAGGGCAGCACTGTGCTCTATAGATTAAGGATGGCGGATGGCAGCTGTCAAATAAGCATGTGGCATTGTTTCCAAACAAGAGCACGTGGAATTTTTCAAATTGCCGCCACCACATTTCAAGTAGAGAGTGCAGCACTGTGCTCTCTTGATTAAACATGGCGGATGGCAGCTGTCAAATAAGCATGTGGCATTGTTTCCAAACAAGAGCACGTGGAAATTTTCAAATTGCCGCCACCACATTTCATCTAGAGAGTGCAGCACGGTGCTCTCTTGATTAAAGATGGCGGATGGTAGCTGTCAAAAAAGCACGTGGCTTTTTCCAAACAAGAGCATGTGAAATTTTTCAAATTGCCGCCACCACATAGAGTGTAGCCCTGTGCTTTCTTGATTAAAGATGGCTGCTGTCACGTGGAATTGTCTGTCACCAGAGTGCAGCACGGTGCTCTGTCGATTAAAGATTGCTGCTATCAAAAAGCATTTTTCAAATTATCCGCCACCACATTTCAAAGGTAAGTAGCTAAAGAGGGCAGCACGGTGCTCTGTTGATAAAAGATGGCGGATGTCAGCTGTCAAAAAGCACGTGGATTTGTTTACCGATTCAAATCTCGCGCTAGTTAGGTTAAGTTGGTAGTACTGAGGTTTAGGCCCGTCAAGATGGCAGTACTGAGGTTAGCGATGTGTTGTTGTCTGTCAAAAAGCACATGGCTGTCAAAAAGCACGTGGCTTTCTTTACCTATTCAAATCTCGCGCTAGTTAGTTTAAGTTGGTACCACTGAAGTTTAGGCCCGTCAAGATGGCAGCAGTGAGGTTAGCGATGCGTTGTTGTCGATGACAGCTGTCAAAAAGCACGTGGCTTTGTTCACCAATTCAAATTTCCCGCGGGAGGCGGAGGAGGCGTCTGGAAAGTCCCCTCGGGATGCGGAGGCGGAGGAGGCCCCTGGGAGGGCCACCTGTGAGGCGGAGGCGGAGGGGGCCTCTGGGAGCCCGGAGGCGGAGGCGGCCGCTGAACTGTCCAATTATACTACTATGGGCCATCACGCCTGCTCGGATTTAGTTTCCCTGCTGAGAATTAGACCTAGGACATACATTGTGCTTGGCACCATTTAGACAGTTATAACATTTTAAGGAAGACTTAGACCAACTATACTTGGAGACGTGACCTAATTTCCCAAAATTTCAACATTTCGCTACATCAGTCTTCTTATCAACAGTTCAATTGGAATTTGGACGGCATTAATAGTGCGACGAGTAGGAGAGACGAAGTTCACCTTCCAGGAGAAGGGGATGAAGAAGTAATCGCACCAAAGGAGACAGCTTTTGACGATGCATGATAAGTGACGTCGGGGAATGAACAATCAGAGGGCACGGGAGGCGGACGTCGCAATTTATTCTGATAAACCGTTGTCTCAAACTCGCGACCCAAACTAGTGATTTCTTTCACGCTCTCAACCTGTGATTGTTTTATGTAAAGTTCTTAATCGGCGGTCAGATTGTGATAAAAGATCAAATACTTCCGATTCGGAGGCCTTGACACACAAACGGTCGAATAGCGTTAAAATTCCAGTGACATAGTCGTCAATGGATTCTCCTAGTGCTTGAGTTCTTCTGAAAATATCCTGTTTCAAGCAGTAGTCCATATCGGACAAACCGAGCCTCTGTTTTATTTGCGTAGCGAGATCTTGCCAGGATTGGATATTCGCTTTTGCTTACCTGAACCATTTCATCGCCGGCCCTTCCAGCATTCCAGAGATGACCCTCACGAACAGATCAGGAGATAAGGAGCTACATTCGGCAATATCTTCAACCCGTTCTATTAGCTATTACCTTCACACAAAAAATTCAGCTTCAATTTATGGACAATGTCAAAAATCGGGTTAATATTAGGAATACGGTCACTAATCGGACTAGTAATTTGTGAATCGGAGTTCACGCGTTTTTCAACGAGGGCATTTTCACCACTGGCAATCGGATCCCTCGCTTCAAGGTATCTAGCTCTCTCACTACCAGATAGGAACACGTGTTAATTTCATCTAATTCATGACCCATATCTTTTACATTGTTCGAGATATCTCCATTAAAATTTCACTCTCACTGCCCATATTCAAGCCATTATCTCTTTCCATAATTAGGACGGAATTTCAGGAGCAACAGACACGCCAAGTATAACGGATCTTAGTAAATAAGTAAGCATACCTAAAATTAGGTGACAACATCACACGTGGAGATTGGGGTTAATCGGAAGTGATTTAACATGCCCAGAAATACATTTTCATCCTCAGCTCTAGCTCTTCCCAATTTTATTCGAAGGAGATTACCCAGTCTAACCGCGTGACTGCTACCATTTGAGCCACACCCCGCAAGTACAAAACCTGCTCAACGTGCCTAATACAACGTCATTAGCTAAAAACTGAGGCCGGGATCGAGACTGGGAAAGGCCAGAATTTATAAGCCTTGAGCTGGAAATGAACCTCTCGGCAGAAGAATACCAAGAGACTAGTATTCAAAACAAAATACCAAGAAATTCAACAAATAACAGCAAAACATTTATTGAAATAATAAAATGAATAAATGGAGAAAATAAATGAATTCGAAAGTAGGGAGAGATAATCAATATGAAAATTATATTTACGTAATTCCCCTTTTACAGAGATGTATCAACAGTGCAACTGCGACGGTATACCACCATTCAGAATCGAATTATATTACAATCACTTGAACCGCTTATTAGCGTGCGATTGCATTCAGATTATCCCCACATAAACACGACGCAATACACACAGTTCATTAAATGTGGTCTAATTTTCCAACAGTTATTAATTTCACCTACTCAACCTATCTCCGCTCCCTTATATCACACCTCTCTTCTTTTATATCTCTTATTTTTACAACAATCCGTCATCCCCCAAAAAGTATACTCCGACGCATCAAAGAGCTGACTAAAGGAAATAACTATTCGTAGAACCTCCACAGTAGATTTAAAAGGAGCACGAACACGACCTACAAAGAATAATGTTAAGGTCTCAGTTCGCTTCGAACAGTGGTAGTGTGCGGTTCTACTTTCCTACTTAGTTCGTGTGCGACAAGTGCACTATTCTATAGTGCAAGCATTACAGTATATGTATGGCTCGCTTCGACAGTGGGGGTGGCGGTACTAACCGTTCACCGGACATGGACATTTCTAGTGATATTGATCATGAAGAAACAGTGCGGTCAACCACTAATAGTGCCATCACACCTGCTCTCGGTGGTGAAAACTCTTCATCCAATAATCAGTCTGATAAGACTGATACAATTAATCCGATTTACTACTATTCAGGTCACCGCGGGCCGTACGTAATCTATATTGAGTCAGCTGATGAGAAAAACACTGGAAATATTCATCCCGTGGCGCTTGGTCGGCTCTTCTACGTTAGTAAAATTGTCGGTATAAAATCTATCAAACCGAAAGGTGCAAAGCGTATTCAGATTCTATTTGACTCAGCTAACAATGCCAACAATTTTCTCAAACACCCCATTTTGAGCTATCATAAACTTAAAGCTTTCATTCCGGAATCCAACTTGTATCGCATTGGATTAATTCGGGGAGTTGATAAGAAATTAACTGAGGAGAACATTATCAAGTACATTGAATCCCCCCTCCCTATAGTCAAAGCTCAACGTCTCAACCGACGGGTGACAGTTGATGGAGAAGCTAACTTTGTTCCTACGGGAACGATAAAATTAACCTTCAAATGCCAAGCTTTACCTGAACTTGTTACTATTTTTCACGTAATACTAGAGGTTCAGGCATTCATTTTTCGCCCTATTATCTGCGGGAAGTGTCAACGATATGGCCATACAGCCAAAAACTGCAGAACAAAATACTCAAGATGCGGTAATTGCTCTAGGAATCATGAAACTCAAACATGTTCTGATATATTACGTAAATGCCTACATTGTGGGCTAAATCAGTGTCGGATCCGAACGATGTGAAGTTCATCAGCAACAAATCGCAATGAAGCGCATGATGTGTGTGGACAATATTTCCTTCCAGGAAGCACAAGAAAAACTCCATCCGACAGGATTTTCCCCCTTTAGTGTTCCACATCTATTCCCGCAGCTTAGTACAAGCAATTCGACGCCTCCGCGTGAGACTCCTCGTAAACGGAAATTCACTGAAGTAATTCAAAGACAAATTCGACCAGACCCCCTGCCGAGCTTTGATAGAGCAGGCTATCACGCGATCTTACGCGATCCTACTTTGGATCATGCTCCACGGGCATCTATTTCACAGTCTCAACCGTCAAAGGTGCAAGTGGAACAGTCAAATAGCACGGCTCCCCCCTCAGAAGGTCCTCAGACTTCATCTGATCGACCTATACTCCCGCGATTAACAAAGAACGTTCAAGCAGACATACTGCAAGACTTCAAGCGATTAGCAGACGTTCTGGGTGAACAGCCTCAATGGGCTCATTTATTAAATACACTCTTTAACAAGGTTAGTCAGTTTTTAGAAGAGGAGGATGCGCATACTGCAATGGAACTGTAGAAGTATTGTTCCAAAAAAGCATGAATTAATACTTCTCGTCCAAGAATATCATCCGCATATTATTATATTACAAGAGTCATGGTTAAAACCTGACTCCACCTTTTCTATCCAGGTTATAATGTTGAACGACTCGATGATTGTGGCTATGGTGGGGTACTCACTTTACCACATACTAACGTCTTGCTACCTTACACGATTGTTCCTTGGCTGTGAGAGGACAACTCTACTGCCCGCCCTCCATACAAGGCTATGCCTTTCAATGGCATCACTATTTTTCACAGTTTTCAGCCCAAGACAGTGTACTAATAGCAGGTGATCTCAATGGACATCACACTGACTGGGGATGTGTCGATATCACAACAAAAGGACGTCATATTCTTAATGCAGTCTTAAATAACCATTTGTTTATTTTAAATGATGGCTCTCCTACGCGGCTATCTCCACCCGGACACCCTAACAGTGCAGTAGATCTATCAATTTGTTCCGAAAGTATCGTCCATAAATCAAAGTAGTGTACGCACAGAGACACTCATCTAAGTGATCACTTTCCTATAATTATTGACATTATAACACAGCTCCATTCGCAGAACATAGTTTTAAACCTTCAGCGTAGAACATGGAATCTGCACGATTTTGATTTTGGCCTCTTTCATGATTATATTTTAAATCACATTAAATTTGCCTCACAAACAGCTTCTGCCTATACCTCCTTATATCAACTTATTCAAAACTACCTAGACATATATCAACCTTTTCATTATCGCAAATATAACAATACTACTAGACGAATTAATATTCACTGGTGGAATAAGCAATGCGCTGCTATGGTGAAACGAAGACGCAGCCTGCTCAGAATTTTAAATCAAGATTTCACACCTGCTAATTATTTGCAATATAAAAAGTACACTGCCCATCTGAGAAAAGTATTCAACGAAAGACGAAGAGAATCTTGGAAATGTTTTATTAACTCCCTCCATAGAAACACCTGTTTGAAGGATATTTGGGCTGCTACAAAAAAATTAGCTCATACGGGACGCAATAAAATCGACCAACCACACTTCGAAAGCATCTCCCAATTTTACGACACATTAACTCCGGATTTCGTTGTTCAAGAATTTCAGCAGTATACTACAATGCCTCTTTCAGATAAATTTCTCACACTCTCCCAACCTATATTTCAGCAGTATACTACAATGCCTCTTTCAGATAAATTTCTCACACTCTCCCAACCTATATCTTATCCAGAATTTATTAACATACTCCAAAAGAAACCTACTTCTGCTCCTGGACCGGACTATATTACCTAATGCTCTCCCATCTTCCTTATCATGCACATGCAATAATCGTAGCGTTTTACAATAAAATACTAAACTCAGATGCTCCTCCTTCTGCATGGAATACATTTACGCTCGTAAACATACCGAAACCGAAACTCTCGACTACCAATCTCATCGAATATAGAGGAATCGTTTTAGGATCATGTTTAAGGAAGGTCTTCCTCAGTATTGTTTTGGAAAGGCTTTTATGGTGTCTAGCTTATCACAATTTGCTACCGGTCTATCAATATGCCTTTATAAAAGGGAGAAGCACAGCGGATCCCATTAATATATTATTAACGGATTTGCAACTAGCAAAACAACGCAAACATGGGACAATTGCTGCTTTCCTCGATATCAAAGCTGCCTATGACAACGTGCCCATACACATTGTAACACTTAGAGCAATTAAAGGCATAATTACCCCAAGTGACAGCACCAAGGGTCTGACCGTGTACCAAAGGCACGGTTCAGATACGTGGAAACGTGCTAGACAAAGACAAATAAAAGGAAAAAAGGCTCTTACCATTAGAAAATAAAACAGGGCCCCCAAAGGAGCGGATAAAATACACCTGGTCATATCAAATTATCACCCCTTTTAAAGGAAAACACCAACACCTTGGGGAACAAATATATTTAATCAGCATAATTAAGTAATAAACAAATAGGAAGGAATATCCTCGCTGGAAAAAATAAAATTAAAATTTAAAAATTTTAAACTCAAACCAAAACCCTACGGTCGACCGTTTATAAAGAAAATTATTTAGTTTTTAAAAGACTTAGTAAGATTATGTAGATTAATGAAACACCTCATCAACTCAAGTTTTCTTACAACCAAAAGTTTTCTTGGTACAGTACCAAAGTTTTTTTTAATATCCTTTCAACCGTGAGAAACAACCTTGACAGAAACAGTTTTTAATATTGATACTGAAAACCCCTTTTCAGGATGTGTCAAACGACCCCCTGCAAGGATGGGTAGGTATTACGTGCACTTTTCGCGAAATTAAAATAATAATAATAATAATAATAATAATAATAATAATAATAATAAGCACCGAAACACCGGGAGGAAAAATGAGCAGAAGGAAAAATTAAAATCTCAAAGAAAAATTAAATGGACCAAGGTAATCCGCGCACAAGGCAGAATTCATCACGGGCACATCAAATACAAATCATCAATCCCATCACAAGAACATCAACAACATTAGCATTGCCATGGCAACGACCAACAATGGGTCAAGGGAAGGAAGGGCCAATCACAGACCGCAAACAACAATAGGCGAAAACTAACAAAGGACAAAGAAAACAGACGCAGAAAATAACCCAAAAACCTCAAAAGGAAGAATAAAATTAATTTAAATTAAAATAAAAATTAAACAGAGAAGCAAGAGAGAAAAGGTACCGGGACAGACTGTACACGTAACACCCACATCCCTGAAGCGACTCGCTTGTTAAATTATTCCAGTTAAATAATAGCCTTTTAGCACAAAACGTTTAGGCCTAGAAAAGCCATTAATAAACACTAGGTTTCCCAATTACGACTTCGAAGAATCCAAAACGTTCTTTCACACAGTACGCAAGCCCCAATTTAACAGACATAATTACACATGCTATAAGTTCCAATTAACAAGCCGAAAATTTGAAATTCCACAAGGCAAGACTTAGTTTTTAGATGACGCCAGTTACATAGTGTCGCACACACTTTCTTCACATAGGAAAATTTTCAGGTCTTTCACCAAAAATCAGTAAAGGTTTAGTTGTAACAACACTTACAGTTTCATCCAGATGAAGTTGTGAGGACGGCTTCGGTATTCTATGCTACTTACTTACTTAGAAGGAAAACATAACATGCAAATTCCAGACGAGGAATAATAAACCAAAACAACTTGCAGAATTCACCAGGGCAAAAGCCCTACGTATGTAACCTTAACCAGGCTCGAACATTTTCGGAGAAATCATCTCCTTAGGGAGAGAGAAGCCACACACGTCCATCTCTTCCTTTTCACCAAACAGCAATCGCGACTTCCCGAGATTCCGCAGTGCACGGCCCCAACGATCACATGTGCACAGAGAGTAAGCGCCTGAATGGTAACGTAGTTCGCGAGGTAGTACATACCTACGCCACTAGAGTGCAGGAGAATACAGTCAGGACGTGCATATGATCGGCTGGACAACAAATAACCTTCTCAGCGGCGAAGTTTCCAGCAATAAGTTTTGAAAAGAAGAAATAAAGAAGCGGCGAACCACTTCTAAGAACACAGTTTTTCCACAGCCATGGGGCTAGTTCGAAAATATTTCCCAAGAGGGAAAAATTGTTACGCAGGTAACAACATGTTACTGTCGAAACTTCATAACGTACACCTCCCTGCTAATTTTATTAAAATACTCCAATATCTTTTATATTTTCGGCGAATGGAAATCACATGCCAAACCTCTACGTCTAATGTACGATACGCGTCTAATGGGTTGCCTCAGGGCGACATTTTAAGTGGCCTATTATTTTCTCTATACTTAAAGGATTTAGAAGGTGTGCTTCGCGATGCAAGAATATTACTTTATGCGGATGATATAACCATTTATTCTTCTCATGAAAGTCTGGAAGTCTGCAGAACTCATATCACTCGAGCATTAACTGCTGCTAAAGCATGGTTAAACGAGCATGGTTTGGAACTTTCCTCTACTAAAAATGTGGCCATGATTTTCACGCATAAACGCAAGTATAACACAGACTCTTTCAGAATTGCAGATATTACAATTCCGATCGTCCGGGTGCACAAGTATCTTGGTATATTTTTAGATAATAAACTGTCCTGGAAACCCCATTTTGAATACCTTTCAACAAAGACTCAAAAATTTACTAATATTTCGAAATTAACAATTCCACGAAACTGGGGTGCTGATCCCGTAACGGCTTTATTACTTTATCGGCATACAATACGCTCGCACTTAGATTATGGATCCTTTTATTTTGATATCGCATCCTCCACTCTTATTCACAAGCTCAACGTAATTCAACATCGAGCACTCCGACTATGTATAGGCGCTTTACCCTCTACTTGTTGAAACATGTGACATGCCTCTCCACTATCGCCGTTTGTATTTAGCTTCTAAATTTTTATTGCCCCGAATGGCGCTAGCTAGACATCCTATTCTACCCAAACTACAATTAATGGAGAAATATCGTCAACGTTCTCAACAGCAATCACGAACTCCAGCTTTGTTAGACGCATTCAACTTGACGCGCCAATATCATAATGCTTCGCTTCCATACAATACAATGCCATACAATATTATGCACTACAAACCAAATATTGTAGTGTCTCAGCACATTTTCTTTAATAACAGCACAATGCAACTTTCTGAAAAACCTCAACTAACACTTAAAATGGCAATAAACGATCTAAATCCTACTCTCACAATATATACAGACGGATCCAAACATGTAGGCACGGGAGCCGCATATTACATTCCGCAGTTACACGTCCGCGAGCAATACACACTTCCAAACTATGCCTCAATTTTTACTGCTGAGGCTTTCGCTATACGACAAGCTTTGATATACATAAAAAAATAATCATATCTCCAAAGCGATCATTTTTACCGACTCCTTAAGTGTACTTCAAAGTTTAATGCCACACAAGTCCTATAGAAATTGGTATTTCTGCAATATTCGACGCCTTTTATTTGAACTCGATGAAAATGGTGCTGATATAACTCTAACATGGATAAAAGGTCATTCGAACAACGCAGGTAATGATCAGGTTGATAAAATGGCACAACAAGCTGCATACGGAACCGGAATCAATGCTTCCTTAGCCCTTCCCTACACAGATTTCACGCCGATTATTAAACTTGCTGTTCAAAAAAAATGGCAGTACAATTGGACACAATCGGCGAAACTCAAAGGAAAATATTACTATCAGCTGCAACCATGTATTGCTAGTCGCCCATGGTTTTCAATAACAAAATATTCACGCAGACATATTACAACACTTATCAGATTACGCTTTAATCACGCTCTGACTCCGACTTATAAATTCAAATTAAAGTTAGTGGATTCACCCATGTGCCCATGTAATAATAGTATGGCCGACATTAATCACATATTCTTTCAATGTTCCCATTTCGCCCTACATAGAAAACGTTTTTTCCACACTTTAAGCTAGCAAAACGTACAAGTACCCACAACAGTCGCTCGCCTCGTTCAACAGCCTGTACCTTCACCTGTTCTTGCTATTCAAGAATTTTTGGATAATTGTAACATTAAACTCTAAGTTCTTTCGACTAGAGAGTCTTATGAGCTTCTTAACTCGCATCCTCCTCTACATAACTGTAACTCAATCTCTTTGCTGTAACCTATGAAGACGTCACGTTCTCGACCTGTAACCCTAGTGTTTATTGAGTGTTTCTACAAGTGTTGATCAACTCTATCAGTCTTAAGTAAAACTCAGTATATATTTCTATTGAAGATTTGTGATAAAATAAGTGTTGCGACTGGGTAATGGCTTTTTAGCAGCGCCCAAGAAAATCCCAAGAGGAAGATGATGTTAAGGGCCAAAGGCATGCGCACAGCATACATACATACATTGTATTTACTTCTAAATTTACATTTACTACTTCTGTTCTAAATTTGGTAACTTACCCATCCACACGATGTATTGTAATTCATTACTATTGGTGGTTGGCTCATAAAAATCACTGTGTCGGAAAACACCACGACACGTTGAAACTTGTGCGTCAAAATTATCCACGGAATCCCTCTTGGAACATTTTCCGGTGCTGTTTCGTTTTGACTGTTCGAGTAACGCCATGCATCTTGCACTTACGGGATTAATGCGTGTGTTAGTGTGTTTAACCTGCAAAATTATTTTGGTCTCGTAGAACAATATTCTGTGCGCCCACATATTTCTGCTGCAGACATTTTTGCGCGATTTTCCATCCATGCAACTATATCTGATGAGCAAGAATATGTGTGATAGTTATAATTGTTTACTGCACTTTGTACTGGTATGATAAGGTTGCTGTCAACTTGTGTGATGTGTGGTGGAGCGCTGGCCACACTTAACGTGTTTATCTACTGGCATATGGTGAAGCTCTGCTATTCTTCAACCAAGTAAGACTATTCCATGTTTACTGTACTTAAAATGTTGGACTGTCATCTTCTGTAATCAACGTGTGAAGATTTGATTTGGACACTGAAATTGTACCATGTAATATTGTATCCAACGTCTCAACTTTTCGCCTCCCCGTGTTTTGGCTTTCGGTGGGGAGAATCTGTGACATGAATTAAAGCTAACCTCATTTATTTGGCATAGGTATTTGTGTGTGGGGAATTCATCTACCATTGTTTGAATTGCCGTTAATTTATGTGACTGAACTATGTCTATTTCAATGTGTAATCTGCTATTGATACGTCAGTAGCTTCGATGTTTCTCATTCGCTCAGTAAGCTAGTTGATTTGCGCGCGCAGGCGCACTATTCCCTTGAACTAAGCGATGTGCTTCTTGCTCGCTGCAAACGAGTCATTTGGTAGCCAAGTGCCATCATGGACGCTATTACTAACCGTGTTCTGTGGAAGATGCGATTGAGAGTTGGTGGAATGGAGCGCGATACCCCTGGCTGATAGCCATGTAAACTAAGGCATTTGCCTCAGTTGCAGCATATTTAGTGTTTTAATATTTTTTATTTACTGTTCTTTAGTATATAAGTGACTGGAATATCTGAGTGAGCGTGCTTCATTGCAAAATGACCTAACAACGTAAGCTATCGGATTATATTAAACTGGACACCCAAGGATGTAAGTACAAGTATCCTTTTAATTGTTTCGAAACTGTTCTTGTTATTTGGAGAAGGATAGTCTGAGTAACACGCTATCATTGACATTCATATTGTGGGAAATTTCGGCAACGCTGACAGAATTGTATCAAGCCAACCTCGCAACTGTAATTCGAAATTACGCCTACTTTTTCAAGGACCCGTCGGCGACGGTTTATTCGTTAATTAAAGTGGGACTTCTCTATCTTCAAGATTTTAAAATGTAACACGTTTGTAAAATTCAATATTCCAATTGTAATTGATAATGGTATAATTCTGGAACTCGGTATATGCGCGGATGAGAGGCAAATTTCTCCATTCATTTTTATTTCATTGAGATTGTCGTTGTGATACCTTTTCTGTTCCTTAAAGTTATTGAGATTATTATTATTATTAATTTTAGTTGGCGGATTTCTTTCTAAATTTCCTGGTTCAGGGTTGTGGCCTCTATAGCACTGTTATCAATGCATTGTATAATGCTGTGTGCTAGTATAATTTACGTTATGGGATCATTCTTTAACTCCTTACTGGGATCGTTTATTTCCTGTCTTATTCGCACATAACCGTATTCCAAGACCTCCTGAAAATTAAATTCAGTAACCGGCATTTTAATCCAGTATTAATAGTTTGTTGGAGGAAATGACTGTCACACATAAAATACTTACCGATGACGATATTTAACGCGGAAGGGAGAAGCCCACTCCAAGAGTAGGTTCATCAAAAGGCCGGGAACAAGTACTCACCTAAAGTTTTAACCTGCCTTAACATGTCATGTGAAATGAGCCTCGCCATTAAAGTTAAAAGATATTAATCAACACATTCATACCTACAGATGCATTTCAATTTCTACTAAGTAACTGAAAAGAAATATCTTGTCAATTAAAATTAATATTGTGAAACAACTGAAACCAGAAGTTGAAATATTTCTTAAATCAAGATAAAAATTGAAGGTTGAGGTACCTCAAAACAACCTTAACTATATCCTTAATATATTATTATTATCACTATTATTATTGGAGTGTGTACAGTATCCGGAACCTCAGAATTAGAACAGGCCTTGGTTTACTAGGCAAAGAATATTGTTAAATAAAATTAATTTTGGTACTTGACATGCACAATCAACTGGCAATATTAAAAACTGACTAGCACAATTAATTCAATAAATAGATTCCACATTTAGCTAGCTAGCAGAATAAATGACAGCCATTAAACACAATTATTCCATCTATGAGTAATATTCAGAAACGGTAATCTATTTTTCAACAAGATAGAGCAAAGAAAAAGAAAATAATCATCAAAGAAACTCGTAACCGGGCAAACGGCCATTATAAAAGGCAAGGCAATAAGCTTAAATAAATCTAGCCTTACGGCCATTGATAATTTTGAGGTTTCGTCTACATTAGGGAAGAATACCACGAAACGCAGTTGTGAACTTTTAGGTATACACTCATCATGCGATGTTCACATAACACCTTTAATAATCTTAACCTCGAGTTAGAGCCATGATATAGCTTTTAAAACTTACTAGAAGGGATGTATATTGAATTAAGGTTAACATTTTAGCACATTTTAAGAATTCTATACAGAATAATTGCGAATTACAGATGTAGCATATCTGCCGATCACACGGCCACTGGAATCAGTTCCACGCATAAATTTTAACTCATAGCATACAAAAAGGTTACATATTTACCTTGAGGTTCGGATCACAACACTACCTGATTAAAAATGGAAATTGAATGAAATAGTTTACCACATGGGCACGTGAAACGGATGAAAATGATTTGCCCTTCAAGAAAGGGAATATTCGTGGTAAATCAAACAATAACGGCTAGTGCTGACTTGAAGAAAACATCATGGAAACACGAAAAGCCACAAGGGTTTTTATTCAGGATCAAAAATCCTTCTTGCACACATTCTTATCTGTCGCACAACCCAATTTGCTTCCGATTCAAAAACCATCTTGCTCGACTACAGAGGAGTTCAGTTCAGCTGTCTTATTGTCGGAGTTCCGACTGGCAGCTGCGTGTAGCGCCACCAACTAGCTGAGTCTTTATTAACGAGGAACGCCAACAGGCTGCGCAGCGATGCACACTCGTTTCAATTCATAATTTGACACGAATCTCAATTTACCTGCGAAAGGAGCTTAAGTTCCTTAATAATGCCTCCATGACAAATTTAAAATTCTATACCTTATTATTGTAATATCGTGGTTGTAGGGAACTGAAATTTGTTTCTGCCATTCCTTAAAGATACCAACGTTTACGCTCCTCAGACTATTCATGTCCGTGTTATCCTTTTTTCTTCCATTATGAAGTGTCATTTATCTTATCTCCCTCTACGCTACATTTGTGTGAGCCTTGCCTTTAGTTTGATGATTTTATGTTAGCTTGGCTTGGGAAGCTGTGGGCTTCATCGTGTGTACGACTGTTCAGTTAACTGTGGAATGTTAATATCGTTTGCCTTCGTAATTTGTAACTAATTTGGGAAATATTTTTATGTGGAATTTTGCAGTTCTCTTGTCTCTTTATTTAATTATTTATGTATGGAAAATTTGGTTTGCGACCTTTGGTTTTAAAATTGTGCGTGTTACCGTGATTCTGGGATGATTGAAATGTTTATGATAAACTGGCCAGTGGTGTATTTAATTCTTGACATACGGATCCGTCTTAATATTTGTCATTTATTGATTCTGATGCGAGCTGCAACTACACTTATTTCTCTGTACTGTAAGAGTTAATTTAGTTTGTAATGCGAGTGGGTTTTCACATTTTTAATTTTTCTAAATAAGAAATTTGTCTCTTATTTGAATAAATTTAATAAGAAATATTTTCTTTTGGGGGTATAAGTTCTCCGACTTGCTTATTTCATTACATCATAAGGATTATTTTACATTATTATCTGAGTGTGCTATCATAATATTTATGTAAAACTGAGTATTTAATGCATAACTAAAAGAGTTGATTTTATCATTAAATTATTTGCTCTTAATTTTGTTCATTTTTCAATATATTGCAGAAAGTTTTAAATCGTATTTAAGTACCATTCATAATTTTTCTTTTCCAAATTTTTAAATAAATTTTTATTATCTGAATTTTAATTTTGCTTTTATTTAGTAGTTAGCGATATTGACATGGCCACCCCTCAAGTAGTAAGCTAAGATCCTGTCTTATTATCCTTTAGGTCCTGGGTCCTCCACGTCGGAACGTTTAATGCTGCAGCCCCCAAAGGTAAGTATTTTGCGTCTTGTGCTCATTTTTTCATTTCATGTGTATTCATTGTTGGGCGTTGCAGAGAGTTTTGAAACAGAAGCAGCAATCCAGAAAGGATTGAGGGAAAGTTGTAGTTTGTCAACCTCCTTTTGAATGTTTACATAGATATCAAAGAGGAATTTGAAAGGGATTCACAATGCAACGTGTGGAAATCAAGACCTTGAGATTTGCCGATGATATTGTTATTCTATCTCAGACTGCACAAGATCTCAAGAAGCTGCTGACTGTTGTGGACGAAGTCTTGGGTAAGGAGTACAAGATGAATATAAATAAGTCCAAAACAAAAGTAATGGAATGTAGTCGAACGAAGGCAGGTGATGCAGGAAATATTAGATTAGGAAATGAAGTCTTAAAGGAAGTAGATGAATATTGTTACATGGGTAGTAAAATAACTAACGATGGCAGAAGTAAGGAGGACATCAAAGACAGACTAGCACAAGCAAGGCAGAGCTTTCTTAAGACAGGACATTTGCTTACTTCAAACATTGATGTAGGAATTAGAAAGATGTTTCTGAAGACCTTCATCTGGAGCGTGGCATTGCATGGAAGTGAAAAATTGACGATAACTAGCTCAGACAGAAAGAGAATAGAAGCTCTTTCAAATGGGGTGTTACAGAAGAATGCTGAAGGTGAGATGGATGGATCGTATCACAAATAAAGAGATACTGAATCGAATTGGTGAGAGATTGATTTGGCTAAATTTGACGAGAACAAGGGACAGAATGACAGGACACATCTCAAGACTACCAGAACTTATTCAGTTGGTTATTGAAGAAAGTGTAGGCGGTAGGAACGTTAGAGGTAGACCAAAGAAAGAATATGACAAGCAGATAAGTGCAGATGTTGAATACAAAGAGCCGCATTTAACAACAACATTAAAATGGCACCCAGCATGAGGTGTTTGAGTATTTGATTCGATAATTTTAGTCATATGGCGATGTTTATTAATGACTTTGTTACTAACATATATTATAGTACACCAAATTTGCACTCTTCAAGATAGTTCCTACCACATCCATTACGACAATGTGGGCGCTATACATTAATCGCAAACATGTGTGGTCAATTATCAGATTAGGTTGAAATATTTCCACATTGAACAAAATTATGTGGATGTGTCTAATAACCGCTGTCTTTTAACACGTTCCCTGCGGCAGTGAATTTCGATGACTTAATGTTACGTCGTATCGGCCCACCGGTGACCCGATGCTGCCTTTAGTTATTATCGGTTCGGGTCACCGGTGACCTGACGAATTTGACTTTGTTTACTCCCTAGTATTAAATCCTAAAGAATGCAAGTGCACTTGTTGTGTGCGTTATTGTTGAGGAGACATTCCAGTGTATTTATCTGTGCGACAGTGTTCCGATTCAACAATTGCGTGAAACAGAAATGACCCCGGAAATAATTGGGTCACCGGTGGGCCGATCAAAACTAGCAGTATGCCTCGATCCTTCATTTCAATTGGAACACTATGTTGCCATTAGTTAACAGAAATTCATAACTAGGACGTAGTTACTTACTTCGCAATTCTGGGAAGTTCGCACCGACGGATAAGAGTAACATGTTTCCGGGCACATGGTGACCCGAACCGCACGGAACGTGTTAACACGCAACTAAGATTTATATAACCAAATGCATATTCAACTCGGACTTCTGGCCAAAGCTGTTACACACATCGATCTCAACAAAGAGGAAGAGATGGAATATATGTTGTGTTTTCGAAGAATGGAATAGGTAATAAAACTAATTATCGCACTGATCAAATGAATGCAGACGCACCCCAGTATCCGTCAGCGTATGTTGTCGAAGAACTGGTTTTTAGAAAACTTCTTCGCAGAGTCATTACCAGAACGGGGACTCTCACTAGTATGGATAAGCAGGTGTTGCTGACTAGACGTCTTGTCTGAACGTTCACGATAAAAATTCTTAGAAAACTTATTACCACATTATTTACATTAATGTGGTCGGCGACCAGTATGTGTAAGATGGTGAAACTTAAGATGTGAATTCTGGGAAAACATCTGACCACATTGTTTGCAAAAAATGTGCACGCTCACGAGTATGTGCTTAATAAGACTTGACTTTAAATTAAACTTACAAGGACATTGATCACAGAAATATAGACGCTCACAAATATATATATAAGAAGTTGACGCTGTAGACTCGTCTTCTCAGAAAATGTCTTACCACATTGTCTACAAAAAAATTAGGACGCTAATCAGTATGTGTACGAAGGTGACGCCGAAGATGTGACTTCTCAGAAAACCTCTTACCACACTGTTTACAGGAAAATGGACGTTCACCAGTATGTGTAAAAAGGTGACGTTTGAGATTCGACTTTTGAGAAAACCTCTTACCACATTGTTTACAAGAATGTGGACGATCACTAGTATGTGTAAACTGATGTTTCAGAAGACTTGACTTTCGAGTAAAATTAGAACTACATTGATCACACGAATACGGACGCTCACCAGTATGTGTAAGAATGTGACGCCGAAGTGTCGACCTCTCAAAGAACCGCTTACCACATTGTTTACAGGAAAATGGACGTTCACCAGTATGTGTGAAAAGGTGACGTTTGAGATAGGCCTTTTGAGAAAACCTCTTACCACATATTTTACAAGAATGTGGACGATCACCAATATGCGTAAAAAGGTGCCTGTTGAGATTGGCCTCTTGAGAAAACCTCTTACCACATTGTTTACATGAATATGGACGCTCACCAGTATGTGTAAAAAGGTGGCTGTTGAGATAGGCCTTTTGAGAAAACCTCTTACCACAATGTTCACAAGAAAATGCACGCTCACCAATATGTGTAAACTGGTGAACCCGGAGACTTGCCTTTTCAGAATAATTGGAACAACATTGATCGCTGGAATATGGACGTTCAACAGTATGTGTTACAAGGTGCCTTTTGAGATTGGTTTTGTGAGAAAATTTCGCACCACATTGTTTACAGCAATATGGACGCTCACCAGTATGTATAAGACGGTGACGCTCAAGATGCGACTTCTGGGAAAACTTCGTACCACATTGTTCACAAGAATATGGACGCTCACCAGTATGTGTATAATGGTGGCGATCAAGATGCGCCTTCTTGGAAAACTTCGCACCACATTGTTTACAGGAATATGAACGTACACTAGTATGTGTAGCAATGTGACGTCGAAGGTGCGATTTCCGAGAAAACTTATAACCACATTCATTACAACATAGTTCCCATTTGTTATTGAGATGGATTGGACTTGGATTAGAGACACAGGACATGTGTAGGTTGCATCCATTACAAGTGGACAAAATGCACATTACCTTACTTCCTTCTTTCGTTATCTTGCACCTACTGTTACATGTACCAACTGGACCTCCAGTAATTAATGGAACATTCCCAAATCTAGAACATGGAAAGAAAAGTTATTAAATTTTACAATTAAGTTGACAAAATAAAATACAATAATCAGAGGCAAACGCAATATATGTACCAAAATTGCTTCTAATCACATAACATAGCAGACCAAATCTCAATAATTTCAGATAAAGGCTCTAACATATAAGCCCATATAATTTCCATGTGCCAAATAGAATATATGATACATCTGCACTTGTATATCTTAGGAACATCAGCTGAATGAGTAACAAGATGGGTTATGAATCTTAAAACAATAGACAGGAAGTCAGGCTTAATTTCAGGGTCAGCCGTTTATAAAGGGTTCAAAAACTACCCCATTTCAATATTCACAACTTCTGTCAAACTCAACAGCTGGGTTGGTTATCACGCTAGAATCTTAGAGTACACAATGATGGGGCATATGTATACATGATGAGTTAGAAGTCATAAGGGGTATATTTTCCATGTGTCCCGTTTTACTGTATTCACGCATGAAAATTACATTACATTACCTTACCTTACATTACATTACATTACCTGGCATTACCTTGCAAACTTATTTTCAGCGTGTTCGAGCATTTTAACAGCATTATGCTTAAACTGAGGTACAGGTGACACTTCAGGACGAATAGGAAATTTGCCATTAAACCTGCCAGAATCATCCATTTCATCATTGTTCAAAAATGTTCTTCACATACCCTTTCTTCAGAAGTATGGAATGGTTTATGGCGTTCTTCAAGCTTCCAAAACCTCTGCAATTTTGTGTGAAGAGAATCGAGATTTATTAGCCTGGCACACCGAACTTTGGCGATATTCTTAACATAAACATCAGGGATGGTGCCTGAAAATCCCCAACCAAATTTGGTCATCTAACAAAGTGCGATAACCTTCCTTATGCAAGGTATTAGAAGACAAAATATCATAGTAGACTTCAACTCTTCGCAAGATATAAGAGGAAGAACGCTGCTTAAAAATACTAACACTTAAAACGACATCACGAGCAATATACCAACTGGAACAATCAATTTGTTGTGCAGGAAGTTGGCTTGTGGTGTATTCACAACTGCACAGTTCAACTTCATTGTGTAATCTGACACATTAGAGAACGAAACAAGGTTGCATGTGTATCATGCAGGCGATACATCAGTATTGCCTATACCAAATACAGGTAGCTAACAAACCTCAGTACAAATGCCAAACTTCGTGACAAGACTTCAAGACACTAAGGATAAATGACTCCCCCAGTCCAATAAAATCTTCAACTAGTACAATCTCTCCTGAACAGTTCTTCACTGCTACACACGTTGTGGTTAACTGAATATTTGTGGGCTGGCACAATTGCAGAACTTCTAACAGGTATATCATTGTTGGGAATTGTTTGGTCTTTACAAACCAATAAGGTGTGGGGTCCATTGTACCGGGGACACTTGTGTCACTTACACTGTTTAAATACATGAGAAGCAAAAAATATAGATACCAACGGTTACTTTCCCTCACAAACTTGCAGTGATAATTAATGTTTGTTCGAACTTTCTACAATCAAAATTGCTATGATTATCAAGTTTTCAACATTCACCGTTAAAGGAAATGCTCTTGTTGGTATTGTGTAATAAAATCTAAAACAAACGACAATGACAAAAGGGCCATGAATGAAAGAAAATTAGTGGATCCAATTCACAATGCCTTATTTTCGGAGATAATGCTTGTTGTCCAGAAGGGTCCAAAATCCATGCACAGAACCTTGCAACAGTATTAATTACTGGTAAAGTGGA
Source organism: Anabrus simplex (assembly GCF_040414725.1). Classification (NCBI taxonomy): domain Eukaryota; kingdom Metazoa; phylum Arthropoda; class Insecta; order Orthoptera; family Tettigoniidae; genus Anabrus; species Anabrus simplex. The sequence goes on along the minus strand of NC_090274.1, from coordinate 100,141,323 downwards.
ACCATGGTCTTCCTCCTATAGTGGTACAAATCACACATGTCGTACTCATGGCGTTCCTCTCATGGTGGTACTAATCACAGGTAATATAGACACAGAGCATGCCATACATAATGGCTCACCTCAAATGTAACACAGACCGATGGTGTTCCTCACACAGTGGGACTAAACACGGTCACCACCCAGATCAATGATGATGATGATCATAATTCTTGTTCAAAGGGGCTTACCCGCTAGGTAACCAGACCCTATTGGTATGAGGTGCAACAAAATGGAACAATAATTAAAACATAAACATGCATTCATCGACAAGTTTCTGAAGTAAATGTTGGTGAAAAATTAGCATGAATTCAAAATAATCAGTGGATTCAAATGACAATGCTTTCATGACTTCACTATGCACGGTAGGATTAAAGAGAACTTTATTATAAAACATACAACATAGCTTGGAGTCCCAGCGCTCAACGCTGCATCAGCCTGTTTGCATCCCGGAGTCAGCGTGCTTTCCTCCTCCAAAGAACGAGTTTGCGACAACTTTTTAGGTCCTATAGCCAAGAACATCCACCCGATGGATGATAAGTTCGAATCCGCAGTTAAGAAGATAGTTTTAAAGTGGTTTCACATTTTCATACCTAGCTGGTCAACATGTCACTGTACTGTGAAACTTCTTCTCCTCAAAGACGTAGTAGCGCTTAACCTCTGCCTTATGGACAGAGTACTGTATGACTTCTTCGTACCTAGTACTCATTTCTGTTACAAAATTGAGAAAACCTCGGATTTATCTCTCACACCTCTTAACAGACAACGAAACGTACACCTTTATGGAACAGACCTAAATGAATCGCTGTTAAAATTTATACTTCATCAATTCACATTAAAATAAATGCCTTCCTCACCACCACCATTAAGGAACAAACGCTGAATCTCCGTGTTCTGAGATAGAGATTTGAATCCCAAAAACTACAACAAAAACTCCACTCATATTCACTTTAAGACGTGTATTGATATAATCGTTTTACAGAGAATCGGTTCATCACGGGATTCGACTACTGAGTTGAATGACAATTATAATTAAACTTATGTCTTAATGGTCCACCTTTTCAATCCTATATTATGCAATGTGTATAGACTATATAATATTGGGAAGGTGGACCACTAAACATAAGTTTAATTATTACTGTGATCACAATTCAATACGGATCAAAAACAAGTAATTTATATCCTATGATATTGAGTAGTATGGCAAAGCAACTATAAGCTGCGACATAACAACTTCAACAGAAACCAACAGAGAGCACCATCAGTTAGAAATATACCACCTGCGGGAAAAGCTTCTTCTATGGTGCCCGGAAATTCTACACCATAACCACCACCATGATGACAACAAATTGCAATGGAGAAGAATGCAGGGAAGCAGGCTAGGAGCCTAGAAGACAGTGATTCTCCAATCCCAAATAATTGCATGTAGCTTGCTATTCCTCCAGAGGAATAATTTCCATTTGTATTGTTGGGCAGAACACACACACCACTCTCAATCAGGCGGCATATCACATCTCAACATCAGAGTGATATTCCTTATGCTAGTTGCAATTTTGTAGACAGGTCTGATGGCAACGATGGGACAGGAAAGGGCTAGGAGTGGGGAGGAAGCGGCCGCGGCCTTAATTAAGGTACAGCCCCCGGATTTTACTGGTGTGAAAATGGGAAACGACGGAAAACCATTTTCAGGGCTGTCGACAGTGGGGTTCGAAATATGCACAGCCCTTACCTGTATTGATGTTGAGAATGCCTTTCAAAGGAATGATATATAAATTCCATCATCTTCCAGTTCCAAAGACAATCACCAATTCCCTAGCGAAAATCAATATCCAAAACACATTTACCTACAACTCTCCAATTAAAGCATGAGTACCACAAGGTTCCCACTGTCACCACATTTGTGTGTCCTGTTTTGTAACAATATTACCCAACCTATACCCCCACTTTCATTGTGTCAGTTTGCTGAACACACAGCACTACTGGCTGTGGAATCCAATAACTGATCCTTGCAATCCCGTCATCAAACGAATTTAACTGAACTCGAACAATGGCTCAATCTCTGACAAATCAAGATTAATGTCAGCAAAAAATGTACTTTTTTTCCTAATCGTAAATGCAGATGCCCTCCCACTAACAAACCCTTTCTAACCTTACATAATCAACCCCTTGCTGTAATGACCACACTTACCTACTTAGGCATAACGTTTCAAAATAATTTTCAATGGGATGTACATTTGGACCAAATTTATAAAGAGGCATCCCACAGGATACAGATCCTCCCCTGGCTGTAAGGTCAAACCTGAGGATTAAAAGGCATACAAATCACACCTAGTACCAAGCACCACTTCCCGCTTCCAAGTCAGACGATAGATACATTTAAACTCAAAAGGGAATTATGGACATATACAGATCGCACATTCTTATTTTATTTTTTTCCTCAGAAATTATGACAACTTGGCTTATTCACATGAAGAAGAATTCTACATATAATCGGAGTGTGTCTGTGTTGGTGGCACATTTAATAAATAAATATAATGCTACTTTTTTAAAGTTCACTTCTGACTATCATTCTTAGATCAGCCTTTTACGCTGATGGCAGTAGAGTGCTCACCTCCTATTTTAGTCTACACAGACGTGAAATGCTGCAATGTTTCACCATCACCTCTGTCCAGTGATCCATAGATCAGCCCTTTAGGCTGATGACAGTGGAGCGCTCACCACCTATTTTAGTCTACACAGACGTGAAATGCTGCAATGTTTCACCATCACCTCTGTCCAGTGATCCATAGATCAGCCCTTTAGGCTGATGACAGTGGAGCGCTCACCACCTATTTTAGTCTACACAGACGTGAAATGCTGCAATGTTTCACCATCACCTCTGTCCAGTGATCCATAGATCAGCCCTTTCGGCTGATGACAGTGGAGCGCTCACCACCTATTTTAGTCTACACAGACGTGACATGCTGCAATGTTTCACCATCACCTCTGTCCAGTGATCCTTAGATCAGCCCTTTAGGCTGATGACAGTGGAGCGCTCACCACCTATTTTAGTCTACACAGACGTGAAATGCTGCAATGTTTCACCATCACCTCTGTCCAGTGATCCTTAGATCAGCCCTTTAGGCTGATGACAGTGGAGCGCTAGCTTCCAAAGTTAGTCTACACAGACTTGACAGGTATCTTTCAACATATATTTAAATTCTGCAGCCAAAACTTTAATCTCTAAGTGATGTAAACATTATGGTATGCAATTAAAAGTCTCTAAATTTCAAATCTGTGAGCTCAAAAATTAAAAATCAACAAGTGAGTGACTCCGTGGTCGCTCAGATCTGAAATTGACGTTCATTACGTCCATATAAGCAATCCAAATATGTTAGGCCTTACACCATCTCCGTATTCCCATTAGCAAAATGTGTAGCTACCATCTTGTTGGAAGTCCAGCACCGAGTCTCGAAGATCACCCTCGAATCTTTCCCCTCTATGAGTCAAGCATATGTATTAAGCCTTACAGCCTAGTCTCATTAGTATAATGTGTCGCCGAAATTTTGTTCCAAGGTCCGCTCCAAGGGAGCTAATGCTTCTGCACATTGCCTATGTAGTGGCCTCCACGGTATGCGCTAGCCTTGCATTTTGGTAGGTGTGTTAAGTACCAACTGATGTGCCCAACTTAGCAAACAAGAGCAAAATGCAGGCAACCAAGAATGAGTTAGCTGGAAAATTTATAATATCCAATAACGGACCATTATATTGGTATTATAAATTTACTCGTTCAGGACAAATATTCATGTTCCCTATGGGAATCTACATCAATATCATCTGATGGACAGGTAGGCATCAATTTTTGGAAGTGAGACATAGTCTCTCCTTGTGCATTGGCACTGCTGGTGGCTTCGAGTAGCCTATGCAGTGGCCTCCATGGTATCCACTAGCCTTGCATCTTGGTAGGTGTGTTATGTGCCAACTGATGTGCCCAACTTAGCACATAAGAGCGAAACGCAGGCAACCAAGAATGAGTTAGCTGCAAAATTTATAATGTCCAATAACGGACCATTATATTGGTGCCAACTAGGCGGCCTGCTGATCACAGGCTAACTTACTTTAATTTTGTGTAATTTTCTCAAGAGCCACGATCAAACCAACAAGTTCGGACCATGAATGAAGTACAGGAGACAGAATTCGAGAATGATATGGATGGACCTGTGCTGCCTTGAACCCAAGATATTGGGATACTGAGGACTTAACTCCACCTCTTGTCTGCAGAGGGAGCTACTCAACATATAAATAGCAAATTCCATATTGTTGAGGTTTAGGGGTGTAAAATCTAATTAATCTAACCGGTACTTACTTGTCTTCTTCTTTGAAACAAGTGACCAACTGATCCACTGTGTGTTCATCCACACTTAATTCATTCTTAATATCGCTGGAAGGCTGTAAAGAACAAATATGCAAAACAAAGTAAGAAATGTAGAGTAAACAGATAACTAGAGTAAATGATTATAAAAAGACATGGCATAGCTGACAAAATAAACTGCATAATTGCACAATAAAATATCAATTTATTCTCCCAATGTAAAAAGGAAACAAGCAAACAAGTGTCAAGTCAAATTTATATTAAGAACAAGAATAAGAGAAGGAAATCGTAAAAGATAAAGAGGACAGCACTGGAAGAGAGAGCAAAAGAAGAAGAAAAACTTGAAGGACAACAATAATCTCTGCACATTTCTTCTTCTCTTCCTACAACTTCCTGTCATCGTGTTCATTGTATTATGTGTTCTTAAATGACTGGTCACTTGTTTCTTTCTTGTGTTCCCGCAGATGACTCTGATTGTCAGAAAGACATACATTGGATCTTAACATGAGAAAGGTCAGAGTCTTGCCTACCATGTTCAATTTCGTACAACAAATAGTTAGTTGTTGGACTTTTCATTGACTCTAGACAATCTGAAGGCTTTATTAATATAGACTTACAACATTTACATTCAGATTTTAAAGGACAATGATGGCCGTGTCTCTACGGAGAGCAAGTACACCTCATTCCCGGAAGCCACAGAATTGATTCTCGGACAAGTTAGAGATTATTATCACACTCTGACGGCTAGTTGCTGGTCCAGTCAGGCTGTGTGAGAACAAAGAAGTTGTTAATTGATAGAGAGGTAGAGTCCTTAGTCTAAGAAGCCATGAATAATCGCCAAGAAAATTTGTTTTGTTCACCACACACTGACTTATAAACTGCCGAACATCAGGCTGAGCAGGGGCCACTTGACAGGGTAATGCCCATCAGAGTTGTAGAGCCAGAGGTTTTGGTCTTAAAAGGACTATGTTCAGGGAGTTTTAAACTACCTAGTATGTTTTCTAGATATGACTCGAAATGCCTAACACTTTTAAATATCATTCAACTTAAGTAGCCTACGCTTAACTTTGTATGCAATGTTAGATTAATGTTATCTCTCGGGGTTTTTGAAAAAGAGAAACCTTACACTTTGCTTCCTCACAAGTGAATCTTCCACTGTTCTAACAAAGGTGAAAGGATTCGATTTAGTTAAATGTCATTGATTATTTCATCAATAGAGCAATATTCTAATGAATTCATCAATCTAAACCTAACTAATAACAGTTGAAGGATCATAAATAATGTCGTGGATTTTGAAACTAACAACCAGCAAAAGAGAAGAAACTCCCATTGTCCTGTGTAGCAAATGCTGCAAAAAAGTCAAAGATCCAAAGCACATGGGTAACACTTGCCTGGAAAACCTCAAGGCTCAATTCATCTCAGATGAGTCTCTTCAGGAACGGCTGCATCTACGGATATGCCACGAAGCACATGTATGTAGAATTATATTGACTTGAATGTAAAGTTTTATATCGGAAAGGCAAACCCGTTTGTTCACAACAACAAAGCTTTAAACAACAATCTATATTAACTTCATGAGAAGAAACATGCTTGAAACAGGCGTTTCTCCAGATATATCCATAAAATATTTTCAACGGACTGGTCATATGAAGATTAAGTGGATGAAAACAGAAACGATGTTTAATTAGCTCTAGTAAATGAAGGCAAACTGACGTACTGGAGACAAGATGGTTCGAACTTTAAGAGGGACGATACTGCTGATGTGACGCTATGCAATGGAATCTAATAATGTTACTGACAGCACACGTTAGTTTTATACCTACCTTACCTTAGAGCATACCTTCTCACATCACACGCACGCAAACTGGCATAATGAACACAGTCTCGGGTTAGCTGGAAATTTAGGTCAGTGTTGTCGCGATGTTTTGGTATCGTACAGCACGAGAGTGTCTTCAAGATCTTCAAGAAGCTTGCAGCGAAGCTGCATAGCCTTACAGGACAGTGGCACGGTGGGTAAAAGCCTTTAACGAAGGACGCCAATAAGTGGCAGACGTGTGTCAGCCAGGTTATCCTAGTGTCAGTGAAGGGGAAGTGCATGTTCTTCCCGTGTTAATGGACACTGCTCGATGTCATATGGCATGTGAGCTGGCCCAGGACACCGGGTCAACTTGGTGCTTCAGGTGAGTTTCTATTTACAAAAGGAATTCCTCGTTGTCTCAGCTTCCGTCACGCTAATACGCAATTGATTTCCCTCCTTTAGGTCCGCCTTGGTTCGAAATCTTTCTAGACCCTCCAAAAATCCTTCTGAACATACTGTGTTTTCAAAAAATCTCGGCCGTCAATCTACAATTCTCAAATTTATGGATCTTTATGGCTACAGCTTTCAAAATATAAGATCAATATTACGTGAAAAATATACTAATGTAATTTAATTTACAGTATTCACACAAGATATTAGTCTCTATACTCTAGATACTATCAAGACAAACTCGAACATTCTACACAGGTCATTAACATATATACTACGTTTTTTCTTAAGAATGAAGCCATGTTTTCCAGAGTTGACTAAGTTCAATGTAACAAAGGCTTTTCAGTCCGTCAAACACACAGCAAATGCAATGTAAATTATAACACTATAAACATACCTGTAAAATACACACTAACATACAAAGAATGAGATGCTTCGTTCTACAAGAACATCCTCGGATTCTATTAAATCACTTAAAAACAAACTTATATATGTACAGTATTGTTTACGTAGCGTAAACTTGTCAATGATAGAGAGTTTAGTGATAACATGAAACAGTAATGACAAAAATAAAATATATACAATTACTAATATAATGTAAACTTACGTACTTATCTAGACTGCCGATGTTAAGTCCGTTGTCACCAAACACTATCTCAGGACTGTGGTCGTGGAAAGTTTTGGTGAAGCACGCTGTGCGTGGAGAGGCGAGGGCAAGAAAGGGAGGGGCCTTGGAGAGCGAAGTGGATCTCTCCTATTGGATGATTAAATCGAGTACACTATACAGTAGAGAGGGGAGGGAGAAGTAGGGCGGAGCGGCTGGAGCGCTGTGGAACCTTCCATCAACATTGAAGAGGGAAGAGATGTTATTGACCTATTTCATGTTAAATGTACCTTTATGTAATATGGATGAATGCAATTTAATAATTATTTTTTAAAGTAAGGAACGGTATTATTATTATTATTATTATTATTATTATTATTATTATTATTATTATTATTATTATTATTATTATTATTATTATTATTATTATTATTATTGATAAAAGCAATTTAATGAGTAGGTTTTGTCAGATATTATGTGAGTAGAGCGAATAGGGGGTAATTATTTGAATGTGTATGCTCATTCAGGTTATTTGCATTACCATTTTTTGCGACGTAAACTTCTATTGCTTCTTTTATATTCAAATAATTTCTTTTATTTTCGAAGTGTAAAATTTTTAGATTAGTGATGACGTTTGTGAAATGGTGTGAACAGTCGTATAAGTGCTCCCCGAAGGCTGAATGCCGATTATATCTGATCGCGTTGTTGTGTTCTTTGTATCTTGAATGGAAATTAAATTTTGTTTGACGCCACATATATTTGTATTTTACAGGTATGTTTATAGTGTTATAATTTACATTGTATTTGCTGTGTGTTTGACAGACTGAAAAGCCTTTGTTACATATATACTACAAGGAGCTGTTTTATCAAAAACTTGGTGCTGTAAACTGATTTTCCCTCACGTATAATGACTTTTAATATTTTATCAGCCAATTTTACTGTGTTAAATATAATTAAGAACGTTAATAATCTGATAAGGCCAATTGAATGCCTTTAATGTCCAATTAAGATATATTTTATGAAGAGTATTTACAAAAACTCAATGCTGTACTCAACCTTTATAACATCCACAAGCAATTTGACAACGTCATTTACTATTTGTATATTTGTATAACCCGTTAAGGAGAGATCCTCCCTTGGACTATGTGTAAGTAGGGTAGCATCCTGCTTCATGAATCTGCCGAGCTCAGACATTTTAAGCAAGCCTCGGACCTATGGGAGTAACGGAGTCCCACTCCCATTTGACAGGCGAGGGACTCCTTGGAAACAACTTGGCGAACGAAATGGAATTCAATGGAGAGCCATCAATATTAATGGGGCTTATGGAAGAAAGAAAGTAGAACTGGCTGAGTCAGCAAACAGGATGCATCTGGATGTGCTAGGAGTAAGTGATATTCGGGTAAGGGGAGATAACGAGGAAGATATAGGAGATTATAAAGTGTACTTGACGGGTGTTAGAAACGGAAGGGCAGAGTCTGGGGTAGGGCTCTATATCAGGAATACCATTGCACGGAACATAGTTTCTGTTAGGCACGTAAGTGAACGAATGATGTGGGTAGATTTGTCAGTTGGAGGAATTAGGACTAGAATTGTGTCCGTGTATTCACCATGTGAGGGTGCGAATGAGGATGAAGTTGACAAGTTTTATGAAGCATTGAGTGGCATTGTGGTCAGGGTCAACAGCAAGGATAGAATAGTGCTAATGGGCGATTTCAGTGCGAGAGTTGGGAATAGAACTGAAGGATACGAAAGGGTGATTGGTAAATGTGGGGAAGATATGGAAGCTCATGGAAATGGGAAGCGTTTGCTGGACTTCTGTGCTAGTATGGGTTTAGCTGTTACGAATACATTCTTCAAGCAAAAGGCTATTCACCGCTACACATGGGAGGCTAGGGGTACCAGATCCATAATAGACTATATCTTAACAGACTTCGAATTCAGGAAATCTGTTAGGAATGTACGAGTTTTCCGCGGATTTTTCGATGATACAGACCACTATCTGATCTGTAGTGAACTAAGTATATCTAGGCCTAGGGTAGAGAAAGTGAAATCTGTCTGCAAACGAATAAGGGTAGAAAATCTCCAGGACGAGGAAATTAGACGGAAGTACATGGATATGATTAGTGAGAAGTTTCGAACAGTAGACAATAAGCAGGTTCAGGATATAGAAAGTGAATGGATGGCATACAGGGATGCTGTAGTAGAAACAGCAAGGGAATGCCTGGGAACAAGTATGTGTAAAGATGGGAAAAGGCGAATATCTTGGTGGAATGATGAAGTGAGAGCAGCTTGTAAACGTAAAAAGAAGGCTTATCAAAAATAGCTCCACACAAGTGCCGAAGCAGACAGGGAGTTGTACGTAGATGCAAGAAACAGAGCGAAACAAATAGTTGTTGAATCCAAAAAGAAGTCCTGGGAAGATTTTGGTAACAACTTGGAAAGGCTAGGTCAAGCAGCAGGGAAACCTTTCTGGACAGTAATAAAGAATCTTAGGATGGGAGGGAAAACGGATATTAACAGTGTTTTGAGTAATTCAGGTGAACTCATAATAGATCCCAGGGAATCACTGGAGAGGTGGAGGGAATATTTTGAACATCTTCTCAATGTAAAAGGAAATAATCCTGGTGGTGTTGTGAACAGCCAAACAAATGGGGAGGAGGAAAATGATGTTGATGAAATTATGCTTGAGGAAGTGGAAAGGATGGTAAATAAACTCCGTTGTCATAAGGCAGCAGGAATAGATGAAATTAGACCTGAAATGGTGAAATATAGTGGGAAGACAGGGATGAAATGGCTTCATAGAATAGTAAAATTAGTATGGAGTGTTGGTAAGGTACCTTCAGATTCGACAAAATCAGTAATTGTACCTATCTATAAGCAAGGGAACAGGAAGGACTGCAACAACTATCGAGGTATCTCATTGATTAGTATACCAGGCAAAGTATTCACTGGCATCTTGGAAGGGAGGGTGTGATCAGTCGTTGAGAGGAAGCTGGATGAAAACCAGTGTGGTTTCAGACCACAGAGAGGCTGTCAGGATCAGATTTTCAGTATGCGCCAGGTAATTGAAAAATGCTACGAGATGAATAGGCAGTTATGTTTATGTTTTGTAGATCTAGAGAAAGCTTATGACAGGGTACCGAGGGAAAAGATGTTCGCCATACTGGGGGACTATGGAATTCAAGGCAGATTATTAAAAGCAATCGAAGGCATTTATGTTGACAATTGGGCTTCAGTGAGACTTGATGGTAGAATGAGTTCCTGGTTCAGGGTACTTACAGGGGTTAGGCAAGGCTGTAATCTTTCACCGTTGCTGTTCGTAGTTTACATGGATCATCTGCTGAAAGGTATAAAATGGCAGGGAGGGATTCAATTAGGTGGAAATATAGTAAGCAGTCTGGCCTATGCTGAAGATTTGGTCCTAATGGCAGATTGTGCCGAAAGCCTAGTCTAATATCTGGGAACTAGAAAATAGGTGCAATGAGTATTGTATGAAAATTAGCCTATCGAAGACTAAATTGATGTCAGTAGGTAACAAATTCAACAGAATCGAATGTCAGATTGGTGATACAAAGCTAGAACAGGTCGATAATTTCAAGTATTTAGGTTGTGTGTTTTCCCAGGATGGTAATATAGTAAGTGAGATTGAATCAAGGTGTCATAAAGCTAATGCAGTGAGCTCGCAGCTACGATCAACAGTATTCTGTAAGAAGGAAGTGAGCTCCCAGACGAAACTATCTTTACATCGGTCTGTTTTCAGACCAACTTTGCTTTACGAGGGCGAAAGCTGGGTGGACTCAGGATATCTTATTCATAAGTTAGAAGTAACAGACATGAAAGTAAAAGGAATGGTTGCTGGTAAAAACAGGTGAGAACAATGGCAGGAGGGTACTCGGAATGAGGAAATAAAGGCTAACTTAGGAATGAACTCGATGGATGAAGCTGTACGCATAAACCGGCTTCGGTGGTGGGGTCATGTGAGGCGGATGGAGGAGGATAGGTTACCAACGAGAATAATGGACTCTGCTATGGAAGGTAAGAGAAGTAGAGGTAGACCAAGACGACGATGGTTAGACTCGGTTTCTAACGATTAAAAGATAAGAGGTATATAATTAAATGAGGCCACAACACTAGTTGCAAATCGAGGATTGTGGCGACGTTTAGTAAATTCACAAAGGCTTGCAGACTGAACGCTAAAAGGCATAACAGTCTATAATGATAATGTATGTATGTATGTATGTATGTATGTATGTATGTATGTATGTATATATTGTATCTCATAAGAATTATTCTAGTCTTTGTATTTTAAATATACAAATTTTATGGTATACACCCAATACAAAAACTTATTTGAAGAACAAGTTCTAAATACATAAATTTTTAATTATATTAGTGTAGTTTTCAGAATGCCTTGTAACAATTTTCTTAGCCTGATGATGGCAACTATAAAATAAAATAAAATAAAATAAAATAAGATAAATAAATATCTGACGTATTAATAACTTCACAACTTTGTAGTATTGTATAGGTGGAACAACTTACCCATATTTCCTAATGAAAATCTTGATTCTATATGGACCAAAAATGAAATTTTTTACATTAAATAAGGCGACTAATGTCAGATATCGGTCTTTCTGTGGGGTGGTTACCCTTGATAGACCTGGTACCGGCCTATGACTAACATTTCCTGTGTCTCAAAATCGTCTTCAAAACCTGGAAATGAAACTTTATGGCACATTCAAGGATACGGCGACTTCGGTCCGTGTCTGGCCTGCTTCCAGGCGGCCGAGTATTCTACCCTGCAAGACGGGGTCCAAATGGCGTCGTTGTGACTTTATGTTGTCACGATCACCATGAGGCTACACTCCGCGCACTATAACACGGCAAACACGACTGAGGGAATATGGGGCGCAGGCACTGGCTGGGTTTACCTTGCGGTTACACCACCAGTCAAGGCTGAGAACACTCCTTTCCTATACAGAGCGAACACGTAAGGCTGGTATGTGCATATCACAGAGATTTACTGAATAATGGTGCCGGTTTCAGTATTTAAATGTCATCATCAGCCATAAAATACTTTAATCACACAATTGAGAAAGGACATGATAATTAAAATTGACGTCATTATACATAAATAAATATATAGTCTTTTAAGGATAAAAGATGAAAACGTTTTGACAAGTTATCGACGTATAAGTCTTTTGAATCGCTTATTTACACTGTGTGCTGAATAAAATTGTAAAAAAACTCATACCAATCACTTGATACACTTTTTCTGCTATTATGTTTATGTACAAATACTCAAACCTTCGCGTCATATTTACGGTTGCATTTGAATCTTTGGCGATAATTTGCCCGTTCTTTAAGGCAATTGTTATTCGAATGTTGTCAAAGTGAAAACGTAATTTTAGTTGATAACACCTTGTTCATGTAAAGAACTTGTAGAAATATGCATTAGTAAATCTCATTACACTCGTAGTCTCGAAAGGCTTGTTGTGTTCATTAAAATTATACAATGATGTATTAATAAATGCATTATAATACCCGTGGGGACACGTTTCGAAGCCTCTTAACAGCACAACTCTGGCCTGGCATTTTATTCCTTCTCGCTAAATGTAATTGCATCTTCTCCACCCGCGGGGCTATATTCCATCGTTCATATACGATGTTTCCTGATCTCATGTCTCTTGTCTACCGGTCTGATGTCGGACCAGCCGGAGAGCGAGTCTTAATTGGCCCGCTCGCTGTCCTAACTTCTTTTACTGTACATCGCCGGGTAGCGTGAAGTCAGTTGATTGTCGAGCGCCATGAGGGTCAGAAGCTTAATGTGGTGGCTCTTGGTTAGAGCGTCTACCTACCTCAGCATGCCTGGATAGCATGTAAAGGATCAGGGCTAACGCCCTGAAGTGTCGTTTTCATCTTATTTTCTTTCCTGGAGTGGACGTCCGCTACTTATTCTACTTAATTCTATCTCTATGAATTTGTAAGTAACCTGCATCCCAAATGACGCCATGCGTTAGTTTCCACTCATGGACTAAAATGTAAGTCTATTTCAAGAATATATTATTTTCCTTTTCTCCTGGAGCTCGATGACCTCGTCTTGGAAGTTCATTTAAAATTGCAGTCGCATGCTGCCGGAGAAATACAGAATTGGTGGTTCTTCTGTTCTGACAAAATTTTAAAATTTTGTAACATGTTTGATTTTCGGCCTACTGTCTGCTCCGTTTTAACCTACTATGAGTAGAAGAAAACCTTTCCGACGAGATGATCTTGGCACTAAATGATGTTCCTGTTTCGGATTTAGTTGAAGAAGTTAGGAGTGAAATAATTTAATAATGTGAAGTCATCCATTAAAAGGATTGAGATCGCGAGATTATCTCCGTGGATCGGGATCTATTTCTTTCTTTAAATTTTATCTTTTCTGTCTTTCTTTTACACTTCAGTACCGTTTACTGTTGTTGTCGTCTCCATGGGAACTACTGTTTTGGATTATTCATAAGGATTGATTATATTGCTGAATTAATTAGTTTTGTGAGGAGCGTACCATTAAGTTGGGAGCTGTTGGCTCTTAACTCTTCGCCTTAGTTGATTTATGAATTGAATGTGAGAGTTCTTCCTGGTGGTTTGAGCTGGACTGCTCTTCATCCTGATTTCATTTTATGTGTGCTTTTTTCTTTTGTTGATTAGAGCTGCTTACTGTGATAACCAATGACTGATTTTTTAATTTTTGGTGGGCACGTTACCATTCTTGTTTTCCATTTCGAAGCACGGTGAATTTTTGGGGTCGTTTCGTGACCTGTTGAATGTCTATCTATCTTTGAGAGCGCCTTCGGTTTTGGATATGCTTTCTGTGAATGTTAATTAATTTTCCTGTTGTGCCTATTGCGACCCGGTTCATAGGATGATCTAGCAGCCTCACCTTAGCAGTGTTTCACCTAATGTACAAAATAATTCCTTTTGAATGATTAAGATTGAGCCTCCCAGGCACGCAGTAAAGTTTAGTCCATGGACATTTTCTGACAACCAATTATCTTGTAATTTAATCTTGATTTAAGTCTATCTACAAATTAAATTGAAAAGCGTCCCTCGACACTAGGTATACATTTCTACTCAATTCAGAATTATTTAATAAACCCATTTAAAATATTAATTCGTCACCTCAATTCAGAGTTTATTTCATTCATCAAATTATCATATTAATTCATTATTCAATTCAGCGTTTATCTAATTTAATCTAATTATCATATTAATAATCTAATTATCATAATAACTTGTTATCCCAATTCAGTATTTATTTTATTGATCAATTTACCACTTTAATTAGTTAAACTGTTTGTCTTTGTGAAGGTGCACCTGTAGTTTCAAGGGAGTTTTATTTTCCTATCATATGTAACTTTCTCTTATAGCAGAAATTAAATCATTTAGTTTTTTGAAAAACTCGCAAATTTTTCTTTCATGGTTTCTAATATTTCCTACCGTGCAAATCTTTTGGTTCGGTGTGAGTTGCCTCTGGTTTATGGTCGGTTACTGAACTATTTGGTGAGTATTCTCTGTTTTCCTTCTTAAGTTTAAAAAAAAGGAATATTTGCTATCTCTTGCTCTTCGTTTACTTGTACGAGTAAATGCCGGTACGACTGGTATGCCAGTTATATTTAGCTATAGATCGAATTGTATTTAATATTTTATTCCAATTTTCTCTATTTAGCGGTATACTGAATGCCCGGTCTGCTGTAGGTAGCACATTTTCGACTTTGGGATGGAATGAATATTTCTTTATGGTAGTAGCGGCCTGTGTTGGTTTCCTGTAAATATTGTATTCTATCGAAGTAGGAAGTCTGTTTAACGTGAGATCTAGAAAATAAATGCTTCCATTTTACTCAGATTCCAGAGTGAACTTTATCTATGGATCAATATTTTTTAAATTGTTTAGGGTGGAGCCTGCATAAGTAATTCTTTTGTGAAGGATAACGAGAGTGTCATCTACAAATCTGGCCCAAAATTTTATGTTCGCAAAGTCACTATTGTTATTAATTGCCGTATGCTCTAAATAGTCAATGTATATTTCTGCTAATATCCCTGAGGCTGGCGACGCCATAGCCAACCATCCTGCAGATATATGCAATAATTAAAAAGGAAGAAATTACTCTTAACTACTAGTTTCAAAATTTCCATGAAATCTAGAATCTCGAATTTACTGACGTTACTATTTTTATTTAAATTATTTTGGATAATAGGAAAAAGTTTCTTTGTACTGACACTCGGATACATATTTGTTGTATCGACAGAATGCAACGAGTGGAAAGGCTGTATTTCAAAGCTCTCTTGCTTTTTAATTTACTCAATAGTATTTTTCACAGAATTATTCGACAGAAAAGATAATTCTTTATTAGAAATTTCTGGATAAATTGTGTTAATTTATACAATGGACTTGGCCTATAATTGATGATGGGGCGTATGGGGACGCCAGCCTTATGGATCTTAGGTAAAGCTTTCGTTACTGGCAGTTCGGGGTTCATACTTATTAGTTTTATTTTCTCTTGTTCTGTAAATAAAAACGAGGTATTATGGGACTGATTTTAGGAGACGTTGTATCAGTTGGGTCGGATCTTCTTAGTCACAAATATTATAATAATATTTATAGATCCACCTCTTCAGTACAATGCAATACAATCCACTATTTTATGTGGTTAAAATATATACATAATACATAAAGGCCTTAGGTACATGTTTCACCGTTTTTACGGGCATTATCAGCCTATATCAATCTTGAAAATTAATGGATACGGGATCTTTCTAATCTTATAAACTATAGAGTAAAATGTTGGACAATGATCTCATAAAATGCTGTACTATAACATCTAAAATAGGGTTATTGCACGGAAAGTACGTTAAAATACTGTGAATTAACAGTTTTTGAAGATTATAAAGTGGTTAATCATGAATATTTGAGCGTTTAAAACCAAAATGGATCCTCTTTTTATACACTATTAGGACTGTGACCGCCTTGAGTGTATAAGCACTATCATCCAAGGGGGATGGTTACTCCATTCCCATAGCATGAGTTCAATATAGTAAAATCAATGTCAGTTATTTAAAATAGAAGTGAGCACATATCAAATGTGTTAAAATATGTACAGGTGATTTATCAGAAAGTCGTAGAAAAGAAGATGGGACTTCTTGTGGAGACGTTGCTAAAGCTAAAATGTTGTGTCAAAGCTAGCTTATGTCAGTATTTAGTTATGTTAGTACGGTAATCAACTGGATCCAAAAGACGGTCAAGTGGGTGTTATTAACCCTGTTGAAACATTTGTTCGAAGAAATGATCGAGTTTTACCTGAAACAAAATGTTAAAGAGAGTTAGTTAAATAGTATTGTGCATGAGACTAAGGCGGTGTTCACTCGTACAGTGCGTGTTAAGTACGTCGGGCTGTTCCAGCAACCTTTCTACTGCTAGTATTATACCGGTGTGGCTGAGGCGGTGAAGGACACGGGGGGGGGGGGAAGGGGAGCGGATCCTTGCGTGCAGGTGTTGTTGTTTGAGGGCTGTTAGGAGCAGAATGGGTGGGCCTAACATTTGGCGAGGTGGTGGGAACTTTAGAACAAAAAGTTCTAAAAGTCTGCAGGATTGTATTGTTTCGACTTCACAATACCTAATAACTTTAATGTTAGCTCATATAAAGGATATTTTGCCTCTGTGGCATCATTAAGATTATGGTCTTTGTTATAGGCTTGGTCAAAAAAGATGTAAAGACTTTCTAATTCATTCATAAGTTTTCCTTTGCCTATACATGTTAGAATAGTGAGATCCTTATCAATTGATGTAAACTGGTGTCCTGTTTCACACATATGTGAGCTCATCGCTGGATATTTGTTATGTTTGAAGGCATTGTAATGCTCCGTATATCTCGTATAGAAGCTGCGCCCAGTTTGACAAACGTAACTAAATCCACACTGAGCGCAAGTTAGTCTGTAAGTACCAGATCTCGAAAAACGGCTGTTTTTATAATTGACTTTATTATGATTAAAAATATACTTTGATTTGTATTTACTGTTCTGAAGGCGATATTAATGTCATATTTCTTGAGTGTGTTTGCGATCTGGTGGACGGCTGGGTTGTTGTATGTAAACGTGGCATAACTAGTTTTTTAGGTTTATCCGGAATGAGATTCGTGGATAGTTTTTATTTAACTTTATCAACTAACCGGTTAATCATTTCAACTTTGAACCTATTAAGTTTAGCCAAGTTCCTTATATAGTTTAAAACAATTTTTAAGCTGAGAGGGAAGAGTGGGATTTTCAAAGCTCTGTGTATTAAATTATAGAATGATGCCTGTTTATGAGTATTGGGATGTAAAAAGGAATTATTTACGGTTATACGAGATTGTGTGGCCTTCCCGTATATTTGAAATCCAAAAGTATTATTGACGCGCGTGATCGTTATATCTAGAATATTTACGGACTGTTTAACTTCGTCTTCCTTAGTGAATTTTACATTAGGGTCAATTTTATTTAATTTACCTAAAACTTCGTCACTGTTAGTAACATTTTTGTCAATAACCACAAAGGTGTCATCCACGAATCTTAGCCATAAACATATAGCTTTTATATGCGCTTTGATGTCCGTATGCTACATTGAATCCATGAAATGTCTGCCAAGATGCCGGACAAAAGGTCACCCATGGCTAAGCCAGTCTGTTGATAACTCTTTCCGTTAAAGGAGAAAAGTTGTTATTCAATACAGAATTCAATATCTTCATAAATTCATAAATTTCCACCTTACTCATGCTGCTACATTTTGAAATATTGTCAGAGATAATTTCGACCATTTCTTTAGTAGGTATATTTGGATACATGTTTATGACATCAAAGGAACACATTATGTGGTTACGTTGTAAGTCAAATCAACTTAAGTCAAATATACTTAAAATATCGCAAAATTTGATTGAATTCTTTAAAGGATGTTTATTATGAAACAAATAATGTTGTTTTAGAAAACCGTGGATATATTAGGAAACTTTATAGGTAGGGCTATTACGGCAATTAATAATCGGACGTACGGGAATGTTGTTCTTATGGATTTTAGGTAGGGCTCTAGCTACTGAAATGCTGGGGTTCATGTTGATAAGTCTCTGTTGTTCCTGTTCATTAAGAAGGAATGTGGTGTTCTTCATTATAGATTTTAAATTGCATTGTATTCTTACAATAGGATCTTTGCTAGCGATTGTACAGATCTTATCCTTAAAAAATTAGTTTTATTTAGGTAACTGTCCTTATCCAATAATACTATAGACCCTCCTTCATCAGCTTCTGTGACTAAGATGTAACTATCTTCTTTTTTAGTTCTGAAAATACGTATTACTGTTTTTGATGAGAATCGCATTTAGCGTTAAGTCCTTTAGCTAGGGTTCGTAATTTCCTATTATGTCAAATCTAGTGTCAGTTTGAACTTCAAAGGGGAGTTTAGAAATGTTAGCCTCTACCTCAGCTACTGCGGTAATTATATCCAAGTTCGTTTTTATTCACTAGGCCAGTTATACTTCGGACCCTTATTTAGGAGTTCCATTTCTATTTCAGAAAACTGCACACTGGTTAAGTTAACAATTGCAGGTGTGTTGACACGCGGAGTACTTGCTTTTGATTATCTGTATTCTGTACAATGAACTGTGTTTGGGATTCTTTTAAATGCGTTCATTTCTTATCTAATGTAGTCTGTTTCTTGTCCGGTAAAACCATCATTTTGTAGTGTACGTGCAGTTGGAAAGAGTTCCATTCTAATGGCAGCAATGCCTGGGTCACTGTTAAAAGAATTTTATATAGATTTAAGTTCAATTGCAATTTCTTTTCGTATAGTGACCTAACTTCATTCCTTAACCATATTTCAATTACTTTGTTTTGGATTTTGTTCATACATGGAATGGTTAAGTTTCTTCTTTGTGTAGGTTTCAAAAATTTTGGGATCAATTTTAGTTTTAAACATTGCTTCAAAAATGTTATATCCTTAGACAACTTGCATATTTTAATTTTGAGATTGATAAAACCTATTTAATTTGAGTCTTGCCTGGTTGGCTACTAAGTTACAAGTAACTATCCTCATTTTGATTCTGTATAAGATGACGTATATCACAAATATCATTATAATATTTATAGATCCACCTGTTGAATACAATGCAATAAAATCCACTATTTTATGTGGTTAAAATATATAAATAATAATACACAATTCACAGGTATATGTTTCACCCTTTTTTTATGGGCATCATCAGCCTATAACAATCTTAAAAATTAATGGATACGGGATCTTTCTAATTTCATAAACTATAGAATAAAATGTTGGACAACGATCTCATAAAATGTTGTACTGTAACATGTAAAATTGGGATATTGCACAGAATGTATGTTAAAAAATACTGTGAATTAACAGTTTTTGAAGATTATAATGTGGTTAATCATGAATATTTCAGCGTTTAAAACCGAAATGGATTCTCTTCTTATACATCATTAGGACTGTGACGGCCTTGAGTGTAAAAGCACTATCATCCAAGGGGGATATTTACTCCATTCCCATAGCATGAGATCAAGATAATAAAATCAATGTCAGTTATTTAAAACGTAAGTGTGCACGTATCAAATGTATTAAAATATATATGGTTGATTTATCAGAAAGTCTTAGAAAAGAAGATGGGACTTCTTGTGGAGGCATTGCTAATGCTAAAATGTTGTGTCAAAGCTAGCTGTTGTCAGTGTTTATTTATGTTAGTACGGTAATCATTTGGCTCCAAAAGATGGTCAAGTGGGTGTTATTAACCCTGCTGAAACATTTGTTCGAAGAAATGATCGAGTTTTACCTGATACAAAATGTTAAAGACAGTTAGTTAAATAGTATTGTGCATGAGACTTCCCGTAAGTCAACAATGCCTAAGGTAGTACTTACTCGTACAGTGCGTGTTAAGTACGTCGGGCTGTTCCAGCAACGCTAGCTAGAAGTAAAATGGTCAGTCAATCCAGTGGATCTGTAAATATTATAATAATATTTTTTATATATGTCATCTTCAATACGGAACCAAAATGAGAATAGTTACTTGTTATCTTTTTTAGTCACTGTAAAAGAGCTTTTCTTGAAAAATTCCCCATATTTGGTGTAATCTGTTTCTTCCATTATTACTGCCGGGTTCCCTTTATCTGCCCTAGTGATAATGAGGTTCTTTTCTCGATTTTCCTTTTGCTATTTGCTTTACGTGCACCGACACGGATAGGTCTTATGGCGACGATGGGATGGAAAATGCCTAGGAAGTGGCAGGATGCGGCCGTGGCCTTAATTAAGGTACAGCCCCGGCAATTGCCTGGTGTGAAAATGGGAAACCATGGAAAACCATCTTCAGGACTGCCGACAGTGGGGCTCGAACCCACGATCTCCTGATTACTGGATACTGGCCGCACTTAAGCGACTGCAGCTATCGAGCTCGGTAAATTTCCTTTTTTTTGAGGTTTATTACCTGTTCCCGTTCAACAAAATATTCTTGGTTTCTATTGTTACTTGTAGATAATGCTTTTCTTTTTGATACATGGATTTTGTTCAGTTTTCTCCTATTATCGAATCTGACCTCATCTTGTATTTCCGGGGGCATTTCACTAACAGCTACTTCCGACTCAACAATCATTATGGTAGTGGCATTGATTATATTCATGTTCGACGAATTGTGTTTCAGACCTTTTTCTAGTATCTTGTTTTCCTGCTCTGTTAGTTCTGTTTTTGACAAATTTATAATGGGAGGGTGAAATTTCTCAATCAAGTTGTTTAAATTGTTATGATTTTCTATTTTGCTTTTTGTACACATTTTTTGTCGCATTAGCCTTAAGTGTGTTGAGATTTCTGTCTAGCACGAGCTGTTTTTGGGCTAATATTTCCTGCTCTCTTCTTGAAAATTTCTCCTTTCCTCTCAAGAAGAGAGCAGAAAATATTTTAAGTTCAACATTGTGACTAACTTAATAGGTGTTATTTATTTATTTATGAATCAAAAATTATTCTACTTCAAGTGTTTTATTAAATGACAAAGCAAACACAAAGAACATTTTATTCTTTTTCAGATTTAAATAAGGATTTGAGTTCCAAGAGCAGAGCAGATTTAAAATTTCAGCATATAGTGACTAATTTAATAGATTTTATTCAATTATGATTTGAAAATTTATATTTTAAAGTCTGTAATAAATAACATAGTAAGTAAGTAAAGTTAAAACACAAAGACATTTTTAACAATTTCAAAGAATTATATATAATTGTCCTGTTGATAGGTATATTTGTAATAATGCACAAAGTCCAAATGTTATTGAATTTTTGGCACCGCTGAAGGAGAGAGTAGTTAGCTCTAGAAATATGTACGGTAATTAAGTTAAATAAAATATGTAAAGTATTGACAAGGCAGGAAGATGTTTTATAAGTCAATACGGACAGGATTAATCAACATGGTGGAAATAATCCATGCTAATAATATTCTCGCCATATAATGGGAAGACAGAAAGGATGTGCATTTACTTTCAACTGTTGATAAGGACTTGGACTTTGATGTGAAAATTCAAAGAAAATGAGACTGAGGAGAGGAAGTAGTGAAAAACCCCAAGGGTACTGGAAGATAACAACCAGAAAATGAATACAGTATATCGTCAAGACCAAGCCCTTGCATATTTCCCTGTAATGCGATGGACTATGCTGTATCTATTGGATATGGCTATCTTCAATTCATACATTGTGTTCATGAAGGTTACTGGCAGGTGGCTGTATTATACAGAATTTCTCAGAGCATTTGCCAAGCAATTGTTGTAGAGTGTTGCTCTCCTGCCTAGGACAACAAAAGGAAGAACTCCCAGTCAACACAGCCACCTAAGACTTCAGGCAAATGTATGGGGCATTTTCCAGTGCCTGTTCCTCCAACAGAAAGGAAGAAAATTCCTTCTAGGCCCTGCAATGTTTGTAAGGGTCATAAAATAAGGTCCGAAGAGAGGTGACTATGTGAAAAATGTGGTATTACTCCATCTGGAGAGCTGCTTCAAAAATTATCACACAATGATTCACTACTGAAGACTGAGAAACAGTTAATGAACAGTTAGGCATTGATTTGTGAAGTATATAGCTTTGAAAAAATGCCAGTTTTTGACCAAGCGTCAATATATAAAATTAAAACACTATTTTCTAAACTAAATAGTTTTCTGTCCCTGCAAGTTAGACTAGTAGTCAGGTTCCAATGGGTTATTTAAAGTATAGTTTCAGAACTTTGCTGCTTTAAAAGTGGGAAACCACAAAAAACATATCTTTGGAAGAATGGCTGAAAGAGAAGTGCAAGGATGTTCAAGGCTTTATGGTCTGAGGAAAGGTAGAAAATGCATGCCGACAAATCAATGAAGCCTTTGGAGAAAGGAAAACTAGGTAAGAAAGAGTAGTGATGGGTGACACAACAGTGCTGATGAATTGGATATGGAGGAACATAGTCAACAGCTTGCTGATAATCCTATGAAACTACCGTCAAACAATCGGGCTCATTTCATATGTGCATCTTTCCCACTTTATCCGAGCAATTGCCCCTCAACAAGAGCTCAGATGGGAAAATCTAGCAAAAAAACATAAAGCACAAATATGACAGGAACATATCCAACACCATTATCAAGGTAAAGAAGTAGATGATAGCGATCTGGAAAAATAACAGGCTGGTGATGCTGATGAAATGGGAGTCCCAATTTTGAAGTCAGAAATTGAGAAGTTTTGAAAGAACTAAGTATATGCAAGGCACCAGGAATTGATGACATACCCTCAGAATTACTGACTGCCGTAAGAGAAACCAGCACGGTGAGGTTATTCGCTTTATTGTGCAAGATACATGGAAAAGGAGAATTATCATATGATTTTTGGCAAAATGATGTTATATCTATTCTTGTGAAAGCCACTGCTGACAAGTGTGAAAACTATCGTACCATTAGTTAGTATGGAAAGACAATTGAGTTGGAAGACATCAATTTGGCTACAGAAGAAATGTAGGAACACATGAAGCAATCCTGATCTTAGAGGATTGAATTAAGAGGGACCGGCACACATACATATTATCCATAGAAAAACAAAAGGCATTCATTAATAGATACCGAGAAAGAAGAACAATTTACAATATGCAAAACATCAGTCTGCTGTGATAAGAATCGAAGACATTGAGAAAGCAGCAGTATTCCTTAACAGAGTCAGGCAGGACTGGAGGTTCCCCCTCCTTCACAATGTTTATATAGAAGAAAGAAGCAGTAAAGAAAATCGAAAAGGAATTTGTAAAAAGGGTATCGCAATCAAAGGAGAGGAAATCAAAGCTCTCAAGTTTGCTCATGATATTGTTTTATATCTCAGTTTGCAGAAGATCTGGAGAAATTGTTGAATGGTACAGGCAGAGTCTGGGGGAAAGTGTACAAGACAAAAATAAACAGAACCCCCAAAAAAGTAATGGAGTGCAGTAGAAAAAAAAGTCAGCTGACGGAGGAAAAATGAGATTAGGATATGAACTTCTAAAGGTAGCAGATGAATATTGTTACTTGGGTAATAAATAAACTAACGACAGCAAAAGTAATGAGGACGCAAAATGTAGATTACAGGCTAGCACAAGCAAGGAAGGCCATTCTTCAAAAAACAAATTTGCACCTTTCAAACAGTGATGAACAGATTACTGAGATATTTTGAACACATTTGTCTGGAGCTTGGTGTAGTATGGAAGAAAAACATGGATGCTAACTAGCTCAGGAAAAAAAGGGTAGAAGCTCCTTAAATTGTGTTAAAAATGAATGCTGTAGTGAGTTGCGTAGATCGAATCATGAACGAAAGGTACAGAATTAAATTGGTGAGAGATCAATATCAGTAAATTTGACAAGAAGAGATAGAATGATAGGATATATCTTAAGACACCCAGGACTTGTTCACTTGGTTCTTGAGAGAATTGTAGTCAGTAAGAACAGTAGGGGTAGAACAAGATATCAATATGACAAGCAGATCAGAGGAGATGTAGGATGTAGTAGTTATCTAGAGATGAAAAAGACACCACAGGATAGGGGCACATGAAGTGCTGCATCACATCAGACTTTGGACTGATGACTCTCAAACAATAACATGTGAGAAATTGTGTCCTGGTTAACAGTGACTGCAATTTGTTTCCAAGAGGACATGTTGAGAACCCGGTTATATTCATTAATCAAGATGAACCAGCCAGTCCAGTGCACTTACAAAATAGACTGTATTTAAGCCAAACATTGTCATACTGTATTACACCTTTCTTCATATCACCCAGTATTGAATCCCATTAAGTTGATATAGTCAAGTGTCAAGAATAGCATTTCTGAACAAAATGTGATGTACAGAATGGAAGCATTTCTATCATTTATGGTGAACAAATTGCTTCTATTACAAATGAGGACTGGAAGTAAAATTTGCGAGCACGTAAATTAATTTCAACATCAGTAATTTCAACTGAAGATTTATTTGATTATAGTGACAGTGATGGAAGCAATACTGAAACCGCAAGAGAAAGTGGTAATAAAACAACACTGCCAGCGGAAGTGAAATAGGCATGAATAGAGAATATGATGAAACAGTGTGAGGGGCATTATCTATGCCTAGATATAGTGACAGTGAATGATCCATTGTCTTCCATCAAGTCATTAGCATACTGAGTTATGTGTAATGTGCTGTTATATGTGTAATTATTGGAAGGATTTCTGAAAGGCTTAACAGGAATACTATAATTTATGATGAGATTGTACATTTCATAAGGCATGCATTGTACAATATCCTTCACTTATACTCTCCTGTGTATGCTCGAACCTAGTCCTTGTCACCTTCCAAAACAGCGCACTTCCCGTCCTGCACTTAAATGAATGTTCTCCACAATTTGCAAATGCTGTACCCAAAGATTGTGACTCAGTCCTCAACACAACAAAAGTATAAAAAAGAAACCTACACCATTAGGAACCCTCCTGATGTACAACATACAGGCAGACAGGGTAAAAAGTATGGTGTATCTAGGGAGTAACATAGGACCATTGTGCTGCAATTAAATGCTGAAGAAACCAGAGACTATCTTCATTAGCAAGTGGCAACGCCTATCATGAAACGATCACAGAATCAAGCTCAAAAATACAATAACAAAATGCTGTATCCTCTCTTCCCTACTAAATACTGTAGAGCCCTATATAATTTATTATCCACAGAAAAGAGAATCCAAACTTTCAAGATATGGATATATAATGGCAAATTGTGTAATTCCTGTGGGTTATTTTCATGTCGCACCAATGGAGATAGGTCTTATGCCAACAAAAGGATAGGAAAGGGCTAGGAGTAGAGAGGAAGCAGTGGTGGCCTGAATTAAGGTACAGCCGCAGCATATTAATGACATGACAATAGGAAATGATAAAAACTATCTTCAGGTTTGCCGCCAGTTGGGTACCCCACACAAAGAGCTGTCAACCTCAGCTTATCAAGACAATTTAACTCAAGAGGCTGAAATACACATATCACATTTTGAGGACTGTTACAAGTAATATTTTGAGGAAAAAATTTAGGCAGAAGAGGACTTAGAATAAGATGGACATCTCGGATCAATATTTTGAATGGGTTGGAGCTCTTTGGCACATGACAAAAGGAAGATAGCCATGCTTGTAGCCAAATTCCAGTTAGGATAAGGTACCAGCAGTAACAGTGAAGAAACCAGCCATCAGATGCCATGCATTGGAGGGACTTTGAACAATAATAGCTGCTATATATTAACTAGCATAAAATATCGAGCTACCTGAAGAAATTACGAAAATCGTTTCAAATATTGGAAATTTCACTATACATCTTTCCAAGGATCTTCAAAATGTCTGCCTAAAAACGAGGAGTTGCCCAATTAAGTCTATTCAGCAGTTTGTTAGAATTTCCATTATCAGAAAAATGACATCAAAATATTAGATTACTTCAAATGTGTTCACCTGTGTTTCTCTTGGCACTGCCAACTCTGATTTCGGTTCTTCTTTCAAACGCATCTCTTCTGATATAATTTTGTAATTGTCCTGTGGAAAAGTTAATATATTAGGCAAATTTTTCAGACACATCTGGAAATGTATTTATATATGAGTGGGCTTAACAATTCATCATTTCCTAGTAAATAAGACAGTTTCAGTTTCAAATCTTAAACTATCGTTTATCAGAAAATCTCCATGTTGAGTATCCATAAAAGCATGACAATTAAGAGACCTTCAGGAGTGGAGGAATGTCCTGTTTAAATGCTCATATTTAATTTTGAAGAGTAGAACAATTATATAAAATAAAATCTTCTAAAATAACACCGAATATCAGGAAAATGTACAGACATACTTACAAATAATCTGCTCATTATAAAGAAACCAATACTGAAATATTAAGAACTTCACAATTTATCACTGTTATCTTTCACGTCTTGTACCAACAAATACAGCTCAGCAGGAAAATGTATCTTCCATATTTCCTCTTCTATATGAAGTGTTCAGCTTGAAGACAGGGAAGATCCTCAATAGCCCTACCATCAAATGGCATAGAGAGCTAGGTGTCACTGAGGAGGCAAACTAAGGAAATGAAGAGTAAGGTAGCTTTCCATTGCGTTCCTCCTCCAGCCAGACAGTGCTGTTACACACCAGTCTCTCATGAGCACGGTACTGTACACACAGACCAGCTATTTCACACCTTTTCCTATAGGATCTGGCTGTATTAGGAATGGTGTTGTCCGTATTGCTCATATCTCAGTCACTTTCATATCGTAAGAGCCAAGAATGAGACTGAGACCCAAAATACAAGTGACAAACTTGTTCTGGGCCAATCCAGAAGACAACAGGTATTGAGCACACAGTATCTCACCAGAAATGGAATAGGGCAGGCCACCTCATATGGAAGTCATAAGCCCTAAACAATTTAAACCATACCCTATAGGTTATCTACAATATCATAGAGGGCCTGTATGCCTGACATCAGTGCTCCTTGTGCAGGTACGAGTACATATGGTCAGCTGACAGGGATATTGCAACTTGCTTTACATTGCACTGATACAGAGAGGTCTTTTGGCGATGATGGAATAGGAAAGGGCTAGGAGTGGAAGCATACCTGCCAACTTTACAAAACCAAAAATCAGGAGATTTTGATATGAAAATCAGGAAAATCAGAAGAAACAATTGGTCAAAATTGCTTATTCTGCATGTCTTGTGCAATACAGTACTATGATATATCTGTAACACTGATTGTCTCAAAGCCTGACTGCTGCTGTGTGAGAGTACAAGGCTAAAAATTACACATCTCTATTACCTCACAGGAAGTACATGTGTGAGATGATCAGTCTGTGAAAAGCCTTCCGAAAATAGTATGAACTCATGTTCCAGTCATGTACTTAGATACCATTACTTAGCAAAAGCATAGATTAATATATTGCAGGCGATTATGTGAAGCTCAGTGCTATTTGTATCAAATAACTAGCTGTTGTACCCGTGCTTCGCAATGGAATGGAATGGAATCCTTATAGTTTTCCCAACTGAAGTCACCATAGGTCATAACAATGGCATCATTATGAATGTCATGATTAAAAGTAATGCTGTCATATGAAATATTCTATAAAATGAAAAACAGCACATTTTCTCACTTTTAACGAAAAGTACTACGGTTGATATAGATGTTGATTCCCATAGGGAAACCAGAATATTTGTCCCGAATGAGTAAATCTATAATACCAACATAAATGGTCCGTTATTGGACATTATAAATTTTCCAACTACCTCATTCCTGGTTGCCAACGTTCTGCCCCCGTGTGCTAAGTTGGGCTCATCAGTTGGTAAATAGCACACCCACCAAGATGCATGGCTAGTGCATACCATGGAGGCCACTGCGTAGGCTACTTGCAGCCACTGGCAGTGCCAATACACTATGAGAGACTTTGTCTCATTATCAAGAATTGAGGCCTGCTTGGCCATCAGATGATATAGATGTTGATTCCCTTAGGGAATCTGAAATATTTGTCCAGAATGAGTAAATGTATAATACCAATATAAATGGTCAGTTATTGGACATTATAAATTTTCCAGCTAACTCATTCTTGGTTGCCAGCGTTTCGCTCTCGTGTGCTAGGGTGGGCTCATCAGTTGGTAAATATCACACCCACCAATACGCTGGCTAGTGGATACTGTGGAGGCTACTGTGTAGGTTGCATGGAGCCACCGGCAGTGCCAATGCACTAAGAGACTTTGTCTCATTAAAAAAATTGATGCCTGCTTGGCCATCATATGATATAGATGTTGATTCCCTTAGGGAATCTGAAATATTTGTCCCGAATGAGTAAATTTATAATACCAATATAAATGGTCCGTTATTGGACATTATAAATTTTCCAGCTAACTCATTCTTGATTGCCAACGTTTCGCCCTCGTGTGCTAGGGTGGGCTGATCAGTTGGTACCAGTACCAATAACGTCAATAATGTTAGACTTTAAAATATGGGGAATATTGATTTATGATGTAGAAATCACTGATGAAGTGAAACATGTACGTGTGAAATAATTATACAAAATTAAAAAATGATAATATATTGA
This sequence comes from Anabrus simplex, assembly GCF_040414725.1. Taxonomy (NCBI): domain Eukaryota; kingdom Metazoa; phylum Arthropoda; class Insecta; order Orthoptera; family Tettigoniidae; genus Anabrus; species Anabrus simplex. The sequence goes on along the minus strand of NC_090274.1, from coordinate 100,112,488 downwards.
TATGGCAGACCAAACCATCGTCCATAGTATATTATGTGCTGGATGTCATTCATTGTTATTGGAAATAGTGGATACTTGTTGTCACTGGAACCTTGTAATGGAACACTTTAAAACATAATGGAACACTTTGGAACATTTATGAAAGGCATAACAGGTTATTTTTATGTTATGTAACACTTTAAAACATGTATTAGAAAAATCAATCAGTGATAAAATGTGTTTTGCTACTATTTGTTCTGTTGTAGCCCACTTAAGAGTAGGCCTTTTAAATATTTAACTATTATACTACCAAAGTGAGTATTTTTGCCTTGTTATTCTTAGAACACTTTCTAGAATGAAATGGTTTACCATTGAATTATTTGCCTCCCTAAGATCTAAAGGTGTAATTCAATATATCATATCGGATGAAACCTTTCTATGTTGGTGTTGGGTTGGAAATTCGACAGAATGGATCAAACATTCTGTCACGAACATGAATTCGTGGCTATTAAAAATTGCTCTTCTTATTGTAAATTATTGAAGTGGAGGAAGACTCGCTCACCAGCCTAACACTTATTTATTCTATGTAGTGCAAATTAGCTTTAAAGGTTTCAAAACACTAAGATGACAGAAATCGTTCCTGCAGGAGGCTAATGTATTTGAGCACCTTTAATACCATCAGGGAGATAAAGGATTAACATGCCAACTTGAAACCAGAAGACAGGCCCTCCACAACATGACTACTCAGACTACCATTTTTCCTGACAAGAGCTATAAATCAAAGAGAGATGAAGAAAAACCCACTTCTTCAGCTTTCAGACATGCTGTACCAAATAAATGGTCCATACCTGTAAATTCTGCATTTGTGTAATCGTAAAAAAAAAATACTTTGTCAATTTGAGATTAGTATACAAATATATATGTGCCTTAAGATTAGAGAGCAAGACACTCACATACCTCCTGAACATCAGATAAAAGTAGAGTAATGTAACCAGTCAAACTCAGACGACTGCTATGGTTTAATTGTAATCACTATAAAGTTGTCGAGAATGATACTTACGCATGAAGTATTTGATGTTTCCTCAAAGCAGATTGGTTCCTCTTTGATCTTTATTTCCATGTCCATTTTAAATGGCATGTGAAGGTATGGACGGTTTTGGGATATAGATTACTTCCACAGTTTGCACTGAAACATGAGCAACAAACACTATTATTGCTGTTTTGTAGTCAAGTCTGTAGTGTTAAGTGATTGTTGATATTGTGCTCATGGCCACAGTACCTCCAGTTTTACCTCGAAACTGAACCTCATGGATAAACATTTTCAATGAAAGAACATCCCACACCCACAGAATGGGATTAATTTGCACAGCCCTTGTGAAAAGCCTGTGACTATGCAACTTACACATCGCCCACTACACTGGGAGTCTAATGACTGGTTTGATGTACCTTTTTCTTTTTTTATGATTTGTTTACATCAAACTGACACAGATAGAACTTATGGCACTATGACTAGGAATGGGAAGCAAGTGAATGTGGCCTTGAGTAATATAGAGTCCCAACATTTCTCTGGTTTGAAAATGGGAAAACACAGAAAACTATCTCTAGGGCTGTGACTTCTTCCCATTCCTAGCCCTTTCCTATCCCATCATTACTATAAGTCCTATCTGTGTCAGTGTAATGTAAAGCCAATTGTTACAAGTGACTATTCTCATTTTGGTTCCGTATTGAAATTGACGTATGTCTCAAGTATTATTACAATATTATAAGTCCACCTGTTCAATACAATACAATATGATCCACTATTTCATATGGTCAAATGTTTTTTATACATAATACATAAAAGTCAAAGGTACATGGTTCACCCTCCTTAGGGGCATCATCAGCCTATATCAATCTTAAAAAATAATAATAATACATATACTTATAAATTATAGGTTAAAATGTTGAAAAATGGTTTCGTAAAACATTATACAATAACATCTAAAACAACGATAATGCACCAAAGTATGTTAAAAGAGAGTGAAATTAACAGTTTGAAGATTAAAACGTGATTAAACATGAGATTTTGAGAGTCTAAAACTAAAATGGATCCATATTTTTATAATATCATTAAGACTGTGAAAGCCTTGAGTATAAAAACAATCATCAAAGGGGGATGTTTCTTCAATTCCCAAGTTGAATCCAAGGTGGTAAAATCACTTTCAGTTATTTAAAACGGAAGTGTGAATGTAATAAACAAGTTTAAAATGTATATGATTGGGATATCTGAAAGTCAAGAAGAAAATGGAACTTCTGTAGAGGCGATGCTTGTGATAAAACGTATGTCAAAGCTAGCGGAGTTCGGAAATTATGGGAGTCGAATGGATCTAAAAGATAGTCAAGTTGATATATAATTCCGTTGAAACATGTGTTGGAAGAAATGTTCAGGATTTTCTGAAACAAAATGTAGAAGAAAGTATGTTAATAATACCGTACTGTACAAGAGACTTCCCGTACGTCAAAGATGGCTAATGCGGTACTTACTCGTACGGAGCGTATTAAGTACGTCAGGTTGTTACAGCAACGCTAGCTTGACTGGGTTTTCGACTTCTAGTATTATAACGGTGTGGCTGAGGCAGTGAAGGGCATGGAGGGGGGGTAATGGTGGGTGGATCCTTGCGCGCATGTGTTGTTATTGGCGGGCTGTTAGGAGCAAGATGGGCGGGCCTATCATTTGACGAGGTGGTGGAAGCTTTAGAACAAGAAGTTCTAAAAGTTGGCGGGATTGTATTATGTTTTGAATTCACCATGCCTAATAACTTTGGAGTTAGCTCATATAAAGGATTTTTTGTTTCCGTGATATCGTTAAGATTATGGTCTTTGTTATAGGATTGGTCTAAAAAGATGTAAAGATTTTCTAATTCATTCATGAGTTTTCCTTTGCCTATGCATTTTAGAATAGTGAGATCTTTATCAATTGATGTGAACTGATGTCCTGTTTCACTCATGTGTGAGCTCATCGCTGAATATTTGTTGTGCTTTAAGGCATTATAATGCTCCATATATCTCGTATGAAAGCTGCGCCCAGTCTGTCCAACATAACTAAATCCACACTGAGCACAAGTGAGTCTGTAAATACCAGATCTCGAAAAACGGCTGTTTTTATAATTGACTTTATTATGATTGAAAAATATACTTTGATTTGTATTGACTGTTCTGAAAGCAATATTAGTGTCGTATTTCTTCAGTGTGTTGGCGATCTGGTGGATGGCTGGGTTATTGTATGTAAACGTAGCGAAACTAGTTTTTTTTTAGGTTTATCCGGAATGAGATTCGTGGATAGTTTGTATTTAACTTTACTGATTAACTGGTTAATCATTTCAACCTTGAACCCATTAAGCTTGGCCAAGTTCCTTATGTAGTTTAATTCTATTTTTAAGTTGTTAGGGGATAGTGGGATTTTTAAGGCTCTGTGTATTAAATTATAGAATGACGCTTGTTTTTGAGATTTAGGATGTAAAGAGGAATTATTTATGGTTATAGGAGACTGTGTGGGTTTTCTATAGATTTGAAAATCGAAAGTATTATTGGCGCGCGTGATCGTTATATCTAAAAAATTTAAGGACTGTTTAACTTCGTCTTCTTTAGTGAATTTTACATTAGGATCAATTGTATTTAAAATCTCTAAAACTTCGTCGCTGTTAGTAACATTTTTGTTAATAACTACAAAAGTGTCGTCAACAAATCTCAGCCATAAACATATACCTTTTATATGTTCTTTAATTTTCGTGTATTCTATTGAGTCCATGTAAATATCGGCCAAGATGCCGGACAAAGGGTCACCCATGGCTAAGCCAGTCTGTTGATAAATCTTGCCATTAAAGGAAAAAAAGTTGTTATTCAATACAAAATTCAGGATCTTCATAAATTCATCAATTTCCAGCTTACTCAGGCTGCTATGTTTTGAAATATTGTCATAGATAATTTTGACTGTTTCTTTAGTAGGTATATTTGGGTACATGTTTATGACATCATAGGAACACATTATATGGTTAGGTTGTAAGTCAAATTTACTTAAAATATCGCAAAATTTGATTGAATTCTTTAAAGGAAGTTTATTATTAAACTTGTAATGTTGTTTGAGAAAACCGTGGATATATTTGGAAACTTTATAGGTAGGGCTATTACGGCAGTTAATAATCGGACGTACGGGAATGTTGTTTTTATGGATTTTAGGTAGGGCTCTGGCTATTGGAATGCTGGGGTTCATGTTGATCAGTCTCTGTTGTTCCTGTTCATTGAGAAGGAATGTGGAGTTCTTAATTAGAGATTTTAAATTACGTTGTATTCTTACGATAGGATCTTTGCTAACTACTGTATAAATCTTATCCTTAAAAAATTCTTCAGTTTTATTTATGTAATGGTCCTTATCCATTAACACCATAGACCCTCCCTTGTCAGCTATTGTGACTATGATGTTGTTGTCTTCTATTTTCGTTCTCAAATTACTTAGTAAAGATTTTTGATTAGAGTCGGATTTAGCATTAAGTTCTTTAGCTAGTGTAGGTAATTTCTTTTTTATGTCAAATCTAATGTCATTTTGAACTTCAAAGGGGAGTTTAGAGATATTAGCTTCTACCTCAGCCACTGTGGTAATAATATCTAAGTCCTTTTTTTCACTAGGCCAGTTATACTTTGGGCCTTTATTCAGGAGTTCCATTTCTGTTCCAGAAAACTGCACGTTGGTTAAATTAACAATTGTGGGTGTGTGAACATTTGAAGTAGTTGTTCTCTGTTTATCTGTATTCTGTACAATGGATAGTGTTTGAGATTCTTTTAAATGTGATAATTTCTTGTCTAAAGTGGCCTGCTTCTTGTCGAGTAAAACCATCAATTTGTAGTCTACGTGAAATTGGAAAGAATTCCATTCTAATGGGGTTAATGTCTGAGCTACCGTTAAATGAATTTTATATAGTTGTAAGTTCAATTGGGATTTCTTCTTGTATAGTGACTTAATTTCATTCCTTAACCATATTACATTTACTTTATCTTGGACTTTGTTCATACTTGGGACGGTTAAGTTCTTTCTTTGTGTAGGTTTCAAAAATTTTGGGATCAATTTTAGTTTTAAACATTGCTTTAAAAATGTTATATCTTTAGACAACTTGGATATTTTAATTTTAAGATTGATAAACCTATTTAGTTTGGAATTTGCCTGGTTGGCTACCATGTTACAAGTGACTATTCTCATTTTGGTTCCGTATTGAAATTGACGTCACCGAGCTCGATAGCTGCAGTCGCTTAAGTGCGGCCAGTATCCAGTATTCGGGAGATAGTAGGTTCGAACCCCACTGTCGGCAGCCCTGAAAATGGTTTTCCGTGGTTTCCCATTTTCACACCAGGCAAATGCTGGGGCTGTACCTTAATTAAGGCCACGGCCGCTTCCTTCCCACTCCTAGCCCTTCCCTGTACCATCGTCGCCATAAGACCTATCTGTGTCGGTGCGACGTAAAGCAACTAGCAAAAAAAAAAAAAAAAATTGACGTATGTCTCAAGTATTATTACAATATTATAAGTCCACCTGTTCAATACAACACAATATGATCCACTATTTCATATGGTCAAATGTTTTTTATACATAATACATAAAAGTCAAAGGTACATTTTTCACCCTCCTTAGGGGCATCATCAGCCTATATCAATCTTAAAAAATAATAATAATACATATACTTATAAATTATAGGTTAAAATGTTGAAAAATGGTTTCGTAAAACATTATACAATAACATCTAAAACAACGATAATGCACCAAAGTATGTTAAAAGAGAGTGAAATTAACAGTTTGAAGATTAAAACGTGATTAAACATGAGATTTTGAGAGTCTAAAACTAAAATGGATCCATATTTTTATAATATCATTAAGACTGTGAAAGCCTTGAGTATAAAAACAATCATCAAAGGGGGATGTTTCTTCAATTCCCAAGTTGAATCCAAGGTGGTAAAATCACTTTCAGTTATTTAAAACGGAAGTGTGAATGTAATAAACAAGTTTAAAATGTATATGATTGGGATATCTGAAAGTCAAGAAGAAAATGGAACTTCTGTAGAGGCGATGCTTGTGATAAAACGTATGTCAAAGCTAGCGGAGTTCGGAAATTATGGGAGTCGAATGGATCTAAAAGATAGTCAAGTTGATATATAATTCCGTTGAAACATGTGTTGGAAGAAATGTTCAGGATTTTCTGAAACAAAATGTAGAAGAAAGTATGTTAATAATACCGTACTGTACAAGAGACTTCCCGTACGTCAAAGATGGCTAATGCGGTACTTACTCGTACGGAGCGTATTAAGTACGTCAGGTTGTTACAGCAACGCTAGCTTGACTGGGTTTTCGACTTCTAGTATTATAACGGTGTGGCTGAGGCAGTGAAGGGCATGGAGGGGGGGTAATGGTGGGTGGATCCTTGCGCGCATGTGTTGTTATTGGCGGGCTGTTAGGAGCAAGATGGGCGGGCCTATCATTTGACGAGGTGGTGGAAGCTTTAGAACAAGAAGTTCTAAAAGTTGGCGGGATTGTATTATGTTTTGAATTCACCATGCCTAATAACTTTGGAGTTAGCTCATATAAAGGATTTTTTGTTTCCGTGATATCGTTAAGATTATGGTCTTTGTTATAGGCTTGGTCTAAAAAGATGTAAAGATTTTCTAATTCATTCATGAGTTTTCCTTTGCCTATGCATTTTAGAATAGTGAGATCTTTATCAATTGATGTGAACTGATGTCCTGTTTCACTCATGTGTGAGCTCATCGCTGAATATTTGTTGTGCTTTAAGGCATTATAATGCTCCATATATCTCGTATGAAAGCTGCGCCCAGTCTGTCCAACATAACTAAATCCACACTGAGCACAAGTGAGTCTGTAAATACCAGATCTCGAAAAACGGCTGTTTTTATAATTGACTTTATTATGATTGAAAAATATACTTTGATTTGTATTGACTGTTCTGAAAGCAATATTAGTGTCGTATTTCTTCAGTGTGTTGGCGATCTGGTGGATGGCTGGGTTATTGTATGTAAACGTAGCGAAACTAGTTTTTTTTAGGTTTATCCGGAATGAGATTCGTGGATAGTTTGTATTTAACTTTACTGATTAACTGGTTAATCATTTCAACCTTGAACCCATTAAGCTTGGCCAAGTTCCTTATGTAGTTTAATTCTATTTTTAAGTTGTTAGGGGATAGTGGGATTTTTAAGGCTCTGTGTATTAAATTATAGAATGACGCTTGTTTTTGAGATTTAGGATGTAAAGAGGAATTATTTATGATTATAGGAGACTGTGTGGGTTTTCTATAGATTTGAAAATCGAAAGTATTATTGGCGCGCGTGATCGTTATATCTAAAAAATTTAAGGACTGTTTAACTTCGTCTTCTTTAGTGAATTTTACATTAGGATCAATTTTATTTAAAATCTCTAAAACTTCGTCGCTGTTAGTAACATTTTTGTTAATAACTACAAAAGTGTCGTCAACAAATCTCAGCCATAAACATATACCTTTTATATGTTCTTTAATTTTCGTGTATTCTATTGAGTCCATGTAAATATCGGCCAAGATGCCGGACAAAGGGTCACCCATGGCTAAGCCAGTCTGTTGATAAATCTTGCCATTAAAGGAAAAAAAGTTGTTATTCAATACAAAATTCAGGATCTTCATAAATTCATCAATTTCCAGCTTACTCAGGCTGCTATGTTTTGAAATATTGTCATAGATAATTTTGACTGTTTCTTTAGTAGGTATATTTGGGTACATGTTTATGACATCATAGGAACACATTATATGGTTAGGTTGTAAGTCAAATTTACTTAAAATATCGCAAAATTTGATTGAATTCTTTAAAGGAAGTTTATTATTAAACTTGTAATGTTGTTTGAGAAAACCGTGGATATATTTGGAAACTTTATAGGTAGGGCTATTACGGCAGTTAATAATCGGACGTACGGGAATGTTGTTTTTATGGATTTTAGGTAGGGCTCTGGCTATTGGAATGCTGGGGTTCATGTTGATCAGTCTCTGTTGTTCCTGTTCATTGAGAAGGAATGTGGAGTTCTTAATTAGAGATTTTAAATTACGTTGTATTCTTACGATAGGATCTTTGCTAACTACTGTATAAATCTTATCCTTAAAAAATTCTTCAGTTTTATTTATGTAATGGTCCTTATCCATTAACACCATAGACCCTCCCTTGTCAGCTATTGTGACTATGATGTTGTTGTCTTCTATTTTCGTTCTCAAATTACTTAGTAAAGATTTTTGATTAGAGTCGGATTTAGCATTAAGTTCTTTAGCTAGTGTAGGTAATTTCTTTTTTATGTCAAATCTAATGTCATTTTGAACTTCAAAGGGGAGTTTAGAGATATTAGCTTCTACCTCAGCCACTGTGGTAATAATATCTAAGTCCTTTTTTTTCACTAGGCCAGTTATACTTTGGGCCTTTATTCAGGAGTTCCATTTCTGTTCCAGAAAACTGCACGTTGGTTAAATTAACAATTGTGGGTGTGTGAACATTTGAAGTAGTTGTTCTCTGTTTATCTGTATTCTGTACAATGGATAGTGTTTGAGATTCTTTTAAATGTGATAATTTCTTGTCTAAAGTGGCCTGCTTCTTGTCGAGTAAAACCATCAATTTGTAGTCTACGTGAAATTGGAAAGAATTCCATTCTAATGGGGTTAATGTCTGAGCTACCGTTAAATGAATTTTATATAGTTGTAAGTTCAATTGGGATTTCTTCTTGTATAGTGACTTAATTTCATTCCTTAACCATATTACATTTACTTTATCTTGGACTTTGTTCATACTTGGGACGGTTAAGTTCTTTCTTTGTGTAGGTTTCAAAAATTTTGGGATCAATTTTAGTTTTAAACATTGCTTTAAAAATGTTATATCTTTAGACAACTTGGATATTTTAATTTTAAGATTGATAAACCTATTTAGTTTGGAATTTGCCTGGTTGGCTACCATGTTACAAGTGACTATTCTCATTTTGGTTCCGTATTGAAATTGACGTCACCGAGCTCGATAGCTGCAGTCGCTTAAGTGCGGCCAGTATCCAGTATTCGGGAGATAGTAGGTTCGAACCCCACTGTCGGCAGCCCTGAAAATGGTTTTCCGTGGTTTCCCATTTTCACACCAGGCAAATGCTGGGGCTGTACCTTAATTAAGGCCACGGCCGCTTCCTTCCCACTCCTAGCCCTTCCCTGTACCATCGTCGCCATAAGACCTATCTGTGTCGGTGCGACGTAAAGCAACTAGCAAAAAAAAAAAAAAAAAATTGACGTATGTCTCAAGTATTATTACAATATTATAAGTCCACCTGTTCAATACAACACAATATGATCCACTATTTCATATGGTCAAATGTTTTTTATACATAATACATAAAAGTCAAAGGTACATTTTTCACCCTCCTTAGGGGCATCATCAGCCTATATCAATCTTAAAAAATAATAATAATACATATACTTATAAATTATAGGTTAAAATGTTGAAAAATGGTTTCGTAAAACATTATACAATAACATCTAAAACAACGATAATGCACCAAAGTATGTTAAAAGAGAGTGAAATTAACAGTTTGAAGATTAAAACGTGATTAAACATGAGATTTTGAGAGTCTAAAACTAAAATGGATCCATATTTTTATAATATCATTAAGACTGTGAAAGCCTTGAGTATAAAAACAATCATCAAAGGGGGATGTTTCTTCAATTCCCAAGTTGAATCCAAGGTGGTAAAATCACTTTCAGTTATTTAAAACGGAAGTGTGAATGTAATAAACAAGTTTAAAATGTATATGATTGGGATATCTGAAAGTCAAGAAGAAAATGGAACTTCTGTAGAGGCGATGCTTGTGATAAAACGTATGTCAAAGCTAGCGGAGTTCGGAAATTATGGGAGTCGAATGGATCTAAAAGATAGTCAAGTTGATATATAATTCCGTTGAAACATGTGTTGGAAGAAATGTTCAGGATTTTCTGAAACAAAATGTAGAAGAAAGTATGTTAATAATACCGTACTGTACAAGAGACTTCCCGTACGTCAAAGATGGCTAATGCGGTACTTACTCGTACGGAGCGTATTAAGTACGTCAGGTTGTTACAGCAAAAACATTTGACCATATGAAATAGTGGATCATATTGTATTGTATTGAACAGGTGGACTTATAATATTGTAATAATACTTGAGACATACGTCAATTTCAATACGGAACCAAAATGAGAATAGTCACTTGTAACATGGTAGCCAACCAGGCAAATTCCAAACTAAATAGGTTTATCAATCTTAAAATTAAAATATCCAAGTTGTCTAAAGATATAACATTTTTAAAGCAATGTTTAAAACTAAAATTGATCCCAAAATTTTTGAAACCTACACAAAGAAAGAACTTAACCGTCCCAAGTATGAACAAAGTCCAAGATAAAGTAAATGTAATATGGTTAAGGAATGAAATTAAGTCACTATACAAGAAGAAATCCCAATTGAACTTACAACTATATAAAATTCATTTAACGGTAGCTCAGACATTAACCCCATTAGAATGGAATTCTTTCCAATTTCACGTAGACTACAAATTGATGGTTTTACTCGACAAGAAGCAGGCAACTTTAGACAAGAAATTATCACATTTAAAAGAATCTCAAACACTATCCATTGTACAGAATACAGATAAACAGAGAACAACTACTTCAAATGTTCACACACCCACAATTGTTAATTTAACCAACGTGCAGTTTTCTGGAACAGAAATGGAACTCCTGAATAAAGGCCCAAAGTATAACTGGCCTAGTGAAAAAAAGGACTTAGATATTATTACCACAGTGGCTGAGGTAGAAGCTAATATCTCTAAACTCCCCTTTGAAGTTCAAAATGACATTAGATTTGACATAAAAAAGAAATTACCTACACTAGCTAAAGAACTTAATGCTAAATCCGACTCTAATCAAAAATCTTTACTAAGTAATTTGAGAACGAAAATAGAAGACAACAACATCATAGTCACAATAGCTGACAAGGGAGGGTCTATGGTGTTAATGGATAAGGACCATTACATAAATAAAACTGAAGAATTTTTTAAGGATAAGATTTATACAGTAGTTAGCAAAGATCCTATCGTAAGAATACAACGTAATTTAAAATCTCTAATTAAGAACTCCACATTCCTTCTCAATTAACAGGAACAACAGAGACCGATCAACATGAACCCCAGCATTCCAATAGCCAGAGCCCTACCTAAAATCCATAAAAACAACATTCCCGTACGTCCGATTATTAACTGCCGTAATAGCCCTACCTATAAAGTTTCCAAATATATCCACGGTTTTCTCAAACAACATTACAAGTTTAATAATAAACTTCCTTTAAAGAATTCAATCAAATTTCGCGATATTTTAAGTAAATTTGACTTACAACCTAACCATATAATGTGTTCCTATGATGTCATAAACATGTACCCAAATATACCTACTAAAGAAACAGTCAAAATTATCTATGACAATATTTCAAAACATAGCAGTCTGAGTAAGCTGGAAATTGATGAATTTATGAAGATCCTGAATTTTGTATTGAATAACAACTTTTTTTCCTTTAATGGCAAGATTTATCAACAGACTGGCTTAGCCATGGGTGACCCTTTGTCCGGCATCTTGGCCGATATTTACATGGACTCAATAGAATACACGAAAATTAAAGAACATATAAAAGGTATATGTTTATGGCTGAGATTTGTTGACGACACTTTTGTAGTTATTAACAAAAATGTTACTAACAGCGACGAAGTTTTAGAGATTTTAAATACAATTGATCCTAATGTAAAATTCACTAAAGAAGACGAAGTTAAACAGTCCTTAAATTTTTTAGATATAACGATCACGCGCGCCAATAATACTTTCGATTTTCAAATCTATAGAAAACCCACACAGTCTCCTATAACCATAAATAATTCCTCTTTACATCCTAAATCTCAAAAACAAGCGTCATTCTATAATTTAATACACAGAGCCTTAAAAATCCCACTATCCCCTAACAACTTAAAAATAGAATTAAACTACATAAGGAACTTGGCCAAGCTTAATGGGTTCAAGGTTGAAATGATTAACCAGTTAATCAGTAAAGTTAAATACAAACTATCCACGCATCTCATTCCGGATAAACCTAAAAAAAAACTAGTTTCGCTACGTTTACATACAATAACCCAGCCATCCACCAGATCGCCAACACACTGAAGAAATACGACACTAATATTGCTTTCAGAACAGTCAATACAAATCAAAGTATATTTTTCAATCATAATAAAGTCAATTATAAAAACAGCCGTTTTTCGAGATCTGGTATTTACAGACTCACTTGTGCTCAGTGTGGATTTAGTTATGTTGGACAGACTGGGCGCAGCTTTCATACGAGATATATGGAGCATTATAATGCCTTAAAGCACAACAAATATTCAGCGATGAGCTCACACATGAGTGAAACAGGACATCAGTTCACATCAATTGATAAGGATCTCACTATTCTAAAATGCATAGGCAAAGGAAAACTCATGAATGAATTAGAAAATCTTTACATCTTTTTAGACCAAGCCTATAACAAAGACCATAATCTTAACGATATCACGGAAACAAAAAATCCTTTATATGAGCTAACTCCAAAGTTATTAGGCATGGTGAATTCGAAACATAATACAATCCCGCCAACTTTTAGAACTTCTTGTTCTAAAGCTTCCACCACCTCGTCAAATGATAGGCCCGCCCATCTTGCTCCTAACAGCCCGCCAATAACAACACATGCGCGCAAGGATCCACCCACCATTACCCCCCCTCCATGCCCTTCACTGCCTCAGCCACACCGTTATAATACTAGAAGTCGAAAACCCAGTCAAGCTAGCGTTGCTGTAACAACCTGACGTACTTAATACGCTCCGTACGAGTAAGTACCGCATTAGCCATCTTTGACGTACGGGAAGTCTCTTGTACAGTACGGTATTATTAACATACTTTCTTCTACATTTTGTTTCAGAAAATCCTGAACATTTCTTCCAACACATGTTTCAACGGAATTATATATCAACTTGACTATCTTTTAGATCCATTCGACTCCCATAATTTCCGAACTCCGCTAGCTTTGACATACGTTTTATCACAAGCATCGCCTCTACAGAAGTTCCATTTTCTTCTTGACTTTCAGATATCCCAATCATATACATTTTAAACTTGTTTATTACATTCACACTTCCGTTTTAAATAACTGAAAGTGATTTTACCACCTTGGATTCAACTTGGGAATTGAAGAAACATCCCCCTTTGATGATTGTTTTTATACTCAAGGCTTTCACAGTCTTAATGATATTATAAAAATATGGATCCATTTTAGTTTTAGACTCTCAAAATCTCATGTTTAATCACGTTTTAATCTTCAAACTGTTAATTTCACTCTCTTTTAACATACTTTGGTGCATTATCGTTGTTTTAGATGTTATTGTATAATGTTTTACGAAACCATTTTTCAACATTTTAACCTATAATTTATAAGTATATGTATTATTATTATTTTTTAAGATTGATATAGGCTGATGATGCCCCTAAGGAGGGTGAAACATGTACCTTTGACTTTTATGTATTATGTATAAAAAACATTTGACCATATGAAATAGTGGATCATATTGTATTGTATTGAACAGGTGGACTTATAATATTGTAATAATACTTGAGACATACGTCAATTTCAATACGGAACCAAAATGAGAATAGTCACTTGTAACATGGTAGCCAACCAGGCAAATTCCAAACTAAATAGGTTTATCAATCTTAAAATTAAAATATCCAAGTTGTCTAAAGATATAACATTTTTAAAGCAATGTTTAAAACTAAAATTGATCCCAAAATTTTTGAAACCTACACAAAGAAAGAACTTAACCGTCCCAAGTATGAACAAAGTCCAAGATAAAGTAAATGTAATATGGTTAAGGAATGAAATTAAGTCACTATACAAGAAGAAATCCCAATTGAACTTACAACTATATAAAATTCATTTAACGGTAGCTCAGACATTAACCCCATTAGAATGGAATTCTTTCCAATTTCACGTAGACTACAAATTGATGGTTTTACTCGACAAGAAGCAGGCCACTTTAGACAAGAAATTATCACATTTAAAAGAATCTCAAACACTATCCATTGTACAGAATACAGATAAACAGAGAACAACTACTTCAAATGTTCACACACCCACAATGTTAATTTAACCAACGTGCAGTTTTCTGGAACAGAAATGGAACTCCTGAATAAAGGCCCAAAGTATAACTGGCCTAGTGAAAAAAAGGACTTAGATATTATTACCACAGTGGCTGAGGTAGAAGCTAATATCTCTAAACTCCCCTTTGAAGTTCAAAATGACATTAGATTTGACATAAAAAAGAAATTACCTACACTAGCTAAAGAACTTAATGCTAAATCCGACTCTAATCAAAAATCTTTACTAAGTAATTTGAGAACGAAAATAGAAGACAACAACATCATAGTCACAATAGCTGACAAGGGAGGGTCTATGGTGTTAATGGATAAGGACCATTACATAAATAAAACTGAAGAATTTTTTAAGGATAAGATTTATACAGTAGTTAGCAAAGATCCTATCGTAAGAATACAACGTAATTTAAAATCTCTAATTAAGAACTCCACAATCCTTCTCAATGAACAGGAACAACAGAGACCGATCAACATGAACCCCAGCATTCCAATAGCCAGAGCCCTACCTAAAATCCATAAAAACAACATTCCCGTACGTCCGATTATTAACTGCCGTAATAGCCCTACCTATAAAGTTTCCAAATATATCCACGGTTTTCTCAAACAACATTACAAGTTTAATAATAAACTTCCTTTAAAAAATTCAATCAAATTTTGCGATATTTTAAGTAAATTTGACTTACAACCTAACCATATAATGTGTTCCTATGATGTCATAAACATGTACCCAAATATACCTACTAAAGAAACAGTCAAAATTATCTATGACAATATTTCAAAACATAGCAGCCTGAGTAAGCTGGAAATTGATGAATTTATGAAGATCCTGAATTTTGTATTGAATAACAACTTTTTTTCCTTTAATGGCAAGATTTATCAACAGACTGGCTTAGCCATGGGTGACCCTTTGTCCGGCATCTTGGCCGATATTTACATGGACTCAATAGAATACACGAAAATTAAAGAACATATAAAAGGTATATGTTTATGGCTGAGATTTGTTGACGACACTTTTGTAGTTATTAACAAAAATGTTACTAACAGCGACGAAGTTTTAGAGATTTTAAATAAAATTGATCCTAATGTAAAATTCACTAAAGAAGACGAAGTTAAACAGTCCTTAAATTTTTTAGATATAACGATCACGCGCGCCAATAATACTTTCGATTTTCAAATCTATAGAAAACCCACACAGTCTCCTATAACCATAAATAATTCCTCTTTACATCCTAAATCTCAAAAACAAGCGTCATTCTATAATTTAATACACAGAGCCTTAAAAATCCCACTATCCCCTAACAACTTAAAAATAGAATTAAACTACATAAGGAACTTGGCCAAGCTTAATGGGTTCAAGGTTGAAATGATTAACCAGTTAATCAGTAAAGTTAAATACAAACTATCCACGAATCTCATTCCGGATAAACCTAAAAAAAACTAGTTTCGCTACGTTTACATACAATAACCCAGCCATCCACCAGATCGCCAACACACTGAAGAAATACGACACTAATATTGCTTTCAGAACAGTCAATACAAATCAAAGTATATTTTTCAATCATAATAAAGTCAATTATAAAAACAGCCGTTTTTCGAGATCTGGTATTTACAGACTCACTTGTGCTCAGTGTGGATTTAGTTATGTTGGACAGACTGGGCGCAGCTTTCATACGAGATATATGGAGCATTATAATGCCTTAAAGCACAACAAATATTCAGCGATGAGCTCACACATGAGTGAAACAGGACATCAGTTCACATCAAATGATAAAGATCTCACTATTCAAAAATGCATAGGCAAAGGAAAACTCATGAATGAATTAGAAAATCTTTACATCTTTTTAGACCAAGCCTATAACAAAGACCATAATCTTAACGATATCACGGAAACAAAAATCCTTTATATGAGCTAACTCCAAAGTTATTAGGCATGGTGAATTCAAAACATAATACAATCCCGCCAACTTTTAGAACTTCTTGTTCTAAAGCTTCCACCACCTCGTCAAATGATAGGCCCGCCCATCTTGCTCCTAACAGCCCGCCAATAACAACACATGCGCGCAAGGATCCACCCACCATTACCCCCCCTCCATGCCCTTCACTGCCTCAGCCACACCGTTATAATACTAGAAGTCGAAAACCCAGTCAAGCTAGCGTTGCTGTACCAACCTGACGTACTTAATACGCTCCGTACGAGTAAGTACCGCATTAGCCATCTTTGACGTACGGGAAGTCTCTTGTACAGTACGGTATTAGTAACATACTTTCTTCTACATTTTGTTTCAGAAAATCCTGAACATTTCTTCCAACACATGTTTCAACGGAATTATATATCAACTTGACTATCTTTTAGATCCATTCGACTCCCATAATTTCCGAACTCCGCTAGCTTTGACATACGTTTTATCACAAGCATCGCCTCTACAGAAGTTCCATTTTCTTCTTGACTTTCAGATATCCCAATCATATACATTTTAAACTTGTTTATTACATTCACACTTCCGTTTTAAATAACTGAAAGTGATTTTACCACCTTGGATTCAACTTGGGAATTGAAGAAACATCCCCCTTTGATGATTGTTTTTATACTCAAGGCTTTCACAGTCTTAATGATATTATAAAAATATGGATCCATTTTAGTTTTAGACTCTCAAAATCTCATGTTTAATCACGTTTTAATCTTCAAACTGTTCATTTCACTCTCTTTTAACATACTTTGGTGCATTATCGTTGTTTTAGATGTTATTGTATAATGTTTTACGAAACCATTTTTCAACATTTTAACCTATAATTTATAAGTATATGTATTATTATTATTTTTTAAGATTGATATAGGCTGATGATGCCCCTAAGGAGGGTGAAACATGTACCTTTGACTTTTATGTATTATGTATAAAAAACATTTGACCATATGAAATAGTGGATCATATTGTATTGTATTGAACAGGTGGACTTATAATATTGTAATAATACTTGAGACAAAAGCCAATTGTAACAAAAAAAAAGGAAATTCTACAACCAAACCTTCCAAACTATTAGTTTCTTGCTCAACTTCCAGGGCAAATGATCCGCTTTTAGCCACTGTGAAGATACAATCCCCATGCCCTGTCCCTCCGCTGACTCTATTGGCCGTGTGCATTTTGCACTGCTCAATATAAACCTTACTCTCTTTTCACTAGAGTCCAGCGGTGATTTAGACACAATATAAAATTTGAAAGTCACTATTAGGAATGTTCTGATATGCTACATTAAGTTTTGTTTTCAATCTACAAACCTTTGGATAGTAAGTGGTGAGCCCAGGCTTATTCACCACACTTACAAATTATGTAAATCATCCTGGATGTTAATGACAATTGTTGGTAAGCCCTGTGCCTTATGTATTTTAATAAGCCAGATTATTACACTGATTTAGCCGTAGACCTTCTATCAATGCACAGTATTAATCTGGGCTAGCAGCCCCTTTAACAGCTACCATACAATAAGTTGTATTCAGTAGCAGTTTAGCCAGATTCCTTATTGATCAAACAAATTATCTGATAGAGGATAGCCAGGTACTCATTGGCAACTTTATCCAGAAAGCTGCAACCATTACTGATTATGCTACAATATATACTGTATGTCCATTACAACAAACAGTTCTGAACTGGCTTTGAACTCCTTTGTTACAACAAATAGTTCCTTCATTACAACATTTCCCAACTGGCTATAAACTATTTTGTTACAACAAAGAGTTCTGAACTGGCCATAAACTACTTTTATGCAACTTTCTATGAACTCCTTCAAAATTATCTTAATGAGCATACATGAATCAGAATGCTTCCAGAAGTGATTGTTAATAATGTTTTTTCGGAATCAGTAAATGGCATTTGTGAACTGTATTGACGCCATCTACGAATTGTTACAAAATGTTACACAATGGATGATGGATGACCTCACTATTCCAATGAGAAGTACTGCATGTAGTCACACCATTTACTGGTCAAATCAAATGTGCATGTATAGAACATGCAGTCCCTTGTATTGAATGCGCACTGCTGGCATTGGCTCTGAAATGGTTCTGAATGTATTAGAACGGCATGAATTGAGAGCGCACAGTTCAGAAGCAGTTCTGAATTTCTGTTGGAAAAGCATGTACACAGGAACAAAAAAGTATTGGCACAGACACCTTTTCGCATATAATATAACAGTATAAATGCTAGGAACATTATATGTATACCATTAACGCTTACTCAATAAAGGAAAGAATTGGTATATTAAACCATTTCCTAAACACAACATAAACATATGTAATCTGTTATATTAGGGTTTTCTGCTGCTCAAAAAAGTTTGGCACACTGTACGTCGTTTGTGACTGAGCTTTACGGACAGCGCCGCGTGTACCAGATTTGTGCAATCGATGTTGACAAACAATTCAGTTGCTTGCCTGATGCCCATGCATGGGTCATTCACTTATTGATGAATCCGAAGGCGAAGGAGCATTCCCTGTTTTCCGCACCAAGGTGCTTTTCTTGCATTTGGAGGGTAAAAGTTACGATGAAATTGGTAAAGAACTTTCTGTTACTTATTCAACAGTGCGGGCAATCATCAAGAAGTTTCAAGAGACTGGTACAACAGACAATAAATGCAGATCTGGACGTCCAAGAGTTCTTATATGTAGGGAGCGTCAAAGCATAGTTCGTCTTGCGCTAAAAGAGTCCTCTAAAATGCAGGGTCAATTGTATCGGACCTCCAGTCCACGTCCAACAAACAGGTCAGTGCTCAAACTATTGGGAATGTTTTGTACGCAGCTGATATCCATGGGAGATCTCCGAGGAAGAAACCATTTATTTTGGAAGTTAACTCAAGAGAACACTTCCAGTTCGCCAAAGATTATGTCAGTAAATCGATTGAATTTTGGAATTCTGTGATATTTTCTGGCGAATCCAAGTTGAACTTCTTTGGATCTGATGGAAATGTAAGAGTGTGGTGCAAACGAAATACAGAGCTCCAATTACAACATGTCCTACCTACACTAAAACATGGGGGAGGAAGCATAATGGTTTGGCGATGCATGGGAACTTCTGGTGTTGGTGACTTGGCAATTATTTAACGTGTCATGGAACATCGTAAATATACCGATGTGTTGCAAAGCCACTTATGCAGCAGTGCACAGAAACTGGGTTTGATGGCATCTTTTACCTTTAACAAGACGACCCGAAACATACGGCTCTGTGAATGCGGGAGTGGTTACTATATAATGCAACAAGAAGAGTTTTCGCTCCACATAGAGCCCTGATCTTAACCCAATAGAGCATCTTTGGGTTCACTTCGAGACAAAAGTTTGGAAATGTCATTCTACAGGGAAGCGCGAGTTTCAGACGGTGTTGTTGGAGCAATGATCAATGATCTCAGGAGAGATAACATGTTCCCTCCATGCCAAGACATGTACAAACTGTCATCAGTGCCAACGGTAGGCACACAGGCTACTAGACTTGAATTACGTGAATTCCAGAGACTTAAATTTCATTTGTGTATAGGTGTGTCAATACTTTTTGATGTGTAGAGCAACTGATTTTGTTTCGCAAACTATTATTTTTGTTATGAAAAACCAATTATACCCGAGGAAGCTTATATTTACTACTGCACATTTCAATCTTGGCATCACTTTATTTATGTGGAATGTATATATAATGGTAGGTGTGCCAATACTTTTTGGTGCCAGTGTATACTACTGCACATGAGCAGACTATTCAGAATCAATTCGGTACCATGTAGGAACAAATTTGCATGTATTATCACTAAGAATGGTAGCTCAGATATATTTAATGTAAACAGCTCACAGTCGGCTGAAAAACAGATTTATCTGCCGCTGATCTTTTATGTTTAAGTACTAACTGAACAATAAAATTTACCATATTTCCTAACACGTAAAGTACGGTATAAAGTTCCTTATGGGGATGTACAAGACTGAGATTCCTTTGGACACGCTGTAAAGCGTATGAAACTGCAATTACCTGATGTAGAAAATCTTAAGAGATACAGCACAATCCACAGAATAAACCTGCAAACGCAGCCGCAATATGTCCGAGATGCACAGTACAAAACCAATGTATTCCAACATTAAATAACGACAAGCCAACCACTTCGAAAGTAAACCGGAACTGGCGAATACGGCTCAATCAGTCAATGCTGATCTGCATTTAGGCCAGTTACCAAGGTGGCAGATTGCCTACGTGTTGTTTTCCTCACAAACCTAGGGCTCTCTAAATACTAGGTATGCTCACCCGCCATTATGGTTCATTCCTGCACTACTTTGGTAAGGCAGTTGACCGCCCCAGCCTTGTATATCCCTTTTTTTTTTTTTTTTACTGTTTTCCACGCTAGAAAATATTGCTAATCTAACATACCGGTACTGTAAAATTACTCATTCTCAGTAGGCCTATTACTCAAACGGTTACTCAATATAAATATTAGTATATTTCGTACACCATTGTGTAATTTTTACTCGGGACTGTGATGGAAAAAGCAAAGTCGTTGATAATTTTCCTTTTAATAAACAAACTAGGCATGTACTCTCACTGGAGAAGTATTACGAAAAATAGCTAACTAATAAATGGATTATTATTATTATTATTATTATTATTATTATTATTATTATTATTATTATTATTATTATTATTATTATTATTATTATTATTATTATTATTATTATTATTATTATGTTATTGATAAGTAGAATATGTTGTTCGTAAGCTATGTGCCGCGGTACCGTCAGGCGTCAAGTGAAATGAGGGACACCGTGGTATTGATATAGGCTACTGTCATTCTTAAATCATGGAATTCGACGTGGCAATCGGTCGGTGTCGAAGATATATAAAATGTGATAGAAGATTTTGATACCATATGATCTCAGTCGGTATTTCATACTTGCGTGAAATGGGTTCAGTGCTATTTTCATTGATGTCGAAATACGGGTAATACGAAAAATATTCTTCGAACAAAGATAACGCTGAAATGTGATGTACGCGGACGAACCCACCCATGTAACAGGGATTCTTTAATTTTATTTCTTCCTGATAAAATGTAGTCCCTTTCCTTATTTACCAGTATTTAAAATAAGACATTCTATGTGTAAAATATACTAAATTTTTGGTGAGCGTTATGGAATCTCATCAGGTAATTCAGTTGTAATGAACAGAGGATTTTATTTTATTCAAACGAACTTTCGTGAATCAAATGTTATGGTATTATAAATTAAATTCGGGAAGAAAATAAGAATAGTAGTATAATACAGAGATACGGCGGCCTCCTCCCGCGGGAAATTTGAATTTTGGCGGGGAATTTGAATTTTGGCGGGAAATTTGAATTTAGGCGCGAGATTTGAATTTGTAAACAAAGCCACGTGTTTTTTGACAGCTGTCATCGACAACAACGCATGGCTAACCTCACTGCTGCCATCTTGACGGGCCTAAACCTCAGTAGTGCCAACTTGACCTAACTAGCGGAGGTAAACAAAGCCACGTGTTTTTTTGACAGCCACGTGCTTTTTGACAGACAACAACGCATCGCTAACCTCAGTACTGCCATCTTGACGGGCCCAAACCTCAGTAGTGCCAACTTAACCTAACTAGTGCGAGGTAAACAAAGCCACGTGTTTTTGACAGCCACGTGCTTTTTGACAGACAACAACGCACCGCTAACCTCAGTACTGCCATCTTGACGGGCCTAAACCTCAGTAGTGCCAACTTAACCTAACTAGCGTGTGGTAAACAAAGCCACGTGCTTTTTGACAGCCACGTGCTTTTTTGACAGCTGTCATCCACCATCTTTAAACCACAGAGCACTGTGCTGCCCTCGCTATCGTAGTAGATGGAAAATTCGTCACCTGTCATCGGCAGTACTGCCATCTTGGCGGGCCTAAACCTTAGTGCTACCAACTTAACCTCACTAGCTCGAGATAAACAAATCCACGTGCTTTTTTGACAGCTGTCATCCGCCATCTTTAATCTATAGAGCACAGTGCTGCCCTGTTTAGCTACTTACCTTTGAAATGTGGTGGCGGATAATTTGAAAAATGCTTTTTGACAGCAGCCATCTTGCATCGCAAACCTCTTTAGTTAGATACCTGTGGTGGCAGACAATTCCACGTGACAGCAGCCATCTTTGAGCACATTGCTGCCCCTCTTTGTGGCGGCGGGAAATTCCACGTGCTCTTGTTTGGAAACAAATTCACGTGCTATTTTCTGACAGCTGTCATCGGCCATCTTGCATCACAAACCTCAGTGCTACACTCTTTAGCTAGATACCTTTGAAATGTGGTGGCGGCAAATTCTACATGCTCTTGTTTGGAAACAAACCTATGCGCTTTTTTGACAGCTATCATCCGCCATCTTTAATCCAAAGAGCAACGTGCTGCCCTCTTTAGCTACTTACCTTTGAAATGTGGTGGCGGCAAATTCTACGTGCTCTTGTTTGGAAACAAACCCATGTGCTTTTCTGAAAGCTGTCATCCGCCATCTTTAATCCAGAGAGAACAGTGCTGCACTCTTTAGTTGAAATGTGGTGGCGGCAAATTCCACGTGCTCTTGTTTGGAAACAAACCTATGCGCTTTTTTTGACAGCCATTAACCGCCATCTTTAATCCAGAGAGCACCGTGCTGCCGTCTTTAGCTACTTACCTTTGAAATGTGGTGGCGGCAATTTCTACATGCTCTTGTTTGGAAACAAATTCTATTCGCTCTTCAGCTGCCATCCACCATCTTTAATCCAGAGAGAACAGTGCTGCACTCTTTGGTTGAAATGTGGTGGCGGCAAATTCCACGTGCTCTTGTTTGGAAACAAACCCATGTGCTTTTCTGACAGCTGTCATCCACCATCTTTAATCCAGAGAGAACAGTGCTGCACTCTTTAGTTGAAATGTGGTGGTGGCAAATTCCACGTGCTCTTGTTTGGAAACAAACCTATGCGCTTTTTTAACAGCTATCATCCGCCATCTTTAATCCAGAGAGCACCGTGCTGCCCTCTTTAGCTACTTACCTTTGAAATGTGGTGGCGGCAAATTCTACGTGCTGTTGTTTGGAAACAAACCCATGTGCTTTTCTGACAGCTGTCATCCGCCATCTTTAATCCAGAGAGAACAGTGCTGCACTCTTTAGTTGAAATGTGGTGGCGGCAAATTCCACGTGCTCTTGTTTGGAAACATACGTATGCGCTTTTTTGACAGCTATCATCCGCCATCTTTAATCCAGAGAGCACCGTGCTGCCGTCTTTAGCTACTTACGTTTGAATTGTGGTGGCGGCAAATTCTACGTGCTCTTGTTTGGAAACAAATTCTACTCGCTCTTCAGCTGTCATCCACCATCTTTAATCCAGAGAGAACAGTGCTGCACTCTTTAGTTGAAATGTGGTGGTGGCAAATTCCACGTGCTCTTGTTTGGAAACAAACCTATGCGCTTTTCTGACAGCTGTCATCCGCCATCTTTAATCCAGAGAGAACAATGCGGCACTCTTTAGTTGAAATGTGGTGGCGGCAAATTCTACGTGCTCTTGTTTGGAAACAAATTCTACTCGCTCTTCAGCTGTCATCCACCATCTTTAATCAAGAGAGCACCGTGCTGCCCTCTTTGTGGTGGCGGGTAATTTGAAAAATTATTTTCGACAAGCAGCCATCTTTAATCCAGAGAGAACAGTGCTGCCCTCTTTAGCTACTTACCTTTGAGGCGGTTAATTTGAAAAATTCTTTTCGACAAGCAGCCATCTTTAATCCAGAGAGAACAGTGCTGCCCCTCTTTAGCTACTTACCTTTGAGGCGGTTAATTTGAAAAATTCTATTTAACAAGCTGCCATCTTTAATAAAAAGAGCATCGTGGTGCTATCTTGCGGGTAAATTTTACGTCACAGCTGTCATCCACCATCTTGCATTGCTAACCTTAGTGCTGCCCTCTTTAGCTACTTACATTTGAAAAAAAATCTATTTGACAAGCTGTCACCCGCCATCTTGCATCGCAAACCTCAGTGCTGCACTCTATGTGGTGGCGGATAATTTGAAAAAATCTTTTTGACAAGCAGCCATCTTTAATCACACAGAGCACCGTGCTGCCATCTTTAGCTACCGCCATCTTACATCGCTTACCTCGCTGCTGCACTCTTTAGTTGAAATGTGGTGGCGGTAAATTCGAACAAGTTTAATCACGCATCGGGAAAAAGCTAGAGTAAGGACGTGCTGCAGTGATGACGTCATCATGCATGTTTAGACTTGTCCGTTTTCTTAAGAGTAAGCCGGTGTAAAGGAATGTGGTAGCGGTAAATTCGAACAAGTTTAAAACATGCATCGGGAAAGCTAGAGTAAGCACGTGCTGTTGTGATGACGTTATTGTGCATGATAAGACCTGATCGTTTTTCTTAAGAGTAAGTCGGTGTAAAGCAATGCAATAAGCACAACATTTTTGAATGCGATCAAATATTTATTTACAAATGTACTACAGCAGTGTTCGTTTTTGCTGCTGACAAGGTTGGTGTGTTTCTTAACAACGTATGCTTCTGAAATGCCTCCTGCAACATTCAAATTAAACAAAGCATTTAGAAATATATTATACTAAGTATGTTATGCTTTACAGAGAAGATCATATACTTCTTACCTTGCTGTTATTCCTTTTCGGAATCATCATCATCATCATGAGGTACTAGAGAAAGTTCATTCATACACTGTGTACAGTGTTCAATCCTCGGATTTGGTCCATCCCAATCATCATCACCATTTTCTCCTCGATGCTTGTAATGTCGTTCACAAGTTCTGCATAAAGCTACTTCAATCGACATCTTACTGTGTAGAGGAAGGATGTCCCAAAAATTATGTACGTAAGAGGCAGCGAACGTAGATAAAAATCCTGGTGGTAAGTATTGAATAAGATGTTTCGGCATCGACGATCTATGTTTATAGAACATCTTAATAGCCTCACTCACTCGTGAAAGATAAATAAGATGCTGCGTATGAGCATGCAAACAGCATGCACATTTACACTTTTGTTCCATAGCGTACGATGTCGAAGCACACACTAATGAAAATGATAAAGATCTATTCTTATTTATAGTCTCGTAACAATATTCGTTAGCGGATGGTATGTAACATCACTCATATGAATAATAAGACAATAGGCTGCTGTGTTAGCAGGAATGTTTTCAGATGTTTCAAATTCTAAACGAATATCAACTGGAGATTCTTTTATAGATTCTTCATGATAAGAGCAGTCTATAACTACAATCGGTGCTTTATTTTTAAATTCTTGAGGTGTAAATAGCGGACGATCTTCTTTCTGATAATACGATGATTGAAATTTACAAAACATGTTATAGAGCATCCCAAACTTATTTTTCTCAAAGGTAATGTCGATGTTTTCGTAGGGATACGTAATTCCGTTGAGATATAGTCTAACGTGTCTTAATTTGCAGTGATCAAACAGTGAGCTATCTTTTTCGTGATTGAATTTACGATTAGTTTGAAATCCAAAAATAATGTACAAGGGCTTCTCAGTAAAACGTGATGTTTTAACAGCCCAGCTATGCTTGTTTGTAGGTGGTAACAAGGATATTCATGCAGCTCCCAACTTCTAAAACGTATAGGTAATGGTGTATCATTTTCTACAATCTTGAGCAATCGAAGTTTTTCACGATCAGATAAGGTTACATGTGGAATCCGCCACAGTATACGATGCAGTGTTATTTTCGATTCTACAGGTGTTTCTACTGCTTTAAGAGAATTGTAATCACTTCGATCACGGATTAGAATAAGCTCTTGTTTTGCGTTGATTATAATACGTGTAAAGTCTTCTGCGAATCCAAAAATATATTTCAGTGATAACATACCCGTAAAAGTTCCATCCTCATTAATCATCCAGTTGTTAGTAGCTTTTGGACACCATCCAGCCATCCGCAAAAGATTACTTTCTTCATCACAGAAAGAAGGATAGAGTTTCATTGCACTTGTAATACCAACATTCTTCGTTCGATCTATTTCAACATTATTTACTTCATATCGCGCTTCAGAAAAGAGAAAAGCTAGAGCATGGTTGTTTAGTTGTGAAGTGCTTGGTCCACTTCCATCAGACTTTTCTAATCGTCCTTCAATATAGAGGTAGCTTTCGTGTGGTAAGGTGTAAACATCTTGTTGATTAATAATAAAATGAAGTTCATCATTGTTATTTAATCCAAACGTAAAAGGTTGATAGGAATGAAGCTCACTTCGTACTACACCTTCACGACTTTCTACTGTATTCGTAATGTCTAGCATTTCTCCCATTCTGTTGTAGTAGTGTGTATCCTAAATCTTGGAGTATCTGCTTATGGGTATCTGTTAACTCGATGAGTCTCTGCACACATGTAGTATGTCTTCGGAATGTACACCGTGTTTTATAGATGGTTTTCATACTGGTTTAAGATGTAGTTTGTAAGCTACGTACGCGTGCTGATCTAAATTAATAAGCTGATTATGTTTATTTACAAGTCTAAGAGTAATGTTGCTAATGTGTTTTACAGACACAGGATGATAAAGAACTACTGCTGGTTTCTCACAAATAGTATATGCACGTTCCTCTGTAACAATAAAGTCGTGCAGGACGTGCGAAGGTTGTAGATTACTATTCAAGTCTGTAATAATATTACAAGTAATGTTCACATTATAATCATCGAAGAGTTTTATAGGTTGATCAGACTCGTAACGTACGTTCGGTAGGAGCTCCCTCGATGAAAATCCAAGCAGTGGTCCAATCGAATCAGGTTGTGATTTGAAGTCAATCTTAAATGATGATTCAAAAACACATTCATGTGTAATGTTGCTTATAGTGATTGAGAACTTGTAATTATGATTACTAAAACTATCTTCCCCAAACGGATCAATTAACGTTCTTTCAATATAGTCGTGAATATCGTCTACTGTATAACTACCTGAGGGTAGTGTTAGCACATACTCATCGTAATAGAACTTGTTTAAACCATCACGCACATTATAGATTTTATTGTAGCTTTCAAACGATACTAGTCCAAGACTATGCGGCTGATAACCAAGTTCGATTGGTGGATTAAAATAGACGGTTGTTTCAGGTCCTTCTCCACGTACAGCAAACGTTCTTTCACTGTTCGTCATCACGTAGACACTAATGCACTTTCTCTACTGTCTGGGTTTGATATAAGAACATAAGACCTAATCGTCCGCACATGCGTGTATTAAAGTTTTGCACACGGTTTTTATTGTAAACAATGTCCGCACTGCTTCCGAAATAACGTATGAGCTCAAAAGGAGGAGGTAAATCTCCATAGCTATCAAAATACCATACTTTAGATTTACGTTTTACATAAGCAACGTAATGAGTTCCAGGTCCACGACTGTCGTCCAAGTTAATTACGGCACTTTCACGTTCACGTGGGCGTGCTGGTAGTTGATCGCGCATATACACTCCTCGAAAATAATGATTTCCTAGTTGTTTAGCAAACGTAAAAACTTCATCATGCGTTAGAGCTCGATATGGCAGTGCATTCAGTAGACGTTTTTTGGAGAAATGTAGATACCAAGCCCTTTCTTGTATGGCGCTAGCTTCATGTTCACACCTTTGCCTCGTAACGCAATTGCCTCCATCGTCTTGTTATGACGTTCACTCTCTTTCAACTGTTGCTTCGCTTCTTCTACAGCTTTGACAGTTCTCGCTACAGCACTAGCACCACCTAGCAATGACCCTAAAGTTGCTAAGCCAGCAAACAGCGCAGGAAGAAATCCTCCTCGTTTTGGTACAGGAATAATTCGTGCACGTTTACTAAATATTGCTCTGCACTTTGGAGAAATTCTCGCTCTTGCTGCGCGTAACGGCTTAATAATAGCCACACGAGGATTGTATTCCCCTCGAATAGCTTTTTGCGCAGCCTTTATAACATCTTTCCATCCAACAGTTTTTACTTTCTTCTTCTTCTTCATGTCGTTTGGATATCGTTGTTTCACCATGCTGGACACGACTTTACTAGTCAAGAGCAAATCATAAACTAACCGTTGCCTCTTGTTTCGTTTAATATATATATTACTATTTCGTACTTTATGATTCAGTTATCATGAAGATTATAAAGCAGCAAGACACGCTACCTGTTACCGACATTGTACCACATCTATTACCTAGTTCTAGTACAACTACAAGAAAACGTCATGGAACGTTGTTTCCTTTTACTGTTCCATGTATTATATCAGGTCCGTCGGGATGCGGGAAAACAAATCTTTTACTCACACTTATTACTTCTGTAAATGGTGTACGCTTCGAGAATATTTACGTTTTCGCAAAGTCACTCTATCAGCCGCTATATACTATTCTACAAACTGTAATGCACGATCTAGTTAAAGATGGAATAAGATATTTTAAATTTAATTCGCATGAGCAAGTATCATCACCAGACGATGTGCTTCCTAATTCTCTTATGATCTTTGATGATGTCGCAACAGAACAGCAAAACGTTATTCGAGCATTCTTTGGTATGGGTCGGCACAAATATGTTGATTGCATCTATTTGTGCCAAACCTATTCTCGTGTTTCTAAGCAGTTGATACGCGGCAACGCAAATGTTATTGTGCTTTTTCGGCAAGATGAGCGCAACATGCGACATGTGTATAACGATCATGTTAACACTGATATGACATTCGATGACTTTAAACGTATGTGTGCTAAATGTTGGTCATTACACCGTTACAGATTTTTAGTTATTGATAAAGAAAGTGATGTACAGCATGGACGATATCGCATGGGTTTCGATCATTTTATATGCATTAACACAGAATTACAGTAACTACTTGATTAAAAACCATCATCATGTTAACATCTAGCAAGGAGATCACGAAACATATCATCCAAGCTCGAAACAATATTCGACGGAAATTTAAGGAGCTTAAACGTATTCAAGCAGAGACGGATTTATTTTTAAAAACACAACTAAGTAAATTAAATGACAATTTTAGAGAACCATTTAGAGAGGGTGGGGATTTTCAATTGCACTATTACAAAAATTGCCATTGTGGTTAAAGACATGGAGAAATAATCTGTCTACTAATGAATTGCTCTCTGCAGAAACTTTTCAGGCATTCGTTATAACTGTAGATTCGTTCATTCATCTCATACAGTATATGCTTTTTGCATACAAGATAGATTACCTACTAATTAGTAAGTTTCAGAAGGATGTGTTAGAGGGAATGCTACAGAAGTTAAGTGGAGCTAACTACCACATATAATTCTTGCAGTTAACTGAGAGCAAGAGGAATCTCAGGTTTAAGTCTGTAGTGTTGTTAGCAGGCAAGGATGGAAATGTTTCTTGAACAACACTATTACCATGTTGTGATGAACCACATACCTCTGTGCCCATTACACCATTCAGTTCAGGTTTGAAATCAGAATTTTCAGTACAGCATATATCTGGATGAAGTACTTCCAATTTTAAGTCAGATTGCAGGCGTGAAATATGTCAACAAAGTTGTGAATTGTGTGTTTCATGGCTGCGAAGTAAGAAAACTGTGAATGTTGAAATACCACCTGAGTTCAAACTAATTGAGTCATTAGACAGAGGTACGCTTATGTTACCCTCGGAACTGTCTTTCATTGCAATTTGTGTTGTAAGGTTAGTAATTCAGATCATACTTGATAATTTTGAGGGCAAATTTTAGTTTGCATGAATCAGCTGGGACTTCTGCAGAAATCGACTTCACAGACACTGATCAACTGTATGAAAGTTTTCAATACTAGAATGGGATTTGAAGAATATTTGTTCCTTCAAAGTGGCCATAAAATCTGTAAATATTATTGACAATGGTTGTAAAATAATATTGAATAATTAAATAAATTATGAAAACATGTGTAATGCTGGCAGGAAACTTATGAAATTAAAAGAAGCTTAACACGGGATATGGGGGTGGCTATATTCTTACTTTAAAATTGTATATGACCCTGGCTGAATTTCATATGGAATGGCCATTTATAAACTTAGATTGTAAATTAATGTACGTACAGAAAGTACCATTGTTTTACTTCAGCACGAATGCTGACTCAAATAGTTACCAGAGTTGGGAAGAAAATTCATTGTCATAATATTTTCAGCCCACATTGTCATGAAATTAACATATGAGTTACATATGAAAACTGGTAGAATATTTCAAACTTCTGAGTTTGATTTTGGTTCTCAACTCTGCTTTTGTTCCCTTTATTTTGGTGTACCTTTCTCCTGTGTTCTTAATGCCTTTCATAAATGATTGTTGGCAGTAATTATTTTAACATTTTCAAAAACAGTAAATTACTACCTTCTTCACACATCCCACTTCGCTGTCAGGGTCATCAACTGTAGTGTATTTAACATAAACGACTTCACTCATGGAAATATATATGAACTAATACAGCGGTTATTTCACGTTGTTCTTCAATAGGACCGAGGAGAAAAGTAGGACAATGGAAAACTCAGGTAAGGTGGTAAGTTATTTGTGTTATCTCATGTAGTAACAAATGTGAAGGAAGTGTATTGTATGAAATAAATTTAATTAATTGATCTAATCAGTATATTTCAAATTACTTAAAAAGTAAAATTTTCAATCATGAAGAATTGTGGTGATTATTTGAATAAATATAAATATCTAGAGACACCTCTCAATCCTCAAATTATCTGTTTATTTCCTCTGCATTTTCACGACGATTACTTCTTTTCCCGTCGCTCACGATTCGTAATATAGCTGGCCATATATGATGCAGAGATTACTGTTACAGTGTACGAATCCTTGTAAAACAAAGAAGGCCAGTCCAAGGATAATTCAAATAAGCTCAGTTGTTCGGCAAAAACTGTACGGGCCATGTGACTTCGCTCGTTCGTGAGCGCGCCCGCGCCAGACTTTCTTGTTGTCCTTGGGCCGCCCCACCCCGCTAAAGAAAGGTTTCCTGAAACTAGAGAGAGGATTAGCCGTTGGTTTACGTATGGTACGAACAAATTAAGAACTTACGGCGAAATGTTAAAATTAACGTAGCGACAAAGAATCTGCCAGCAAGGCTCAGTAGGGCTATACGTGGTACTCCATATCTGTATTTCTTGAAGAAGCTTGAATGAAAGAAAAGTAGGATTATGATGCGCGGGAATATTTACTTGGAGGCCTCAGTATTCGGAATATAACCTTGTGATCACAAATGCCAACAGATGAGGCGAAGGTCAATTAGCAAGCGATTACGCTGTAGGGGCCGGTACGTGACCACGGGACCATGGTAGAAAACAGTTGCAAGCTTACAACGTCGCGTAAGCTTTTATACATCGGTTCCAAGAAACAAAAACATCCAAGGGACACTTGCACAGCGCGGTCGCGATTGCCGGTTTGTACCGAGGTTGAGAAAATCATGTGCTGTGTTTGAGTTGCAATGTTGGGAAGACTGTGACAGAATTGTCAGCTGCACGTTAGTTCCTCATTTTGTGCCATGTTGGTGACTTTTGTAATTTGGACCATTTTGTCATAAAGAATTCAAAGCTATATCCTCGGTAAGTTATTCTAACAGCAGCACTAGCATGTATTAGTAATAAATGATCGCGGACGAGTGCCTAGGTTGTATAGATAGGCCAGTTCGTTTTCTCAAATGCCCGGGGACTAATTGGAACCTGAAATTGAACCATCAAAAGTGCGGGTAACTATTTTTTAATTGGCGGGCCTGATAACTCAGTTACAGTGGTTCCATTGTCTCATCAAGACGGCGGAGGCTTGAATCCCAGCCGATGCATGCAAACATTTTTAAAATGGGATTTCACGTTCTATTGATTCTGATTCTACTTAAAACCGCAGATCCCGTCATTTCCCTTTCTTTAGTACTTTTGAACCATGTCCACATCATTTATGGCTGTGTATATTGAGTATCCAACCATTCTTCGGGCTTACCTTGTACCTTAAATAGTGAGATGATGCAGTGGCGTAACCAGAAAATAACTTCAGTCGGTCCAGGCCAATAGGGTGGATACGACTTTTCCTTGGGAGGGAGTATAAAAAGAAAGCCGGTCCTACCGAGTGCGGTGACGGATCTTCAGTAGATATTGATGGTTTTGCTTGTTACCATGTGTGACGGCCATTCAAAAGGGAATGACTCGGAGACTATAAAATGAAAACCGATGTAAGGATCGCAATTCAATTCCCTGCAGAAAATGTGGGAACCCCATAAGAGTGCTGAGGTCCTAAACTGGCTGCTGGAGGGACGTGGGTTCACAAAAGCGAGCACGCGCACTACACACAGTCGTTATGGAAACATTGAAATAGAGGCTTCAATAGAAGAGCAAAGGGGTGCAGAGGGTTTCCTGACAGCAGAAGGAGTGAGGGAACGAATATTCATTGAATAGTTGCACAAATGTACGGAGAACACTGAATGTCCGTTGAAAGGTTCAAGCGATTCAGGGAAGGACGGATGTCGTTGGCCGATGACGTACGATCTGGAACGCCACATCGCATTACCGATGCCATTGTCCAGCATGTGGATACCCTCACTATGCATGACTGGCAAGTTACGGTAGCAGCCATTGCCGCAGAGTTCGGAATGAGCATCACAATTGTTCACACCGTCATTAAGGACAGATTGAAATTTCGCCAGAAGTGCGCCCAATTGGTGTCTCACAGTATTCAACCAGCGCACGAAGCATGTCGAATGGATCTCTCTCTGGAACATCTGCTGCGCTATGCAAGGAAGGGAATGAGTTCCTGGCACGAATGGTCGCTGGGGATGAGACATGGTGCTATCATTTCGAACTCGACTCACAACGACAAAGCCTCCAGTGGAAACATGCCAGGTCGCCGCCAACGAAAAAATCCAAGGTGAGCTAAAGAATGCTCCGTCTGAACTGTTTCACAACGCAGCCGCAATGATTTCACGAGACGACAATTCACCGCCTTGTGTCGCAGTGGGTTGTCTCAACAGTGCGGGACAATACTTTTGAAATGACGGTACAAGGGCCTGTTTCATCAACGAACTTTTCAATTATTGCAAAGTGCAAAGTCTCTCTGTTCCACCATGATCTAGGCGTTGCTTTACAATGTCTTCGCAAAGTGAAAAGTCTTTGCGTAAGTGTTTAGTCCATAATCATGGGCCTGATCCACGAACCAACTTTGCAACTTTTCATTTCTCACTTTGCACTTTTCAATTCATGCTTTTTCCACGATCATTTTTCATATTTGTATTACAAAGTGAAAAGTTAGGAATATTTTCACTTTCAAGCCTGTTATGTTCCTCCATCGGTACAAAGTGCAATGAAATGAAGTAAACATTTTTCAGAAATCTCGCATAGAATCGATTGCCTTCTCAGCTGTTAATTAACAAGTATCTACACGAGTTTCTTGGCGTAGAATTTGATTTTGTGGTAAAAACGTGTTACGACGAGAGATTGTTTTACCGTCAAGTGAGGAAAGTGATTAGGAATCCTAAAAGAGAATCTACAAAAAACAGGATAAATTTTCATAACATCACTTCGACGGAATTTCGCGAGTATTTTCGTCTCACACCAATACAAGCTGATTATATTCCTTAAATGTTTGGTCCTTTATTGAAACCTGCAGCAGAAGGAAGTCAATCCCTTTCGGAAAAATAAAAGAATAATTGTATGCTTACATTGGTGAGGAAATGGTGCCCGGCTCTACGGTGTAGCAACAAAAAATTGCAGGACTATTACTAAAATCGGAGATGCTATACTAAATGTTATATTTCCTACCATAGTACGTAGTCCTGATAATCAACATAAAATAGCGAAGGAATTTCTAATGAATGGTGGCTTATGTGTCAATTTTATGCTCCTACTGAGCACACACAAGTTTATATTGATAGACATGGGCATAATTTTCAAAATTTTATTCTTAAAGTTGCCGGAAAGGATGTCCCGTTTCTCGTTAACAACTTCTATCTTGCACAGCCAGCTTCTTGTAATTATCCTTCTTTCCCATTTTCAAAAATTAAAACTTTAAAACCACTGGTACCACAATTATTTCGCCTTCACTGTAAAAATGAAACATAACCATGGAATATAATAACGTTTGTTCATGGAGTAATCTTCATCGAGTCTTTCTTCCGCAAAGACTTTTATCTTTGTGAAGAAATTGAAAAGTAATACCTAGATCAGGGTAGAACAGAAAGACTTTGCACTTTGCAATAATTGAAAAGTGCAAAGTGCTAAGTTGAAAAGTTGCGAAATTCTTTCGTGGAACAGGCCCCAGACTTTATAATACTCCACGGTGTTATTTTATTTCTTTACGGTGAAGACGATATAATTGCCGTATCGGTAGTTTTAAAGCATTGATTTTAGATAATGGGAAAGACCGATAATTACAAGAAGCTGGCTCTTTTAGAAGTCGTAAAGGAGAAAGGGACATTATTTTCGGCAACTTAAAAAATAACATTGAGAGAATGATGCCCATGTCTATCAACATCTTCTATCGTCATGCTCAGTAGGAGCACATAAACTATCGAGAATACCGTCAACATATCCACACACGGAAGGAAAGCCACTCTTAATTAGAAATTCTTCCGCTGGGAGTATGAGCTATGTATGTTCTAAAACGATGGGTGCTGAGACAGCAGTTTCCCACGAAGTCATTGACCCCTAGTTGGGTAGTAAGGCTATGTCGATTCTAACATGAGGTCATTGATCCCTAGTTGAGTAGTAAGGCTATGTAGGTCATAGACCACTGAACGCGGAATAACGTCATAACTTTGCGTACGAGAGCAAGCCTAACTTCACAGGTTCCATTGGAGGGGCCTAATTGGTCAGGGAATGTATGGTGTGCTTTCGACCCCTAGGTGAGGTTATCATGTCATATGCATACGTATGAGCGCATTTCTAACTTCATTGGAAAACCTGGAGTGGTTTTGACCGCTAGGTGAGGTTATGACGTCATACCATTACGTAAGAGGGCAATGCTAACTTCACGGGCCAATTTGGAGGAGACGAATCGGGCGTGCCAACATTGGGGGAGCTGAGTTGGAGAGGTCACGGGCTCCTTTGGAGGAGCCGAATCAATCGAGCGCCCGTAGAGGGGCCATAAATCGGTTAGGTGATCTGCAGGTGAGGTTAAGATGTCGTTATGGCGTGTTAACCTAAC
Organism: Anabrus simplex; assembly: GCF_040414725.1. Classification (NCBI taxonomy): domain Eukaryota; kingdom Metazoa; phylum Arthropoda; class Insecta; order Orthoptera; family Tettigoniidae; genus Anabrus; species Anabrus simplex. Next base: position 100,077,145 of record NC_090274.1, on the reverse strand, counting down.
CTTGCACACGAACGCTAACCTAACGTCACACACAAGGCTCTCCTTGAAGGAGTCCAATCGGTTAGGTGACTGGTAGTTGAGGTTTTGAGGTGTTATCCTAACATCGCTACGAGGAACGCTAACCTAACCTCAGACGTGTTCCATTTGGCGGAGTCAAACTAGTAAGGTGACGTGTAGGTGTGGTCAACACGTATGTTAGTGTTAACCGAACCTTGGCCTAACCTCACACAGACACTTTGTCGTCTCCCCCTTGGAGTAGTGGCGGAGCTGTGACGTAATAACTGCGGGAGATTTAAAAATGCCTGCTTACCTTTACATAACCGAACGCGCATGTCTCCTGCTGACAGAGCTGTGATATCACAGCATGACAAATGACTATCAGATCCCGCTACAGACATAACAGTGCGCTCTCGCTGCGACTTGGAAAAGCAAGGCTCTTTAGTCTCCAGCTAGTTCTTCCGTCCGGTCTCGTGCATTTAGGGCAGTTGCAAAATTCTCCTCATAAAACATTTGTAAAAATACGAATTGCCTATATTTGTAACAATCAGTATAAATGCATCTTTTTGATGCGTTCTGAGTCCGAGTTCGCAGATTCAAATCCCGGATTGGGAAGATAGCCCTTAAAAGGGCGTTGTCATGGCAACAGCTCCGTGTCGTTGGTTTCTGGCAGCTCGCGAACCCCGTACTTTCTACTTACAAACATCCCGCATGCACTATTGATGCATGGGATGCCTAATCACTTGCAGCATTTTCGAAGGAGTGCTACAACGTGCTGAATTTCGGACGTTGTGCAAGGAACAGCTGTCATTTAACCGCACATGTTCCATAACAGGGGTGCATTTGTAAATACACTAAAGATGCAGAAAAGGAAATTTTATAACTACTTTTACACGAGCAGACATTCCATTATATAAAGGGTTGTTTATATGAAACTAATACTGTTTGGCGAAATACGATTGCAGAAGGCGGACGTCTGTATGGAAACTCCTATGCATATCGTCTGGGAGCTTCGGCTGCATTCCGACCAGATTCTCCATAAATAAAAATGATGTCTGTGTATTCGTCGTTGCTAAACAAACTAGCCACGCAGACAGTAAGTGTAGTGCCGCTGTACCATACACCAGCCTAGTACTGTGCGGTAAAAACGAGATTTATTACTGCAAGGGTTATATGTATTAGACGACTAGCGCTGAGGAACATGTTGCGACGACCGTCCGTTTGTTAGCTCTTCATATTCTGACTTAAGCTGCCTCCTGGAAGTAGCGCCCCTGTGAAAATGAGTTAGTAGAATCCCATTCATCATTAGTTTAATGCGGGACATTTATAAGTAGAAAGTACGGCACTCGTATATTAGCGTCGCAAAACCGTAACTTTATGCAACTATATTCTGTATCCCAGGCTTCCGAAGGAAACTAATAGGACGAGGTAAACCCTACCCAGCATAGGTTGTGACAGGTATTTTTCTTTACCAACTAACAGAATATCTACACCTATAAGCCTTACTTCGCCACATTTGTATAAAACATCGCTTCTTTATAGCTTATCACACGACCTTTATAACAAAAATGTTACCGTATTTATTCTAAACCAGAATATTATATCTTTACTCAAACTCTTTATTCTTACATTCATTTCACTCGTATTCGGAATATACGAGGATGAAATGCTGCAGTTATGTGGGGATGGGAATAACAGAAGAAGACAAGGACGTATCCAGAGTTGGGAGGGGGTCCAAGGAGTCGAGACACAACCGGAGTTTTAACGAATGTACTTTTATTAAGCATTTTATATATAACGTATATTATTATTTCGAGCATCCGGAGTCCGCCCCAACCCACCGCTCTTTCTTGGAGCCAAGGACACTCATTTCCTTAATAGGTATTGTCTATCACATAGACTCTCTGGAAGTTTGAACAACTATCAAAATGAAATTCTGTATGAAAACCTACCTTAATGGGCACCCTTCCAAACTGAAATACTGGATACGCTACTGCTATTAGCATTGTTTATCCATAACACCCCCTGACCCGCCAACCCCATCGGCTGATCCGGGGTACGCTACTGAGAAACTGATATACGTCACACGGAAGCAGAAACGGGAACAAATGATGATGATAATTTTTTTAGTGCCAGTTATTTTCTATGTAAGTAAATGGTCAAATTATTTGAAAGGTTACAAGTCATTAACAGTAATACAGTATTGTGGGTACCTTTTGGGAAACTGCGTGTTATTTTGTTAGTAGCATTGTCCCTGAGAGGAGGAAATTGAACATTCAAGGTTTAAGATAACCGATCCCCTCGGGAATCGAACCCAGAGGCTTTTCAACCAACGACTACACTGACCATTCAACCAAACGTACAATAAAAATAATGGGAGCTAAAGGTAATTAATTTCGAATGTCCCGGACTCACCTGGTGATAAGCACTATGCTAAAATAGCATATTTTCCATGCGAACATTTGTACCGTTACTGTTAGTAGCGTTCTGTAAATTAAGTGTAGTTGAAATTGAGTAAGACGTTTCTCAGCCCGATCACTGCCTCTATTACATCCGCTCTCTTTGGACTTTACATCCACTGACCGCCGTTCTTAATCTTGTAAACAGGTTTAAACATTTTTTGAAAAGTTGGCATTATCCACCCGCATTATGTGACTCTCCTCTTCCTGGTCCTATCAGACATTCTTTTGAGTTTCCTGAGGCGCTTCATTCTCCCTGTGTCTGAACTCCCCATTTCAGTCTTTAATGCGCCCCACATTTTTCTTAAAATCCTTCTTACCTCTTCCTACAGCTCTTATATTTCTGCTGTTTTCATGGAGAACGTATACTCCGTAGCATAGAGACTTTCTGCTTTAATTAACGTCTTGTAGTGCCTGATTTTAGTTTTGATGGAGAGTTTCTTCTTATTATAGGTGTGCTTGGTCATTTGGTAGGCTTATTATAATTTCCTTGCTCTTGATTTATTTGCTTCATAGTCTAGATCAGGGGTTGGAAACCCGCGGTCCACGGGGCTTACACAGATTTTGTCATGATATAATGAATAAGAATAGTATGAACACTACACTGAATAAAACACTTCAGATGTCCTGCGACGTCAGGGAATCATAGAACATGTCTCAGCCTCCACCACAGTAACTCAAGACATTATTAGATATTTCATGACTTATCAAGGTTAATATGTGATAGATTACCAGTGAGAAAGGAAACTGATGACTAATTTGGTACATATTCTCTTTTGCGGTGTTCATGAGAGCATGCCTGACATGTACAGACAGTGGCAGGTGGTTGTGTGAAAACAGCAGTGAATAAGGTGCAAAGCATGACAGAAGTAAGCCATCATCATTGCTATTATTATTATTATTATTATTATTATTATTATTATTATTATTATTATTATTATTATTATTATTATTATTATTAGCCCGCGTGGTGGCCATGATCTTTAAGGCGTTAAATCTGTATGGTGTGACCCGGTTCGACTCCCGGTGGTCGAAATAAATTCACATTCAGAATTTTGTCCAGCAGGGTAGGCCTTAAGCGTGCCTTAAGCCTGGATTTAAATCCAAATATCTCTGCAGTATTCACAAGGAGGGATGGGTGACGGTTCACGAACTGTGACTTCTCTCTGATATATAAAAATCAGGAGTGACGATTCTTACTTCCTACACTGTCACTGTGATTAACCGAGTGCTGATGTAACGGTATCCACGTAAAGTCAGGGGCATCACCATGGTAGCCAACAGTGTGCCTATTTGTAGTTATCTTAAATGAGGAATGTTATTGTAAGTATAAAAAGAACTTAAACCTCGTCATGGCTGGTAGTATCAGTTTAGGATTTTTCTCATGTTGACCAGTAGTGTGTTATTATTATTATTATTATTATTATTATTATTATTATTATTATTATTATTATTATTATTATTATTAGCGTATTCTCCCATTAATGGAAGACGTTAAGCAAACAACTCAATCAAGCTTTCTTTGGGTTCTTCTTGTTCTTCCAATAGGCTTTCATTCTCTCTGAGAAGGCTTGTTTACGTTCTTCCGACCATTTCGGTCTGCACTGTTTTTGCTTTGGTTGCTCTGATGTAACTTCCCACTTGTTGACTTTGTGTCTGAAGGTGTCTCTTTCTAAAATGTCTGTTGCACATATGTTTGCGTTTTTGAGGTCCTTTCGAAGTTCGTCCAGCCAAGGTGTTGAATTCTTAAGTGAGCTAACATAATTTAATATTTTTGACAGTCGATTTTCTGGTAATCTTGTGAGGTGTCCAAAGAATTTCATTCGTCTTTTCTTAATGTCAATTTCAATGTTTGAAACTTTTTCTGTTGTTTTGATTGATTGTAGCCTGTAGCCATCTTGGATATATCTTGCTCCTAGGATTTTCCTGATGATCTTCCTTTCTTGCTTTTTTATTTCTACTAATTACTGTTTACTGTTAAGTGACAATGTTTCACTTGCGTAAAGGACTGTTGGTTTTATGACTGTGTTGTAATGCCGAATATTTTTCTGTCTTGACATGCATTTTTTGTTGTAGATGTCTTGAACTAACCCTAATGCCTTCTTGACTTTTTGGAGACGGTTTTGCTGTGAGATCTTCTCAAGGCCTGTCGGTTCGATGAATTCTCCGAGGCATTTGAAGTGCGAGACCCTGTCGATTGTACCGTATTTTGTTCTCAGGCTCGTGATATCTGTCTTTCAACAGAAGAATTTAGTTTTCTCAAATGAAATCTGTAGTCCCACTTTTTCTGCAGATTCCTTAAGTATCTCAAGCTGCTTGATGGCAGTCTCCTCATCCTCTGTTAAAATCGCCAGATCGTCCGCAAATGCGAGGTATGGTACGTAGAGGTTGTTTTTGGGAAAGCCCAATCCAAGATTCACGTTTCTTGAGTTCCTTCTCCCATTCTTCCATAACCTTGTCTAGGACGACGTTGAACAGAATAGGAGAGAGTCCATCACCTGTTTGAATGTCGAAGGGTTCTGAAATCTCTCCCATAAATTTCACTTTTGATTTTGTGCCCGTTAGTGTTTGTTTTATGAGTTCTAGGGTTTTGGGATCTAGTCCTCTCTCTTCTAGAATTTGGAATAGTGAGGGTCTGTCTATCAAATCATATGCCTTTTTGAAATAAACAAATGTGCATACTGTAGGCTTTTGTCTGTGGGCATGACCTGTTTGGTCTGAATCCTGCTTGAAATTCTGATAATTTGGGTTCTAATTGTTGTGTTCTATGCAAGAGACAGGCTGATAGTATTTTGTATGTGACTGATACAAGTGAGATTCCTCTGTAACTGTTTACGTCTAACTTGCTGCCTTTTTTATGTAGTGGATGGATTAGAGCAATCTTCCAGTCATCCGGGAGCTTTTCGGTTTGCCAAATGTTTTAGATTATTTTTGTAATTTCTCTGAGTGAATTTGGGCCTAAATTTTTCAGAAATTCAGCTACAATTCCGTCTTCCCCTGATGCTTTGTTGTCTTTAAGTTTCTTGATATGTGAATAAATTTCTTCTTGAGTTGGTGGTGACGAATTTTCCGGTATGATTTCTGGCTGTACTTTCGGGAATCTCTTTTTGGGTTCTGGACAATTTAAAAGCTGTGAAAAATATGTAGCTAATTCTTGGCTAATTTCTTCCGAAAGCAAAGGTTCTGTAGGGAATATCCTTTAATTTGGTTTGCAAAGGTCTTGTAGAAATCGTGTGTGTTGTAATTTTTGAAGTTGTCTTCAATTGACTTCAGTTGGTCATTGGTTATTATTATTATTATTATTATTATTATTATTATTATTATTATTATTATTATTATTATTATTATATTATTATTATTATTATTATTATTATTATTATTATTATTATTATTATTATTATTAAGCGCACGCTCCAGACAATGTCTGCTAGGCAGGACTTACAAACACTTAGAAGCACTAAAACACGAAATATTTCATTCTTTGTTTAATAATGTGGTATGTCGTAGTGTAATATTTATATTGAACTTGACTGAAAAGCTTTTAGGTTACATTTAAAGCTGCACTTGACATAAAACTCAACTCACTCTTGTTTGTTAGATGTTTATGAAGAAAGTACTGATCAATTTGTAAATTCTATTTGATGTTAATAATCTATATACCGTATCTTTGGGATAAAAATCACAAAATTCTGGCGATGAGCAGGACTAAACTCTATCTGCTATGAAATTATTCACTTCTCATGATGCTGTATTTTAAAAAAAATAATTTTTTAGTCAGCCAGTAGTTATCGTAATTTAAAACCAAAATCATGCCCAGAAAATTTCAGCGAATATTCATCTCAATGAATGTGGCTGTTCATAATCCTAGTGAAAACTTGCCTCTTTTAAAGTCCAGCATTAATTGCACTAGGTACTAGGTACAAGTGAAAAATATATGGCTAGTTTATAGGAAGTTTGGGTATGTAATGCGGAGTGCAGTGTACAGTGGTGGTGAGCTCAATGTGATTGTTTGTATTCTACATCTGCAGCGAAAACTGTTGTGGCATTTCAAGTGCCTCCTTATTTGGTTCATTTGAGCAAATTGTATCCTTTAATCCTGTTAATAATTTCATGGGTAAAGACCTAACATACTGCACAACTGAATCCTGCTGAAGCGTCGGAGCTTAAAATTTGCGTGATAATTGCATACAACAACAGACTGAACATTTAATGTTTAAGGACCTGTCAACATCTGACAATTATGAAGGTCATCACTCAGGCTATGATTTTTGAGAGTGTACATATCCTAAAAATTATCATAATCAGCCGATCTTAACCAAACAGACTGTGAAAAAGCTTCAATGTTTCCGTCATTGTATTAACATGACAAAATAATAGTTGCCAAGTTCTCAGATATCAAACAACAGTGAAGTACTGATTCAAGAATTGCACGTTTTCGGGAAAAGGTTTCTCACGAGTGGAAAATAATGAGTATTTAAAATAAGTAATTAAATTTGTCTCTGTTGAAATAAAGTGTGTATAAATATGTCATTCAGTAAAATATTTTATGGTAATCTAGCAACCGTGCGGGGTGTGATGTGAAGTATTGATGGAGAGACTCTATTGCGTGTTCATCTCCCTTTATACAGATCCATGGCCTGCACAACTCTCAAGGTAGCAAATTAACATTACGTCACATATTCTGAGATAGAATCGGGGTGCAACAAAGCTTGTGCAGTGAACTGGAATTATTCTCTAAGGTGAAAGTCAGGTCCCGCACAACACTATCGTTGTGCCTGTCTGTTTGCAGACCAGTTTTGTTGTACGGGAGTGAATGGTGGGTGAATTCAAAGTATAAGTAACACACATGAATGTAGCGAGAATAATCGCTGGTAAAAGTAGATGGGAACAATGGCAGGGAGTTAGAGGGAGGAGATAAAGTCTACGTTATGAATGAACTGTTATGGATGAAGGTAAACGCGTATAGCACCTTCGGTGGAGGGGTCATGTGAGGTGAATGTTGGAGAATAGGTTATCTAGGAGAATACTGTACTAAGTCGTGAAAGGTACCAGAAGTAGTAGGAGACCGTAATACCAATAGTTAGACTGAGTTTCCATTAATTTAATGACAAGAGGTATAGACCTAATCAAGGCCTCAGAGCTAGTTACAGTAAGCTAGAATAACATAGAGAGGCGGAAGTGCTTTCTGGCTGAAGTTAACGTACGTCCGCCATATTTGCTGTGGTCCCGTAATCAAAGGGACGCGGTTCTCGAATGACGAAAAATGTTAAAAATATACATTAACAAATCACGGGTGAAGAATTAGAGACCATTAGTCGAAAGCTTAGAGCATTGCAATCGTATAGTGCGAACAGCGCCGTTTCATCCTCCTTGGAAAGACATAAGAATTATCGTCATACAGTGACATACGATCAGGCCACGAAATCGGAATCCTGCATAACTGTTGCGGTTAAGAGTAAATGTCAATATAAATTAGTATTTGTGACGGAAATCCTTTAAAAATGAAGGAGACCTACGATAGGTTACAACCTCATTGGGACCCTATTTCATTCCCGTGATTAGCAATGTAAGTGACCCTCCTCACGATATCGGACTATTTGCTACTTGTTTGACGTCACATGGAAGGTTTTCGGTGAGGGTGAGATGGAAAAGGGTTAGGACTGGGAAGGAGGTGGCAGTGCCTTTAATTAAGGTATAGGCTGGCGTGAATATGCGAAACTTCGGAAACCATCTTTAGTACTGCCGACTGTTCGATTCGAACACACTATCTCCCAAATGCAACCTCATAGCACCCTTTGTGAGTTGGGTTGGTAGAATAACAACCACCGTATCCCCTGCCGGTCGTAAGAGCCGACTAAAGGGCGCCCAACGTGATCTTCATTTGGGATTGTGGGTTGGTCACCACAGGGCTCTTAGCTGAGTCCAGGTATTGCCTCCACATACTTGTGCGAGTCTCTTCACTTTCATCTATCGTACCCGACCTCCCTTGGTCAACACTTGTTCTTTTCCGTCCACGACGGTATTAGGTTTGCGAATACATAGGGAGTCTTTAATTTTATGCCCTTCGTCGCATTTGCCTCTTAGGGAAGAGGTAGGAAAAATATATGACTCGAAAATACACTTTCCAAAGAAATTATTTTTTCATTGCACAGAGTCTCATAAACATATTCCCAAAGTTATGTGGCGAAAAAAATGTACCTAAGTGCCGCAAAACAATGAACATTCACGTACGTGCGTTTCTGCCACGCCCACCTGAAAAAGAGTAATTGCCTGCTTGTCAGATGTATTCCCTTTTCCTGCAGGTACTACTTTCAAAAAGTGTTATTTCTTTGCAATATTCTTGCAGGTAAGACTGGGGCTATGATCTAGAAGGCTGTGTGTTTGTCCTTACGTGATTTGTTATTGTTGAAACTGTTTCCATGTAAACATCAAGTAAAATACGTAAGCTAAAATATTTTGCTATCAGTGTATTTGTTAATCAGCTAGGATTTTTAAGAAAGTTAAGAAGACTCAAATAGGGAATATTACATCAAGAAACAACACCCGTTTCCCAAACTAGGTTAGAAATCCTACTTTACCAATGAGGGGTGACTTTGCTGGAGACAATGCTGCAAATATCGTTCCCCCAGTGAAAACCACACCACCAAATTCCTCCCGTCAGAAACTGAAACTTGGACTGTTCAAAGAGCGTGTGAAATGTGACATAGGCCTAAATAGTTGACATTGAACTTCTCTCTGCTATAAATATTGCATGTTGTTTTACACAGTGTTGACAATAGAATAGGTCTTGCTTGTAATCTACAAATAGTGTGCAATAACTGCAAAGGTAGTAAGTCAGAAGGTCTGCTAACTGGCAATATGAAGTAAACTTCGATTTGTGTACGGAATGAGATGTATTGGAGTATTTTGTGGCATTATGAATATGCCACCAACTCCTGCAAGATTCACTGCTCTAAGAACTGCCATTCGGAAGAGTGTCAGTGTTGTTTGTGAGAAGAGTATGACTGTGTGCATCTTGTGGTGGCACAGGGATGAAGTCCCTTCATGGTGTATCGAGGGTAGGTTCTTTGGACAGAGGCAAAGTGTCGGACATAGAAGCAATTCGCAAGCACAGTCCTATGTGTGCTGTTAGGAACAAACATAATGACAAGTAATAGGAAATCGAGTAGAGGAAGATACATGAAGTGACCTGTGGTAAAAAGTTAAATGGTTCAAGTGGCAGTATGGAGACTGCTGGAATGAAAGCAATATTTAGTCGTTCTGTCCAAAAGTACAGTGTTCGGTGTGTAAAATATTTTGGAGATGGCGACTCCAGTGTTTAATAGGCAGTGTGTGAAAGCCAACCGTGTGGAACTGACTGTGTATCTGAAAAACCGGAATGCATACAGCATATTAAACGGATGGGAAGTAGGGTGAGGAAGGCGGAAGCTGTTTCGAAAGGGGAAACTCTGGAAGATGGGAAGCCACTTGGTGGTAAAAATAGACTCAATGTCAAGAGAATAAATTATGTTCAGTGTTATTATGGTATGGCAATCAGGAACAACATACAGGATGTGAAAGCAATGCAAAAAGCTGTGTGAGCTATTTATTTCTACTTGCTGTCAACAGGTGAGTACCGAATACATGGTTTGTGTCTGGAATGCTTGTGCAAATATAAAAAAGCACAAATCAATGAAAACTCGTTTCAGCTTAAATATAAACTTCTTGCAGCCGTGATGAATGAAATAAAGCCTACTTTTAGAGTCTTTGGCACCCAGACTTGCTGAAGAGTTGTGTCCATGGAAGAACGCAAAATCCAAATGAGAGTCTGAACCGTCTCATTTGGAAAAGGTGGCCAAAAACCACATTTGTATCAGCAAAGGCTGTACAGATTGCAGCTTTTGATGCAGTAGTAGTTTATAATTTTTATAGTTATTAATAATAATTGTTGCAAATCTGGAAGAGTTGATACAATTCGTAACCTCGATTTCTCTCCAGGTGAATTCATTTTGAGGATTTTTTAAAGACATTGATGACAAACGTCCTCCTGCAAATGCAGCAGTGGAAAGAATGTCTACCTGAAGACAAAGACTCAGAACACGCATGTGGTGAATTTTAATGAAGAACACCAAGTGTGATATATGTTCAAATTTAAAGTCATTTTTCTAGGAACGTGACTTTATCACGTTCCTGCGCATTTGTCTCAGAAACTAACGGAGAATTATAACATTAAATTTTGTACATATGCAAATATAAGTTCATTAAAGGTTTTGGTGGAAGAATATTTCGATAAATTAAGGGGTACCTATGTTACAGCCATGGAAATATCGTTAAAAAGGACCCAGAAATTTCTGAAAATTTTAAATACCTCGTTTTTAAACTACTTTACTTCAAACATTTTCTCTTCCGTAGATTTTTTTTGTACATACATTGACTAAAGCTAAGCTGAATTTCAGGCTTCTATCGCCAGCGATGTAAGAGAAAAAGGTACCGGTACATACTTTTTCAAAATTTCAAATTTAATTTTTTCAATGATTTTAAATAGTAAGTCATGACACTGAATACATTTTGTAGGATTCCTTAAGCTATACTGTTTTCAGTTTTCTATGTTCAATAATAGCCAATACATTAAGAATTGCTGCAGTATAATTTTGCCTACATCTCCCCTTAAGGCAGACAACTTGTTATCGAAGCGACGGACTCCTTCCGTTATTTGCCTTTGATTAGTGTTGAGAGGTGCACTTCCCCTTAAAACAACCACCACCACCACCACCAATAAGTTTACATTAACAGCAAGGTCAACTCGCTCGGTACTGGGTTTACTAGGTGAAATGTAACTTTGAAATCGTAGCCTAATATTAATTATTAATGCGACTGACACCCACAATAAACTCTGTATAAACTTCACAAACAACTGTAAAATACTGTTTTACTATGCTTGGTGCACGTTTGACAGGAATAGGCCTACATCAAACCAATGCACAAGCACAAGACATAGGGAGTGACACACAGCCTTCAGGACCATTATGGAGAAAACAAAGAAAGAACTTGAAAATCAAACTTCAGTGAATCACTTACCAACAGCAGATGGAAACAAAAATAAACTCTCAGTGACAAAAGATAAACAGGTAGGCTAACAAGAAATAATCATTTATGATAAGTCGGAAAGAGGGAATATTATCTACCGTCAAACATACAACTCAAAACATATCTGCACTTGATGAAAATTCCTGCATACAGCCCCCCTAAGTTGCTCTAGCCTGTTGGCTATTTACAAACAGAGGATTCTGGGGTGTTTAGTAAGTTCACAGAGGCTGCACGAGCCGTACCATCGCTCGCTGGCACAAGTCAAACATAGACAAGATATTTAAAAAATACAAAAGTAAACTAAATAAATAAAAAATTAAAATCAACACGATACTCACCACAAGTGGAAGAGGTGGGATCAAAAAGATCCGAAGATAAATTAAAAATAAATGGCACTGTAAGAAATAGTTGAAATATCTCCAAAGAAGAAGACAGACGTCTGTTCTTGGTAAATAGAGTAACTATTTAATTAGTGGAACAAGTGAATTAAAGTACATTAATGGAAAATATGCCCTATAAATTAAAAAGCAAGTAAGTAATTAAAATCATTTAATTAATAAATTAAAAACTTAATGAGGACTGCATTAGTGAAGCAAGTGAACTAAAATACACTAATGGAAAAGCCATCCTGTAAATTAAAATGCGAATAACTAATTAAAATAACTTAATTACTAAATAAATTAAAGACTTAATGAGGACTGCCTTTAGAAGAATAAGGTTTAACATGACCAAGGTCTTGATTCTCAAAACTAGTGTAAATTTTGGTAAAGTAAAAGAAACGTATTTTCTACTTTACAAATCACCTCGAGGTTACGTTTCACCACTTCTTTCTTTTTCCTTTTTGCTTATACCAGAATCATGAAAATAGCGATCACAGGGGTCAGATCCTAAACTACGTTTAATACATATAACCTGTCCCAAAAACAGAAAAATGTGACCAAGAAATGAAAGGAATATCAAACAAGTGACATTAAATAAGGGATCACTTGCAAATCTCCACAAGGAGCAATATCTAGGTCACTCCCAGTCGAATCAACAAAAAAAGTCACTATCACCAAAACTGCAGTTATCAAGAAAACGAGTGACCAATCACGAAAGAAGGATTAATAATGGGATAAATCCAAAGAAGGAAAGAAGTACAACAAGAAGTTAAACGCATAAAACAGCAATAAATGAAATTAAACAAGTAGGAAAAGAATAGTACTGAATCCAAAACCCAAACTGAGATTCCGAATTCCAGGCGAAATCTCACGTTATCTCTGTACCTTGAATAACTTAAATCCATTATGTTGCTCAAGACCATTAATGATTAAATTATTTTCAAGTACCGTATTCTCAATTACGCAATTAATAAATAATAATAATAATAATAATAATAATAATAATAATAATAATAATAATATATTATCATCAAGGTGTATGTAGCAACATTACCAGCATACGATTTACAATCAAAACTCCTTAGGAGGTACTAACTACATTAACCCCTCAGCGTCGCAGCCGTTTAAAGAGCTTCCTATCCCGCGGCCGGATGAGATTTCAACTACGCGCGACTGAAATACATTGATTCACTTAAAGCGTTACTACTAGTATAAGAGTGGCCCGATATTCACGAAATTTGGAATTCCTTATGGTAGAACTATGTACATGAAAATAATTACATAATTGTTTCACATTTCCTTAGTAATTTAGTTCCGTGTGATAGAGTTCGAAGCACTCTTCGAGACAGAGACCCAAGGCACACTCCTGGCAGCAGTACACCGATGTCTTCTTTTCACCGTGTTTTGAACACGCGATACAACGTCTCTGAGGTTTGGATTTCTCACTCTTGGGTGCTAATTTCCTTATAAAACGTATTTCCTGCAACCTTGGAACTGTATTATCTGATGCGCGCCGGCCTTGAATATTTCGTTTCCCCGCCCGAGAAGCGTATTTTGTACTACGTAAACAAACCTTCCATCAGCTGAAACTGATAAGATAACTGCTCAATGTTTATCCCTGTGACTTTTCTAAATATTATAGGAGAATCTAGGAATCATAATTCACTGTTGAAAGCTTCCCTTTGACCTGTATGCGTGTCTATAGCCTCCTACACGAATTTTCCAAGTACTGGTTCCTCCTCATCGTCACTCTCATCATTTACCACTGCTACATCATCTATTTCATTATCACTACTGCTAATACTGCCACTACTACTTCCGACTAAACTTTCATTTGGATTATACAATATTTCAAGCACGTTACTCTCAGCAGGAGCTAGCCATTGAGCGCGGTGCGTCACACAAGCTGATGAAGCTGCAGCGGGACCGAAAGCGGCAGGACGAAACTGAATGAGGGGAATAACATTTATGACGAATCAAAACAACTCGATGCATATTTCAGATTAAAAGGTCGATACATCGTCTTTCAAACGAGATATATACCATGCACAACTGCTTCTCGTGTCGTATGACAGAAAGCAGCACTAACTGATGCCTATACAGAGTACTCGTAGAGAGTTTCGAAAAGACTACAAGCTGAGAAATAAAGACAAATATAATAAATAAACCGCACTCTTAATACAAAATTAGAGCAAAGAACATCACACGAAAAGACAAACTTCTCAGATCATCATTTCTTTATTTTATTCTGTGGGAAAGAATGAAGCAAACGGACTATTAAAAAAGGCAGGGATTGGTGCTCAGACATAATTGACATATACTTATCCTTGCAAAAGCAGCTACAATTTAACGATTTTCAATACTTATTTAGAACACTGATAAACCCGAAAATGTCTTCTTGGAAACAAAACAATTTGCATATCCATAACACCAAAACTCTTCGCGCTATAGCCGTAAATGCGAAACCATGTATGGGTCTATACCACGTATAGAGGTCGGCGGCTACGGAAGAAAAGGGGGGTCTATACCACGTATAGAGGTCGGCGCTGAGGGCTTAATCATAATCAACCGTTTTACATTTCATTTACAGATGGAGCGAAGGCTACAATTTCTTCTTTGAGATCCTAAAGATGCAAGCAGTTCAGAGGAGAAAACAAATATCCAGAAGTCATATTTGACCAGTCCCAGAAAGAACAATAAAATTGGAATGACGGTGAACTTACATGATGTCTTCAGATTAGTAGCAACACCCTGGCGTCTGTAACGTAATACTCACTCAGGTGAAATGAATTCAGTAAGAATAAAATAAAAGGAGGACACCTTCCAACTAACCAGTAAGTAAATGATTCTGAGGGTATAAAACCCTTGCACAAACGAATTTTATCTCGGATTCATAATATAGACTGAAGCCAGACTCTAATGTGCCCACCAAACCCATCTCACTCGCATCATGGCTGATCGTTCACTCAACTCGGCAGGCTAGCCCACACCAAGCAGAAGCCTCTCCAAGCCTGCCCAAGCGTACCAAATGAGACTCGGGACCGCAGAATATTACTCGTCGTGAGTAAATTAAATATATGATACATTAAAGATAAAACATACCTCGTAGGGCGGAGAGGATATTTTCGGCCTCAAGATATAGTGGGGGAGGTCTAAACACACGCCATCTAGGTTACAAGGCTTGCCGACTGAATGCTGAAAGGCTTAACAATATATAATTAAGATGTTTGTATGGTTGTGAAAATGTGTAAAATTTACTTTGCACAGGAATACTCTGGAAGCAGATTTCAGTTATTCAAATGATACACACCTCACATTTCTTTAATATTTCTCATCATGGCTTAACCGTTACATAACACTTCATTTGAGCCATCGCTCACTAATGACAGATACTTTCAACTGTCACGAGGGAAGCTGAAAACCGACAACGTTGAGCAAACATTTAGCTGTTACCAGTAGCTTTCAGGGAGATAATTATCATATATCAGTCACTCAGCTCATGGAATGGGAAATAAAAAACACGACGGTGAACATGGCATGTATAAACGACATTATCACTCTGATACACGATATACTCAACTAATGGTTGCTCACTTAGAGGCATTTGACAATTCCTGGTGTATAAGTTAGTTTTTCACGTGTGTTGGTGTTATTTAAATTACCTGGGGCATTAGTGACGAGATTTCTGTTAATTTCTTCCAACTGTTCCGAGTCATGAAGTGCAGACATACGGTATAGTTTAACTTTTCTTTGACATTCAGCATGCACTTGGAAGATAATCATCTACAAAGCCGCGCTCCGAAGTGAAGAGTAATTCAAAACAAAACAGCATCAGCTAGTTGGCAAGAACTCGAACTGTTGACTGTTACATAGCACCGTCACAATCCCCTCTTGCACAACCCATGACACGCCATTTCTCTTTTAGCACACGAATAGCGCTGTGTCGGAACAACTTCACATATCGTGCCGAATTTCCAGACCAGGAGAACACTAAAAGCAGAATTTTATTACGGTTTAAACGACAACAGAACATTTTAATTCCATCTCTTCTTTTCCTTCTGGATTTGCTGGTGGAATGGATTGCCTTCATCCGTTGGTCCTGAAATACCTTCCCCAATGTCAAAAGTATGATTCTAAGGAGCAACTCATGAGATCTTCCCGAGGTCTACTTGACTTCATCATTTCTGGCGGAGTCCCATTCGAGCTTCGCCTCTATTTCTTGGTTCCTCACTCACCGCTTTGAAGAATAAATGTGGTGGCATTCGCCCTACTGCTGTCGGTACCGGTTTGGGGTCGACTAGCTGCGAAAGTCTTAGGTTACAGAATTCGTATACCTGGTATGGACATCTTATCACCCCACCAACTTGGGGTGTGTGTTCCCAATGCTTTCCGTGCCGCACATATCTATGGATAGGCTCCTCATCATTGCCAGAAAGCCTTCGTTAAATTAGACTTTAGTAATGCTTTCAAAGAGTTCCATCGTGATGCTATGTTGTTGGCAGTGAAGAATGACTTTCCTTGCTTCCATCCATCCTTGTGTATATCAGTTCAGCTAACGGACAAGTGATCTTTCCCTTCATGTGAAATTATAATTTCACAATGTGGAGTTCAAAAATGTGACGCACTCGGTCCTGCTCTTTTCGCAGTTACTCTTCAGTCGATTGTCAACTCCACTAATACCGAGTTAAACGTTTGGTATTTGGATGAAGTTACCATTGATGATGAACCTGACTACGTCCTTTCATCTCTGGATTATATTCCCACACAAGCTGCAAACATTGGTCTACATCTTAAATTTTCTATGAGCGAAGTGGGTTTTCTTGGCGTCCATTGTACGAGAAGTTTAATGCTTCTTCACCTTGAATTCGTCTTTTAATAACAGCCGATACTTTCACAGTTGGCGCAGCGCTATCCCCTGGAGCTCTGTGCAAATTATTGGCTGAAAGTACGACGAAACTTTAGTTTTTTATCACGTCTTTCCATGGTTTCGTCACATTAAGCCTTCTTCTTGCTCCGCACTTCGTTTTCCAACCCGTGATTGATGTACTTCCCGCGTTGATCGCCGTCTCAGCGTGAGACCCCAATATTGGGAGAATTCGATTTTGTGTTAAAAACTGGGCGCGAAACCATCCTCAAGTGCTCCGTGAGTGGAAATGCTTGGCCACCGTCTGTTTTCCTCTTCGTTCTGAAGGCCTCGGCATTTGTCGTGCTGCGGATATGGCGATTCCGCCATTTTAGCGTCTTTCCACGTTTCTGTTCGCCTTGTCGAGACTCATCTTCTACCTAGTGGATGCGTGGACCCTGGTGCTGCTCTACAAGAGAGCGCATCTTGGTGGTCAAGCTTGGTCGGCGTAATTCCCCCTGATATTGGCAAAAGAATTATTCAAGCTGCTTATCAGTCATCACCACTCGCTTCTGCAGCAGCCAACTGGTAGTCTTCAAGACAAAGCCTTTCTCCTCGCTGCTTCTTCTCCTGAATCTGCTGCATTGCTCCAAGCATTGCCGTCGCCTTCTATTGGTCTTCATCTTTCCAATGAGAGTTTTGGCTTTACGCTTGGGAGCAGCCGTCTTCGAACCTCACCAATGCTCAGCTTTTGTGCCTGTGCTGATCGACATGGCCTCCATGGCCTTTCCTGTTGGGAAGACACATAGGCCACTCCACTATAAACGATGTCATCTTGCGGGTTCTGATTTCGGCAGACTTTTCTCCTGTGCGAGACCCTACTAGCTGCTGCCGTTCAGACGATGAACAGCCAGATGGTATGACAATTGTGCCATGGTAAAAAGGTAAATCTCTCTTGTGCGATTTTACCTGTGCCGACACATTTGCCCAGTATAATCTTCTCCTTTCATCAATGACTGCTGGAGGAGCACCCGCGAATAGGAAATATGCTAAAAAAAAAATACAGGGATTTGTTGGACAAACTCTTCGTGCCAGTAACCATTGAAACGAATGCTATTTGGGGTGACGAGGTCTTCAATTTTATCAAAGAGACTGGCCAACGGAATGCTCGTATTTCCGGCGATACGCGATCAACTGCTAATCATATTCAGCGCAACATCATAGTTCAAATGCGTGGTGACGTCGCATCCATTCCCGATTTATTACGACCTGATAAAGACTTGGATGACGTTTTTCTTTAATGAGTGACTTTGTATTCTATGATATTCAGGATATATTACATTAATATTTTAGTAAGTATTTAAACATATTTAAACACATAAAATAGTTTCTTTTAATAATTCATGTGATTTGACATTTTTACAAAAGGAACAGACGTGTACTGTACCGCTGGCTATTTAGGGTGAGAGATTATCTATAATGAGCTGCATTTGATACAATACTGAACCACTTTCTTCTACCCAAGTTCTTCTCATGAAAATCAACTGTAAAATGCATCCAATTTCCTGGAATGAATACGTAACTATTGAAGAATAGGCGTTCCAGTTTAAAAATACCAGGAATTTTTACATATTTATTCATAAAACCTTACAATAATATAACAATGTTTTGGAACCGCATCACGAGTCATAATAATGGAAATTCAGGATAGAGGAAAATTTCAGTTCGTTTATAATTAGGCCTAATCTTACACTTTTCAGGGAAAAGAATACACTTCAATGGCAGCTCACCGTTGGATCTTTCTCTGGAAGTGAATGAACAACATGCGCATAACCTCTTCTATGATAACCTAGGGGTACTGGGATTGATAGGCATATATTCAGCCTTCTCATCACCACATTATTCTCACTTAATTTGTTCATAGCTGTTGATTAACTAGTTGAAATTCCTCTCGAAACAAAATTCACCACCGCAACCAGCTGACTTTCCAATATAGATTCAAGCGAATTCGCCCACCACTGATGGATATACACTTCAAGATCCCTAATACCAAATTACAAATATATCCCCGGTTCCACTACCTTGTATTGCTATCAGTTCCGTATACAGCATTAGTTGAGGCTTGCAGCAGAATTTATAGGAAATGTACAATCAATAATAACGGTATCTAAGGCAAAATAGGGCATTCGAATATATAATTTGAGGTTATACTGTAATACGCATTGTTATATACAATGTGAACGACAAAAATAATGTAAAAAATACACAAAGTGTTTGTTTACACGTTCCTACTTCAGTCTGCTGGAGGTCAAATCATCCAGTCTCGTGTATTAGATTTTTATTCAAGGTAAGGAACTGAGGGAAGGAATTTTGGCACTCGGTGTATCTCAAAAAACACTAAAAGGTGATATAAATGCGTAAAACTATTGTTATGCAATGGTGGAATTAAAATATCCAAACACCAAGAAGGAGTTATGCTATATTAACGACTGATAGTAGACGTGTTTACACATGTGAAAAATGAAGGTGATTCAAATTCCCCGCAAATCGCATTAGCGTGGCCCTAGTAGTGGCCATATGACTTTGCACATCAGGTTTGTTTAAATACAGACTGTACTGGGCGAGAGCGTTAGTTACCTGTGAGATTCGACAGAGTGACTGTGAGTGGGTCAAGAATGCCTTTACGACGACGAAGAGGCCACTGTTGATGGAGGCCGAATAAGAGGGATTCGTGAAGGTGGATTTTCCTTCTGCGCTACTGCAGAACGACTAGGCCGGAATGTCTCCACTGCGCATGCGTGCAGGCAGCATTGTTCCGACAAGGTACGCTCACCAGAAGACCGGGCTCCGGACGTACCCGTGGCACCACCGAGAGCGAGGACCGCCGTATTTGGCGTATGGCTGTGGTGCAGCGGACTGTGTCTGCAGTTAGCACCACAGTAACATCGCCGCACTACGGTGTTCATTCCACTTTTCAACACAAATTCCGTCTTCTCGCTGCAAAGTGGCCATACGAACCATTCAGTGACAAGTTTTTGTCCTAATATCCAAGATGAAAAGAGCGAGTGTTCACTTTATCCATTCTAACGAAACCGCTCATGCTCTTTCCTCCTACATCTGACTACACTTCTACAAGTGCACAATAATAGAAAACGAGTAGAACATGGTGCCTACAGTCTTAGAATAACCGATTGCGTTTAGGGAATGAAATCTCTTGCTTTTTGCAGAATGTCAAGCGAGACCTCATTGGTGTTTGGAGTGGAGGTCCACTGTGTTTTTAGATTAAAGCCAGTTCTGTCTCGGTGCCAGTGATGGACATGTATTGGTTAAAAGAGGCCTGGTGAGAGCCTGCACTCCATCTGTCTGTGGCTTCGACACACTGAAATTACACCGGGAGCAATTTGCTACGACATTAGTGGTTATCCCACGCACCCTCACTATACGTCCGTCCGTCTGGTGATTCGACCCGTTGTGCTGGCGCTCATGACCTGCATCCCCGGGGTGTTCTCCAGCTGCCATGCTGCTGTTGTAACCCAACGTGTTCTACAAGGTGTCGAGATGTTGCCTTGACCGCTGGATCCACCTCATCTATGTGACATCACTGGACGACAACTTCAGCGTCATCCACAACCGGCAATATCCGTCCCTGAATTGATCGACCAAGTGCAAGAGGCATGGAACTCCAACCCAGCACCCGCATGACACAGTGAATGTACATTTGCATGCCTGCATTTAAGTTTAGGGCGATTATACCAATTATTAATGGACCAGCATTGCACATTTGCGAAGGCTCTTCTCACGCGGATATTAACATATAGTCTTGTACCTTAAATCAATGTAATATGTTACCTTGACAACATTTCCGTATGCTACATTCCTTATTTCATTGTGTTTGGAAATATTTTTCGCCAGTGTCATATTATTATTATTATTATTATTATTATTATTATTATTATTATTATTATTATTATTTACTATTGTTGATAGTACATAAACTTACTCTCAACATTCCCTAAAGCTATCCTTTCCCACATAATTCTGGAAAAATTAACAACCATACACTTACTATTAAGAGTTTGTTTGTTTGCGGATTTCAACAGAGTGTCAGCGCATTTTCATCGGTGCTGCAGGGCAGACTAAATTTAATGATAAAAAGGACCACATCGGTTGATCCGAGTATGTAGCAAAGTTGCAAGTTGGATGAGGCTGAACGAGTAAAGTAGCCCAGCAGCAGTGAGACACCTGCCGTCGTCTGCTTGCCGGAAGTATGGACGTTTTTCAAGTATGTAATTTCTCAAAGACAACAAAGTGCACAATAGTAGAAAATTATACGAGTAGAACGTGGTGCCTACAGGCACAGAGACAGGATCAAGGGAGACAAGGTCTTGATAAACATATTGAATAACCGATTGCGTTTACAGAATGAACTCTCTTGCTGTTTGGGGAATATATTCAGTGCGGAACACACACACTATAACCTGCATCACACAACTTACTGTATTAGCGTATTTAGACAATCGTGCTGTGTGTACTGACTGCGAAGGAGTAAATCTATCTTCATGAAGAACTTTATCGTTGAATAAAAAGGTATTACTCACTGTAGAGGTGCGTGCTGAAACTGCGCTGAAATTACAATTTGCACATCAAAAATATCTGAACGCCAAGGTAATTATTTTAACAATAGATATATTCTCTGAACACATCACGACTGGAGGAAAGCTCTTGTGGACAGCGATACTATCAGGCCTTCTTTTCCGAGCAGCCATTTACCCAAATATATAAAGAACTGAAATCGCAACAATTACTGTTGGAAAGGGAATACTGAAACAACTAATACCAACAGATTCCAAACGAGACTTAAAATTCTAGCACACAAGGAAAAGATCACGCTGGGAATTGCTTTCCAGACAGCACTAATTACATACTTATTTCTCAGTGTAAAAGCTGGTCACAAAATAACTGCAAAGTGGCCGTATGAAACATGCAGGGCTGATTTTTATCCTAACATCCAAGATGAAAAGAACGAGTGTTCATTTTATCCATTCTCAGGAAACCGCTCATGTTCTTTCCTCCGACATCTGACTACATTTCCAGTAGTTGTCAGCTTGAATGTTAATCACGGCACTGAAGCTTAACACAAGAACCTATATGGGAGAAATTACGAAGCCTACGTGCTGTTGGGTAATCAAATCTCCTCGCATGAGATTGCAGGTATAAAGTTTATATTTATAAATAAAGTCGCCAGCTGTTAGGATATGATCTGTAGTGTTTGCAGGTTTGGTATCTCACCTCTGGGCTCCGGGGTCAACTTCAATTTGTCCGTGTAAAATAGTTAATAATAATATTATTGGCTTTACGCCACACTAACTACCTTTACTGTTCTCGGAGGCGCCGAGTTGCCGGAATTTACTCCCGCAGTACTTTTTCGTGCCAGTAAATCTTCCGACAGCAATCTGACGTATTTGGACTCCTTCAAGTACCACGCGATGACCCAGGATCGAACCTACCAAGTAGGGTTCAGAAGGCTAGCACCTTAACAGTCTGAGCCATTAAGCCGGGCAAAATATTGAATAGTGTTGAAAGGAAAATACTTACGTTTATTCATCTTCTTTGTGTATTGTTGACTGTCATAGTGGGATGGAGTGATCTGTTTTGTTGCTACCTGGATTGATAATCATTAACAACCCAAAGCTACCCAAAACGAAAGAGTAAGGCTTAATGCATACAACGTAGATACTTTGTCCCTTATGCGAGCAAATCAGACAAAATTAATAATTAAATAAAAAACAGCCTATACATAATATCATATCTAACGTCGAGTTGTAGATTAGGTGCATCAGAATGAACCACACAAGCTAATCAGCATCGGTGAGGATCGAGTCAAGACAGTCTGTCCTCTCATTTGAAGATTCCTCGTGTGGCAACACATACGTTGACTGTGAAAATTAATAACTTCACTGCAAAATAGCGAAGGTTCAATTACTCGTCCTCTCTTAAACATCACTTGAGAGCATGTCTGAACGTTCCAGAAGATTTGCAACTAGGAGAAATATTACGATAAAGTACACTTATATTTCATTCTTACGGACCTTGTTAGTACGGTCTTCGAATTCATAACTGTGTCACTGTAATTGTCTCCACCATCTACACATGTAGGTACATTAGCAGAGAAAATCTGATGTGTTAACAGCAAGACAAGATTCATATTGCGATGAAATTTATGAAAGTGAAAGGTACTTTACCGTCATTTAAGAATTCGTCTCTTTATTGATCACATTGCACGACACTTCAAATATTTGCCATCTCCGGTGTGCTGTTATTTTTTCACTACTTTCTCGATTGTGTTAATTATAACACCAGATGTTTCCAGTCGCGTTATAGATTATGGAAAGTTTCCATAATCGGTCTTTGTCCAACAAATGTTCTGAACTCATGGGTTGTACCTTTGTAAAGGCAACTTATTAAGAAGTTACTGAATAAATGGTTTGAGTGATTTTGCTGTAATGTTCTGCGTATTACAAGTTCGCTCATGTAGTAAGTACAGGCTGTGCAGGATGAGGAATACGCCGCGAATTGTCCCACATTTTAATATATATCGTTTCATCTTTAAGTTTGCCCATCATATTGCCACAGCAAACATGTGTGTGTTTCCATGTAATATTGGTACGCCTGGGATTGAACTCAGGTAATGTACGATTGTTATAGCAGCTGAGTTAACAACTTGTGAGAGTTCTGCCTATCACAACGTAGCTTTAAACTAAGTGTCTTATCTTGTAACTATACGATGAGGTGGTATCAGAGCCCCGCGCCATGCGGACAATTCAGTACGAATGCCCTTACTAATAAGCAACATAAAAATTGGATGGAAGCAAAGAGCAAATCTCGTTATTCACCAAGAGAAAATTACGTCAGACTGATAGAAGTTTAATGAATTTATTGAAATCTGCCAGACAATGATCCCAGGACCCAATACATAGTGCTTTTATCGCGCCGATTACATTGATCAGTCCGTGAACCAGTAGCCCACAACGAGGGAAGGCTCCGTTTCTCAACTGAGGTAGACAAAGAGCAGGGTGCGTCAAGCCCCACTGTGTGAGAGAGAAAAGGACAAGCGAGACAGTCACAGAAATTGAATAACGCAAGCTTGTTCAATTTGTTCGGGGAAATACAACTGCCAATTGTGAGGAGGAAAATATGAGATGCTTCAATGTTAGAAAACCCAACGAACTGATTTCTGTCCAGCACGGGCACCCGATATGGGCGAAACGAAAAGGCAAAACTGCCAAGATATAATTACTTGCTGAGAACGAAAGAGTTACAACTCAAAACATGAATTTTTGAGATTTTTCTGTCAATGTCTACCATATGCCGACCTCTACAACCTCCGAAATAATAACGCAACATCTAATGCATTCAAACAGTTTTCATTGTTCTCAAATTCGTCGCTTTTCTTCATTCAAAAGGCTAGCCTTACGAGTTGTAACTCTTTTCCACATTATAACAACCAAATCATATTCGCTTACACACCAATTTTCATAAAAATTATGAAACATGTCAATTTTTGAGAAGCATTGTTTAAACTGCTAAATCTCTAAACTCTCCTCTTGAAAAGCATAGATGTTGAATTGTAACTCTTTCGTTCTGGGCCATCGAATTATGCAGCCATGCCCAATCATGTTTTAATTCATCATTCTGGTAGAAGATATGAAATAACAGGAGGTCGGCTGCCCGCAGAAAGAAATGTTTGTTAGTGTCTGTTGAGGGGGCCGTGACTTCAAAACTTTATTACCGGCTTAATAATTTATACCCTCCCCGTAAATATTTTAGTACTGGCCGCATGGCCATTGAAATTCGCGTCTTTAAGGTGTTTTCTCCTACGTTATTCCTCAAGTGATTCATGGTCACAGATACCATGGCCTGTTTCCGCCGGCTTGAGTCATTAAAGTATCCATCGGCTGTGTGTGGGGAGCAAATGTCGTCTACAGTATTCTCCTGCATTCTAGTGTCGTCGGTAGGAACTACTCCACCGAGCGAGTATATTGCAACTGTGGACTGACTCGTAGCCTTCTGGGTAGTCGCCATTATCGATTTGTGAGTGAGTCGAGATGGAAGGACAGCTTGCTTCTCTACTTGGCGGGATGGACATTGTGTTTATCATGCATCCAGGGTGAAGATGCTTATGCCCTCGTGAACTTCGAATGTCTATTATACTTTCACTTTCCCCGCCTGGAACTTTTGAGTGCCTTCTAAGGATTTCCTCTACCATACGTAAGTAAGGATATGAGGCTGAAGCGACCTCACGACTACTGTAAGCGTTTTTCAACTCTCCTTTTACTCATTCCGTGTGGGGAACTGAATATTTCGAAATGTGAAGTGCGAACTGGGACATAATGTAGCTTTACGTCTTTTAATTTCTGTACCTTAGCCTGGTGGTTTTCGAATATTTTTCGGGTTATAAAGAACTTATATGTAAACCACCCTTGTTTACTAGGGACTTGCGTCTACTATAAATTAATATTAATTCTTATTCATGGAAATTGTAAATTTAATACTTAATGTTTGGTTGTGGCTTTCTACGCCTAATAAGTTGGTGGTAAGTGCGATGTTTTGGCAGGAATACCAACCAAGCGAGTTGCTGCAGGGGTGTGGAATTTTCGTTCGTATTCCATTATAATTCTACCTTGATTTCCTTCTTCTTAAATTAATTTTTAAATTAATTTGTTTACTATGTGCGTGATATTTCGGCGTCCTGTTTTTCTTTTGTCTCTTAATATGTATTTGCCTATTGTTGATTGGTGGCCTATGATTGGCCCTTTCCCTTAACAGACATAGCGCGTTTTCGTTGCCATGGGAATGCTAATATTGATGGATAGTGATGCTGATTGTTGATGGATGTGGGTGGAAAGGAATTGATGTTTCTGTTATGAATTTACTATTGTGAATGGTTTAACCTGTTTTTCTTTTAATTAAATTTGGCTTTTTTCTCTCCCTGCTGGCATATTTTCCTATCCCGTGTTGCGAACCTGATTTTTATTTTATTATTATTATTTTGGGGTAAGCTTATTCTTGGAAACTTAATCGTGATATTCCACCCTTCTTTGTAGGAGCTCCTTGGAATATCCCCGCAAATAACGTTTTGGTATTAAGAAAAACTCAAGTGAAAATTGTTTTAAGGTTGAATAAGTTATAGTTTGATGGTATGAGCCTTGAAAAAAATCTACTGGCAATTAAAGGGTATCTTAAGGTTGAAGAGGCGATTAGAATTGTGTGTTGTCTTTGTTAATTTATTCATTAACTTATTTATTTTCTTATGAACGGTCGACCGTAGGATTTTGATCTTTGAGCACAAAGATTTTATGGTTTATTTCCGGCGAAGATTATTTTTTATTTAAATTGTAAGCTACTTAAAGTCTATTAATAAATCTCTCTTTGTTTCCAAGTAAGAGGTTGTTCTTTTTTGAAGTGCGTAGATATTTTACGATGATGACCAAATCTCCATTTTATCCACCCCTCTCGTGTCACCGGGTTATTTATGGTGAGTACTTGTACATTTTTCTTATTTGATGTTTGTTTGGACTCACACGTTTCCACTACTCTGATCTGTACTTATCCATTTCATGCATGGTCAGAGCATTTGTGCTGTCACTTGGCGTAATTGTGTAGTTAATTGCGTTAAGTGGTACAACATGAGGGTGCGACGCTTCGCCTTTCTTCTGCCGAGAGCTGCTGCTAGAAGTGCGTGTCGCCTGTCGAGAAGTCGGAGCTCGTTGTGAGTTGTAAATTTTGCTTCTTGTTCAGAGCAGTTAGAGAATAGAATCCAGTAATTAGTATGGAAAACCTAGAGGTGAGGACAGTGGATTTGGAAATAGATTCAACAATAAACGCACCCGTTAATGTGGGCGCTGAACTATACAAGCTTATAAAATTTGTACTAAGGAATATGTACTTACGATTGGACGAACTAAGACCATGATGATGATGATGTTCGTTATTTAAAGGGGCTCAACATCTAAGGTCATCGGCCTCAACTAAGACCATTAGGTGTTATCTAATATCTGCTTATGTGTGGGCGGACTAATTCCAGTGAGGCAAGTAATCACACCAAACAC
The DNA here is from genome assembly GCF_040414725.1 of Anabrus simplex. NCBI lineage: Eukaryota > Metazoa > Arthropoda > Insecta > Orthoptera > Tettigoniidae > Anabrus > Anabrus simplex. The sequence goes on along the minus strand of NC_090274.1, from coordinate 100,050,291 downwards.
TATTTCGTACTTCTTCAGATCAAGATCCCTTATGTTTGAGTGTCACGCGCGGTAAAAGTGTACCATAACGTTCGTGCGACCCGCTAGTTGGAAGAAGTGTAAGTGTAACATGAATTAAAGCTACCCTAAACAATTGGACATATTTAGTTTGCACTGAGAACTCATCTCCAACTATCATCCATTGTTTGAATTGCCGTTAATTTGTGAGTCTCAATTATGTCTATTTAAATGTGTAATCTGCAATTATTACGTCAACAGCTGCGATTTTCCTCATTCGATCAATAAGCGCGTGCGCACGTCTCTCTGCGCTCGCCTGCGTTCAGTGGCGTTGTAGAGGTGGGCTTTGTGTGAAACAGTTTCAAAATAAATGTTTCGCTTCTCCTTATGACACGATTACTACAGTGTTGTTGCACACTGCTATTCTAATAGTGACTTAGAAACTACTGCACAGAAGGAATTAACATAAAAATAAATTGAACTAAACTGTTTTTGTCAGTGAAGTGACGCTGCGAGAGCTACAACCAATAATTAAACATCATTACTTTTTAATAATTTTGTTTAATTGCTCTCGTTAATGCTTTTACACAATTAAGTAAACATTGAGGTTAGATTATACTGGTAATTCTTGGATTTTAATTTGGCTTTTTCTCCTTGATACCAGTATAGAGACACGCTAATACTGCTCATAAACAAGTAAATTTCCAAACGGCTATTAGAAAATTTTCGGTCGTAAGTGGGACTCTGCCTGTGGCTGGGTCCAATGGCTTGTTTTTAGCATTGATGTGTTTTTACAGTTTATACAGAATAACCTTTCCCAATGATACTAACATTTATTATATCCATTAATATCAAAAAGCAATAGATACGTACAGAAGAACTGTACACATAATTTTGCGGCGTGCCTTTAAAAATTGAGTTCAGTTAATTAAGAGGTACTAGTACTAAGACCAGGATGAAATTTAGATAAAGTGGTGGATTAAGTATGCCTACAAAAGTAATATAAACATTCATAATAGAAAACTAATTATCACAAAATTGGAGCACATACAGTCTATGAATAGAAGATATATCCTAGTTTAACTTAAATGACAGACACACAATAAAGTGAATTAAGGAAAAGCAATGATGTTAACATCGCCTCACTAGAGGGGGAGATGTAACAGATTTAAACAAATTTAAATTCTGCTTGTATAATCTGCAAGGATAGTTGTAAATATATACGAGCATGCTGAGAATATAAGTTAGGCCTACATTAGTTTTTAAAGAGTAATCAACATTACATGTAATATTTTTTTTCAAATTAAGATTAAATAATATAAAACTAATTACCGGAACATTGGAATACTTGACTTAAGTTAATATGATTCATTGTATGGATAGAAGCTATCCTTGTTAAATGATCTACATAGATTTAACTGGTAGACACAATAAACCGAATTAAAATAAAAACTATATTGGCATAGCCTTACTACAGTGAAATACAAGTAATTTAAATTGTAAGTCCATCTGGGGAGATATTTACGAATATATACAAGCATGCTAGGACTGTACCTACATAATTTAAGGGCAGGGTCATATTATATTACAGCAATATTGCAGCTAACATTTTATGTACAAATTAAAATTAAATAATAGAAAACTAATTACAAAAAAACTGGGGTACCCGACATAGTTAATATGATTTAATGTGTGAAGAGAAGATATCCTTGTTAAATGATCTACGTAGATTTAACTGGCCGACACAATAAACTAAATTAATATAAATTCTGTAACTTCTGCTGCTCATTTATCTCAAGTTGCTATCGCATTTGTGATGCTTTCCAGCACATGAATTCCAATTCTCCAATAATTCAAATTCTCGTTCACTGCAGTAGGAGGGTATATACTCCTCTTATGTTCTTTCACAAAATAACATTTTAAACAAAAATTACCTGCTTGTGCCCTTTCTGGCGCCCCTCATGTTATGATACATAACAATTATAAACAATACAGTTGGCTACACATTTAATAGATTTCAGACAACTTAATAATTTGTAGACTATAGCACAGAGCACTATTATAGAGAAATACACGTGCATAATATTATTTTGGAGCAACATCGAGCTTGAAGTGTGAAACTATAGGTTGCTTATCGGCAGCAATATTATTCTATTCATACAAGAATGCAAAGATCTACTTCCACTGTTGTTTTCACACAATTAACCTTTAAAGATATTTCCACAAATTGAACATCTAATCAGCCATACTCCTCAGTAAGTAGATAGAAGGGCATTAAGGGGAACTTATTGGACAAACAAACTTTCAGGCAGAGCAAAACTCCACGACACTTCCCCAGAGAGATTAGAATGTTATGTAATAATAACAATAATTTCCACATCCCAGCTGTTGTTTAAAGAAAGACCTGTTAGAAAAACTTGGCGCTGTTTACATGTGAAAACTGCGACCTGAAACTTGTGTTAGTGGACTAGTAACATCCACGATTTTACCACTGAGAAAATTTACTATTGTATACATCGCCATGGATGGGCGCTGGCCCAAATCATGTGAACCCCAGAACAATAGTGTGAAAATTGTAACTTGAACGGTCGGAATAGGTGTGATACCATACATCCCAGGTGTTGTTTAAGGAAAAACCTGTTAGTAAAACGTGGCACTGTATACATGAGAAAAGTGCGACCTGAATCGTGTGTTAGTTGACTGGGTAACATGGACGATTATACCACTGAGAAAATTTAATATTGTATACATCGCCATGGATGGGCGTTGGCCCAAATCATGTGAACCCCAGAACAATAGTGTGAAAATTGTAACATGAACGGTCGGGCTAGGTGTGATAGACCCAATAACAAAACAATTACGTAAACCGTTTTATTGACTAATTTTGCACCAAATATATTATTCAATAAAATGGTATGTCAATACCCTGAAAACGTTCTTAGAATAGTCGACTCAATTAAAAACTATAAAACGTCCACTGAAAAATATACATAATATTTGGGGTGCAAAACACACATGGATTTGGAATTATGTGGCAAGCAATATGTACTTAATACATCTAGCTGTTAAGAGTATTGTCAAAAAATGAACACAGTGATTCTCAATATAGCAAGCAAAATGTAACATGTATATGACACTTAGAGAAGTTCCAACTGGATCACATTCGTCCGGTTCTTCTGCCTTTACCAACAAAATAACGAGGACAGTTATTTGCTTTTGAAACCTTTGTAATTACCGTAAAACTGGAATTAGCCATAGTTTTATCTCCAATGTCTCCTTCTCCTCCTTCAATAAATTAGCTCTTGGATTCAATATTAGTGGTTATCACAAAATCTGGGTCAGGGTTTGAATCATCATTCTAGGATCAAATAGTCATCAAACAAGATGAGTCTTCAGTCATAAACATATTTGCGTGTTGAATATGAGTGTGTAGCCATCCTATAAAATCTTTCCTAAGATTAAGAATTCCAGAAAATAACGTTGCAATGTACCGTATAACACGCGCGTTACCGACAGGGTCTAAATATGTGTTCCTAGCAAGTGTACTTACAAAAAGAACAAACGAGCAATGATTCATAACATCAGTGTAGATATTCACTAAGGTAAGCCACAAGGTTTGTCCGAAAATTAGTATTGTAATAAAAGGTTTTTAAATCATTTATTAAAATGGCTTTATCGTTCTGCAGTGTTAGCTGGTGAGTTCTTAAGACAAAACTTCTACGAAACCTCCTACACTTATAATACAGAATCATCTATTCTGGGGACTGAGTGAACAGGTGTTTAAAAATGACCACCCTCGTTACAAGAGTGAGAGAGGTTCCACCAAAATCACAAATTGGCATATGTGGTTTCAGTGCACGCTTGAGAAAATTTACATTCATATTGATAACACCTGTGTGACCGTAGCTTGGGAGGACTCACCAGTTGTTTTCTAAATTGCTTCTTCCCTAAATCTTTTACCTCATTCATTACACCAGTGTGAACGTTTTCCGTTATACCTTGTGCATTTGAACAACAGGGCCCGGTTTCTTCAACGAATGTTAAGTGTTAACCCTGCTGTTAAGGAGACTTAACACATATTTTAACAAAATGGTCGTCTCAACAAGGATTGTTAACTCTAACAAATTGTAAATACATGTGTTAAATTTACCTGGCAGCAGGCCTGTGTTAAACCTCTTAACAACTGCTAACATTTCCGAATGGAGGCATGTAGAAGACGTAAGTTTGAAGCTTTACTGCTGTATGAAGACTATTTATAAATTGAAGAAGGCAAAGGACGACCCATACTAATGAATAACTACTTTCTAGAGTTGTCAGAAGATATATTTCTAATTACCAATGTCATAATGAACAAGATACCAGCCGATATTGAAAATAGGTTAGAGTTTCCAAAAGTGAGGACAAATATCATGAGGCAGGATACGCTTCGGACCACATGTAGGTGATAGAACACTAAAAAGCAAACACATTTTACACAAACTTGTCAGGTCTGCAACCTAATAATTTCCGAAAAATGTATGGATTCCCCGATTCTAATGCAACACCTATGTACTTAAAGAGTTGCAATCTCGACAAGTCAACCATTGGCCGAGTGGTCATCATACTTATCTCCGAACCGTGACGACTTGAGTTCGGGTCCCACCAGAGACATACTTATTAAAAATACATATTATTGTTTCAGGGTATGTGAAGGTAAAATGCGAATAAAATGAATAATCAAATTGCAGTGGCACTTTATTTTCTACCTCAAATTAATATATATAGAAACAGATCCAGCAGTAACTGTGAGAACGTTTAGGCGTATATTAATTTCAGGTAGAAAATATAACTCTACTGCAATTTGCGTAATATTTTTGTTTCAATTTTTATCTTGATGTTCCCTCAAATATAAATTTAAGTGTCGTCTTCTTTATCTGTTTACCCTCCAGGATCGGTTTCCTCGGACTCAGCGTGGGCTTTAAGGGAAGTGTCCTGGAACTTCAGACCCTGGGTCAGGGATACAACTGGTGAGATGACAGTACCTCGTCCAGGCGGCCTCACCTGCTATTCTGAACAGGGGCCTTGCTGGGGGATGGGTAGATTGGAAGGGATAGAGAAGGATGAAGGAAGGAAGCGGCCGTAGCCTTAAGTTAGGAGAAGTGGGAAACCACGGGAAACCACTTCCAGGATGACCGAGGTGGGAATCGAACCCACCTCTAATCAGTTGACCTGCCGAGGCTGAGTGGACCACGCTCCAGCCCTCGTACCTCTTTTCAAATTTCATGGCAGAGCCGGGAATCGACCCTGGCCCTCCAGGGGTGGCAGCTAATCACACTAACCAATACACCACAGAGGCGGACATATTAATTTATTTTGCTCAAAAATCATAGCTGCGACGAGACTCGAATTTACGTCTACGAGGTTCGCAGAGAAGTAAGGTGACCACTTGGCCATCACTCCGCTCCGCTGTGATGCAAGTCCCAAGTATATATGCCTTGCATTGGAATCGGGGATTCATCAATTTTTCAGAAGTTATTAGGTTGCGGACCTGACATGTTTAAGTAAAATTTGTTCTCCTTTTAGTGTTCTACCACCTCCACTTTGTCCGAAGCGGATCCTGTTTAATGATATCTGACCTCTTTTTTCGAAAAAGAAAGCATGTTGACTTAAACCCTTATACACGAGTTACCGTTGAGTGTCTCCCCACAGGTACATTGAAACTCGGTGAAATCGGTTGACCGCAGGGTCTGGCCTCTACTTCTTGGATATTATGCTTGAGACACTTATCGTGTAATTGTAGGCAACTATGTTCACGAGTGCAACAAAAAGTGTGTAGAATCCTGCAAAGAATTCCTGCTGCCACTGTAGCATTACATTATTTTCCCCGCAATAAAATAATGCCAGAAAACCATTCAAAAGACATCAAGCATCACGTTTTCCCGGTGATAGGAATATGAGAATAGGCTATATCGAATGTTGTGATATAACAGTCCGTTCTTTTATTTTTAAGCACATTCGCAAATTTTTAAATTAGAATTAAATGAAATAAAATCTCGCATTTACGATAACGCTTTTGTTCCTCTTACTTAACATGTTTACGTCTTACCGGATACCGCTAACCATAACCTAAAATAATGTCAACCATATGTCTGTGTGACAAAATACTATTTCAACACACCACTAGGAGCGCTTTATGTAAAGAAACAACAGACGCTCACTGCCAAACGCGTTCAGAAATCTCACTGAAATGTGTTAATTTGTCTTTAACAATTGTTTCGTAACCAATGTTGGAAATGTGTTCGTGAAACAGGGCACTTTTAAACAAAGTGCTAAAATAATAACAATTGTTAATTAACACGTGTTATGTAAAATTTAACATGCAGTTGAAGAAACCGGGCCTAGATATCTTGAATTAATGTCACATTATTTACAAATTTGTAGGCGCACAGCAATATGAGAAAGGCAGGTGTGGTAGAAGACGAGATCAAAGGGGAAACACTCACCAAAAGAGTGCGGAAGCTCTACAATATCTTTAAGCAGTTGCACATTAAGCGTGCAATTTTCACGAAATCTCTTACCACATTATCTACGGGAGTATGAGCGAAATTCAGTATGTATGAAGAGGTGTTTCCGAAAATTATACATGCAGGAAATGCGCTACGACAGCCAAGAAAGAAGTGACATCAGTCGAAACGTTCACCATGAGATTACAGAGGATTGTACATGTCTTTTAGCAGGTGCTCATAAGATGTGCACTTTTCACGGAAATTTTTCCACAGTTACGGCAGTTTCGGGACAGATGTTTCCGAAAAATACGAGGGCAGATCAAAAAATAAGTTGCACTCCCCAGTTATGGCCATTTATTACACCACCTATACAACAGCAACACGACTATAACGACATACACTGTAACGTCACTCTTCCACATAATTTCCAAGAGACACCAAATATTTCTGCGAACACACAACCAACTTGTCGATGCAGGATGCATAGAAATTTTCTACAGCGTTCTGCAACCACACGGAGACAGCGGCCTTCACCTCGGTCTGGAAACGCCGACTACCGAGCTCCGTTTTGAACTTACCGAACAGATGAAGGTGACAATGGGCTGGGTCAGGACTGTAGGGTGGATGTTGCCAGACCTCCTACTTGAAACGCTGTAGCGGTTCTCTCGTTTGACGGGCCTTGTGAGGTGTTGCATTATCGTGCAACAAAATCACACCGGGGCTCAATTTCCCCCGCCGCTTCTCTTTCATCGCTTTACGTAACCGTGCAATGTTTGACAATACGACGCCGCGTTGACCGTCGTTCCTTTAGGCATGAATTCCACGTGCAGCAAACCCTCCATGTCAAAGAACACCGTCGCCATAACCTTACCGGCTGAAGGTTGAACCTTGGCCTTCTTTCGTTGTGGTGATGAGGGGTGCACCCATTCCACTGATGTTCTCTTCGTTTCGGAGTGACCCACGTTTCGTCGCCTGTGGATTCGCCACAGAAACCCCTTGCCGTCTGCGGCATAGCGTGGCAAAAATGCCAGAAATGATTGGAAACGTTGTCCATTGTGCTCATAAGTGAGATGTGGAACCCATCTTTGACACAGCTTAGGATATCCAAGGTCCTCGTGAACAATGGCGAACACACTGCTATACGACATGTTCAGCTGCGCAGGGATTTCTCTGTTTAATGCACCGGTTGTGTCTAATGATCGCATTCACACTGTTCACCTTTGCAGGGGTCCTGGACTTTGCGAGCCTGCCTTCGCGATGGTTGTCCGTGGTATCCGTGCGTCAGGCTTCGAATTGCTGACACCACTTTACGATATCCAGGCGGGAAATGGCCCGCTCCCCTTACACGGCACTCATTTTACGATGAATATCCGTGCAATTCTTCCTTTTGGCCCATAGGAATCGGGTTGTTGCACACACCTCATATTTGGAGTGGACGTGCAGTTAACGCGCCATTGCATTTGGCCGCTGAATAACAGACGTGTGGGCAGTGTCTGTCCCTTTCTCCGCTGTGCCCACAATTGCGACACACAGCAAGATGCTGCGCCGCGTTAGTGCAACTAAACTTCTAAACTTTTGATCCATCTACGGACATTGGCGGAGGACACACTACAACATTCAACATGAGAATCCATCCATCCGTCCGTCCGTCCGTCCATCCATCCATCCATCCATCCAACTAACTTCGCACTGTATTCAAATGTAGGAGATAATAAAATTGCCAGTATTTGATTTATCATCATTATTTCAATAGTATATTTATTCATAATATTTTAAACTGGAAGGTATCCATATGTGATATGAGTAATTTGTTTTGTACAAACGGAGGGGAAACAGTCGTAATTACAACTGGGAAATTTGTATGAGTCATGCGGACATCCCAGGGTCCGATGAGGTGATTATGTTAACGTTGTTGTCGGGAAGTTCCTGATTTATGTGAATAGCCCAGAGTCGGATGAGGCGGCCTTGTTGAAGTCATGAGATCCGGAAGAGGTTCGGGGAGCATCTTAACGATGTCTTCTGCAAGTGATTGGATGGCCAGGATCAACCCAGAAGTATCACATAAGAGGTCTATATAGACATGTGATTTAACGGCGAGAAGCATACTAGACTTGGCTTGATACTGGAATTTGAACTTTGGTTGAGAAAACTTGACTTCAAACAGCGGAGGAGAGATGCACCTTGTAGAAACATGGTTTTATTTTGTTTGTGAAGTGTGGTAACAACCTACAACTGTGCAGTGCGTAGGCACTTGGTATTGTATGTTGGTGAGAGGTATGGTGTGCTGTATTTCAGACTTTCCACAATTTATGTTCTGGAACAACATGCGTGTGTTGCTCGAGTGTATGTATCTTTAAACCAAGTGTTAGAGTCAGTGAACACAGTATTAGTGTGATATAACAGGTGCCCATAATGAGAATATGCAAGTTGTGTTGACACACAGACAGTGAAGGGTACTTATATACATATTGGCTTTATTCAATGGGTTGACTGCAAGTGATGGTTTGGTCCTCGCTTTTGGTCTCCCACTGGTTTTATTTATTTATGTGTAAACATGGTGTCTACCAGCAATATATTTTGAGTGTATTTTATGTATATTTTGTTGTGTTGACGAGGTGCCTATCACAGATACTTTTCAGAATACAATGAACTATTTTGAAATCAGTGGAGTCATTGATGAAGCTAGCAGAAGTCCCTACCTATTGAGTAAATGCCCGAAGGCTAGGAAAGGCTTGAAGAAGATGTACCAATACACAGCCTTATGTACACGCCGTGGTAAAGAAAGAATTATCATGCTCTATTAAAATTCGAGGAATCCATTCTGGTGAACTCTGACGCCTATACTGTGAACATTTGCAAAAACAATTTTTTTAATTTATTTTATTTTAATTGTTAGTAATTTATTTAGATAGATTTAATTGGACGCCGAAGCATGAGGCGATTAATTATTTTATTCACATTTGAATTTACTTTAATCATATTGGAATGGTTAATTATTAACATCAATTTACAAATGGCGGCCTGCGTGAGGCGTTCAAGTATTTTGCTTGATTTCATTATTTTAGTCATATGTATAATGGTTATTAATGATTTTAATTTTTATTCCCATATACTACAATGGGTGTGTAAGATATTGTATATCCAGTTGGCACTCTTCAATTATATTTCTACCGCATCTACTAAGACAATATAGTTAATCACAATCGTTAATTGCAAAAATGTGTCGAATATTAAATTAGGTCCAAGTATTACCACATTACACAATGAAGTGGACGTGTGTAATACCTGCTGTCCTTTTTTACGCAACTAAAACATATATATAAGCAATTAGATACTCAACTCAGGCACTTGACAAAAACTGTTACACTACTTGTTCTGAACAATGTGGGTGAGCTGCAATATATCTTGTGTTTTCGAAGACTGGACTTGACAATAATACTAATTGTAGCTTTCATTACATGAATAAGAGACGCTCATCCGTATGGGTCAGCGTTTGATGTTGAAGAACATCCTTTTGAGAAAACGTCTTCACAAAGTAATTACCAGAACGTGGACTGTCTCTAGTATGCATAAATGGGTCTACCGCGTAGAAGTCTTATCAGGACAGTATGCGTACTTCGCTGGTCAGGAAGATGTGACTTGTTAGAAAACTTACTGCCACACTGATAACACGAATTTGGGCGACTACCAGTATGCATAATCAGGTGTTTCCGAAGTCTTGCCTATTTATTAACGCTCACCAGTATGTGTTACTAAAGTGTCTCCTAGGACTTGACTTTTAAGTACACTTGGAACCACATTTATCACTATAATGAGGACGCTCAACAGTATGTGTAACTAGATGGCCCTGAAGTTTTGATTTTCTCCAAACCTCTTTACCACACTGATTACAGGAATAAGGACGCTCACTAGCATGTGTAACCAGATGTTTCCGAAGACCTGACGGACGAGTAAACTTAGAACCACATTGATCACAGGAATGTGGACGCTCAGCAGTATGATTATATTGGTATTGCCGAAGACTTGACTTTTGAGTAAACTTAGAACCACACTGATCACAAGAATATGGACGTACACCAGTATGTCTAACCAGGTGTTTCCGAAGATATACCTTTTCGGAAAACGTCTTACCACACTGATTACAAGAATATGGACGCACAATAGTATGTGTGACCAGGTGGCTCCTAAGACTTGACTATGTAGTAAACTTAAAACTACATTTATTACAAGAAAGAGGACGTTCTCCAGAATGTGTAAGGAAATGACGCCGAAGACTTGACTTCTGAGTTAATTTAGAACAACACTGATCACAAGAATAAGGCCGGACACCACCATGTCTAACCAGGTGTTTCTGAAGATATAGATTTTCCGAAAACGACTTACCGCACCGATTACAAGGAATATGGACGCTCAGTAGCATGTGTAACCTGGTGTCTGCTAAGACCTGACTGTGTAGTAAACTTAGAAGTACATTTATCACAAGAATGTGGACGATCTCCAGAATGTGTGAGCAGGTGACGACGAAGATCAGCTTTTTCAGTAAACTTAGAACCACACTGATCACAGGAATATGGACGTACACCAGTGTGTCTGACCAGGTGTTTCCGAAGATTAAATTTTTCGGAAAACGTCTTACCACACTGATTACAAGAATATGGACGCTCACTAGTATGCGTGACCGGATAGCTACCAAGACTCGACTGTGTAGTAAACTTAATAATACATTTATCACTGGAAAGAGGACGTTCTCCAGAATGTGTAAGCAAATGACGCCGAAGACTTGACTTTTGAGTGAATTTAGAACCACACTGATCACAAGAATAAGGGCGGACACCACTATGTCTAACCAGATGTTTCTGAAGATATAGATTTTCGGAAAACGACTTACCGCACCGATTACAGGAATATGGATGCTCACTAGCATGTGTAACCAGGTGTCTGCTAAGAACTGACTGTGTAGTAAACTTAGAACTACATTTATCACAGTTAAGTGGATGACCTCCTGAATGTGTAAGGAGATGACGCCGAAGACTAGACTTTTCAGTACACTTATAGCCACATTGACCACAGGAATATGGACGATCACCAGAATGTGTAAGCAAATGACGCTTAAGACTTGACTTTACAGTAAACTTATAGCCACATTGACCACACGAATATGGACGCTCACCAGAATGTGTAAGGATGTGACGCCGAAGATTTGAATTTACGGAATACTTCTTACCACATTGTTTACAGAAATGTGATCGCAATCCAGTATGTGTGAGCAGGTGACGCTGTAGATCGGTATTAGAAGAAAATTTCCTACCACATTGTTGACAGGACTTTTGGCACTCACCAGCATTTTGACGCAGGTGACGCCGGGGAAGCGACATCTGAGAAAACTCAGAACGACATTTATTACAACAAAGTGCCTTCTGTCTAAAAGGAGCCATTGGGCTTTGATCAGTGTCGGACAACAAGTGTAGGTTGCAATCATTATGTGAGGGCAAAGTGCACATAACCTCACCTCCTTCATTCCATATGATACAACTACTCTTACATGTACTCACTGGACCCCCGGTCATTAATGTGATGTTCCCACAGCTAGAAGACAGAGAACAAAAACTTATAACATTTTACAATTAACGTAACAAAATCAAATACAATATCCAGAAGCAAACGCAATATATGTATGAATATATCTTCTTATCACATACCATAGCACTACAAATCTCAACAATATCAGATAAAGGCTATAACACAATAGCCCATATAATTTCCAAATGCCAAATAGCATACATGATAAGTGTGCGCTTAACCACAGCACATCGAAACAATTCAACTTTGTTTTAAATGAGACTCAAAATATTTAGGATGCCAAATAAGAACTAATGTTTTGATAGCTTCATCCTTAGTGAAGTTACATGTTGACAAGATTTATCTATCATCTACAGGGACATTGACAAGGGCTTCTGGGCCATATGGTGTCGAATTTCTGAGATACATACGTATAATATAAAGCCGGGAAGAAATTACTGACTGAAGCTCCTCAGGTACTTCAACTGAGTTAGTACCTGTCAACACATCAACGTAAAAGAAGATTATGAATTAGGGTGAAAGATGAATTACAAATCTCAGAACAAGAAATGGGGCAGAAATTGTAACAGCAGTAAGGTGATAGTCCTTGATCTCTTCATCAGAGGATTCGTGCCATGCTATATTCTTAAAGACTCAGTGGTCGGGATGTATTAACACAAATTTGTATATCTTAGGAATATCAGCTGATTGAGTAACAAGATATATTTTGAACCTGAAAGTAATAGATAGGAAATCAGGCTGAATTTCAGGGCCAACCATTTACAAAGAGTTCCTAGCTATCCCATTTCAAGATTTACACCTGTCAAATTCAACTCTTGGCTTGGTTGTCATGCTAGAATATTTGAGCACACAATGATGGGGCATATGAAAGCTTGATGAGTTAGAAGTCACAAGCGGTACGTTTCCCATGTGTCCCGTTTCACTGTATTCAGGCATGAAACTTACATGCAGCTGTTTCAAATCTGGAGAACTAGAAAACTTATTTTCAATGTGTTCAATTATTTTAACAGCATTATGCTTAGACTAAGCTGCAGGTGACACTTCAAGACGAATAGGAAGTTTGTCATTAAACCCACCAGAAACATCCATTTGATCATTATTCAAGAAAATGTCCTTCACACGCCATTTCTTCGGGAGTAAGAAAAAGTTGATGGAGTTCTTCAAGCTTCCAAAATATTTGCAATTTTGTGTAAAGAGAATCAAGATTTATAAGTCCGGCATACCGAACCTTGGCGTTATTCTTAACACAATACTCAGGGATGGTGTCTGACAATCCCCAACCAAATTTGGTCATCTAACAAGATGAGATAACCTTTCTTATGGAAGATATTAGGAGACAATATATTATACTTGACTTCAGCTCTTAGCAAGATATAAACAGCAGAATGCTGCTAAAAATATACTAACACCTAAATGACTTCACGAGCAATATACCAACTGGAACAATCGATTTGCTGTGCAGGAAGTTGGCTTGTGGTTGTATTCACAGCTACACAGTTCAACTTCAATATATAATCTGACACATTGGAGAACGAAACAAGATTGCATGTTGATCATTTCAAGCGATACACCTGTATTGCCTACGCCGAATATAGGCAGCAAGAAATCTCAGTACAAATGCCAAGCTTCGTGATAAGACTACAAGGCACTAAGGATAAATGACTCCCCCAGTCCAAAAATCTTTAATTAGTACAACATCTCCGGAACTGTTCTTCACTGCTACACAAGCTGTGTTAAAATAAATATTTGAGTGGGTGGCACAATTGTAGAACTTCTAACATTTCTATAATTATTGGGAATTGTTTGTTCTTCACACACCAATAAGGTGTGGGGTCCATTGTACCGAGGTCACTTGTGTTGCTTACACTGTATAGATAAATGCAAAGCAAAAAACATAGATAACAAAGGTTATTTTGACTCTCAAACTTGCTGCGATATTCAATGTTTTTGTTAATTTCTACATTCAGAATTGCTGATTATCAAGTTGTTGACACTGAGAAATAAAGAAAATGCTCTTGTTGGTACTGTGGAATACAATCTAAAACGAACGACAGTGACAAAATGACCATGATTCATAGACAAGAAGTGGATAAAATTCGCAATGCCTTATTTTTAGATATAATGCTTGTTGTCCAAAAGAGTCCAAAATCTACGTAACTGAACCTTGCAATAGTATTAATTACTGGTAAATCAGAACCATGGCCTTCCCCCTCTAGTGGTATTAATCACAAGTATCGCACTCATGGCGTTCGTCTCATGGTGGTATTAATCACAGGTAACACAGACCAAGGGTACTCCCCACATTAGTGTGCTACTCACAAGCAATGCAGACCGATGGTGTTACTCACATAGAGTGGCTGAACACAGTCACCGACTAGATCAATGATGATGATGATCATAATCTTGGTTTAAAGGGGCCTACCCCCTGGGTAACCAAACCACACTGGTATGAGGTGCAACAAATTGAAATGATAATTAAAACTTCAAAATGTATTAATTTACAAGAATATAAAGTAAATAAATGATGATTAGCATGATTTCAAAACAATCAGTGGATCCAATTGACAATGCTTTAATGACTTCACTATGCAGTGTCGAATTAAAAGTAAGTTTAGGATAAAACATACAACTTAGCTAGGAGTCCCAATGCTCAATACTGCATCAGCCTGTTTTCATCCAAGGGTCGGCGTGCTTTCCTCTTCCATAGAGCAAGTTAGCTAAATGTTTCTTTGGGTCCTATAGCCAAAACATCCACACGAGGGATGGTATGTTCGAATCCACAGTTACGAATATAGTTCTAAAGTGGTTTCACATTTTCATACCTAGCTGGTTAACATAATGTCACCATAGTGTGAAACTCCTTCTCCTCAAAGACGTAGCAGCGCTTGAACTCCTCTTTATGGACAGAGTAGTGTATGACCTCTTCCTACTCAGTACTCTTTTGTGTTACAAAATTGAGGAAACCTCAGATTTATCTCTTGGACATCTTAACAGACAATCAAACATATACCTTTATCGAATAGACCTAAATGAATTGCTGTTAAAATTTATACTTCATCCCTTCAGATTAAAATAAATGCCTTCCTCACCAACACCACTAAGAAACAAATGATGAATCTCTGAGTTCTGAGGTAAAGATTTGAACCCCAAAACCTTAAAAAAAACTACACCCGTATTCACTTAGCGAGCTGGTAATGATATAGTCTTTTTACAGAGAATATGTTCATCATGGGATTCGACTATTGAGTAGTGTCACTATTCTAAATAAACTTATGTTTTAATGGTCCACCCTTTCAATCGTATATTATGCAATGTGTATAGACTATGTAGTATTGCAAAGGTGGACCATTAAAACATAAGTTTAATTATTACTGTGATCACAATTCAATACTCATCAAAACCATGAAGTTTATATCCTATCATACTGAGTATTATGGCAAAGGAAATATGAGCTGCCACGTATCAACTACAATACAAACCAACAGAGAGCACCAACGGAAAGAAATATACTACTTGTGGGAAAAGGAGAATGAAGAGAAGCAGGATAGGAGCCTGGAAGACAGAGATTCTCCAAGCCCAAATCATAACACGTAGCTTGCTATTGCTCACAAACCACTCTCAATCAGGCGGTACATCACATCTCAATATCGAGTGATATTCTAGAACAGTTCGATTCATGAGCTGCGAACCGCTTGTTGGTATTTATCCCATTATATATCTGGAGCTAAGCAGAGGAAGCAAAAAACCCGCACTGCTCACACAAAGTACAACGCAGTGGCACAACATCAAACAACGGTCTCCTTGTCCCATTCTGCATAGTGAAGATGAGAAATCTGTACCCGGATATCAACAACCTGCTCCAAATGTGCAATATAATCATCAAGCTTCTGCCCAACGCCACATGAAATATTCCCCAAGAAATTCAGTAAAGCAATGATGGCCACCCCATCAAAACTTCTAGAACTTTTTACACAGTCCTAGTCAACAAAACAGGACTGGCACATTTTTTACACATGCGGCACAACTAACCGCCTTTGCATCCAGCCTCCACCTGGTCAGCGGTGGCACATGCGGTTGACAGCAGCTACACGCAGGACGTTAGATCTTATTATAGCTGGAGACTTTAATTTGACATTAATTACTGGTGAGCAAAGTATTCTTGTAAATTTTGGACCTGCACATAGATCCTTAGCCGTGTTTATGTCATTCTATCTGTTGCACTTGGTCAATAATATTCCCAATGCAAATGGAAATACACTTGATCTTATTATTACGAATGTTAACACATTAAGAGTATATAGAAGTGAGTGCCCCTTAGATGAGGAGGATTGTTATCATCCTGCAATTGTAGTCACACTACTATTAAACAGAGAGCGTAACCATGTTTCACAACAATCTAAGTAGTTATTTGCCTTTATAGGGGCTAATTTCTTTTAGATGTATAAAATGTTTGAGCAAATGGATTGGTCTAAGATTGTAGAATTTACGAACACTGACCAAGCTATTGAGTATTTTTATGCTCAGGTACACTCGGTATTTTGTGAAACGGTACCAATCATGAATATTCACAAAAAGAAAAATATATGGTGATGTCAAGATACATTGCTAGGTTAGGGCTGAGGATCAGAAATTCGGGGCTCGTATTTAATGTAGAGCGGGTTGGAGTAAGGGAAGGGTAAGTCTATCATGTAATAATTGTATCATGGTTTACTAGTATTTACTAGTATACTGATTTACTAGTTGTCTATACATATGTAATAGTTGATCGTAAATAGCTTGTTGTTTTTGTGTATATGAAGTAATTTTAAAATCTGTGATTGTGATGTAAGTACTGTATTTACGATCAGTATTTTCTACAAATTTCTGAGGTGGGGAGTAGCCAGGAGGTATATAAATTGTTGCTAAAGCTATTATTTGATTTCCATTAGTGATTTCTATTTTGAAATTTTCAGATAGATATTCATTTAAAGAATGATAATATTGTTCTGAAGTGATGGATTTATGAATACTAATTGCTACCCTCCGTGACATCTACTGGAGCAGCAGTCACTTGACCTTTAAAGAACACACATTAATGTCATAAATATTCATTTACTACAACAGCTGAATAGGATCAAGAATGATGCACAGTGCATTCACGTCCCAGAGAAATTTCCGTCAAAGTGAGTCTGGAAGATCAATCGTGCCCCTAGCTGGATCTGAAACAGAATATCAGGACGTGGGAATAGGACAATATTCTGGAGCTAAATAGTGATGAGTTTCAGAATGGTCTCAGTGGAAGGAGGGAAAGAATGGAAAGGGAGGGTGGGGCAGGGATGTAAATTGGAGTGATAGGTAACACTTATTCCGGCTGAGTGGGAGAAGTTTGACATTTACCCTTACATTTAACTGAGAATGTTGGATGATTTTCACTGCAAGTGTTGCATTTGAGTGATCCCTTTCTGCTGCAAGCACTTGAGGTTTGTTGACCACTACAAATAGCACATACATTGTGAAGAGAGTAATATTAGGTTGATCATAGAACTGGCAGTGATCGCAGTGTCTGCGCTGTGGTCAAGATGACCAAGAGGCTTCCACATGATGCCGCTTCACATAGATCAGCAAACCATCCCTCAGACGCAGGTTCATTGTTGCTGTAATCCGGGACAGGATACACATCAGCAAGGTGTGTCCATTAGAATTCCGGATGAGAATGGCTCGGAATATGTGATGTCCTTTTCCTGAAGACGGCCAGTGATAACGTCCTGCTCAAAAAGTTAAAATCAACGAGTGAATCAGTGGTCGCTCAGCTATGATATTGACCTGCATTACGTCCACATGAGCAATTCAAATGTGTTAGGCCTCACACCACATACTTAGTCCCATAAAAATGTATACTCACTATCTTGTACAGCACTACACAATCAACTCCGATTCCCTCAGGTTGCCTTCCATTAAGCCCCTATCAGTATTAAACGTTAGACGATCTCGCCAGTCCCATTAGCAAAATGTGTAGCCACCACCTTGTTCCAAGTCCACCATGGAGTCCCGAAGATCACCTTCAAATCTTTCCCCTCTATGAGTGAAGCATACTTGTTAAGTCTTACACCATGTCATTAGTCTCATTAGTACAATGTGTAGCCAAAATTTTGTTCCAAGGTCCGCTCCAAGAGAGCTAACGCTTCTGCACATTGCACAAAAGATAACTGGAGGTATGTTGTCAAGGTCGGAAGCAGTATTTTGAAGGCTGTTAATTACCCCGATCTCTGTGAAGTAAAGGATGGTAATGGCTTAGCTGTGTTTGGGTACATATTCGTACTTTTCCCTCACCCATTATTGACTCCCTTAAATTTCTCACCGAACGTTGAGGCAATGGCCTCGGGGAATGCGACTATTAACGTTAAGTTAGCATGCACTTCGTGCTGATTTGCCGTATTAAGCTATTAACACATGTCACTGCTGTTGTTACTTATCAAGTTTATGTAGTTCTTGTGTGCTTCATGGATGAGTTCCTTGGTGGCATTCCTCACACATTTACAATTGTTCCCCATAAGATCGCTTGTATCCTGTTTCCATTTCCTGTAAACCATATTCCTTTTGCATATCATTTTGACTAATATTTTGTGATCTATGAAGAGTTTTTATTGGTAACGATGGGTAGATGGCTTCTTAGAAGTTATGATAGCAGTTCCCAGCCAGCATTTTTGTAGTAATAGAATATTCTATTACATTTACTTACTGGTGGATTCTTGTATTTTTTGGTAACTGTAACTGCTAGGTGTTCGAAGGAACAGGGGATTACTGCTGTCTCCAGTACTGAGGATGGACTGTTAGTATGGAGAAGTGTTTTCATTATACAGGTTGGTTCATTAATTAATTACTCAAGGAACATGTAGAATTCTACAACGAAAGTTGCTGTTAATGGACTAATGGGAAGAGGCAGGAGGTGAGGGCAATCATGCTGCCAGAACATTTCCAAGATATGATCACCAGCCTTCTAGATAATTTTGAATCAATATTGTATATTTTGTACATGGCTTAGAGACGGTAGTAAATCCTCATTCATGTCACCGGTGGAGTTCAGAGCTTGGTACATGGAATCGAAATGGAACCTGCTTCCAGCGCACATGAATTCCACCAAAACAAACTCTGCCTTTGTTTCGAGCAGCTCAATGCACACACGGTTGAATTCAGGTTTCATGGCAATAAGTGATCCTACCCCTGTGGTTTTCTAAATACTGTATATGACTGAGCTACCATTTCTATGTCACAGATTGACAAATTCTGCCAGGATTCACTAACGCACACAATTGGTTGATCTATAGCAGCAAGAGTGGCCAGAACTGCCTGTTTACACTTCACATATTTCAGGCTGTGAGTACTAAATCAAAACACAGTAACTGTCCTGTCATGTGCAGCTTAATGTTATGTTAAAAAATGATTCTTAGATTGAGGAGAACTACATTTCCAACATGACCATGCCTGCACCGCTGAATCTACAGTAGAAATGTATTAATCATTGCACATGTTCTCTGGACTGCTGAGTAAAAAAATGTACAGGTCACAAATAGTTAATTCACATTATGTTTAGAATTACGCATGTTACACAGGCATTTGCATGAGACTTCTGAGTTTGGTCCTGGGAAATTCCACATCTCCACTAAAAGCAACTGAACACATGACAAGGTAGGGAAATGATACGGGCGGATTGGCAACTTTGCACCCTCCTGCAATCCTCCAAACCCCCAGACGTCGGATACCCATTCCTACGGTGGACTCACATTAAACTCACATTTACATACTACTAATAAGCACTTATTAATTTCTAAATCTGTATACAATTCTCTGTTTGTCAAGCAGTACTTTGATACTACTTTTGTAGATGTTATTACAATTTATACCATTGAACTCGTATCACTACAGAGCTACTTGCCACTGCTTTGAACTATTTTCTGGTTATTTTGTTGTGAAGAGCTGCAAATTTCAATATTCAATAATAGCATTCTTACAAAACTAAACATTTGACTCCTTCACTTTCATGCAACACAGCCAGGCAGTGTTGTCAATAATCCTATCCCACAAGCCTGAACACTGAGGATGCCGAGGCCAACCTCGCTCCAAATCAACCCCACCTTTCCTTTTGTTTACTCACGTAATTTAACTGTACCAATAGGTTGCTTACCTGTTACTCATGACCATATTTCAGTTTTATTGATTTGATAGTCCTTGGAATCTTGTGATGAGTGAGTGAGTGAGTGTTGTATCATACATTGCCCGTGATTGTGCAGTGCAGAAATCAGCTACTACAAAGATAATGAAAGGGCAACAGGAGGCTATGTTAAATGTTGGAGAGCAAAAAAGACTTGACATTTAGACACTTAAATATCTCCAAACTGCATGGAGCAGTTTATAATGAGGTAATAGAAGTGAAGAAGAATAAACACAATACAGATGATGGGATATAACACACCAGCCACTGTGCATCTTTGTTGGATTTTCAGCTACTGGATTTAAAGATCAAATTTTCAAAGGTCAGAATAAATTCTGAGTAAGGAAAGCAAATTGAGTGTATCAGAACATGGTTTTCCAAAGGCAAATAATCAGGCCTTGAAATATAAGAAAGATTCTAGGCAGGTTTTTGATGTTATTTTTCCACCTGAAACAACTTTAAAAATATGTACCTAATAACACAAAGATAAAAATCTATTATACCATAATACGAGCCATTATATTTAATGGCTTTGAAACTAAACAAGCCACTGAAGGTGACCGTAAATAAACCGATATCACAGAAAGAAGGTGTATGCGAAGTCTCTCTAATGAAGGAAATAGGGGTTTTGAAAGAATCATATAGATGTACAGAGGTATGAAAGGAGACAGGATCAAGTGCCTAATACATAGCAGGTTGAATCTGTGGACTAGTCATGTTGCAAGAATGGCCAACAGCAAAGTCACAGACACCCCAAGAACACCTATTACAACAAGGAGAAAAGAACTGGGATGGTAATTTTAATAATAATTGTACTGGCTCAGATACTGAGTGGTGCCAACTAGGCGGCCTGCTGATCACTAGATACTACAGGCTGACTTATTTTAATTTTGTGGAATTTTCTCATGAGCCATGATCAAACCAACAAGTTCGGAACACAAGTGAAGTACAGGATACAGAATTCAGGAATGATGCTGTTGTTCAAGGAAAGACCTCTTTGAAAAACGTGGCAGTGTATACATGAGAAAGGAGTGGCCTCAATCGTGAGTTAGTGGACTCGTAACAACGACGATTTTAACACTGAGAAAATTTACTATCGTATACATCGCTATGGATGGGCGTTAACTCAAACCATGTTAACCCTAGAACAATAGTGTGAAAATCGTAACATGAAAGGTCGGGCTAGTTGTGATAGACACAATATCGAAACAATTACGTACACCATTTTAGTGATTAATTTTGCACAAATATATATTTTTAAATGAAATGGCAACGCAAACCCTGAAAACATTCTTAGAAAGTCGACTCGATAAAACACTTCAAGATGTCCATTGAAAAATCAGCATAACATTTAGGGTTAAAAACACACGGATATGAAAATTAGTGGTAAGCAATATGTGTTTAATACATCTATCTGTTAAGGGTATTGTCGAGAAATGAGCACAATGCTTCTCAATCTGGCAAGCTAAATGTAACATGTATATGACACTTAGAGAATTTTGAACTGAATCATAATCGTTGGTTTCTTCTGCCTTCATTAGCAAAAGAACGAGAATTTTATGTATATTTTGGTGTGTTGATGAGGTGCCCATCGCGGATATTTTTCAGAATATTGTCAACAATTTTAGAATCATTGAGGTTATTGATGAATGAAGCTATATCCCCTACCTATTAAGTCCTTTTCAGGATAGGCAAGGCCTGAAGAAGACGTACCAGTACACAGCCTTATGTAAGCGCCCTGGGAGAGAAAAATATATCATGCTATATTAGATATTGAGGGAACCGTTCTGGTGAACTTTGGCGCCTATACTATGGGTATTTCGAGATATTATTTTATTAACTTTTTATTTTACTTATGTTTGTAATTTATTCAGATATATATCATTTGATGTCCAAGCGTGAGGCGATTAAGTATTTTATTCATACATTTGGCAATGCTTAATTATTAACATTATATTACAAATGGCGCCCTGCGTGATTATTTTGGTCATATGGCAATGGTTGTTAATTATTTTAATTGTTATTCACATATATTACAGTGGGTGTATAAGGTATTGTTTATCCAGTTTGCACACTTCAAGAAACTTCCAACCACCTCCATTACGACAATGAGGGCGCTATCCGATAATCGCAAAATAAGCCGTCGAATATTAAATTAGGTCGAAATATTACAACATTGAACACAATAATGCGGATATGTCTAATAATCACCGTCTTTTTTCACGCAACTAAGATACATTTATATAAGTAACTGCATATTCATTTAAGTCTTTTGAACATAACTGTTACATTGTTCTCAATAAGTGGGGAAGCTGCAATATATCTTGTTTTCGAAGGCTGGTCTTGGTAATAACACTAATATTGTCCCAATGATAACAGGAATGTAGATGCTCTCCAGGAAGGGTAAATGCATGTTCGAAGAAATTATTTTTCAGAAAAATTTCTTCGCGGGGTCATTACCACAACGTGGACTATCAGTAGTAAGCATCAACAGGTCTTGCTAAATATTCTTGTCTGGACATACTCCAGTATGCGTACGCAGGTGTTCCCGAAGATGGGACTTCCTAGAAAACTTAATACCACACTGATCACAATAATGTGTTATTCAGTATGCGTACGCAAGTGTTCTTGAAGATGCGACTTCCTAGAAAACTGAGAACCACATTGATCATTAGAATATGGACGCTCTCCAGTTTGTCTTAAGAGGTGTTGCTGAAGGATTGGTTTTGAGTGAATGTTATACAGGAATGTGGATACCCACCAGTATGTGTAAAAAGGTGTTTCCGAAGATGCGACTTTTGAGAAAACTTCTTATTACATAGATTACAGGAATGTGGTCGTTCACCAGTATGTGTAAAATGGTGTTGCCGAAGATTCGACCTTGTAAAGAACTGCTTGCCACATTCTGCACAGAAATGTGGTCGCGCACCAGAATGTACGAGCAAGTGCTTCCGAAGATATGACTTTTGAGAGAACTTCTTATCACATTGATTACAATGAAATGGTCGGTCACTAATATGTGTAAACAGATGTTGTCGAAGGTTCCACTTTTTAGCAAACTTCTTGCCACATTCTGTACAGCAATGTAGTCGCGCACCATTATGTACAAGCAGGTGCCACCGAAGACTGCACTTGCGAGAAAACTTCGTACCACATTTATCACAACAATATGGCCGCTCTCTAGTATGTACGACCAGGTGCTTCCGAAGATTAGACTTATTAGAAAACTTCTTTTCACATAAATCGCAAGAATATGGTAGCTTACCAGTATGTATCTGAGGGTGACACTGAACCTGAGATTTCGTACAAAACTTCCTTACACATTGATCACAGGAATATGGACGCTCGCCAGTTTGTTTAAACTGGTGATCCTGGAGATGCGACTTCTGAGAAGACCTGGAACCGCATTTATTACAACAGAGTGCCCCTTGAGTATTGGGGTGGATTCGCCTTTGTTCAGAGTCAGAGAACATGTGCAGGTTGCATTCATTATGTGTGGGCAAAATGCACGTTACCTCACTTCCTTCTTTCAATATCTTGTACCTACTGTTATATGTATCCACTGGACCTCTGGTCAATAATGCAACGTTCCCATAACTAGAAAACAGAAGATAATTACATTTTATGATTAAGGTAACAAAATCATATATAATATCCAGAAGCAAACGTAATATATGTACCAGGATTGCTTCTTATCACATTACATAGCACTCCAAATCTCAATATTTTCACATAAAGGCCCTAAAATGCAAGCCTATATAATGTCCAATTGCCAAATAGAAAATGTGATAAGTGTGCACTTAATCACAGCACATAGAAGAAATTCAGGAAGGGCCAATATGGAAACAGTGATTATCAGAATGATTCCCTTAGTGATTTCCTTGCGTGTGTTCTTTAACTTTATTTTAACCGTGACTCATCACATTTAGGATGCCCAATAATACCTAATATTATATTAGCTTTATCGTAGTGAGATTACATGTTGACAAGATTTCTCTATCATCTACAGGGACATTGGCAGGGGATTGTAGACAATTTGACGTCCAATTTCTGAGATACACATGTGTACGGTAAAGCCATGAAGAAATTTCTGACAGAAGCTCCTCAGCTACTTCAACTGAGCTAGTACCAGTCATCACGATGACAACAACAGCAACAACGTAAATACAAGAATATGCACTAGGGTAACAGTATTAAGGTGGTAGTCCTTGTACTCCTCATTGGAGGCATTCATGCCATGCAATATTCTTAAGACTCCTGAGGTCAGGATGTATAAACACAAATTTGTATATCTTATGAATATCAGCTGAATGAGTATCAAGAAAAGTTTTGAACATTAAAACAGTAGATAGGAAGTCAGGCTAAATTTCATGGTCAACCATTTACGAAGAGTTCAAAGCTATCCAATTTAAGATTCAAACCATCTATTAAAAAAACTCTTGTCTTGGTTGTTATGCTACAATCATTGAGCACACAATGTGGCATATGAAAGCTTGATGAGCTAGAAGTCACAAGGGGTATATTTTTCATGTGTCCCGTTTCAATGTATTCACGCATAAAAATTACATACAGCTGTTACAAATCTGGAAATCCAGTAAACTTATTTTCAATGTGTTCTGAGCGTTCTTTCAGCATTATGCTTAAACAGAGCTAAAGGTGACACTTCAGGACGAATAGGAAATTTGCCATTAAGCCTGTCAGAATCATCAATTTGATAATTACTCAAGAAAATGTTCTTCACATGCCCTTTCTTCAGGAGCAAGAAATGGTTGATGAAGTTCACCAAGCTTCCAAAAACTTTGCAATTTTATGTAGAGAATCAAGATTTATAAGCCTGGCACACTGAACCTTGGCATTATTCTTAACACAAAACTCAAGGATGGTGCCTGACAAACCCCAACCAAATTTGGTCAACTAACAAGGTGAGATAACCTTTCTTATGCAAGGTATTAGAAGACAAAATATCATAGTAGACTTCAGCTCTTAGCAAGATATAAATAGTAGAATGCTGCTTAAATATACTAGCACTTAAAATGACATCACAAGCAATATACCAACTGGAACAATCAATTTGCTGTGCAGGCAGTTGGCTTGTAGGTGTATTCACAAATGCACAGTTCAGTTTCAATGAATAATCTGACACATTAGAGAACGAAACAACGTTTCATGTGATCATCCAGGCGATACATCAGTATTACCTATACCAAATATACGTAGCCAACAAATCTTAGCATAAACGGCAAGCTTCGTGACAAGACTACAAGACCCTAAGGATAAATGACTCCCCAGTCCAAAAAAATCTGTGACTATTAAAAACCTGTCCTGAACTGTTCTTCACTGCTACACAAGCTGTGCCTACCTAAATGTTTGAATGCGTGGCACAATTGCAGAACTACTAACATTTATATCATTAATGGGGATTGTTAGTACTTTACAAACCAATAAGGTGTGGGGTCCATTGTACCAGGGGCACGTGCGTCGCTCACACTGTTTAGATACATGAAAAGCAAAAGACATGTATACCAAAGGTTATTTTCCCTCACAAACTTGCGGCGATAATCAATGTTTGTTTGAACTTCCTATAATCAGAATTGCTACGATTATCAAGTTTTCCACACATACAAGGTAAGGAAATGCTATTATCGTTGTTGTGAAATAAAATCTAAAATGCATGGCAATGACAAAATGGCCATGAATCAATCAAAGACAATCAGTGGATCCAATTCACAATGCCTTACTTTCAGAGATGATTCCTGTTGTCCAAAAGGGTACAAAACCTGTGTCACTGAACCTTGGAATAGAATTAATTACTGGTAAAGTACAACCATGGCCTTCCTCCTATAGTGGTAATAATCACAGGTATCGGTATTCATGGCGTTCCTCCCATGGTGGTACTAATCACAGGTAATATAGTCACATGGCATGTCATACATAATGGCACCACTCACAGGTAACAAATCAATGGCATACCTGCCATCTTTTAGAAATAAAAAATAGGAAGATTTTTTAATTCTTGGATATCATGAAGTGTATTGCGCAACGGTCTCAGTAAAAAGAGGACAAGGTAAAAGGCATACATATCTACATTTACAATGCAAATTAACCATTACATTCAAAATCTTAAACTAAAAAACAAAAACGACTGCAGGAAAACGTACCTAATAATCGTTCTCATTTATGACACATACATACGAATAGTAACATTTAGACAGATAAGTCAAGAACTGACTACAACATACCAAATGGTGAAGAATATACACATATAGGTGATAGAAACTGCTGTGTTTACTTGTTTAGCATTGAACTGGCAGCTAACTTTGCCCTCTTCAAGAATGAACTGCCATACTGCTGCTCATAACACTTTCCACTTAGACTTCATTTAGCCACCAATAGTTTACTGAGATTTTCGTCATTCAGATATGATCGGAATTGTGTCCTCGTCCTTTTTACCTGGCTGAACAATCTTTCACACTCGGCATTGCCGTGTGGAATTGTCAATATTGAGAGCATTACTTTTGCGATTCTATCATATTTGAAACACCTATCTGCACCTCGTAAATCCCCTATAGCAGACCAAGAACAATATAGTCTTTCTCCTTGCACAACAGACAATGGTAAATCCTCCACTTGGAGATCACAAAACTGGCACTGTAATGCATCCATTGCTTCCTGTTCATCTTCAACATCTTTCACTGGCAATATAACAGGAAACTTTGAAACAGAATACTTTATGGCATGGAAGGAAGAAGTCTGCAAAGAATTTATCTGAGCTACTTGAGCATTAACAAAAACATCACTATTCAAATTAAAATTATGAATAATATAATCACAAACTGCAATAAAATAGTTCCTAATGTGCAAATAAAACTTTTTCTTCTCCTCAGGTGCCAGATTTCCTACAAGACGAGAAGTTGAACAGCCAATTATTAAATCATCAGCTTTCTGATTCTCTCTCGTGTGATAGACCACTTCTAAAACTGTAGGATATTTTTATAAACAGTGGCTTAACAAAAATACACAGAATGTCCTTCAACATATCCGTCAGCATTGATCTTATGACATGAATGTGAGGTGCCTGTGACTGAAGAACTTTATTAGTTTTTTCAAATGTAGGGATGATAAATGCCAGAAATGAGCAAAATGCGTTATTAACGTTTGAAGACAGAAAAAGAAATAGTCTCTCCTCTCGTGAAATACTGGCAGTGCAACTAGACTCCTTTATTTTCTTCACAGATGGAGACGAACTACTCTCCGCCTTCCTTTTTCCAGAAATAACAGAAGCTTGGTCTTGCACTCTACTGACACAAAGACCATGTTCCATTTCTGTTTCCTCATGTGCCTTTAGCTATTGGACCGTTTTTCTTCATCCTTAAAGAAACTCTGAAATGGCTCCCACTCTGAAATCAATCTTTCTAAACATTTCCCCAAGGATAACCGGCGTGTACACACATGCTTTAATATTTTTCTAATATCAGTTTGGTACAAAGCTTGATACATTTTGAGATGATCTATTCTCTTCGGGCTTTTGTCTAAATAATAATAAATATCAATTAGCATCTCATCAATTTTTACAGGAAGGGAGTCTGCACCCTTCATGGCAGCCAAATTAATCAAATGACATGGGCATCCCATAATAATGTTTTCGCATTGCTCTCTTAGTTTAGCAGCAACACCGTCTTTTCTTCCCATCATAACAGGAACACTATCTGCGCTAAAAGCTATACAGTTTGCCATCGGACGTCATATCTTTTCAGAACATCCAGGGGCAAATTAGCAACATTAATACCAGTAGAATTGCCTTCCAAATTTTACATGGATACCAAACGATTTTCAATATTTTTCAATTCTTTGTTGAAAAACGAGACGACGATAGGATAGAGCTTACTATCTTTATCATTGCTACCATCAGTTGAAATCGCAAAAGGTTCAGTCTTTAAAGCTTGAATCACCTTACTATTTACATCACGGGCCATTTCATTAATAATGGCAGATGTTTTTGTTCTAGCACACGCATATTTCTTCGCAATGTCTGAATCTGGGAACATCTTTCTGAACAATGGCCCTGCGTGATCAGAACAAGACAATGCAAGGTTATGTTCGACGATGAACGCCGTCAACAAACATTCTGCTCGAGTGACTGCATCATCTTCCTTCCCACCTACAAAAAATACTTAATTTTTTGTTCCTCTCGAGACAGCTAGCACTATCTTTCTGTTTCTGTGCGACACTGTGAGCTACAATATCTGTTTTCCCTCCAAGTGAGATATTAATATCACACCGGCACACGGAACAAAATGCATAATAGTTTCCTTTATTAGACTGTAAAATGAACGAATATTCAGTTTTATAAGTATCCATGAACACTTGCAGATAACGTTTGTTGTTATCATGTGAAGAGAAAATACCACAAACTGTCACCGACACAACTCTCTGAAATACGTTGAAGTCATAAAAATTATGAATTCTGGTCAACACAAAAGCACCGAAATACGCGAAACTACCACATACAAAACAGATCAGTATGTCTCGTACATTATTAACATATGAATTCGACAGGGGGAAAAGCACAGAACCGCAAGAAAAGACACGTGATCTAAAACTCCAACGAAACGAGCGCGCGAACCACACAATAACAAACTCACTCTTTCATCCCGATCAACGGAGTCCCTAGCGGTCGCTAGTGCGCATGACCTCTGACTCGTAGGACGATTGACGTCCCGAATTCCCACCTGAACAGCACACACGCTGCTGTAGTGAGCGAGAAATACGATACCTACACGAAAGCGACGGATGATCCGCCCGTCAAATAAAGCATCAAATACCGGTAAATATGCTTATTTCTTCGCAATGTCTGAATCTGGGAACATCTTTCTGAACAATGGCCCGGCGTGATTGCGTAAATTACACAAACACATAAGAATTCGTCCTAGGGGAAGAGTACTGACCGTACTGGAGGTCATATTGGTCAAAAATAGGAAGATATAAAAATAAATTGGAAAACCGGAAGATGAGTTAAAATCGGAAAGTTTCCCGGGTAAACCGGAGGGGTTGGCAGGTATGCAATTGTGTTCCCCACATTATGGTACTACTCACAAGTAACAGATCAATGGTGTTCCTCACATTATGGTACTACTCACAAGTAACATATCAATGGTGTTCCTCACATTATGGTACTACTCACAAGTAACATATCAATGGTGTTCCTCACACAGAGGGACTAAACATAGTCACCGACTAGATCAATGATGATGACGATTATAATTCAGGTTTAAAGGGACCTACCCGCTAGGTAACCAGACCCTATTGGTACGAGGTGCAACAAAATGAAGTGATAATTAAAAATTAGCATGAATTCAAAACAATCAGTAGATCTGATTGACAATGCTGTAATGACTTCACTATGCAGGGTAGGATTAGAGAGAACTTTACGATAAAATATACAACTTAGGTAGGAGTCCCAACGCTCAATGCTGCATCAGCCTGTTTGCATCCCGCCTCTTCCACAGAGCGAGATTGCTGCATATTTTTAAGTCCTACAGCCAAGAACATCCACTCGAAGGATGGTAAGTTCGAATCCGCGGTTAAGATGACAGTTTTAAAGTGGTTTCACATTTTCATACCTAGCTGGATAACATAACGTCACTGTAGTGTGAAACTCCTTCTCTTCGAAAACGTAATAGCGCTTCACATCCTCCTTATGGACAGAGTAGTGTATGACCTCTTCTTACTCAGAACTCATTTGTGTTACAAAATCGAGTAAACCTCAGATTTATCTCTCGGACGTCTTAGCAACCAAAATTACACCTTTATCGAATAGACCTAAATGAATTGCTGTTAAAATTTATACTTCATCCATTCAGATAAATATAAAAGCCTTCTTCAACACCACCATTAAGAAACATATGCTGAATCTCTGAGTTCTGAGATCGATATTTAACCCCAAAAACTACAACAAAAACTATACTCGCATTCACTTAGCAAAGTGGTATTGATATAATCTTTTTATAGAAAATCGGTTCATCATGAGATTCGACTGTTGAATAGTGTCACTATTATAATTAAACGTATGTTTTAATGGTCCACCTTTCAATCCTATATTATGCAATATGTATAGACTATACAGTATTGGAGGGTAGACCATTAAAACATAAGTTTTAATTGTCATTGTGATCACAATTCAATACGGATCAAAACCATGACGTTTACATCCTATGGTATTGAGTAGTATGGCAAAGCAACTATGAGCTGCGACATAACAACTTCAACAGAAACCAACAGAGAGCACCATCGGTTAGAAATATACTATCTGCGGGAAAAGCTTCTTCCATGGTGTCTGGAAATTCTACACCATCACCACCACCATGAGGACAAAAAATTGCTATGGAAGAGAATGCAGGTAAGCAGGCTAGGAGCCCTGAAGACAGTGATTCTCCAAGACCAAATCATTGCATGTAGCTTGCTATTGCTCCAGAGGAATAAATCCCACTTGCATTGACTGGCAGAACACACACACACACACCCCTCAATCAGGCGGCACAACACATTTCAACATCAGTGTGATTTTCTGGCACAGTTCCATTTACCAGCTGCGAACGGTTTGTTGGTATTTGTGCCATTCAATATCAGGAGCTAAGTAGAAGCAGAAAAAACCAGCAGTGCTCACACAAGGTACAACACAGTGGCACAACAACAAACACTGGTCTTCCTGTCCCATTCTACACAGTGAAGATGAGAAATCTGAACCCGAATATCAACCACTTGCTTCAAATCTACAATATAATCACCAAGCTTCTGCCAATGCCATACGAGATTATCTCCTAGAAATTCAGTACAGCAAAGATGGCCACCCCATAAAAACTTCTAAAATATTTACACAGTCCTAGTCAACAAAGTAGGACTGGCACATTTTGTACACATGCTGCAGCATAAACCTGGCTCAACAATGCGGCACAACTAACCGCCTTTGCGTCCAGCCTCGACCTGGTCAGCGGTGGTACATGGGGTTGATAGCAGCTACACGGAGGACGTTGTCACTGGCTATCTTCAGAAAAAGGGACATCAAACATTCCGGGCCATTCGGATCCGGAATTCTAACGTATCCTGTCCCGGATTATGGCAACAATGAACCAGCTTCTGAAGGATGGTTTACTGAAATAAGTGAAGCAACATCATGTGGAGGAATCTTGGTCATCTTGACCACAGCGCAGACACTGCGATCGCTGCCAATTCTATGATCATCCTAATACTGCTCTCTTCAAAATGTATGTGCGATTTGTAGTGGTCAACAAACCTCCAGTGCTAAAACGAGAAAGGGATCTCGCAAATAGAACACTTCTAGTGAAGATCATCCACCTTTCTCAGTTAAATGTAAGGGTAAACTTAATCTTCTCCCACTCAGCCGGAAAAAGTGTTACCTATCACACCAATTGACATCACTGCCCCACCCTCCCCTTCCAATCTTCCCCTCCTTCCACTGAGACCATTCTGAAAATCATCACTATGGAGCTCCAGAATATTGCCCCATTCCAACGTCCTGATGTTCTGTATCAGATCCAGCTAGCGGCACGATTGATCTTCCAGACTCACTTTCATGGAACTTTCTCTGGGACGTGAATGCACTGTGCATTATTTCTCCTTGATCCTAGTCCACTGTTGTAGTAAATGAATGGTTATTACATTAATGTGTGTTCTTTAAGGGTCGAGTGACTGCTGCCCGAATAGATGCCATGGAGGGGTAGAAATTAGTATTCATAAACCTATCCCTTCAGAACATCATTATCATTAAATGAGTATCTATCTGAAAACTTACTAATAGATATCACTATTGGAAATCAAATAATAGCTTTAGAAATATTATGTATACACCTCTTGGCTATTCTCCACCTCAGAAAATGTTGATAGTCAATACAGTACTTACATCACGATCACAGATTTTAAAATTACTTCATATACACAAAAGCGACAAGCTATTTATGATCAACAGTTACATGATATACTTACACTTCCCTTCCCCCAACCCGCCCTACATCAAATACGAGCCCTCTATTTCAGATCCTCTGCCCTAACCTAGTAATGAACCATGACATTACCATGCTACCTTCAATGGGAAATGATCATGTCCCTGGATTACTAACAATAAAAAAGGTACTAACAAACCCATAGCAACACAACCAAAATCCCCAGTCGTACGGAATACACGAACCTATTGGGTAGCAAACAAACAATATCAGACATAATATGCAATATTGAACTACCTACTTCACAACATGAATTACATGATAAAGTTAAGAAATTAGAATCCCCCACTAACTATTGTCAACGGCCTCCACAATCTTCATCACACCTCCCATCTATGCAAAGCTTCCCTGCCTCTCTAAGCACTCCAAATATTAAAATATTCCCATGAACATTACCAGGCGCACCTTCGAACCTGTGACCCACATATTCAGGAAGAGAAAAGTCCGAACATTTTTCTACTCTTCCTTCCGCGTTTGTAACTCCAACATGACAAATTTGACTTTCATCATTTTTTTCATTTTTCCATCAGGTTTCCATTGTCCCATAACGAGCTGGGAATCAAGCATGGTTTCAAAATAAGGCCTTCATACGACTATACTATTTTCACTGGAACCATCTGAGTTAAGACCGTGGAATGCCACACCTTAAAAACATATCAGATGTAAAGCTTTTCAGGCGTTTGCTCTATTAACCAGCGTTTCGTCTTAGGTCTGACACTAGACTCGTCAGAGTGGGATGTGTCAGACCCTACCCACTGACGCTGGGTGTATACAGGTGAGCTTGTCAGAAGCCTATATAAAAGGCACAGTCTGACAACTGCATACGGGAGATAAATCTCCACAATGGAATCATTGCCCGCCTAGCAATTCCGAATGGAAAATTCTAAATTCCCATGGAGGGAATTAGATATTTTTCACCAAAAGAGCATGTCAAAAACATATCAGATATAAGACGAAACGCTGGTTAATAGAGCAAACGCCTGAAAAGTCTTATATCCGATATGTTCTTGACATGCTCTATTGGTGAAAAATATCTAGTTCCCTCCATGGAAATTTAGAATTTTCCATTCGGAATTGCTAGGCGGGCAATAATTCCATTGTGGAGATTTATCTCCCGTATGCAGTTGTCGGACTGTGCCTTTTACATAGGCTTCTGATTAGCTCACCTGCATACACCGTCCATCAGTGGGTAGGGTCTGACACATCCCACTCTGACGAATCTAGTGTCAGACCTAAGACAAAACGCTGGTTAATCGAGCAAACGCCTGAAAAGCCTTTCATCTGATTTGTTTTTGACATGCTCTATTGGTGAAAGATATCTAATTCCCTCCATGGGAATTTAGAATATTCCATGCCACACCTTATACAAGCAAGTTATTTTTCACATGAATGACATATGTTTTGCAATTTTCTTTTAACAAGACAAAGATATAAACATTATATGACATATGCTTCAAGCTGGATCACCCGTGATGTGTGTACGGACTTAACAACTGAGTTTCTCACCTTAGATGTTAAAGAATTTTACTTAGTGGTCTGATGCACTATAATCAAATTTCATAAATTTGTACCATAATTTTTACTTTATTTTTAATCACTGTTGTATGCGTGCCATGTGTTTTATACTGTCTTTTGGATGTTTGCATTTTGTTTAAGTGTATCACTGGCTGATGATGACGGGTAATCAGTGTCGAAACTAGTACCACTCTTCTATGAACTGCATGTGATATAATTCACATCAATAAATTAGTATTGGAAAGGTGGACCCAAAATACCTTTAATTCACTGACAAACATAAAGCAATCCTACCCATATTTTCTAATAATGCATAACAAATATGCACTCAGTGATAATAGAACAATGACTGAAATTTTTGCAGGTCATTATAAAGTAATTTTCTCACCATCTTCTGATCCCAATATCTACCATCCTGACCACGATACAATATCGGAATATTCAGATATCACACAAAATCCTCTTCACTTTACCTTAGAATCCCCTCCAGTTCTTGACTCCCAACATCCCCTAAATGCTCCTATTACAGTCTAAGATATAAAAGACGCACTCAGGACTGAAAAACACTGCCCCTGGACTAGATCAAATTACTTAACGACACATAAAAGAAACTCCACATTCCTTCCTTTAACTCGAAAATGAAGTATACACCATAATTCTCCATACCGGTACTGGATTCTTCCCCACCCCTCCCCCCAAATTGGGTACATGCCAAATTTCCTAACAGAGTGTTCTGAAATCTTAGAAATCATCTTAGCTCACTGTATACACACCTATCTCGACTCCCTCCATCTCATACCTCAGTAACACGCCAGTTTCTGTCCTCAGCACTCCATACATGCCCATGTCTTTCATATCTCTGTATGCATCACCAAATATTTACCTACAGAAATATGCACATCCCTTACCTTTCATGATGATGCCTTTCAACGGACTGATATATAAATTCCACCATCTTCCAGTTCCAATGACAATCACCAATTTCCTAGCCAAAATCAGTATTCAAAAGACATTTACCTACAACTCTCCAATTAAAACAGGAGTACCACAAGGTTCCCACTGTGACTGCTTTAGTGTGTCCTGTTTTGTAACAATATTACCCAAACTATACCCCCACTTTCATTGTGTCAATTTGCTGAACACACGGCAATACTGGCTGTGGAAACCAATAACTGATCCTTGCAATCCCGTCAACAAACCGATTTAAATGAACTCGAACAATGGCTCAATCTCTGACAAACCAACATTAATGTCAGCAAAAAAATGTATAATTTTTCCTAATCGTAAAAGTAGATGCCGCCCGACTAACAAACCCTTTCTAACCTTAAATAATATACCCTTCTGTAACGACCACACTTACCTACCTAGATATAACGTTACAAAATAATTTTCAATGGCATGTACATTTGGACCAAGTTTATAGAGGCATCCCACAGGATTCACCTCTCCCCTGGCTGTTAGGTCAAACCTGAGGATTAAAAGCCATACAAATCACACCTCCTAACCAAGCACCACTTCCCGCTTCCAAGTCAGACCACAGATAAATTTAAACACAAAATGGAATTATGGACAAATACAGATCGCACATCTCTGGGTGAAGTTCTCCTTGGTGTTTTTTTTTCCCTCAGATATTATGTCAACTTGGCTTATTCACATGAAGAAGAATTCGTTAATAATTTTATGTCATCGATTGTATACTGAAATTCAAACATATATAAATGTATCTAAGTAAAAAACAAAATAAATATATTTAACATTGTTTTACTTTGAGAAAAACAATGTTTTCTGTTCTGTTATTATATTTGTAGTGATTCAGTACTTTAACATGAAAACTATTTTTATTTCCGACAATATGTTTTACAAAAGCAGAAGAAAAGTTTTTAAATTTACTTCCATAAAACATGTGAAATTAGCACACAACCATAACTGAAACAAATATATGTAATGTAATTGGCCAAAGAGTCCATTTGTTAGACTGATGGCTCACTCCCGTAGTAGGGAGAATGAAATAACTATTAAATTAAAAAGATAGGTTCATCTCTCTTTGCCTCTCTCTGCCTTTAAGAAAAAATCCACCAAGCAACAACCCACTCGGGTTATATTTGCAAAGATTGAGGAAGAACTTGCTCTGGTGGTAAAGCAAGAGTGCCATGAGTGCAAGTTTTTGGAGCAAACACTGTAAATAATAATATTATTAATGCAAATGGAAATACACTTGATCTTATAATTATGAATTTTAACACATTAACAGTATATAGAGATGAGTGCCCCTTAGTTAAGGAGGATAGTTATCATCCTGCAATTGTAGTCACACTACTATTAAACAGAGAGTGTAGCCATATTTCACAACAGCCTAAACAATCTAAGCAGTTATTTGAGTTTAGAGGGGCTAATTTCTTTCAAATGTATAAAATGTTTGAGCAAATGGATTGGTCTAAGATTGTAGAATTTACAAACGCTGACCAGGCTGTTGAGTGTTTTTATACTCAGGTACACTCCGCATTTTGTGAAACGGTACCAATGAACAATTTTCACACAAAGAAAAAATATACTCCATGGTTTTTTATTTAGAAATTGAAGAGATTTCACTAACCATTATGCACTTACCTTATTGTTCAATAGTATTGTCCAATCAAAACTTGAGTATTCATGTATAAGTTGGTCTCCATGGTATGAATGTTATCGAAATCAAGTTGAAGGAGTGCACAAATGCTTTTAAAGATATCTTTATAATAAAAATATAAGAACTTCCCTTTTAGAAATTATGTTTCAAATGAATTTTAGTTGAATGATTTAAATATGTATCACTAGAAGGTAGGTGTGTAATAGCTCAACAAATTTGTCTCTATAAGATTGTTCATGCATTAATTGATGACATTAGCTTGCTTCACGAGTAAATCTTTAATGGTAGAAGAATAAATTTAAGATTTCGGCAATTGTTCATAACTACAGTCTCCAAAACTGTATATTTTAACAACTCTCCATTTATCAATATGTGTGAAATGCAATACCTTAATGAATATGAATATGACACATATGTAAATATATTAAAAGAATTGTACTCGTCAAAGTGATTTGTTAATATGTATAATATTTACATGATTTGGTTACAGTTTATTTTTTAAATGTAGTAACAGACCTCTGTATATGAGATGCTGTTTCATCCATTTTATCATCTCATTTACATAGCATTTTCATATTTTTTCTTTTTGGGATTTCTGTGTGATTCGGGTCAAATAATTTGTAAAAGCCACCTATAATTGGAGTGTGTCTCTGTTGGTAGCATCTGTAATAAATAAATAAATAAATAAATAAATAAATAAATAAATAAATAAATAAATAAATAAATAAATAAATAAATATAATGCTGCTAACTTTCAAAGTTCACATCAGACTATCATTCTTAGATCAGCCTTTTAGACTGATGACAGTGGAGCGGTCACCTCCTATTTTAGTCTACACAGACGTGAAATGCTGCAATATTTCAACATCACCTCTGTCCAGTGATCCATAGATCAGCCTTTTAGACTGATGACAGTGGAGCGCTCACCTCCTAAGTTAGTCCACAAAGACGTGAAATGCTGCAATATTTCAACATCACCCCTGTCCAGTGAGCCTTAGATCAGCCTTTTAGGCTGATGACAGTGGAGCGCTCACCTCCTAAGTTACTCTACACAGACTTTATAGCTATCTTTCAAGACATTTTTTAAATTCTGAAGCCAAAACTTTAACCTCTAAGTGATGTAAACATTATGGTATGCAATTAGAAGTCTCTAAATTTCAAATCTATAAGCTCAAAAAGTTAAAATCAACAAGTGAGTGACTCCATGGTCGCTCAGTTCTGAAATCGACCTCCATTATGTCCATATAAGCAATTCAAATGTGTTAGGCCTTACACCACATCCTAGTCCCAAATAAACAATGTATACACACTATCATGTACAGAACTACAAGTTCAACTCTGATTCCCTCAGGTTGCCTTCCGTTATGTCCGTATGAGTATAAAAGTTACACCATCTCTGTATTCCCATTAGCAAATGTGTAGCCACTATCTTGTTCGAAGTCCAGCACCAAGTCTCGAAGATCACCCTCCAATCTTTCCCCTCTATGAGTAAAGCATATGTATTAAGCCTTACACCATGTGCCTGGTCTCATTAGTACAATGTGTAGCCAAAATTTTGTTCCAAGGTCAGCTCCAAGGGAGCTAATGCTTCTGTGCATTGCACAAAAGATAACTGGAAGTATATTGTCAAGGTTGGAAGCAGTATTTTGAAGGCTGTTAATTACCTCAATCTCTGTGAAGTAAAGGATGGAGAGGGAGAGTGGTAATGGCTTAGCTGTGTATGGGTACATATTCGCACTTTTCCCTGGCTCATTACTGCCAACTTTAAATTTATCACTGAACGTTGAGGCAATGACCTCGGGGGAGGCAACTAATTTCATTAGAGTAGAATGCCCTGTGTGCTGATCTGCCGTATTAAGGTATTAACACATGTCTTTGCTGTTGTTACCTATCTTGTTTATGTAGTTTTTATGTGCTTTGTGGATGAGTTCCTTGGTGGTATTCCTCACACATTTATATTTGTCCCACATAAGATTGCTTGTATCCGGTTTCCTTCCTGCAAAGCATATTTCTTTGCGTATCATTTTGACTACATCTTTTGTGACCTATGGAGAGTGTTTTTGGTAACAATGGGTAGATGGCTCCTTAGAAGTTATAATAGCAGTTTGCAGCCGGCTTTTTTCTAGTAATAGACTACTCTATTATATTTTTTACTGGTGGATTCTTGTATTTTGTGGTAGCTGTAACTTCTGGGTGTTCAGAGGAACAGGGGATTACTGCTGTTTCCAGTACTGAGGATGGAGGGTTAGAAAGGACAAGAATTTTCATTACACAGATTGGTTCAGTAATTAATTATTCATGGAACACGTTGTAGAATCCTACAACGAAAGTTGCTGCTAATGGACTGATGGCAAGATGCAGGAGGTGAGGGCGATCATGCTGCCAGAACATTTCCAAAATAAAATCACCAGCCATCTAGATACTTTTTAATCAATGTTGTATACATTGTACATGGCTTAGAGACAGTAGTAATTCCTCATTGATGTCACCGGTGGAGTTCGGTACTCAGTACATGGAACCCAAAAGGAACTTGCTTTCAGCACACATGAATTCCACCCGAACAAATTCTGCCTACGTTTCCAGCAGCTCAAAGCGCACACGGTTGAATTCGGGTTTCATGGCAATAAGTGACACTCCCCCTGAGCTTTCCTAAATAATGTGTATGACTTAGGTACCACTTCTATGTCATAGATTGACGAATTCACCCAGGATTCACTAACACACACAATTGGTGGGTCTAAAGCAGCAAGAGTGGCCAGAACTGCCTGTTTACACTTCACATATTTCAGGCTGTGAGCACTAAATCAAAACACAGTAACTGTCCTGTTATGTGCAGTCCAATATTCTGAGTTGCTAACATCATTATTTACATTGCTTGATGTCATGTTAATAAATAATTCTGAGATTGAGGAGAACTATATTTCCAACATGACCACGTTTGCACCCCTGAGTTAATTTTCTATAGTAGACATGTATTAATCATCGCACATGTTCTCTGGACGGGTGAATTAAAGAAAGTACATGTCACAAATAGCTGATTAGCATTATGTTTAGAATTACACATGTTACATAGGCATTTAAATGCGACTTCTGAGTTTGGTCCCGGGTTCAATTCCACATCTCCACTAAGAGCAACTGAACACATCACAAGGTGGGGAAATAATACGGCAGGTATGGCAACTCAAACCCCTCCGCCAACCCTCCAACCCCCCAGACCAATTCCTACGGTGGACTGTAGACCTTCACGTCTACACCATGCCCCAGAATTAATCTCACATTTAGATACTACTAATATGTGCTTACTAATTTCTAAATCTGTATACAATTATCTGTTTGTCAAGGAGTACTTTGATACTACTTTTACAGTTGTTAATACAATAAATACCATTAAAAACACGACACAAACTCGAAGAACTCGTACCATTACAAAGTTGCTTGCCACCATCTTGAACTATTTTCTGGTTATTTTGTTGTGATGAGCTGCAGATTTAAATATTCAAGAATAGCATTCCTGGAAAACTAAACATTTGAATCCTTCACTTTCACCCAACAGAGCCAGACAAGAGGCAGAATATACTTTCCACCTGCCTGAACACTGAGGATGCTGAGGCCAACCTCACACTCTGAATCAACCCCACTTTTGCTTTCGTTTACTCACTTAATTTAACCTACCAGGAAGCTTTTCTCAAACAGGTTGCTTACCTGTTACTCATGACCATATTTCAGTTTTATTGATTTGATACTTCGTGGAATACTGTGATGAGTGAGTGAGTGGTGCTTTTCATTTCTACCATCCATTGCCCGTGATTGTGCAGAAATCAGCTACTATTTACAATGTCAGATATAGGAACAAAGATTGTGAAACGGCAACAGGATGCCAAGTTAAGTGTTGGAGAGCAATAGACTTGACATTTGGACACTGAAATATCTCCAAACTGCATGGAGGAGTGTTTATAATGAGGTGATAGACGTGAAGAAGAATAAACAAAATACATATGATGGAATATAACACAGCAACCACTGTGGACCATTGCTGGAATTTCAGCCACTGGATCCCAAGATCAAATTTTCGAAGGTCAGAATAAATTCTGAGTACAGAAAGAGAATTCAGTACATCAGAACATGGTCATCCAACTGCAAATAATCAGAACATGAAAGCTGCCTCTGTGGATCAGCAGTAGAGTGTCGGCCTCCGGATCCCAAGATAGCGGGTTCAAACCCGGCAGAGGTAGTCGGATTTTTGAAGGGCGGAAAAAAGTCCATTCGACACTCCATGTCGTACGATGTCGGCATGTAAAAGATCTCTGGTGACACATTTGGTGTTTACCCGACAAAATTCATTAAATCTCAGCCATAGACGCCCAAGAGAGTTTCGGTTTACTCGGTCTGCCATCTAGTGGGGGCCTAGAGTAAAGCGGAACGTCGAAATTGACGAGCAGACAGCCAGATGGCATCAAATTGAAATGTCTGCACACGGTAGCTGAGGCCATACGATTATTATTATTATTATTATTATTATTATTATTATTATTATTATTATTATTATCAGAACATGAAATATAAGAAAGGTTCCAGGCAGGTTTTTGATGTTTTTCTTCCATCTGAAATAACATTAAAAATATGTACCTAATAACACCAAGATAAAAATCTACTATGATATCATACGAGCCATTATATTTCATGGCCTTGAAATTTAACAAGCCGCTCAAGGCAACAGTAAATATATTGATATCACAGAAAGAAGGTATTTGCGAAGTGTCACTAATGAAAGAAATAGGGGATTCAAAAGAATAATCATAAAGACGAACAGAGGTATGAAAGCAATCAAGTGCCTAATACACAGCAGGTTGAATCTCTGGATTGATCATGTTGGAAGAATCGCCAACAGCAATGTCATGGTCAACCAGACACCCCAAGAAAACCTATTACAATATGGAGAAAAGAACTGGGATGGTAATATTAATAATCATTGTACTGGTTCAGATACTGAGTGGTGGCAACTAGGCGGCCTGCTGATCACTAGATACTACAGGCTGACTTATTTTAATTTTGTGGATTTTTCTCACAAGCCATGTTAAAACAAACAAGTTCGGACTATGAGTGAAGTAACAGGAGACAGAATTCGAGAATGATCTTGATGGACCTGTGCTCACCTTGGGATATCGAGAACTTCAGTCCGTCTCCTGTCTGCAGAGGGAGCTACTGAACATATAAATTGCAAATTCCATATTGTCGAAAGTTAGGGGTATAAAATATAATTAAGCTAAACAGTACTTACGTGTCTTCTTCTTTGAAACAAGCGACCAATTGACCTACTGTGTGTTCATCTACAGTTACTTCATTCTTAATATTGCTGGAAGGCTGTAAGGAAAAAATATGCAAAACAAAGTAAGAAATGTAGATTAAACAGATAAGTAGAGTAAAAGTTTTTAAACAGACATGACAGCTGACAAAATATACTGCATAATTGCACAATACGAATATCAATTTATTCTCCCAATGTAAAAAGGAAACAAACAAACAAGTGTTAAGTCAAAATTATATGAAGAACAGGAAACAAGAAAAGGAACTCATAATAAGATAAAGAGGACAGCACTGGAAGAGGGAGAAAAAGAAGAAGAAAAACTTAAAGGACAATTAAAATCTCTTCACTTTTTTCCTCTCTTCCTACAACTTCCTGTTATTGTGTTCATTTTATCATGTGTTCTTAAATGACTGGTCACTTGTTTGTTTCTTGTGTTCCCACAGATGACTCTGATTGTCAGATATACATACATTGGATTTTAACTTGAGAAAGGTCAATCTCTTGTGTACCATGTTCAAGTTTGTACAACAAATAGTCAGTTGTTGGACTCTTCATTGACTCTAGACAATATTAATATAGACTTACAACATTTCAATTCAGATTTTAAAGGACAATGCTGGCCGTGTTTTCTATGGATAGGAAGTACACTGCATTCCCAGAAGCCCCAGAATTGAATCTCGGATAAATCAGAGATTATTATCAGATTCTGAAGGCTAGTTGCTGGTCCAGTCAGGCTGTATGAGAGCAAAGAAGTTGTTAATTGATATAGAGGTAGAATCGTTAATCGAAAAAGCCAAGAATAATGGCCAAGAAAATTTGTCTTGCTCACCACACACAGACTTATGAACTGCAGGCCATCGGGCTGAGCAGTGGTCGCATGAAAGTGTAATGCTCATCACAGCTCTAGAGCCACAGGTTTTGGTTTGTTCTTAAAAGGACTCTGTTCAGAGAGTTTAAAACAACCTAATATATTTCCTAAACATGACCAGAACAGCATCACATTTTTTAGAAATTATCATTCAACACGGCGGGGCCACACAGTTTGGTCTGCCACTGCTAAGCAGAGTCCTGGAGGGGCGTGCCATTCCAGCTGATGAGTCCAAATGGCACGTCTGGACGAAACTCTGCATAATGCACATGGCCTAACCACCCAAAAGCTGGTTCTATTGCTGTGATTATAAGATCTGCGGCCGTGAAAGCCTTTTTTTGATATTGTATCTCTAATGGGGGAGCATTTTTTAAACGGAGAAATCATTTCTGCTTTAGCAGGTTAGCAAACTTGATTTGCTAACACGGCGGGGCCACACAGTTTGGTCTGCCACTGCTAAGCAGAGTCCTGGAGGGCTGTGCCATTCCAGCTGGTGAGTCCAAATGGCACGTCTGGACGAAATTCTGCATAATGCACATGGCCTAACCACCCAAAAGCTGGTTCTATTGCTGTGATTATAAGATCTGCGGCCGTGAAAGCCTTTTTTGATATTTCCTTCCATTGCTTCCCTTTGTGTAAAGTCTATAACGCTCAAGATTGCTGCATCAGTCTGACTCTTTAGCACCTTACGATGTAGGCTACTTTTAACGCCTTCCATACTGTCAGAGATAGGCCTAACATACACCACCACTAAACACAGTTACTAGACAACGAGAAAATAGAAAGGAGCGCGGGACAGCTGAGTGTAAACTTATGCACTGAACTGTCCTTGTAGCAGGAGCTATGTTAGGAGGGGATGCGCTACGCGGGGTAGTCCAAAGTGCGCATGCGCTCCCAGACGTCTTCCTAGCTGGCCCGATCTTTACATCTTTGCCAACAACTAACAAAATTTGGCAATGTCTTCCACAAAAAAGTATGCTGTTAATAAGGTGTATGGTTACCCCTAATGGCCACACATGCACCGCAGCGACGTGGCATGCTCTCTATCAG
The DNA here is from genome assembly GCF_040414725.1 of Anabrus simplex. Taxonomy (NCBI): domain Eukaryota; kingdom Metazoa; phylum Arthropoda; class Insecta; order Orthoptera; family Tettigoniidae; genus Anabrus; species Anabrus simplex. The sequence goes on along the minus strand of NC_090274.1, from coordinate 100,006,663 downwards.
ATGGCCCAAGAGCTCTTGTGGAAGTCGATCCCTATCCTCCGAAAGGGCAATGCGAATGTCTTAGAGGGTCCTTGGTAGAGGCTGACGGGATGCAATTCAACTCCCCAATGTGTCCCAGGCATGTTCTATAGGATTCAGAACCGCAGACCTCGCTGGCCAGTCCATGCGATGACTGTCCTCCCCAGCCACAATTTCTTCCACCGGAGCAGCACGGTGCGGTGGGGCATTACTGTCCGTTAAGTGGAAGTCTGGACCAACCTAACTACTGAAGAGTTGAACATATGGTCTCAGTACCTCATCAATGTCTCTTCAAGCGCTAACAGTGCTCCCCAGACTACCCATAAATATGTGCAGGTCCGTACGGCCATTCAACATGATGCCGCTCCACACCATGACGCCACCATCACCATACAGGTCCTGTTCCACGATCATCCTGTGTTTGTATCGGCTACCTGGTGCTCTCCAGATTAATGTGCGATGTGAATGGTTCTGCAAAATGAAGCAGGATTCATCTGTGAAGAGCAAATGCCTCCATTCATTCATAATCCAGTTTCGATATGGATGGCTCCACAGTAAAAGGGCCCGTCACGATCACCAAAGGCTACACTCCGCGCAATATAATAGGGAAAACACGACTGCAGGCACTTGCCGCTAGTCAAAGCTGGGAACACTCCTTTCCTATATAGAGCGAACACATAAGTTTGGCAGCTGCATATCACAGAGATAATTTTTTTAAGGTTCAACCTCTTCAATACAAATTATGAGTAGTATAAGGTATTATTATCAACATTTATTTATTAATGTTCCTGGTTTCGACATTTAAATGTTATAAAATACATTAATCACACAATAAAAGATTAAAACGTTTTGACATGTTATCGACGTATAACAGTCTTTTGAGATGCTTATTTACACTGTGTGCTGAATAAAATAGTAAAAACTTATAGCAATCACTTGATACACTGTTTCTGTTGATCTGTTTACGTGCTAATACTCAAATCATCATGCCCTATTTACAGTTGCATTTGAATCTTTGGCATTAATTTGTCTGTCCTTTAAGACAACTGTTATTCAAATGTTGTCAAAGTGGAAACATAATTTTAGTTGACAACACCTTGTTCATGTAAAGAAGTTGTAGATATACGCGTTAGTATATCTCAATACACTCGTCTCCAATGTCTTACTGTGTTCGCTAAAATTATACAATGATGTACTAAACAAATTATAAAGTAAGAAACGGTTAGAGGTAATTGGTTGTCCTTCCGTCTTCTCCTCTGATGTAATACAGATGAACTAAAATTTCCCAGTTCAATCGGAAGGATTTGAATCAGCCTGATGCGAAATGAAAACGAAGGAATTATAAGTATTAAAATGTAATGGACTTGGACAAGCTAAAGTGTGTGTAATATACGGTATATGTGACTCACCTTGGACAGCGTGTTGAGTAACTACAGTTTGTGAGAAGAGACAGACTAATACTGATGGGTGGAGTGTAGTGAGGTACGTTATATCTGGTGGGGAGAGGGGAATTGGGGGGAGCGGTTTTGGGGAGGAGAGCAAAGGAGGAGGTGTTTAAGGCAGGTCTTGTGGAGAGTGTGGTAGGGGTTTGCAAAGTGATAGGGTATTGTGTATCATGATAAACACTGACCATCCATTCGGAAGATCGACACATCTAAAGATTTTAATTAAAAGATCAAAGAGAATGTTAGTTTTTTTTCTGAGATTTCATTCATGTTCGAATTGGAGTTCTAGAACTGATCCAAGTGAATGAAGCATTCCTCTGTGACGTCGAGAACGGAAGAAATTATTTTAAACTACTAGTTTCAAAATTTATCAGTTCGATATGCGATTTTAGTGTTATGTTTCTTCAAAACATTTGTTATGATGTAACTATCTTAACTGAAAGTAAAGGCTGAATAACGATGAGGTTAAATTTTCTCTAAGTTATAGTTAAAGTTGACTTTAAGCAATATCTGCGTTTATTGATAATGCGCTCTATAAATTATTACCCGTTGTATTTAGCTATGGAGCGAATTGTATTTAATTCTTTATTTAGATATTCTTTATTTAGCAGTATACTGAATGCCCAGTCTACCATACTGCTGCAGGCAGCACATTGGTGTGCATTGGGATGGAAAAATCTTTCTTGATGGTAGGAGCTGTCTGTGTCGGTTTCCTGTAAATATTGTATTCATTAGAAGAAGGAAGTCTGATTAATGTGAGGTCTAGAAAATTTATGCTTCCATTTGACTCAGATTCCAGAGTGAACTTTATCTGCGGATCAATATTGTTTAAATTGTTATGGGTGAAGCCTGTATCAGTAATTCTCTCGTCAACTATAACGAGATTGTGATCTACAAACCTGGTCCAATATTTTATGTTCGTAAAATTACAATTGTTAATAATTGCCGTATGCTCTAAATAGTCAATGTATATATCCACAAGTATCCCTTAAGCCGGCGACCCCATAGCCAAGCCATCCTGCTGATGTATGCAATTATTAAAACGGAAGAAATTATTTTTAACTACTAGTTTCAAAATTTCCATGAAATATTGGATCTCGAATTGACTGAGGTTACTATATTTATTTAAATTACTTGGGATAATAGGAAAAACTGTCTTAGTATTGATACTCGGATACATATTGTTATGTCAAAAGAAGTCAACGAATGGAAAGGCTGTATTTCAAAGCTATCTAGTTGTTTAATTAACTCAATATTATTTTTCACAGAACTATTTGATAGAAAATTATAATTCGTTCATAGAAAATTTTGGATAAATTGTGTTAATTTATACCATGGGCTTGGCCTGTAATTGATGATGGGGCGTATGGAAACACCGGCCTTATGGATCTGAGGTAAAGCTTTCGCTACTGGCAGTCCGGGTTTCATAGTTATCAGTTTTGTCTTCTCTTCTTCTGTAAATAAAAATTACGTATTTATAGGGTTAATTTTTGGAGACGTTGAATCTGGTAGGTCAGATTTTTTAGTAACCATAAAAAAGCTCTTATTGAAAAATTCTTTGTTTTTTTTTTGGTGTAATCTGTTTTTTCCATTATTACTGTTGTGTTTCCTTTATCTGCCCTAGTGATAATGAGGTTCTTATCTTTAATTTTCTTTTTGAGGTTTATTACCTGTTCCTGTTCTACAAAATGTTTTAGGTTTCTATTGTTACTAGTAGGTAATGTTCTTCTTTTTGATATATGGATTTTGTTCATTTTCTCCTAATATCGAATCTGACCCCATCTTGTATTTCCGGGGGCATTTTTTAACAGCTACTTCTGACTCAATAACCATTTTGGCAGTGGCATTTATTATATTCGTGTTTGGTCAACTGTGCTTCTGACCATTTTCTAGTATCATGTTTTCCTGCCCTGTTAGTACTGCTCTTGAATAATTTATAATGGGAGGGTGAAATTTTTGAGTCATTCTGTTTAAATGGTTATGATTTTCTGTTTCCCTTTTTGTGCACATTTTTCGTCGCATAAGCCTTAAGTATGTTGAGATTGTTGTCTAACACGAGCTGTTTTTGGGCTAACATTTTCTGCTCTCTTCTTGAAAATTTTTCCTTTCCTCTCAAGAAGGGAACAGAATATATTTTAATTTCAACATAGTGACTAACTTAACATGTGTTATTTATTTATTTATTTATTTACGATTCAATAATATTCTATTTCAAGTATTTTATTAAATGACAAAGCAAATGTAAATTTAGACATAAAGAAACATTATATTCTTTTTTAGATGTAAATAAGGACTTAAGTACCAAGAGAAGAGCAGATTTAAAATTTCAGCATATAGTGCCTAATTTAATAGATTTTATTCATTTATGACTAGAAAATTTATTTTAAAGTCTGTAATATAAATATGACATAGTTAGTCAATTTGAAACACAAAAAAATATTTTTAAAATTTGAAGATTTATACTGTATATAATTGTCCTCTCGATAAGTATATTTGTACCAATGTACCAAGTCCAAAGATTGTTGACATTTTGACACCGCTGAAGAAGAAAGTAGTTAGCTCTAGAAACATGTATGGTAATTAAGTATAATAAAATATGTAAAGTATTGACAAGACAGGAATGTGTTCTATAGAAATATGAATATAAGTCGATACAGACAGGATTAACCAACACGGTGAAAATAATCAATGCTAATAATATTCTCGCCATAAAATGGAAAGACAGAAAGGATATGCATTTACTTTCAACTGCTGATAAGGACTTGGACTTTGATAAGAAAATTCAAAGAAAATGAGGTGGAGGAGAGGAAGTAGTGAAAAACCCCAAGGGTATTGAAAGATACAACCGGAAAATGAATGCAGTATATTGTTAAAACCAAGTCCTTGCATGTTTCCTCGGAACACGATGGACTATCAAGGGTTATAAAAAGATAATGCTGTATCTGTTGGATATGGCTATCTTCAATTCATACATTGTGTTCATGATGGATACTGGCAGGGGGCTGCATTATAACAGAATTTCTCACAGCATTTGCCGAGCGATTGTTGCAGAGTTTTGGTCTCCTGCCCAGGACATCAAAAGGAAGAACGCCCAGTCAACACAGCCACCTGCGGCTACAGGCAAATGTACGGAGACATTTTCCAGTGCTTATTCCTCCAATAGAAAAAAAAACATCCTTCTAGGCCCTGCAATGTATGCAAGGGTCATAAAATAAGGTCTGAAGTGAGGTAGCTATGTGAAAAATGTGGTATTTTACTCCATCTGGAGAGCTGCTTCAAAAAATATAACATGACGATTCACTATTGAAGACTGAAAAACAGTTAATGAACAGTTAGGCATTGATCTGTGATGTATATAGCTTTGAAAAATGCCAGTTTTTGACCAATCCTCAATATACAAAATTAAAACCAAATTTTTGAATATAAATAGTTTTCTGTCCCTGCAGATTAGACTAGTAGTCAGGTTCCAAAGGATTAATTAAAGTAGAGTTTCAGTATTTACCTGATTTAAAATTGGGAAACCACAGAAAACCATCTCTGGAAGAATGGCTGAAAGAGAAGTTTAAGGATGTTCAAGGATTTAGATCCTAGGAAACGTAGAAACTGCATGCAGTTAAATCAAGGAAGCCTTTGGAGAAAGGAAAACTAGATAAGAAAGAGTAGTGATGGGTGATACAACAGTGCCAATGGATTGTATATGGAGGAACATAGTCAACAGCTTGCTGATAATCCTATGAAACTGCAATTTGATGATTGGACTGATTTCGTATGTGCATCCTTCCCACTGTATCCAACCAAATCCCCTCAATAACAGCTCAGTTGGAAAAAACTTCTAGCCAAAAAAAAAAAAAAGACAAAGCAGAAAAATGGCAGGAACAAATCCAACACCAGTATCAAGGAAAAGAAGTAGATGATAGGGTTCCAGAAAAATAAGAGACTGTTGGTGCTGATGAAATGGGAGTCTCAATTATGAGGTCAGATTTTGAGAAGTTTTCAAAGACCGAAGTATAAACAAGGCACCAGAAATTGATGGCATATCCTTAGAATTACTGAGTGCTGTAAGAAAAACCAGCATGGTGAGGTTATTTCCTTTAGTGTGCAAGATACGTGAAAAAGGAGAATTGCCATACAGTTTTTGGCAGAATGATATCATATCTATTCCCGAGGAAGGCACACCATTAGTTTAGTATGGAAAGACAATTTGACACTGAGTTTGAGGACATCAATTTGGCTACAGAAGAAATGTAAGAACACATGAAGCAATCCTGACTTTACATTTAGAGGATTGAATTAAGAAGGACAAGCACACATACATAGTGTCCATAGAACAACAAAAGGCATTCATTATCAGATACCGAGAAAGAAGAATAATTTGCAATCTACACAAAAATCAGTCTGCTGTGATAACAATCAAAGACTGTGAGAAAGCAGCAGTATTCCATAAGGGAGTGAGGCAGGACTGAGGTTCCCCTCCTTTACAACGTTCATATATAAGAAAGAGGCAGTAAAGAAAACCAATCAAAGAGGAATTTCAAAAGGGTATCACAATCAAAGGAGAGGAAATCAAATTTCTGAAGTTTGCTCATGATATTGTTATTATATCTCAGTCTGCAGGAGATCTGGAGAAATTGTTGAATGGTACAGACAGAGTCTTGGGGAAGGAGTACAAGATCAAAATAAATAAATCCAAAATGTAAGTAATGAAGTGCAGTAGAACAAAGTCAGCTGATGCAGAAAAAATTAGATTAGGATATGAACTTCTAAAGGTAGTAGATGAATATTGTTACTTGGGTAGTAAATAAACTAATGACAGCACAAATAATGTGGACATACAATGCAGACTGCAGGCTAGCACAAGCAAGGAGGGCCTTTCTTCAGAAAACAAATTTTCATCTTTCAAACCGTGATAAACGGATTACTTAGATGTTTTTGAACACATTTATCTGGAGCACGGTGTTGTATGGAAGAAAAACATGGATGATAAATAGCTCAGGAAAAAAGATGGTAGAAGCTCTTGAAATATAGTGTTAAAGATGAATCACGAACGAAGAGATATGGAATTAAATTGGTGAGAGCTCAATTTGGCTAAATTTGACAAGAAGAGATAGAATGATAGGACATATCTTAAGACACCCAGGACTTGTTCAGTTGGTTTTTGAGGGAAGTGTAGCTGGTAAGAACAGCAGGGGTAGACCAAGATACGAATATTACAAGCAGATCAGAGCAGATGTATGATGTAGTAGTTATCTAGAGATGAAAAGGACACCACAGTACAGGGGCACAAGAAGCGCTGCATCAAACCAGTCTATTGACTGATGACTCTCAAAAAATAACAACTGAGAAATTGTGTCCTGGTTAACGGAGACTGCAATTCGTTTCCAAGAGGACATGCAGAGGATCTGGTTATATTCACTAATTAAGATGAACAAGCCAGTCCAGTGCACTTATAAAATAGACTGTATTTAAGCCAAGCATGGTCAAACTGTATTACACCTTTCTCCATATCACCCAGAATTGAATCCCCTTAAGCTGATATGGGCAAGTGTCAAGAATGACATTTCTGAACAAAATATGATGTTCAGAATGGAAGCATTACTATAATTTATGATGAACAAATTGCTTCTATTACAAATGAGGACTGGAAGTAAAATTTGTGAGCACGTAAATAAATTTCAAGAACTGTAATTTCATGTGACAGTTTATTGGACCATGGTAAACATAAAAGAGGGAAGTGAAATGGACAGAAATAGTGACAGTGATGGAAGCAATACCGAAACCGCAAGAGAAACTGGTAATAAAACCACAGACATGCCAGTGGAAATGAAATAGGCCTGGATACAGAATATGGTGAAACAGTAGGAAGCGATTCTCTAAGAGATTTAGCATGCCTAGATATAGTGACAGTGAATGATTCATAGTCTTCTATCAAGTGATAAACATACTGAGTTATGTGTAAAGTGCAGTTACATGTGTGTAATTATTGGAAGGATTTGTGAAAGGCTTCCAGGAATATTATAATTTACGATGAGATTGTATGTTTCATAAGGCACGCACTGTACAATATCCTCACTTACACTCTCCTATGTATGCTCGAACCTAGTCCTTGTCACCTTCCACTATAGCGCACTTCCTGTCCTGCCTTAAATGAGTGTTCTCCACAATTTGCAAAAGTTCTATCCAAACATTGTGACTTTGTCCTCAACACAACAAGAGCAATGCAATAAGGAAACCTACACCATCAGAAATTTTTCTGATGTACAGCATACAGGCAGACAGGGTTAAAAGTATGGTATACCTAGAGAGTAACATAGGACCATTGTACTGAAATCAAATGCTGGACAGAGAAAGCAGAGTCCATCTTCATTAGCATGTGGCAACTCCTATCCTGAAACAATCTCAGAATAAAGCTCAAAAAGAGAATAACAAAGTGCAGTGTCCTCTCCAACCTACAATATATTCTAATACCCACAGAAAAGACAATACATACTTTCAAGAAGTGGATATATAATGGTGAATTGTGTAATTCTTGTGGGTTATTTTAATGCAAACCAAAGGAGATAGGTCTAATGGCAACAAAAGGATAGGAAAGGGCTAGGAGTAGAAAGGAATTAGCCGTGGCTTTAATTAACGTACAGCCCCAGCATACGAAAATGGTAAACCATTAAAACCATCTTCAGGACTGCCGACAGTGGAGAACCCCACACAATGAGCTGTCGACCTCAGCTTATCTAGACAATTTTACTCAAGAGACTGAAACACATGTATCACATTATGAGTACTTCTAAAAGAACAGTCTTTTAAAAGTAATATTATGAGGAAAAAATTCAGGCAAAAGAGGACTTATGACAGATATCTCTGATCTATATTATGAAGATATGGGTTGGAGGTCTTTGGCACATGATGAAAGGAAGATAGCCATGCTCGTAGTCTAAATCCAATTAGGATAAGGTAGTAGTAACAGCGAAGAAACCAGCCACCAGGTGCCATGCAATGGAGGGCCTTTGAACAATAATAGCTGCTATGTATTACCTAGCAATAAATTTTCAAACTACATGGAGAATATATGAAAATTGTTTTAAAATATTGGAAGGCACACTCACCTTTCCAAGGATCTTCAAAATGTCTGCTTTAAAATGAGGAGTTGCTCAATGATGTCCATTGAGCAGTTTGTTACAATTTCCATTATCAGAAAAATGTCATCAAAAGATTAGCATACTTCAAATGTATTCACCTGTGTTTCTCTTGGCGTTGCTAACTCTGATTTTGGTTCTTCTTTCAAATGCATCTCTTCTGATGTAATTTTGTAATTCTCCTGTGGAAAAGTTAATGTATTAGGAAATTTTTTCAGACACATTTGGAAATGTATTTATATACGAGTGGGCTTACAATTCATCATTTCCTAGTAAATGAGACAGTTTCAGTTTCAAATCTTCATTATCATTTGTGAGAAAATCTCCATGTCGAGTATCCATAAGAGCATGACAACTAAGAGACCTTCAGGTGTGGAGTAATGTCCTGTTTCAATGCTCAGAGTTATTTTTGAAGAGTAGAAAAATTATATAATATTGAACCTTCCAAAATAACACTGAACAATCAGGAAAATGTACAGACATACTTATAAATAATCTGCGCATTGTGAAACAAAAAATTCTGAAATATTAAGAACTTCACAATTTATGACTGTTATCTTTCACATCCTGTACCAACAAATACAAATCAGCAGGAAAATGTATCCTCCACATTTCCTCTTGTATATGAAGTGCTCAGTCTGAAGGCAGGGAGGATCCTCAACAGCTCTACCATCAGCTGCCATAGAGAGCTAGGTGTCACTGAGGAGGCAAACTAAGGAAATGAAGAGTAAGGTAGTTTTGCATTGCTTTCCTCTTCCAGCCAGACAGTGCTATTACTTACCAGTCTCTCATGTTCACTGAACTGTACACACAGATCTTTTCCTATAGGATCTGGCTGTATTAGGAGTGATGTTACCCATACTGCTCATATCTCAGTCACTTTCATATCGTAAGAGCCAAGGATGAGACTGAGACCCCAAATACAAGTGACAAACTTGTTCTAGGCCAAACCAGAATACAACAGGCATTGAGCACACAGTATCTCACCAGAGAAGGATTAGGGCAGGCCACCTCATATGGAAGTCACAAGCCCTAAACAACACGAACCATGACCTATAGGTTATCTACAATATCATACGTCTCACATCAGTGCTCCATATGGTCAGCTGACAGGGTCATTGCACTTTGCTTTACGTTGCACCGACACAGATACATCTTTTGGCGACGATGGGACAGGAAAGGACTAGGAGTGGAAATAAAGTGAATGTGGCCCTAATTAAGGCACAGCCCCAGCATTTGCCTGCCACAGTAAACCATCATCAGGGCTGCCAACAGTGGTTTCGACCCACTATTTCCTGAACACAAGCTCAGAGCTGTATGACCCTAACCGCATGGCCACTTGCTCAATATAGATATATTGTGCATTGTGACAGGAATTCATATGTATTGAGAAGTGAAAGGTCAGATTGTTGTCTCGAGAATGGCTGTACTAATCAGTGTAACTAATCCAGGGATACATTTTGTTTCAACTAAATGTTACTGAATTATAACCGACATTGACTTTGCAGTTCCTGTTTGATATTAAACCCATGTTAGTGTTAAACAGAGAAAGTACTGTGAGACAGATTTATTATTCATTTCATCACGTCTATGGTTTCCTCTTTAAAGACCAAGGAATTAACTCAACAATGGGTTGTGAGGATGAAAAGAGACAAATTGTTTCCCACCCAACACAGTCATTTATGCTCCACACTCTTCATAATATAAAACTCGCTATGGATTCCCTAGCAGAAAAGCAGGTTCTTATAGATGGTAGTGCTCCAGACCACAAAATATTACTGAGGTGAAATACCTGGCAGAACTTGGTACTATTACAGGAAGTGAAAAGCCTGCACACTGATTATAGATTAAGGAGAAATAATTTAGAGTGGGTGAGACAGAAGATAAACATTTCCTTAGGTACATAAACCTTCAGTAATTCTGTGGCTAATGCTCTTAAATTTTGCAGTAATCTGGGTCTTGAAGTGTTTACTGAATGTGAAAGTACCATTCAGTTTGCAATGTTCCTAAACCTTGCGTTTGATTTAATAAACTCATGCCATTTTATGTGCAAGCAAACCAAGGCTGCAAACAGATATTCCAACAAGGCCAAAATCTGTACTGAAATTGAAAAATGCATAAGTTATCCTAATAACATTATCGTAACTGATGGTTCGTCCCTCTGAAACTCTAACAAAATAACTGCAATGAATGGTATCATTTCTGATTTGTTAAGTGTGCAAGGTCTTGCAGAAACATATATCTGGGAGAGGATTCTGTACTAAGATACCTCTTCACATGGAGGTTAAGCCAGGATCACCTGGAATTTATCCTCCCATGTGTGAGGAACAGAGATGGATATAAAATTCTGATCAAGTCAAGCTGCATGTAGAAAGTGTCTCAATGTTCAGATTGTCCGGCTCCATGGCTAAATGTTTAGCTTGCTGGCCTTTGGTCACAGGGGGCCCGGGTTCGATTCCCGGCAGAGTTGGGAATTTTAACCTTCATTGGCTAATTTTGCTGACGTTGGAGCTGGGTGTACGTGTCATCTTCATCGTCATTTCGTCCTCATCAAGATGCGCAGGTTGCCTATGGGGGTCAGAACAAAAGACCTGAATCTGGTGAGCCGAACTTGTCCTCGGACACCCCCAACACGAAAAGCCACAAGCTATTTAATTTCTTTTACCGGTCAGATTGACCTAGCTTGTAATTCTAATATGTGTTTTTGAAATGTACCGTTCTACTGAACCCTGGTCTTGTACAGACAATTCAACAAGAAATTGATTTTGAAAGACTTGATCAAGATTAAGTCACCAGTTCTGTATTCCTTTCTTTATACAGTGGATATGTTGATTATATTGCAAGCAGTGTGTAAAATATTAAGAGATAAGAATTTCATAGTGTTCTTCATTGAGGTGAGTTCACTATTAAGTTTAATTTTTACATTCCTACTTAATTATAATTGGTACCAGTTTCGACCATTATTCTTGGACATCATCAGCCGGTCATAAATAAGTATAAATGACAACGCACAGGTAAGTAAAATGTGAAGTAGAATAATTCTTTCAGTTGCTGTTTGTGAAGCACTATAACACTTCAGGGAGCACTGTGTGTTGAAATCTCAGCCGATCACTAAAAAGTATAAAAGACAATGCACAGGTAAACCGCATGTGAAATTTTAAAAATTCAGTCAGATGCAGTCTAAGAAGAAATATAACACTTTAAGGAACAATGTGTGTTGGAAATTGAATGTTATGAAGAAGTCTAGGATCAAATACGTATTTTTAGTTGTAGTTCGTGATGCACTATCGGTATATCATTTTAGGGATCAGTGCTGCGTGTTGATGGTTCCAAAATCATGAAGAAGTCATAGATCAAATACGTAAATGTAGTAAGGAGCAAATTCCTGAAGAGCAGCCGGACATATGTGTGGATTGGCACTGTGCTTCATGAACTACAACTAAAAATACATATTTGATCATAGACTTCTTCATACCATTGAATTTCCAACACGCAGTATGCCCTAAAGTGCTATGGTGCTTCTTAGACAGCATCTGATGGAATTTTTTAAACTTCACATTTTGTTTACATCTGCATTGCCTTTTATACTTATTTGTGAATGGCTGAAATTTCAACACACAGTGCGCCCTAAAGTGTTTTAGTGCTTCACAAACATCAAGTGATGGAATTATTTAAAATTCACATTTTATTTACCTGTGAATTGTGTCTTATGCTTATTTGTGATCGGCTGATGATGACGAAGAATAATGGTCGACACCGGTACCAATTATAATTAAGTAGAAATGTAAAAATTACATTTCTCATTTCAATAGTATTGAAAGGTTGAACAATCATATACCTTCTTTTGACTTAACAGTGTGTAAAACATACCACTAAATCAATTACATATGTTCAGTATTTGCGTCTTTCGCAGTGTTACATATCAGCTTCATATCCGTACTGGCAGAACTGAATTATACACCTACAAGACTTTATTACATCTTCTTAATCAACACAAACTTCCGGGTAACTTCACTGATAACTTCAGGCCATGCTGTCAATGGGCAAAAACACAGACTGCACTAATGCAATTTTAATCTTGTATTGTATATGAGGAGCCAATAGAGCCCAATAAAGGTATAATTCTTTTGTAGTGCACAAGCACTGACACATGTAGATTGGTGCAGTGTAGTGAGTCTACAAGAAACACATCCTTTTCTTATCATCATGGTTGAGATGCATACTATGAAAGATATGACACATTTATTGTTCTTTGCCTCAGTGTTCAGACATTGATATTTTTCTATAGGTGTCAGTTCAAAAAAAATGCAACAGTATATTATTATTATTATTATTATTATTATTATTATTATTATTATTATTATTATTATTATCAATATTCTGAATGGCTAAATTAAGATGAGAAGGAACATTCCTTGAAAATTTCATTTCAATCTTATTCTAATAGCAAGACTCATACTTAATGGGGCTGACTGATCAAAAATCACCATCAAGGAGGTGAACTAAAAGTGAACCAACACTCAAATCAGATAGCATTTTTGTATATCATGTAATAAGGCAATAAACTGATGATCGTGTGTAAGAATGCATTCAGTATTTTGTACTTATTTTGTCTTACCTAGTGACATCAATTTAGTCTTAGAAAGGCTGATTTTCATACCATACTCATTGTACCTATTTTCAAGTTCCAAGACAGCAGACTGTAGGCTTCAGGCAGAATCTGCCATTAAGATAAAGTTGTCAGCATATGCCAGATTGCTTACTAAATTTTCACCTTACTGAATCCCTTCCTGCCATTCTATACCTTTTAGCAGATGATCTATGTAAACTACAAACAACAAAGTTACTCCAAAATTCTGGTGAATAGAGAAAATACAATCCTGACAGCGCCTTTATGGTCTGAAACCACACTGATTTCATTCTACTTCCTCTGAACCACTGATCTCACCCTCCCTCCCAAGATGACAATGAGCACCTTGCCTGGTATACTGATTATTAAGATTAAGATACCTTGATAACAGTTACAATACTTCCTCTTTGCCTGCTTATAGGTTGGAGCAATTACAGCTTACATCCAATCTGAAGGTACCTTAATAACACTCCATGATAATCTTCTTTCATTAAGCCATTTCAACCCTTCCTTCCCACTATACTTCATCATTTCAGGTCTAATTGCATTTATTCCTGCTGCTTTGTGACAATGGAATATATCTACCACCCTGTCCTTTTTTTTATTAAGAATACTTTCACCATCATCATTGCCCTCTTGACACAAAAGTTGAGAAACAATAGGGATTGCAAGTAATATATAAAACAGCCATGTTGTAGAAGAAAGACGGTATTCTATGCCTGAGAAAATTATTCGTGAGAATTAATTTGATGCGTATGATGCTGTACTGCAAGAATGGGCTAAAGATGGTATTGTTGAAGTGAGACATTATGAAGGGGCTAGAGGTACAGGCTATATTCTACTTCATCGGGGTGTTTTAAGGACAGTGCAATGATGCGAATTAGCCCCATATTCAAGGCATCGAGCAAAAGGAAGAGGTAGATGTCACTGAATTATTGTATGACAAAGGTCCAAACTTAACTGAATTTATTCCCTATGTTGGGTTCAGATTTAGAGAGAGGCCAAGGGGTGTTGGAATATTACACTTTGGCACTCGCATGTTACTGTTGCAATTGCGTGAACAATTTTCAGTTATACAAGGATGAAGGAGAAGCCAGACCATGCTATCAAGATGTGTGAAATTAAAAAATGGCACAAAGCTAAGAAGGCAGATCCTGATTCTGGAACTATATCGAAAAACAAAATAAAAGTTGCTGTGGTATTTAAGGTGACAGATGTAGACCTTGCTGGACTCTTGATACTGAAAGTAAAAAGGAAGGGGTGGATTATGTTCTTTAAATTTGTTGTGTATGAGGCAGTGCACTTGGAACTAGTCTGCAATTTCATTACGAATGGATTTTCACTGAGTTTTCAACGGTTCATCACTTGATGAGAAAGACCAAAAGTGTCTACAAAAAATTGGAACAAATTTCACTGGTTCAGATAATGTGTTTTGAACTGTCGACTAAAACTGCACAGAAAGAGAGTCCACCATGCAGTGAATACAGTAGAAGATTAACCCTCCTACAGCAGGCTGGTGGGGTTGTTGGTGGCTGGTGGCAAAGTCAGATTCAGATAGTAAAAAGAAATTTGAAAAGTGTCCTCGGGACAGCTTCACTGTGTTGCGAAGAGATAATGACAATACTGCGCGAGTGTGAAGCCATCGTTAACTCCTGTCCTCCTACCTACTTGCCTCCCTCAACCAACTTCAACCTTCAAGTACTTTGCAAGGCGATGTCAGCATGGGAATACTAGATTTACAGTAGATCAACTGGATTCTGTGAAATTATCAAGTAGATTGTGATTTCTACTACAGTTGCAACAAGATTTTGAGAAGGGTACATAAACCTGTTGATCCAGAAGCAGGATAAGATCTCTATTTACACTGGAGAAGGGGATGTGGTGCTGGTTGCAGCTGATGGGAAGAACTGGATTGACTGGCCATTAACACGGGTGCTGGGAGTGTATCATTGGAAACAGTTGGAAAATTTGTGAGGTTGAAAACATTGTCAGGTGAGGTGACTAATCCACATCAGTGACTTCTGAAACTGCGAAGGAGGATGCTGACGACTGTCCCAGTAGCAGGCACTCTCATGAAAAGTCTGACAACTCATCAGAGTGGTATTAAGACAGCACATCCACTGTTTCATGTGAATATAAAAAATGACTAAATCAAAGTGACTTACAATAAATGTGAAGTTCCTCTCAGGTAGAAAGAAAATTTCTCACAGGCTATGTGCTTTAGAAATTAAGACTATAAGGCATTCTGAAAAGATATCTGCCTCATTAATCCTCCTATCCAAATAGTGTACATGAACAGAATTATTTCCAATAAGGTTGGGTGATTTCAAATTAGGTTGGCCATGTATATTTTTTGGCAGATTAAAATCACTGTTTCAGTCTTCACATAAATCTCCAGTCAATTCATGGATGCTGAAATGATATTAAACCTAAAACTATCCATGGATAAGAGAATTCTAAATGTGGGTTCAAATACATCCAGTTTTTTTCAGTTACAAGAACTCAAACAACAACAAAAAGAAAGGCAAGACCCTAAGCTAAAAATATTTAGGTATCCCTATTACACCCGAAATGGTTAATTAAAAGAAAATGCTGCCAAAATAATCAATATATAGATACACAGTTGTTACAATTTATAAATAAAGATTGCAGTCATTACTAATATGCATGGCTTATCAATCCAGGGACTAGAATGATGCAGCGTTCCATGTCAATTTATCCTGTCCCACCAGCCTCTTCTCTAACTAGTGCAGTGTTCTCCCTAGAAATTTTGTTAGCTTGGTATCAGGAATGAGTGGCTAGGTGGGGATTACTACGCACTAAAACAAATATGAAAAATTTTCAATTTATTTCCCTCATGACATTCGTATTAACAGATGGGTAGCAGTAACTGCAAAATTAAATTATTTTAGTACTTTTACACTGAACAAGACAACAGAGGATTTTGAACATCTAGTGTTCTACTGCTCATTCATAATCATTCAATACTGGGGATTACTATTCCATTGCTGTGGAGTGGCATATGGGTTTGTGACATCATTTAATTAAAACTGCTAAACATTTAAACTTCAATGTAATTATGCTGAAAATACTGATTGATTATTTAAATAAACAGTTTCACAGTATGTAATTAATGGATATCTAAGTTATGTTAAGTTGGCGGTCTGTAAACATGGCGGGGCACTTCACCCATTAAGAGGTCTTACGGAGAGCAAAGTAGTTGAAGTAATATTTACTACAATTCCTTTATCACATTAACATCATGGCCTGCCCTATCACTCTAAACCTCTGGACTTGCTCATAAACTAAATTAATGAAATCCTGCAGGAAATTGTTTCTATAAAGGTAACAATAATAAGGTTGTTACAACATTGGTTCAGTTGTGCAAGATTTCATAGAACATTAATAAAGCTGGCCCCATAGTTTAGGGGGGTAACATGCCCGCCTCTAACCCGGAGGCCCCAGGTTCGATTCCCGGCTGGGTCAGGGGCTTTCAATTGTAAATGAATAATATCCCTGGCCTGGGGACTGAGTGTTTGTGTCATCCTTAATGTTCCTTTTCCTCACATTCAAGACTCCACACTTCCTCCATTTAAATTACATGCAGGTTCATATTACATGGTGCAAGTATTGACAAAAGATCTCCATAGGTCGACGCCCTGAACACACAGCATTAACAAAATAATAAATAAAGCTTTTGCAGTACCTACAGCCACACAATCAGGTCAGGAGATATCAGTGTTGTAATACCTTGGTGGAAAAAGAGGTGGTAACTATTTTGCCATTAAGTGGTTTTAAAATGCAGTATAAGGTGACTTTTAATTTCAATGGAATACTTAACCATCTCACTATCCACATTTGCCCTGTAAATTCCTCACCGTAACAGCAAATAAGTATAGTACTCCCCTAGATTTATCCCTCTGTGCAATCTCAAAAGCAACACTTCATGCAGCTTTAAGAGTATTGTGACATTGGAAAATCCAATTATCAAAGTTGACCATCAATGCTATAAAACATTTTCAATCAGGAGAAAAGATGGGTAAAAAACAATAATGAGCAAGCTCCCCATATAAACCTAAATTTAAATATGTCCGTGCCAAAGAGGATAATATAGAATTATCAATACTGCATTAATGGACTCGATACCCTCATGAATTTAAATGAAAAGGAAGCAACCAGTAACAATCAGTAATTTTATTACGGACAGTGACCTAAATATCACTACAGTAGTGTTAGTTAATGAAAAAAAGTCCCTAACACTGACAGGACCCAGATTCAGCACTAAGTTTCAATTACTGATATCTCAAATTCATTGGAATTCTTACTGGGGCCTTGTAGGTAAGGTAGAGGTGCTCATTCTTTATGTAACCAATCATAAAAATGTCCATGGGGAAAAATAATGAATACAAGGTTCCAATGCCAACAACTATCCACTATTTCCAATAACAATGAATGACATCCAGCACATAATATACTACGGTGGTCTGCCCTGAAAATATATTATCAGTTTAAAATTTCGTACAATTATTTCACCCGTGCATGTTTTGGGAGCCCCAACTTACTTCATCAGCAATTTCTACATCATAAATCAATATTCCCCATACCTGAAGGTCTAAAATTATTCACCTATACATAAGTTATCATCAATAAATACCATCATTTTTAACACATACACACATAAGAACATTTCTTGATAATGATTGTTGCAATGGAACACTTTAAAACATTCAAAAAATTTTAACTGTTTACTCTTATGTAATGTAACACTTTAAAACATGTATTAAAATGTCAGATTGTTTCCTTAGAAAAATCAATCAGTGATAAAATGTTTCTTGCTACTGTTTGTTCTGTTGTAGCCCACACAAGTGTAGGCCTATTAAAACATTAAATATTATACTACCAAAGATAATAATTTTCCCTTGTTATTCTTAGAACACTTTCTAGAATGAACTGCTTCACCACTAAATTATTTGACTCCTTATGATCTAAACATGTAATTCATTATATCGTGTCAGATGGCATCTTTCTATGTTGGTGTTGGGCTGGAATTTTGACAGAGCGGATGAAACGTCCCATCATGTCCTTGAATTCATGGCCTTTATTTGCTCTTTGTACTGTAAATTATCGAAGCAGAGGAAGACTATCTGCTCACCAGCCTAACACTTATTGATTCTATGTTGTGCAAACAAGCTTTATAGGTTTCGAAACACTAAGATGACGGAAATCGTTCCCGCAAGAGGCTAATATATTTTGAGCATCTTTAATACCATCAGGGTGATAAAGGATTTAATGTGCCAACTTGAAACCAGAAGGCAAGCCCTCCACAACCTGAGCTACTCAGACTGCCACTTTTCCTGGCAAGAACTACAAAGCAAACAGAGATGTAGAGAAACACACTTATTCTTCATCTTTCTGACATGCTGTGCCAAATTAAAGGTGCATACCTGGAAATTCTGCATTTGTGTAATCATAAAAAGTATACTTAGTCAATTTGAGATTAGTATACAAATATACATGTGCCTTAAGAATAGACAGCAAGATAATCATATATCTCTTGAACATCAGATAAAAGTTGAGTTATGTAACCTGTCAAACTCAGACAACTGCTAAGGGTTTAATTGTAAACACTATGAAGTTACCTGGAATGATACTTACGCATGAAGTATTTGAAGTTTCCTCAAAGCATATTGGTTCCTCTTTGATCTTTCCTCCCAAGTCCATTTTAAAGAGCGTGTGAGGGTGTAGATGGTTTTGGG
This sequence comes from Anabrus simplex, assembly GCF_040414725.1. Lineage (NCBI taxonomy): Eukaryota > Metazoa > Arthropoda > Insecta > Orthoptera > Tettigoniidae > Anabrus > Anabrus simplex. The sequence continues at coordinate 99,987,684 of NC_090274.1, read as the reverse complement.
ATGTAGATTACTTCTACAGACCTTGCACTGAAACATGAGCAATAAACATTATTATTGCTGTTTTGTAGTCAAATCTGTGGTTTTAGATGACTGCTGATATTGTGCTCATAGCCACAGGACCTCCAGGTTTACCTGGAAACTGAACTTCAGGGATAAATATTTTCATTGAAAGACCATCCCACAGCCAATGAATGGAATTAATTTGCACACCCCTTCTGAAAAGCCTGTGACTATGCAGCTTACATGTTGCCCAATACACTGGGAGTCTAATAACTGGTTTGATGTACCTTTTTTATGATTTGTTTCCATCACACTGACACAGATAGGACTTACGGCATCATGGCTAGGAGTGGAAAGCAAGTGACTGTGGCCTTGAGTAAGGTAGAGTCCCAGCATTTCTTTGGTATGAAAATGGGAAAAAAACAGAAAACTGTCTCCTAGGGCTGTGACTTCAATCCCACTCCTAGCCATTTCCTATCCCATCATTACCATAAGTCCTATCAGTGTCAGTGCAATGTAAAGCCAATTGTAACAAGAAAGATATTCTACAACCTAACCTTCTAAACTATTAATTTCTTGTTAAACTTTCAGGGAAGACACAAACCACGTGCCCTGTACCTCCGCTAGCTCTATTGGCCATGTTCATTTTGTACTACTCAATATAAACCTCACTCTCTTTACACTACAGTCCAGCGGTGATTCAGATACAGTATAAAATTTGAAAGTCACTATTAGAAATGTTCGAATATGGAACATTTAGTTTTGTTTCCAATCCACAAACCTTCAGATAGTAAGTGGTGAGCCCAGTCTTATTCATCACACTTAGAAATTACGTAAATCATGCCGGATGTTAATGACAATTGTGGGTAAGCCCTGTGCCTTATGTACTTTAATAAGCCAGTTTCTCTCACAGATATAGCCAAAGTTCTTCTCTCGACACACAGTACTCACCTGGGCTAGCAGTATCAGTTTAGCCATTGATCAAACAAATTATTTGATAGAGTATAGCCAGGTACTCATTGGCAACTTCATCCAAAAAGTTGCAACCATTATTGATTATGCTTCATATATATATCCTGTATGCCCATTACAACAAACAGGTTCGAACTGGCAATGAACTCCTTTGTTACAACAAACAGTTCTGAACTGGTTATGCAACCATCGTTACAACAGTTCCGAACTGGCTATGAACCACTTCATTACAACAAATAGTTCCGAACTGACTATCGACTCTTTCAAAACAGTTCCGAACTGGCTATAAACTACTTCATTACAACAAACAGTTCCGAACTGACTAGGAACTCCTTCAAAATTATCTTAATGAGCATACATGAATCAGACTGCTTATAGATCTGATTGTTAATAATGGTTTGTTGAAATCAGTAAATGGCATTTGTGAACTGTATCACAGCCATCTACGAAGTGTTACAAAACCTTGAACAATGGATGAGGGAAGACCTCACTATTCCCATGAGAAGTACTGCAGGTAGCCACACCATTTACTGGTCGAATTAAAAGTGCATGTACAGAACATGCAGTCCCTGGTATTGAATGCGCACTGCTGGCATTGGCTGTGAAATAGTTCTAAATGTACTTAGAACAGCATGAATTCAGAACTCACAGTTCAGAAGCAGTTCTGAATTTTTGTTGGAACAGCATATACTCTAGCACCAAGAAGTATTGGCACAGACACCTTTTCACATGTAATACAACTCTATAAATACTATGAACATTATACCAGGTGGCTCCCGGACGCCGTACTTTCTACTTATAAATGTCCCGCGTGCATAAGTGATGTGTGGGGTGTCTACCAACTGATTTTAACAGGGGAACTACTGCCAGCGGGCAGGTTACGTCAGAATATGAAGAGGTAAGAAACAGAGTCACACTCGCAGCATGTTACGCAGCGTTACCGGTCGACTGCACCCCTTGCATTAGTAAACATCGTTTTCGACCCCATAGTTCTAGGCTGGTGTATGCTACAGCCTCACTATATTTGTTGGCTGCATATTGGCAGTAGCTAGTATGATCAGCAGCGGTGAATACACAGACATTATTTTAATCTGGACAATCTGGTCGGAATGCAACAGAAGCTCCAAACAGACGTATGCCTTCTGCATACGTACTTCACCGAACAGTATTAGTTTTTGTTTCATACATGCAACTCTTCCATCGAGTGGAATGTCTACACGTGTATAAATAAATAAGTTATTAGATTTCATTTACTGCATCTTTGGCGTGTCTACAAACAGTAGCGGTGATTAGGGGGTGCGGCGAGGAGGGACAGTAGCTCCCCCCCTCCACTTTGTGGAGTACACATTGCATTTTCATTCCACTTTCGCCAGCTGGAACTAGGAATTATTTTAAAAAGCTGTTTGTACAAACCTTGTTATCTTATCTCCTAATTCCTTCGTTTATTTTCTTTAATTATTTACATAATTATTGACGAAAATACGCACAAAATGCTGTTCGTCGCCGCTAACCAATTTGTATAGCACTACGGCAAGTAATGGAGACTTTACCTATGCTGTGAGGAAGGGTAGTAGGGGTATATATTTTTTTGCCGAGGTCGTGGTCACTGAGTTATAATTCACCCACTTGTCGCGCGCATTCATCAGTCTGGCAGTCTCTTTAGTGTCTGTTACGGAGTTATCCATGGTAGTTAGAGGTGAAAGAAGGTGCTGGGATGAATAGGTCTCAATCTACGAAATTAAAGTTAATTTAAAATGTAACAAGGTTATATTTTCTTTTCAAGATCAAGAAATAACAAATATAGCAGGTACTCAGTAGCCTAGCAACAAATCGAGAATGTACAATTACAGTGTTACAGGATTTGGGCTCCGAGAGCCAGACATACAATTCTTGAGCAATTAGCCCAACATTACTCGTATACAAGATTCAACCAGGGGCAGAATACTCCAATCATGCTCAAGAGCACTTGCTCCCAATTACATAGTAAAAGCCTCCTCGAGGCAGACAGAAACAATTTTTTTTGGAAGAGCAACTAGCTCTCAAAGTTCCAGCCTATCAAAGGCCACACCAAATTCCACCTTCAAGCTGTCCTCTAAGGACATAAACACAGGGGTAAAAATACCCAACCTACTGAGGCCGATTTAGTAAATAAACAGGAAAATTACAAGGTCCCAAAATACAAACTTGAGTGGAGGCGTAACTGGCACTCCGAATATACTTAATTAAAACCTAATTTGGCCTTAGGCCGCTTATGCAAGGGCTAATCCCATACTAAAGAGGTGACACGATAGGAAAACTATTACATTACGAAACGAAGAAAAATGGTTGAGAAAACGTGGTCACCTCAAAAACAATATGAAAGGGAGCTCGAGAGGGTTAGGCACTCTCTATCCCAATTTGTAGTTACAGAGGCAGAATTTAAATCAAGAGCCTTTTATATTTTAGAGGAAAGTTACATGGTAGAAGGTTTCGAACCCGCCCCGAGGGTTAAACTGCTGAGCTGGCAAGAAAATAAGTTATAAGACGGCCATTACCTGGTGGTTGAACTGCTGCCCGAAGAAAGAGGCGCTTCCCGCCCCCTGCTACATAATTTACACAACGATAGGTGTTACTGAAATGGCGCAGAGACCCGAAAATCAGCAGTTTATATACCCTCGCGGAACATTCGAGACCTTTCAGGAATGATAACACCCGCCCACAATCATTTTATTGGCTAACAACGAAAACCCCTACACCAGATGAAGAAGAAACACATTATTGGTGGAAAATTAATTAGAGAAATTCGGGATTGGTAAATTCAAAACAAGGGGAAAGAGCATGGTTATACAGCCAACCTAAACAATGACTGAAAGAAATTTAACAAAGAACAAACTTTTGAACACAAAATTTCTCCAAAAAAACAGTTCTTTCACTTCGCACTACGGTGCACCATTGTAGTCCTTCGGTAGTGCCATCTAGAAGAGAATGTTCACACTTCTTACTACAGGCAAAACAAAAATACATCGAAAACGACACAGTTCAGAACACTTCAAAATTTACAAGTAGGGACATCTTCTGAGAAACTAGAGAATTAGCACTGTAGTTAAAGTTCAGGCTTCCTCCAGTAGAGGAGTTTCAACTGGCGCAAAGTTTGAATTAGCGGCGCGGAGGTGTACCGCCCGGTACAGTGTCTGTTAGTTTCTTAGTGAGTATTCAAATAGGCATAGGGACGTGGCGCACCCATCGCCCAGTGGGAAACCACTGCAGTCAGCCACCCGAGTACCGGCGGGAAAACCGAAGCGTGAGGTTTGGAGGAAATGCCAGCCTGAGCTGAACATCAAGCTCTTATTTCATCTTCTGGGGCTAACAACCTCAGTCGTATAACTGGACAGTCCCGAGCTGTCCCAACAAACATTCCTTTTAGCTCATGGAATGGATCGCACTGTAGAATTGACGCAAGCAGGCATTCGGATTCTGGGGGACCTGCCAGAATGTGCGAATGGGAAGAGTCGGAGCTCCCATGAACCTCGAAAAGGATCAAAACGAAAAAGATTTTCAGGATGGGGACCATAAATGTACAGACAATGACAAAGACTGGTAAACTTAAACAGGTAATAGATGAGATGAGAGAAAGAAACATTGGGATACTAGCCATGCAAGAAACAAGATATAGTGATGAAGACACAGTGGAGTCAGAAGGCTTCATAGTGTTGAAAGGAAAACAAGGAATCAGAGTGGGAAAAGGAAGACACACACCTACATGCTTTGGTACAGGATTCATAATAGACAAGAGGTATGAGGATGGCATAATTGAAATGAAGAGTAGGTCTGAAAGGATATCCACGTTATCAATTCGAGCAGGGAACAAAAAATATACCATAGTAAATGGACATGCGCCTACCAATGACAAGAACAGAAAAGACAAGAAAGCTGTAGACAGTTTCTGGGAAGAACTGGATGATACACTGAAAAGCATACCACACAGACAAGTAAAGATACTTGTAGGTGATTATAATGCACAGGTAGGGAGGGAGAAGCAACATAAGGGGATAGTAGGCGAGTACCCAGCACACAAGAGGACGAACAAAAACGGAGAAAGGTTAATTGAACTATGTCGAGAACACAAAATGAGACTTATGACAACTCACTTCAGGGCCAAACCAAATAAGAAAAAGACATGGGCAAGCCCATGCACCCACATTGGGGAATTCCAGATTGACCATGTGGCAATCAATCTGACAAACACTAAAGAGATTATGAACACAAAGGTCAGAAAGAACACAAGAATAGAATCAGATCACTATCTTACAGAAATCAAGTGCCTTTGGATTCCGCACAGGGATAGACTGTCACAGACAAGTAGACCAACTGGAAAAATAAATATAGACAGAGACAAATTACGGCACAATCGATCCAAATACGAGGAAGGAATAGAAACTGACAATGGATGGGATGACATGAAGCTGAATATGAGGAAACAGGCTGAAATATGGGGAAAGGAAGAAAAGAAAAAGAAACACTGGTGGTGGAATACGGACTGTGAGAAAGCGGATGAGAATCGCAGGAAAGCCTGGAGAGACTGGAGCATTAAGAAGAACCTGGAAAAATGGGAAGTTTTCCTACGAGTAAGGAAGGAAACAGCCAGAACCATAAGATGGACCAAAAGACAGAGGATGAAGCAGGAATTGGATGAAATTGAAAACAACTTCAGGAAAAACAATAGTAGAGACTTTTTTGGGAAATTCAAAAAGAGTCTGAGTGGATATAAAGGCAGAGAACTCTTTATAAGAGATAAGAATGGGGATCTGGCAGTTAGTGCAAAGGAGAACTGTAGGATACTTGCAGAATACTTTCATGACCTGTTAAACTGTGAACCACCTGAAGAAGAGCTGGAGCTGGGGACAAACACAGAAGAGAGAGAGTCATGTCCTCCAACTAGAGATGAGGTCGCACAGGCCATAAGCGATCTAAAGAATAACAAAGCAACCGGAGAAGATGGAATATCAGCTGAGATGATTAAGTGGGGAGGTGACAAGGCAGTAGACAACATGACCAACATCATCGGCCAGATTTGGAGAACAAAGAAGTTACCAGAAGGATGGAAGAATGCAATCATAATACCAATACATAAGAAGGGAGACAAGAGGGATGCAAACAACTATAGAGGAATTTCGCTACTAGAGATTGGCTATAAGGTGTTGTCAAAAGTCCTGCTCAATAGACTGGAAGAACAGTTAGAAAGTACAATTGGAGACTACCAAGCATGATTTAGGAAGGGAAGAGGATGCATAGAACATATATTTATACTGAAACAACTGATAGAACATCGGGCCTTAAAGAACAAAAAAACGGTGGTAACCTTTGTAGATTTCACTAAGGCATATGACTCCATCGACAGACAAACCCTTGGAAGAATCCTGAAGAACAGAGGATTAGATGGCACTACACATGAACTCATAATGGAAATACTATCAGACACAAAGGCAAGGGTGAGATTCAGAGGAGTACTCTCTGAAGAATTTGATATCAACACTGGTGTCAAACAAGAAGATGGATTATCACCAATGTTGTTCAACATAGCTCTGGATGAAGTCATCAGGCTGTGGAGAACGATGAATGAGACAATGGGAATACCAAAGACGCATGTTGGGGACAAAAAGGACAATAGGGCCCAAGTAGATTGTCTAGCCTTTGCGGACGACATAGCTATAGTAAGTGAGACAGAAGAAGATGCAAAGACACAACTCAACAACTTAAGCAATATAGCCGGAAGGGTAGGACTGAGGATCGCCTACAACAAGACAAAGACATTGAATACCACTGAGGATTGGACAACACCGGAAGGCACCGTGCAAAAGGTGGACAAATTCAAGTACCTGGGAGAATTTATAACAGGAAGGAATAGGAGCAATGAGGGAATAACAGAGAGGGTAAAGAAGATGCGATCAGCCTTCTGTATGACCAGAGATATATACAATAAAAAGAATATATCTACAGACGCAAAGATTAGACATTACAAGGCAACGGTGAGAAATGCTGTATTATATGCTGCTGAGACAATAGCACTAGGAAGAAATGGTGCGGAACAACTAGAGAAAGAGGAGATAAAAGTATTGAGGAAAATACTAGGCCCTAAGAGAGGAGGTGAGAGATGGATGAGGAGACCCAGGGAAGAACTATACCGGAACATGAGAACAATCTCAGAAGAAATCAGACTGAAAAGAGCAAGGTTTGCGGGACATGTAATCAGGATGAATATGGATAGAATGACGAAAAGAGTATGGGAAACAACAGCGAGGACACGAGGAAAGACAGGAACCAAGTGGGTAGTTGAACTCCGGAAAGATTGGTCGGAATTGGGGATCAAGATGGAAGAAAAGGAAAATTGGAGAAGCAAGTACATACCGACTAATATGCCAGAGATCAATGATAGGGATGGGTACATGAAAAGGATTGAGAGTCACCAGTGGAGTAGACAAGAGAAGAGGATACTGAATATCTCGGAAGAAGAGCGGGAGATAAGAAGAGAAAGGATGAAGAGGTTCTGGGAGGAGAAGAAGAAAATGCAATCCATGAAGGAGCTGTCCGTGGTCCTACAGAGGCCGTAACGCAAGAAGAAGAAGAAGAAGAAGAAGAATAGTATTCAAATACTAAATTATTTTAATTGCATAATCATGCCGAACTTCTATGTAATTATACCGAGCGAGGTGGCGGTGGGGTTACGGGCGTGCAGCTCTGAGTTTGCACTCGGGAGATAGTAGTTTCGAATCCCACTGCCAGCAGCCCTGAAGATGGTTGTCCGTGTTTTTCCATTTTCACACCAGGCAAGTGCTGGCTGGGGCTGTACCTTATTTAAGGCCACGGTAGCTTCCTTTCCACGCGTAGCCCTTTTCTGTCTGATCGTCGCCATAAATCCTATCTATGTCGGAGCGACGTAAAGCCAATTGTAAAAAAAATATTCAGTTGTAATTGTATTTCAACAGGAGCTAATACCAACGTTCCTATGTTATTTCTTTGTGTTATGTTATTTATTAAGTAAATGCCTCGTAGTATGTGAGACCTGGTGAAAATTTTATTATACAGCAATGAATCAAAATCTCAAAAAAACTATTATTACGAATAGGTCTAATCCACGGGGCTGATTAATTACATTTACTTATAAAAAAGCATAATACAAACGAAATAATTTAGTCCGGTGAATGTAAAGTTGGTATTCTCTCGCGTTGAAATTACAACTACAATTAAATATATCTGACTTTACATTTGACTTTATGTCACACCGACACAGATAGAACGTATGGGAAGGAAGCAACCGTGGCCTTAATTAAGGTACAGCTTCAGCGTTTGCCTGGTATGAAAATGTGATACCACGGAAAACCATCTTCAGTGGTGTCGACAATGGGATTCGAAACCATTATCTCCCGAGTGCAAGCCCACAACTGCGCGCCCGTAACCCCACGGCCAGATCGCCCTGTACAATTACATAGATGTACGGCATGATTAAGCGATTAATAATCATTTAGTATTTGAATACACACTGAGAAACTAACCGACAATAAAGAGACTGCCAGACTGACGAATGCGCGCGGCAAGCGGGTGAATTATAACTCCGTGGCCACGACCTCGGCAAAAATTTGTACCCCTACTACCCTTCCTCACAGCACATGCAACGTCTCCACTACTTGCCGTAGCGCTATACAGTAAAGGAAAGATTTAGCATATAAGACAACAAGGCTTGTACAAAGAGCTTTTCTTAATAATTCCTAGTTCCAGCTGGCTAAAATGGAATAAATGTCATATTTACTCTACAAAGTGCGGGTGGGAGCGATTATCCCTCCTCACCCCACCCCCTAACCGCCGCTACTGTTTGTAGACACGCCAAAGATGCAGTAAATGAAATCTAATAACTTATTTATTTATACACGTGTAGACATTCCACTCGATGGAAGAGTTGCACATATGAAACAAAAACTAATACTGTTCGGTGAAGTACGTATGCAGAAGGCATACGTCTGTTTGGAGCTTCTGTTGCATTCCGACCAGATTGTTCACCGCTGCTCATCACACTAGCTACTGCCGATATGCAGACAGCAAATATAGTGCGGCTGTCGCATACACCAGTCTAGAACTATGCAGTCGAAAACGATGTTTACTAATGCAAGGGGTGCATTCGACCGGCAACGCTGAGTAACATGCTGCGAGTGTGACTCTGTTTCTTATCTCTTCATAGTCTGGCGTAACCTGCCCGCTGGCAGTAGTTCCCCTGTTAAAATCAGTTGGCAGACATCCCACACATCACTTATGCAAGCGGGTCATTTATAAGTAGAAAGTACGGCGTCCGTGAGCCACCTGGTATATATATATATACCATTAACCCTTCCTCAATAAAGGAAATAATTTGTATATTGAACTATTTTCTAAACAGAACATAAACACATGCAATCTATTAAATTAGGTTTTTCTCCTGCTCAGAAAAGTATTGGCACACTGTACGTCGTTTGTTATTGAGGTTTACAGACAGCGGTGCGCATACCAGATTTGTGCAATAGGAATTGACAAACAGTTCACTCTTTTGCCTGACGCCAGTGTATGGGTCACGATCAATACGAATGCGAAGGCGCATTCCGTGTCGTTCCGCACCAAGGTGGTTTTCTTGCATTCGCAGGGTAAAAGTTACCGTGAAAATTGTAAAGAACTTTCTGTTACTTATTCAACAGTGCAGGCAATCATCAAGAAGTTCCATGAGACTGGTACAACAGACAATAAACGCAGATCTGGACGTCCAAGAGTTCTTACATGTAGAGAGCATCGAAGAATAGCTCGTCTTGCACTAAAAAAGTTCTTTAAAATGCAGGGTCGATTGTATCGGACATCCCGTCAACGTACAACAAACAGGTCAGTCCTCAAACTATTAGGACTATTTTGAACGCGGTATTATGTCAATAAATCGATTGGATTTTGGAACTCTGCGATATTTTCTGATGAATCCAAGTTTGACTTGACTGGATCTGATGGAAATCTAAAAGTGTGGCGCAAACCAAATACAGAGCTCCAATCACAACATGCCCTACCTACAGTAAAACACGGGGGAGGAAGCATAGTTGTTTGGGATATGCATTGGAACTTCTGGTCTTGGTGACTTGGCAATTATTGAAGGTGTCATGGTTCATCGTAAATATAAAAGTGTGTTGCGAGGCCACTTATGTAGCAGTGCACAGGAACTGGGTTTGATGGCATCTTTTACCTTCAACAAGACAACGACCCGAAACACACGGCTCTGCGAAAGCAGGAGTGGTTACTATATAATGCACCAAGAAGAGTTTTCACGCCACACAGAGCCCTGATCTTAATCCAATAGAGCATCTTTGGAATCACATGGAGACAAAAGTTTGAAATGTTGTTCTACAGGGAAGCGCGAGTTTCAGACGGTGTTGTAGGAGGAATGGTCAAAGATCTCAGGAGAGATAACTCGCAACATGGTTCCCTCCATGCCATGACGTCTACAAGCTGTCATCAGTACCAACGGTATGCACAAAGGCAAACAGACTTGGATTACGTGAAATACAGAGACTTTAATTTCATTTGTGTATAGGTGCGCCAAAATTATTTTTGTGGCGAGAAACCAATTATAGTCGAAGAACCTTATACTTACTATTGTACATTTCAATAAATATATCAATGTCTTGGCATCACCCTTATTTGTGTGGAATTTATATATAATGGTAGGTGTGCCAATACTATTTGATGCCAGTGCGCATTAAACAGGCTATTCAGAATCAATTCGGTACCATGTTGGAACAAATTTGCATGTATTATCACTAAGAATGGTAGCTCAGATATATTTAATGCAGACAGCTCACAGTCGCCTGAAAAACAGATTTATCTGCCGCTGATCTTTTATGTTTAAATACGAACTGACCAATAAAGCTTACCTTGTTTCCTATCACGTAAAGTACGGTATAAAGTTCCTTATGGAGGTGTACAAGACTGAGACTACTGTGGACACGGTGTAAAACGTAAGGAAATTCAATTACCTGACGTAGAAAATCTTCAGAGAAACAGCACATTACACAGAATAAAGCTGCACAAGCAGCCGCTGTATGTCCGAGATGCACAGTACAATACAAATTAATTCCAACATTAAATAACGACAAGCCAACCACTTCGAGAGTAAACCGGAAATAGCGAAGAGTGCTCCTCACAAATTTATAACCAGTGCGTCGTTCTTCGACCGTATACATACACACCCGGTATAATTCACTTATCTCCAGCTAACTACTGCACATGGATAGAAGTCAAAAGTCTTGTCTTGTCTTGTCTTGTCTTTATAATTTGATGGGCTTCGCGTGATAGCGGTGTACATAGTCACAGACCCTATAAGAGATGAAGTTCAATCAATCAATCAATCAATCAATCAATACTGATCTGCATTTAGGGCAGTCGCCCAGGTGGCAGATTCCCTATCTGTTGCTTTCCTAGCCCTTTCCGAAATGATTTCAAAGAAATTGGAAATTTATTGAACATCTCCCTTGGTAAGTTATTCCAATCCCTAACTCCCCTTCCTATAAATGAATATTTGCCCCAGTTTGTCCTCTTGAATTCCAACTTTATCTTCATACTGTGATCTTTCCTACTTTTATAAACGCCATTCAAACCTATTCGTCTACTAATGTCATTCCACGCCATCTCTCCGCTGACAGCTCGGAACATACCACTTAGTCGAGCAGCTCTTCTTCTTTGTCTCAATTCTTCCCAACCCAAACATTGCAACATTTTTGTAACGCTACTCTTTTGTCGGAAATCACCCAGAACAAATCGAGCTGCTTTTCTTTGGATTTTTTCCAGTTCTTGAATCAGGTAATCCTGGTGAGGGTCCCATACACTGGAACCATACTCTAGTTGGGGTCTTACCAGAGACTTATATGCACTCTCCTTTACATCCTTACTACAACCCCTGAACACCCTCATAACCATGTGCAGAGATCGGTACCCTTTATTTACAATCCCATTTATGTGATTACCCCAGTGAAGATCTTTCCTTATATTAACACCTAGATACTTACAATGATCCCCAAAAGGAACTTTCACCCCATCAATGCAGTAATTAAAACTGAGAGGACTTTTCCTATTTGTGAAACTCACAACCTGACTTTTAGCCCCGTTTATCAACATACCATTGTCTGCTGTCCATCTCACAACATTTTCGAGGTCACGTTGCAGTTGCTCACAATCTTGTAACTTATTTATCACTCTATAGAGAATAACATCATCCGCAAAAAGCCTTACCTCTGATTCCACTCCTTTACTCATATCATTTATATATATAAGAAAACATAAAGGTCCGATAACACTGCCCTGAGGAACTCCCCTCTCAACTATTACAGGGTCAGACAAAGCTTCACCTACTCTAACTCTCTGAGATCTATTTTCTAGAAATATAGCAACCCATTCAGTCACTCTTTTGTCTAGTCCAATTGCACTCATTTTTGCCAGTAGTCTCCCATGATCCACCCTATCAAATGCTTTAGACATGTCAATCGCGATACAGTCCATTTGACCTCCAGAATCCAAGATATCTGCTATATCTTGCTGGAATCCTACAAGTTGAGCTTCAGTGGAATAACCTTTCCTAAAACCGAATTGCCTTCTATCGAACCAGTTATTAATTTCACAAACATGTCTAATATAATCAGAAAGAATGCCTTCCTAAAGCTAAAAGGTTAAAAGTTAAAAGGCTGGTTATGAATTCAACTACTAATCTACAACACACAAGGACAGAAGGTACAAAGCTACACGCTCGGCGACTTTCTACCACAAGAACATGACCGGTCAACACAAAAGGGAGGAACAAAGGGACCGAAATTAAGGAATGTGTTGGTGTCAGAAAGGAAATTCGATAAAGCTACGACCGTAGTGGGCGAGGGATTGAGTATCCAACAAGACAATTGAGTGGGCAATGCGAATTGTTTCCGAAAAACGGCTGTAACAATTGTAATCAGTCGTAGGGCTATGTACGCCCCAATCCAGGAAATGACGTCATCATTTTTGCTGACGTCAACAAGGTCATCCAAAGGCATTGACCCCAAGGTCATTCACCCAGGTCACGTGACCGTGACATCATCTGCTGACGTCAGCAAGGTTATTGACTCTGGTCAGGGTTATTGACCCCGTGACATCATTACTACGTGCTCTTACTTGTAAACAAAGCCACGTGCTCTTGTTTGTAAACAATGCCACGTGCGTTTTAGACAGCTGTCATCTTGACGGACCCCAACCTCACCTTTAAGGACAACAATGCATCGCTAACTTCAATGTTGCCATCTTAACGGCACTAAACATCAACAACAACAACAACAACGCATCGCTAACCACAATGCTGCCAACTTGATGGCACTAAACCTCATAGTCGCTTCCTTAGGCACGTGGTAGCGGCCAATTTGAAAAATTCCACGTGGTCTAGTTTGTAAACAAAGCCACATGCTTTTGACAGCTGTCATCCGCCATCTTGCACCGCTAACCTCAGTGCTGCCACCTTGTGGTGGTCTACGAGAATCCGTGCGCTCTAGGGTCACGTGATTTAGGGCGCAATTTGCACATCTAGGGCTTTGAGCTCTACAATTTTTCCTAGTATGTCCATAGCGTTTACATTTATGGCAAAAAGTAGGTTGTAACACAAAAGGTTCAACCGGGGATCGAACCCTATAAATAGAAATGAAGGAAAATAGCGTCTGCCTACGAAATGTTATCTTAATGGTTCCTGTGGGAATATATGTGGCATTTCCGTCCTTCATGGAGCGTCTGTTCATCCGCTGAATTCCGACCATAGGTACGGACGTTTTAGCGAACTTGCAAGTTTCCTCTTCGGTCAAATTCCTATCTACCCCTCTGATCACTCCAACCTTATAGAGAGACGCTGAAGGAATAAAAGCTTTAAGATGCTTTTCCTTTAAAATAGGATTTGTTAGGAAAAGATTGGCCGTGGTTCGGGTCTGAAATTCAATTTGGATCAGATGTCCACCTCTACGACAGATTTGGGCAACACCCTCAAATTTCCGGTCATAATTTTTGTTTTCCATGGGCCATTGGGTGTATAGTACCCAATTTTTTACTTTCGTCAAAGGCTTCCACAAAGACTATATATGGGCCAGTATGACGGGCATCGTATGTCTGAGCTTCAGGTTTGAGAACAGAGAAACCGATATTGGTAGGAAGAGCAGAATTACGTTCAGGTAGGGCTTTATCACTAAGCACAATAGTTCCCTCCATAGGTATTTCTCGACTGTCAACTACAACAAACTCCTCCTCCATACGATTTCCCCCACTCGACTCCGCCATGAGGCCAAGGGTGAGGTAGAAAATCAACACCTATAACAATTACGAAACTCTCTCACTCCACCCAATTAAGAGAGAGAAGGAATTAACCACAACACCAAATCCGAAAACGATTTGTACACCACGCACAGTAAACCTCTAGCGCCTAGGAACACATGTCCACTCACCACCAGTAACCAAATCGAACTGAAGTCAAAAGACATCTGGGACAACCAAGACCAACCATTACGCTGGGCGCACATTGAGATGCAGGTGGCCGCAGAGCAGGGAGATCAGATCAGGACAGCGTGACTCTGACGAAACTGCGAAGTGCACGTGAGCGCACATTGCCACGCTGTCTAGCGTCAGTTCTCAGAAGGAAGAAGCAATGGCTAGCTACATTGATCTAAGTTCCGAATCGGATTCCGATGAAGATGTCGATACCATTATGCTAATGTATCTCGCTTCGAAACGTAAAAAGTCAACTCGGAAAAGGGAATATATGAAGAAGAAGAAAACTCATGGTGAATTCGCCTTGACGTCAGGATTTTCAGATAAACAGTTCAGTAACTACTTTCGTTTAACCAGAATCCAGTTCAACGAAGTTCTTCATATTTTACGAAATTCTATTGTATTAGGTTGTAATGCACAAAGACCGATTGAACCTGAAGAAAAATTAGCTGTGTTCCTTAGGCAAGCTCTTTTATTTATCACGTTTTATTCAATACAAATCAAAACGTATTCACAACAGGCTGTCAGTGTCAGTGTTGATAGAATTTTAGAATACGTACTGTGTCTTGTGGTAATAGATAAAAGTTAAGCGGTTAAAGAAATGAAATATCTCATTATTTTCACAGAGCTCAAAAATACATTCACCGGTAGTTCACTCATGCATTCAAACACGAAAATTACACAAAATGTAAGTTTCTCACAATTAGCATTCTGAAGTTGTCACATAGGTCCGGGGAAACTGTTTATGTAGTGCACCAGATGTTTGCGATTTCCGATCTCGATTAACTGAGTGTTATCTAAGGACCTGTTTAAATGGGTCAGGGGTGGAGTACTTGCCGGGGAAACTGAAAAAGAACTGGAGGGAAACTGGACTTCATTCAATGGCGTGTTCAACAGGGCAGCTTCAGCTTAGTCAACTGCTACAAATATTTTATTTCTAACAATAAGCTGAGTTGTTGGCGGCATTTATTGTGTTGCACGGCACATCGCTATAAAATATGATACAAAGAGTCATTTGGAGGTTTCGTATCATGTAATTTTTGGCGTTCGGCTGTTCTCTCTCTTGCCCAATGTAACTGACTTCTGTAGTAAGCCACTCATGTCGAGCTTTGCAATATTCTTGCGCGATTGCTTCGAAATGGGCTTTTTGACACCTGATACAGAAATATCTTTCGCAGACTCAGCGCTATTTCCGTTTTTGTCTGTAACATCTTCAAGGTCAGTGTAGTCATTTTGCGTCTCGCCATCTCCGTCTGCTATTGCTGACTCCATATCATCAATGTCCTCATCAACATTTTCACACTGGGCCTGTGATTCTTCTTCGCTGTCGTGCACATTGACGACCCGCTTCCTGTTAACCGTACATGGCAATAAAAAAATATCTGTCCATTCCTTAAGGGTCTCAGCTGCAGTTCCACTTGTAAGATATTTGCGTCACCTACGAAGCACATCTCTATGAGAGCTCCTTAGTTCTGTAGATGGACTTAGCTTCATTTCCTGAAAAGAAAGAGATGATTTTCAGTTATCCTGGTAAAGCGATGTATATTTCAACTTTGATGTCTAGTTGTAATTTAAATTTAATTTATTATTCTTTGTTAATATTTGGTAAGCTCCATTGTATTTAGGTGTATGGATTGTCCTTCTTTTCCATACTTTTCTCTTGTTTACAGATTTCTGGTCTCTGTAGACAGTTACAAAATTATTGCTTATAGCTATAGAATGGGCAATCGAACTGTTTCGAAGATTGCTAATGAAGTATCAACCGCAATGTTGGGGCAGATTACAGTTGGATTTGAACAACGCTGACATTTTTTACACTGCATTGGTGCGTTGGATGGGAAGCATATAGTCATAAAGAACCCAGCAAAAAGTGGTTCTTCGTTCTTCAATTACAAGCAAACTTTCTCGGTCGTGTTAATGGCTGCAGTTGACTTCAACTACAAGTTTATAATAACTGATGTTGGTTCAGTGGGAAGATTTAGTGATGGAAGCATATTTTCAACTAGTGTCTTGGGCATAAAATGAATGAACAAAATTTGAAAATCCCGCCTCCAGCACTGGTGAATAATTTTGAAGAACCATTGCAATACGTTTTTGTTGGTGATGAGACCCTTCCATTGTCTGAAAATGTAATGAGGCCGTATCCCAAACGAAGTGTTAACCAGAAACTATGAAAATAAGGTTTTGAATTACAGACTGTCACGTGCAAGGCAAACTGTTTAATGTTCTTTTGGCATACTGGCGTCCAGGTTCCGTGTTTTTTCGAAAACACTTCGAGATCAAAGTTGAACGTGTTGATAAAGTCATAAAGGCGGCTTGCGTGTTGCATAATTTTCTGAGATACAACACTTTGCCTGAAAATAATGTAGATGAGAACATTGTCAAAATACTTGAGAACCAGTTGTTTCCATTGGCACACAACAAGAGAAGGAGTGCATCCCGTGCTTTTATAGTGAGACAGAAGTTTACCAATTATTTCAACACGGTAGGAAGTGTGCCGTGGCAAGCGGATAACGTTTCAAGAGGGAACTACGGACTTATTACGATGACAAGAAATTCCAGGTAACCGACATAGTTACCCTTTCTCAGTCTTATATGCAAAGTCAAAGATATACCTGGGGAAGCCGTACTTATTGCCTGGTGTGCTAGCATATTCTTCACGTTGTATATTTTTTTTAAATTTTCGTATTTACGAAATGACTTATTGTTTTGATAGTACTTACCATTGTTAGCATTCACGTCTTTGGCAATTTCGTTCCAAATATCTAGTTTTAATTTAGTCTTTACGTAGTCCACATGATTCACACTGTATAAAACAACGTTCGACCACACGGCTTCTGTAATTTTCTCCTCCATGTCTCAACTACTCAACTAACTACGCGACACGTGCGCAGGGAACTGTGTTTCGAAGACTGCGCGTGGTAGGCGGTAATAGGTGCAGATCCGGAATTCTCAGCTCTGACCTGCCATGTCTGTCAACTTGCGGTGGTGCAATGATTTGTGTGGATTACAAAAATCTGATCTGCGCTGCGCTGCTTTAGCTGCTTCGCCTGCGTTCCAATGTGCGCCCGGCCTTACACGCAGACCACAAGACAGAAAATACATGGCTTGCGTACCTACATACCGAGAGCCGGGAGACGAATGGGAATCAGTAGCGTCCACCGCCAATTACCACTATGCTCATAGGCAAACGAGCATACAAGTTGGTAAAAATTACAATAATATCTCAGGTACAATGGCAAACGAGGTTGGAACACCCCAAGAGTAAGGAATTTAACAAGTTTGGACTTCAAGCATTCGATTTATAGTTTCTGAGCTACGAGCTCAAGTTTACAAGATTTACAATTCAAAAAGTGAGGAATAATTTAGTCAAGGGCAGAAATCCCCTAATTTAAGAGCACTTGCTCCCAAAATTACAATATCTAGCCTTCAAGAGGCACCCTTCACTATTACTAAACTTTGGAAAAGAGCTTACAGGCTCTCAGTTTCTTCCAGCCTACTCAAGGTAACATGATATCAAAATCTTACAATCTCCGACCTCTCAAGGCACAGTTTACAAACTGAAATAGTTTTACACAGGGGTATCTAGTACCCAACCTACTGGGCCTTTGCGAAAAGAGAACAGGTTAGATAAAAGGCCCGAACACGAACTGAATGGAGGCGTACACTGCGCTCCCAGATAATGAAAAATTAAAATGTACGGGGCTCTCGGCCGATGAAACGGGGGCAAGTCCCAAACTACATTACAGGAAAACAACAATTATGAAGTCGTAGTCACCTCAAACCAAGATGAAGGGGAGCTCGAGGGGGTAACTCACAATCAATCCTCGATTTATGAAGTTTTACATTAGCCAAAAGAAAATTTACATTTTAGGAAAGTTTAATTACATTGTTAATAATTCGGACCTTCCCGTCGGATAAACCTGCGGAGGTAGCTACAGAAAAGATAATTTATGTGGCTATTACAAGGTAGATGTTCTGCCGGCCGAAGAAAGAAACGCCCCGCCTCCTGCCTTAACACACACACTCAGAAAGACAACGATCAACGTAGCCAAATAAACCGTAGTTTTTATACCCTCAGGGAAGTTTCAAGATGATTCTGGACTAATCCGGGTACAATCTCTCAATTTTATTGTTTGAACCCAAAATTTACATTCAAAATCGAACAAGAAGACTGCGATAGGCTGAAAATTAATTACAGAAATTTTTCATTGGCCAGATTCAAAACTGGCGAAATGAGACGGAAGTGTTGCAAACCTAGAGTTACCAAAAAACAAATGAAAGTCGAGAAAAATTACAAACACAACATTTCTTTCAATAACAACTTCATTTACCTTGCACCAGAGTGCACGATCAGAGTTTTTGGTAGTGTCATCTGTGGAAAAATGTCGCAACTTCTTGATGTATAGCAAAATAAAACAAGGAGAAATTCAATCAGTTTAGGAAACTTCACAATAACACCGTTTCTTAATATTTCAGTGGTGACATCTTCCGATTAAAGTTCCAACTTCATGTAGTATCAGTTTCACCTTTTGATCGATAGGGGAGTGCATTAAGGCGATTATTTTGAATGTGCGGCGTTGAGGCATGCCTCCCGGTATATTGACAATTAGGTCAGATCTAACTGTACCACTTTCTGTGAAAATGTATCAAGTGCTCAGTGAATGTGTTTCAGTAAAATAAAAAAAAATGTGTTCTTTAGTATAGTTAAGTATCCTGAATCATTACTGTTTAAAGGAAACAACTTACACAATATATTATTGGTGGAAACCTTAGTGAATATGTTAGATAATAGTTTTTCAGGCGACAGCTATTCATAGCTGCAATTCATTATTGAACAGATCCACTTTCTTACTACAAATTACAACAGTTGCAGGTGCAATGGTAATACATAATTACTGGCAGACCAAGTCGTCATACGGTCTTGAGAGATATTTGAGACTATACTAGACAGAACGGGATTATGCTATCCGTGCTTGTGGTGTTGTTTGTATTTTCACTCGTTCTGGCACCTAGAGTGAAGCGGTTTCACTAAGAACACAGCTGGATGCAGTAGTGATATGTGTTTCGTTGCCTGTCATAACTACAGTTTGTAATGTTTATTTCCCACGATGCCAGCCTCTTAATATCAATGAAGTAACTGACCTTATAGCTCGGCCCCCTCCATCTTTCCTCGTATTGGGTGATTTTAACGCCAACTCGCCTAATGAGGTTGTGAAATGCCTTACCCCAGACGAAAGGTGTTGGGAAAATTGATAGGAGAGCCGGATTTATGCATTTTGAATACAGGGGAAGGAACGCACTTCGGCGTCGCGCATGGTACCTTCCCCCGCATTGATGTTATTCTGCAATCGTTACCTCTTTCTTCTGCTCAGGTGGGATGTAGTCGATGTCTTCTGTGACAGTGACGATTTTAACATTGTTGAAAGAGATATCCATCGAGGCTCCTTCGTGATGGATTCTAAAATTTGTTGATTGGCCGAAGTTCACACCATCTGCTGCCTTTAACAAAGAGGAAACAAGGTTAGAATACGCCCGCGCATCTATGACGTCGCAATTGCGGAACTCTCCTGGTTAGTAGGGTTTTCGCGTGCGGGGGTCGGGTAACTTAATCTACTTTTCCTGTTGCGGTTGTAATCGAATGACAGTTTGTGTGATACATCTTCTAATGGAAATTAAAATGAACGTGTGGCAGCTTGGAGAAAAGATAACGGGCTGTGTCGAAGTCACCTGATATGACATTTCCTGGGTTTGAGAATTAATTTTCACATGTTATCATTTAATTCACACATCTTCAAGTGGATATTGTTCCTCTGTTTTCCGAATTAAAGAAGTCTCCGCTCTTCCTCACAGCAAGTCGTCATACCAGGATTAATGAAGTACAAATGGACAACCATGCTCTCGTAACACCAATCAGACGGAAGAGGCCGGCAATTCGAAAAATTACGGTACCGGAAAAAGGAACATAAGGTCCATGAAGGGCATCAGATATCCTAAGCCTCAAAAACCTAAGACCGTCATTGTAGGAAAAGAACAAGTGTTGACCAAGGAAGGTGCGACAGGAAAGGTGAAGGTGAGTATCCTTATACAGACAAGTGGAATCAATGTCCGACTCACCTATGGAACCCGTAGTCGCCAACCTACGCTCCCAAGATAAAGCCCCTGGGCACCCTGGGCCCCCTTTTACGGCTTGATACCTCCACAAACCACAGACAAGCACGAGAACTCCATCTGGCTGATTTAACTGTGCAGCATTAGTGATGTTTTATGTTCTGTGGTTGGGGCATTTCATGGCACTCAATAGAAGGGACTATACTCTATATATAAAGTTAGCAACTCTCACGTCTCTCCCCTGGTCCTTGTCAGTTTGCTCCTTGAAGAGAACTGGGACATCAAGCGTACTGAGTGTGTCTATCGTTAGCTCGTCATTACCATTACTGGTGAGTTCCCTGCCACACGTACTGTTGGTGGTTTATTTTGACGAAACGCCCGTGAAGCTATTTGCAATGCTGACATCTCCGTACCTATTAGTGACATCTCCATTAAAATAATATCGTTGCAAAGAAGAACTATTAAAATAAAATCTGACACCAAAATAATTCTGCGACCTCACACGTCAAGAGAAGAAATAACATCCTATTTCTGTTGCACAGCGCTCTAGTATAATCCTTGAAACTTCGAAACCATAGATCAGATTCCTAAACACGAAGTGCCATTGGGAATCCTATGTAATACATAAAATCATTTCAGTTGGTGGAGCCTTTAACGACGGACGTCTCATTGAAAATATATTTCTGAAATTGTTGTCCAATGTTCATAATGTTCAACTATAAACAGCAATAAAGCAAGCGAAAACGCCCAGTGATAAGAAGACTAAATTGTGAACACAATGAGACCAATGCAGCCATGCCCGCCCCAAATTCATTGAGAGCGCATCCATCAATCTCATACTTCTCGTATCATAAAGGATTGTTGAAATAATGTAAGTTAAGGTGAAGAAATAATAAATTAATGTATATAGAAATTGATAAATTTTAAATGTGTGATGAAATAAATAATAAAGGAAATTAAGAAATGAAAATATTATGTTATAAAAGTTTCGCTGACTTTAAGGTCAATATCTTCCTGGAGTTTCTCGATGTCCATTTTTCTGTTGGGTTTTCCAAATTTCATGTAAGCTGCCTTTAGTTTCATCTGGAACTTGGAAATCATAAGGTGGTGATCACTGTAGACATCCGCGCCTCTCCTGTTTTGTTGCTGGAATGTTTTGTGTAAGATTTAGCCTATTTCGAAGTCCGCCAATTAATTGCCCCGGGAGCCCTGACAGTTGCTGTTTGAGACAAAGATCCTTTCGAAGGCGTATATACTACCGCTGTACTCTCCACATCTCAGGGAAGGGAGGAGAGAAACTCGAGAACTGGGCTTCATGCACTACCAGAAAGGCCTGGGTGTTACTTCGAAAACTCGGAGAGGAAAAAAATAAATTTCGAGGATGCTACCAGCCCTGTGTGACATCATTGCAAGCATCCGTTCAAGTAAACTGCATTTTCATACAGAAAATGCAGGAAAAGTGCTGGTGCCGAACGTCTGGTGCTCTACAACCAAGGACAACAAGAAATACAGGCCTTGATGCGGGATCATCACGTCTCCTATATGGCGAAGGTTCATGTTGTCTTGTGTATGTCCATTGCTACAAGATCATATATATTTTAATATTCAAGTATCGTTTCAATTACATTCGATGACCAATTTTGTTGAGAAAAAAGTTACCTTTGCATATGTTTATACATATGTGTACGTGTGAACCTATGGTGTAAGTGAATTCCGTCATCGTTCGAGCGGGATAATAATTTCAGTAGTGTGTGCAAGATTTTTAGCTTGAAAGGTATACTAAAGGGATACTTGTTTGTTCTTTCTGATGATATATCTCTTAGCATTCGTGTACACCTATCGGTGCAATATGCTATAAATTCCGATGTATTAGGTACTGTTTCAGATAATGCTGAGATTGTGCGGCCTAACCTGCAATGCAGCATGCGTCATCACTGTAGCGTGAATGGGCGCAAGTCCAATTACACCGCAGCTGAAGTGGAATATTTCTACGTTTTCTCTTCCCGAGGATCAAATTTTGAATGCTAAATGGCCAAGAAAAGTATGAACCGATTTCAGAGGTCTAAAATGCCTGTTTGCCTCCATCACGCATTTTTCAGAAAGTGATATTATTAGAGGTGACATGTGTGTTTTTAAAGATGAGTTAAATGAATTTCGTCGAAAAAGTACAAAACTAAAAGAAGGTGCAATTTCATGTGGTTTTCAAATTGTGCAAAATTATATCAGTAAAATAAAATGTGTACCAAAGAAAAAAACATTAGCAGATATAGAGGAAGGAAAACTCAATGTGGCAATTGTAGCGAGCCTCAAGTCAAACCTAGAGTTGATGAAAGGTGAGCTGATTTCTAGTGCTGATGATGTCGTTCCTCGTCATCATAAAAGTCTGTCTGGGAAAGGATGGACACTGCATGTTCATGATGGAACATTTTCTTGCTTTTAAACAGATCTGAGTGCAGTGCCAGGTGCCACTATTTCAATTTATGTGGTTATTGGCAGCAACCTTTTATCTAATGTGGCTATTATGAACAAGAAGTTGGGGTTAGATAAGATTCCCAATCATTTACAATAATTATGTTCAGTGGATATACTTGATGAGCTTGTAGAGTTCGTAAAAAGGAATATAGCAGTATGTGTAACAGTGGTACTGCAGTAGATAATTTGATTAAAACATTATTTGAAATTGATAGCAACTGTGAAAATTCAGATTTCCTGAAAGAGCAGATGCTTTTATGAAAAACTTCTGCCAACAGTAGACAATGTATAGGTCAGACAATGTTGCTTGCTTGTTCTCCTTTCCTTCATTCACCACCTGCTTATATCGCTCTGTACAATAGGAAATTGTTACTTTTACACCACCCGAGGAACATTGGGGAACTGATATGTGCTTTTCTCTGACTGACCGGAGTATTGAACTAATTAAAGAGTAACGTATGCATGTTATCTGGTGTAATTTCAAATTATAAAGTTGTAGTAACAATTGTACCTGTTAGCCACATGACACCAGTGCATTTGTACGGTGTCACCGAGGTGACTTGTTTTAGGCCTCTCCCACTACATTCTTGGTTCGGCTGTATCGCCGTGGAAATCGGTGTCTTTGGGAATTTAATTCCGACTTGTTTTCCGTTACTCTTTTCCGTGCGGCTCTATGTCGCTAGGTTTCATTTGCATCCTCTCCTCCCTAGGAGTTATATTCTATCTTTAATGTATCATAAATGTAACTACCTACTCGCCATGAGTTATTTTTCTGGTCCCATGTCGAGTCTGTCTAGAGGCTCGCCTTCTCTCCTGCCAATCAGATCTCTTGCCGCGATCTGGAGTAGCTTCTGCTTCGTGTGGCCTAGTAACTATCATGGAATACGGATGTGGTTTGTGGTCGCTTGGCCTACGCTTTTATACCTGGATAAGGTATTTGGTACGAGGGCTTTGATTCTTATTTAGTCTGTGGACGTCCTCATCTTTATTTATTTTATCCTGCCATCCTGGGCCTGAGTGAGAAACTGCAGTACTAACGCCATTTTCCAACGACTCCACCTACATCAAGTTTATTTTTTCTCCTGGGGCTGGTCAGAAACGACTCATGGATTGAATTAGTTCAGCAGAAATAATTTCCAATTTGGGACCTCTATGAAATGTTGCAACCTTAGTTCGACCTTCAGTTTAAATAAATGATTTAAATATTTGTAAAATAAATACGTAATTCCTTTATCATTTACACTGTTAAAACCTCCTACATCGGTTTTGGAAATCTGTGATTGGTCACTTCGGTTATTTATTTATTTATCGTATGATGTGCACAGATAGATTATATAAATAAGTATACAATATATACACAATATATACAAGCAGAAGCCTATAGTTCCAAATCAAGTCCATTGATCCATTTCAAGGCCTCCTCAGTTGCGTTATGAATGTCCTCCAAAGGACCTTGAAATGCTCTCTGTGGACACTCGGCAATTACGTGGTGGATGGTCTGTGAGGTAGCTCCACAATCACACCCAGAAGACTTCTGCCAGCCCCATTTATAAAGAGTATAGCCGCATCTTCCTTGATTGACTCTTATCCTGTTTAGAGTCCTCCATTGACGTCTGGTTAGATGGAATCCGGGAGGTTGAACATGAGGTAGAGTCACAAGATGTTGATTGGGAACAGAAGACTGCTGCCAATGGTGTAACCAGGCGTTGGTGATGGAGAACCCAGATTCTTCCAGTGTAAGTGCAGTGCGCCAGGGTGGAGATCTAGACTTAAGTTGTGGAGGGGCAGGTTGAGTAATATCCTGGTGAACGGGGAGGTTGGAGTCCAGGCTGGTCTTCTTCCACAGTTTTAGAAGAGCTTCAGACTTAAGTTTGTGTTGTCGTCTCCATGGCAGCTGATGCCCTTGGTGATGATTATTGATAATTGATTGGTGTGGGCGTGTCCCTCATGATTTGAGCTGGTTTTTCTCTTACTTCTTGGTGAAGTTTGGTGAATATTCTCGTCTTTATTGTGACCTGTTTTATTAATTTTCCTTTTCTTGGTGACCCATTCTTGTCGTTGTCACAAGTGATACATTCTATGTTAATATACGTTCCTGTAATATACATTTGAGATCCTATCCCTTGGGAAAACCTATATGGCCTCCCTTACTATATTCTGATGTGAACGAAAAGAGAAAAATTACTGGTGAAAACTGGAATTAATAATAATCTTGAAAGGAATCAGTTAACTGAGATATGGTAAGTCATTTATTCTACCAAATCTTTCTGCCAGTTGGTGAATCTAGACCATGGACATGTTAAAGCTTATTGTCTTGTAAGCAGTTCTCATTGGCTCTTTAACTTAACTATTGATTAAATTTTAATTTTAATTCATTCCTGCCTTTTAGATTAGAGCAGGTCTTTCCTTTGTACTCGTTTCATATCTTTGACTAACACAGTCCTCTGCAAATCATTAATTAATTAATTCTCTGATTTTAATTTATTTTTGAGTTTTAAATTAGAGGACGTCTTTCCCCTTGTGCTTGTTTCTTTAGTACTAAAAGAGTCCTTGTTATTAATAATTAATAAATTTACTGATTTTAAATTATTTTTGAGCTTTAAATTAAAGGACGTCTCTTCCCTTCTATGGTATTTGTGTCTTTTGACTGACTAGTGTAATCTTTGATTTATTCAATTAATTTCTCTTCTAATTTACTCTTTCATTTTTAATTCAAGTACCTGTGCATTTCAAGTTACCTACTCTGCCCTCGCTACTTTTAAAATTATTGTATTGGTTTACCTCAAGGTGCACCTAGATTCTTTAAATTGTGGACACATCCTAAATTTATAAATTGTACATTTTTAAAAACTAATTAAACTAGCGAATGTACCCGTGCTTCGCTACGGTAATCTACATTGTATTCGAATATCGAAGTAAATAGCGTACATGCAGTAAATATGATTGTTTTAAAATTGCATGTCTCTTAGCGTTATCCTAGAAAGAGCATGGGGAGGTCCCCGTACGTTGTTTCCAATGTAAAGTGTTTGTTACGGATTTGTGATATAACGGCAGGCTCACTTGCCTACTGGCATTCACAATCGAGTTGGGAAGTTTACATTATAATTGCAGGCCCCATTGCCTACTACGCGGACAGAATCGATTTGGGGAATTTTCGTTAAAATGGCAGCCCCCTTTCCTACTTCCAGACAGATTACAGTTGAGGAGTTTCTATTATAATGGTAGGCAATTACCTTACTATCACTCGAAATTGAGTTGTGCAGTTATCATTATAATGCCAGGCCCATTTTCCTACTGCCAGCCAGCTTACTGACAGTCACACCAAGTTGGTGAGTTTACATCAAAATAGCAGGCCACTATGCCTAATGCCAGTCACATTTTAGATGAGGACATTTCTTTATAATGGCGGGCACCCTTGCCTACTGCCAAACACAATCGGGTAGGGGAGTTTTAAACAAAACTGCATGCTCACTTGCCTTCTGCAAGTCAAATCGAGAAGGGAACTATTCATTACAATTGTAGACCTTCCTTACTAATGACAGTTACACAGGAGTTGGAGAAGGAACCCTTTCCTACTGCCAGTCAAAGTCGGTGTGGGGAGTACTGATTACAATATCAGACCCACCCTTTTTCGATCGCTAAAAATCGACATCAGTGAATATATATAGATCGACATACGAAAGTATATGCGTGTTTACAATATTGAAGACCTTCATTTACAGATTAACTGCTACTAAACGTACGTCATATCGACAAAGGATTATACCATAAGACACGCCGGATTTAGTGGCCTAAATGGCTGTGATATGTCATCTATTCTTGGGTCAGATTGAGTTAGAAATGTGGAACAGGGTAAAGGTTTTGTAAGATTATCTCACATTACATTACTTTTCGGATAATTATGTGACAGCTACATACATAGCATTTGGCTCACATATGCCTACTGGGTGGGCCAATTTTCGTGAAGAGTATGATGATTCTGTTTTTCATATAAGTAATTTAAAGTATGAATTATGCATGTGAAAATTCCAAATTGACTTAACATAGAATAATAGGGAAAAATCAAACGTAGAGATACAGATACGGCAAAAAGTCAAAAGACCAAGGTTGTAGATCATTCCAAATTGAACGGAGATTTTGCAATCCGTTATGTGATAGGAATTTCCGAAGGTCAGCACCATCATTAAAATTGCCTGCATATTTCAATATTCTTCGGGGATATAAGTGAAAAATTTAATCATCTGGGATGTTTTCCGTTCGTTACAGGCTAAAACGTATAATTTTGTCAAATTTCAATTATCTTCTTTTTCTTCTGGCAGATTATGCCACAATCTGGATTTTGGGCGAGGCGGGTAAAAATTAGGACTTTTAGGAAACTAAACCAAAAGTTATGGAGATGGTCATTATTATCCCTTAAACGGAAAGCTGTACGATACGAAAAATTTCGCCAAAATAGTCATGTAGAGGCACACAGTCGTTACGATTTGATTTATATAGATAAGGAATCTGCTCCATGTAAAACACCTTTTGGGCTATGACCGCCGGACTTAACCTGCAAAAGTGACCATTCATGATATCTCCCTTATTAATCCTCCTGACGAAAAAATGCACATGAAAAAAAGGTTTAGAGGTGGAATTCCATCACGTTTGGTCGATTTCCAGTCAGGTTCGTCTTGTTCTGTATGCATTGTGCAAGAGTAAAATAAAAATTTATGTTCCCTATAAACCGCCAGTCCATTCCGGAAAATGAAAAGTAATTTACATTTAAAACCTACCGTTAGACAGGTGGATGCTATGTTCCGCTGTGGGCAGTGTCAGGCTACGTTTACAAGACGTGACAACCTTGCCGGACATACAGATGCTACACACATTAACACTATGTTCCCCTGCGAGCAGTGTCAGGCTATGTTTACAAGGCGTGACAACCTTACCAGGCATAAAGATGCTAAACACATTAACACTATGTTCCCCTGCGGGCAGTGTCAGGCTACATTTACAAGACGTCACAACCTTGCCGGACATACAGATGCTACACACATTAACACTATGTTCCCCTGCAAGCAGTGTCAGGCTATGTTTACAAGGCGTGACAACCTTATCAGGCATAAAGATGCTAAACACAGTAACACTATGTTCCCCTGCGAGCAGTGTCAGGCTACATTTACAAGACGTCACAACCTTGCCGGACATAAAGATGCTAAACACATTAATACTTTGTTCCCCTGCGGGCAGTGTCAGGCCACGTTTACAAGACGTGACATCCTTGCCAGACATAAATATGCTAAACACAGTGACACTATGTTCCCCTGCGGGCAGTGTCAGGCCACGTTTACAAGACGTGACATCCTTGCCAGATATAAATATGCTAAACACAGTGACACTATGTTCCCCTGCGGGCAGTGTCAGGCCACGTTTACAAGACGTCACAACCTTGCCGGACATAAAGATGCTAAACACATTAACACTATGTTCCCCTGCGGGCAGTTTCAGGCTATGTTTACAAGACGTCACAACCTTGCCGGACATAAATATGCTAAACACATTAACACTATGTTCCCCTGCGAGCAGTGTCAGGCTATGTTTACAAGGCGTGACAACCTTGCCAGACATAAATATGCTACACACATTAACACTATGTTCCCCTGCGGGCAGTGTCAGGCTACGTTTACAAGACGTGACAACCTTGCCAGACATAAATATGCTAAACACATTAACACTATGTTCCCCTGCGGGCAGTGTCAGGCTACGTTTACAAGGCGTGACAACCTTCGAGACATAAATATGCTAAACACATTAACACTATGTTCCCCTGCGAGCAGTGTCAGGCTATGTTTACAAGACGTGACAACCTTGCCGGACATAAATATGCTAAATACAGTGACACTGTGTTTCTCTGCGAGCTGTGTCAGGCTACGTTTACAAGACGTGACAACCTTGCTAGACATTAAGATGCTAAGCAACGTAACACTATGTTCCCCTGCGAGCTGTGTCAGGCTATGTTTACAAGACGTGACAACCTTGCTAGACATTAAGATGCTAAGCAACGTAACACTATGTTTCCCTGAGGGCAGTGCCAGGCTATGTTTACAAGACGTGACAACCTCGCCAGACATTAAGATGCTAAACACAGTAACACTATGTTCCCCTGCGAGCTGTGTCAGGCTACGTTTACAAGACGTGACAACCTTGCTAGACATTAAGATGCTAAGCAACGTAACACTATGTTCCCCTGCGAGCAGTGTGAGGCTACGTTTACAAGACGTGACATCCTTGCCAGACATTAAGATGCTAAACACAGTAACACTATGTTCCGCTGCGGGCAGTGTCAGGCTACGTTTACAAGACGTGACAACCTTGCTAGACATTATGATGCTAAACACAGTAACACTATGTTCCCCTGCCGACATGGATTAAGTGAAAGAAGCTGTTGTAAACGTTCAAAACAATGACGAGACGTGTTTTGGATGGGCTATTTTGTCGACTTTAAATCCTGCGAAATCGTATGTAGCGAATAGAACATCATCGTATCTCACTATTCGACACAATTAAATTGAGATGCTATAGAATTTCCTATGCAGTTACATGAATTTAAGCGCTTTGAACAACTAAATAGTATTAGCATTCATGTGTATGGTGTAGACAAATAGTCTGTAGTAGGTCCTTTGTATTATACAACAAGTAATAATAAGGGTACTCATGTTAACTTACACTATATAGAAAATGGGGAGTTTTGGCACTTTTTTTTGGATTAAAAATTTAAGTAGACATTGTTAGTAGTGAGTTGTCGAAACGTGATGGTAAAAAGTGGCTATGTGACGGATGCCTGCAGAATTTTAGAACTGAAGA
Source organism: Anabrus simplex (assembly GCF_040414725.1). Lineage (NCBI taxonomy): Eukaryota > Metazoa > Arthropoda > Insecta > Orthoptera > Tettigoniidae > Anabrus > Anabrus simplex. The sequence goes on along the minus strand of NC_090274.1, from coordinate 99,957,762 downwards.
TCAGTAAAAAAGAACCATTCTAGAAATGACTACAATCATGTATATACAGACAATAATGATTTGAAATTTACGAATTATAACAAGCAGCTCTGGGTGCCTTTCGTCATTTAAGCTGACTTTGAAGCCATCCTCAAACCATTTAGCACATGCGGACCTAATCCGGACAACTCTTTTACTAATACTACACACATGCATGTGTGTCAGAGCAAGTTAGAGCTGTATCGAGGGCCCCCTGCTGCTAAAGTGTTTTTAGAATGACCTGAAAGTGATGCTGTGCGACTTAGCCGTATTCTAAATACTAACATTCCTACGAAACCACTCACTGAAATTCCGTTACAAGAACATGAACGTGCTACAAAATGTAGTATCTGTGATGGTCAATTTTCAGAAAATGACCCTAAAGTCTTCGATCATGACCATTTAAATGGCTTGTGCAGATGCCCAGCTCATAATAGCTGCAATCTTAAGTACAGAGTTCCAAAATTTGTTCCTGTAATTTTGCATAACTTATCTGGTTACGACTCCCATTTTATTATTTCACAATTTGGTGCTTCAGGTGAAAAAAATATATTCCCTGAGAACAAAGAGCGTTATATAGCATTTACAAAATGCGTAAAAGTAGATTAAAAACATACTGTAACATTGAGATTTCTTGACTCGTTTCGCTTTATGGCGAGTTGCCTTGATAAACTTTCGAGTAATTTGCAACCAGAACAATTCGCAGAAATTCGACGTGTTTTTCCTGAAGAAAAGCAGTTTAATTTAATTCGGCGTAAGTGTGTATTTTGTTATGAATATATTGACTGCTTAGAACGCCTCGAAGAACGCGCCTTACCATCAAAACAATCATTTTGCAGCTCGCTGATATTAGCGATGATGACTGTTTACATGCACAACGTATCTGGGAGCAGTTCCACATTCAAACGCTAGGCGAATACTCTGATTTATACTTAAAGACGGATGTACTTTTGTTAGCTGATATTTTTGAACATTTTCGCTGTCTGCAAGAACACATACGGCCTTGACCCATGCCAGTATTTTACAGCGCTGGGTTAAGTTGGGACGCCATGTTAAAATACACGCAAGTGAATTTGGAACTACTAACAGATATCGATATGGTGCACTTTATAAAATCGTCTGTTCGAGGTGGCTTAAGTCAGTGTAGAGGGCGGTATTCTAATGCAAATAATAAGTACATGCCGAGTTTTGACTCTAATCAGCAATCTCAGTATATTGCTTATCTTGATGCTAACAATCAGTATGGGTGGACAATGAGTCAGCATCTACCATAAAATGGCTTCAGCTGGCTACCGCAGTGCGAAATTGACGATTTACAGCTGCACACCCTAGACGATGAAGCTAACAAAGGGTATTTTCTTGAAGTCGAACTACAGTATCCTAAAGAGTTACACACTTATCCTAATGACTTACCGTTCTGCCCTGAAAATATGAAGTCTCTGTACATCACATCAACAACAAACATGCTAGTCACCGATTTTTATGACAATTTTAAGTATGTCATTCACTATCGGAATTTAAAACAGTGATTGCAGCATGGTTTGAAGTTAACAAAAATTCATCGCGTGCTAGAATTCTATCAGTCACCGTGGCTAAGACCATATATCGATCTCAACAATCATTTATGAACAAATGCAGTTAACGAGCTTCTATAAGCTCTTGAATAATAGTGCGTTTGGTAAGACAATGGAAAATGTTGACAAACGCGTTGATGTAAAATTGATTACAAACTGGGAAAATATTAGACAAAAAAATGGTGCTAACAATTTAATAAGTAAACATAATTTTCATAGTTGTACTATTATACATGACAATTTAGTTATTATACAGATTAACCGTGTTAAGGTTAAGTACGACAAACCTATCTACTCTGGCATTGCTGTACTTGAATTAGCTAAAACACTGATGTATGAATTCCATTACGATTATATGATGAAGAAGTCCGCTCATAATGTGCAATTACTCTACAGATACTGATTCGTTTATTTACCAAATCAAAACTGATGACTATTACAATGATATACAGCCAGACTTGGGTAGGTTTGATACCAGTAACTATCCTGAAAATAATGCTTATAACCTACCACTTGTAAACAAAAGAGTTCAAGGTAAATTGAAAGACGAATGTGCTGGAAATATCATAGATTCATTTGTAGGTACTAAATACAAATCACATTAAATAAACCACAACTAAAGAGATTAAAGGGAATTAAAAAGTATGTAGTTGAGACTGAGTTAAGTTTACAAAATTATGAAAATTGTATAAATAATAATCCACTTTTTTTTTGCTAGGGGCTTTACGTCGCACCGACACAGATAGGTCTTATGGCGACGATGGGATAGGAAAGGCCTAGGAGTTGGAAGGAAGCGACCGTGGCCTTAATTAAGGTACAGCCCCAGCATTTGCCTGGTGTGAAAATGGGAAACCACGGAAAACCATCTTCAGGGCTGCCGATAGTGGGATTCGAACCTACTATCTCCCGGATGCAAGCTCACAGCCGCGCGCCTCTACGCGCACGGCCAACTCGCCCGGTCCACTTATTTTACATAAGCAAATGGCTCTTATTAGAAGTAAGAAGCTCCAGTTGTGCACTCAAAGTAGCACTTAAGAATGAAGTCTATAAACGGTTTGTACCAACACTCTAGACTGGGGGCATAGTGGTATTGATAGGTACTAAACTTTGTGAATATTATGGTAGAGATATGTACTTAAGCTGTCTTTCTTCACAGATAACTGTATAAATCTTAGCATTTAAACACAATTTTGTAAGTATTTTGTATAAAAGATCCGTATTTTATTTTATGAAACACTTCCTCTCATGCAGAGGCTGCCCTTCGACAAAGTATACTTTTACATTTAATTTTAGAAGAGAAATAGATATACTGTACATGAGAAATGTTGAAGGTAACCTAATTGTTACAGTGAGCCCCTTGAGGCTATGATGGCAATCTCTCGTAATGTGTTAACTGGCAGAGACATCTGTTTCCAGAAATTAGCGGCAAAAGCGGGAATCGTTACCCTAGCTCCAGTCATCAGGCCTACTATGTCGATTTCCTCTATCTGACATTTCTCCCTGTAATAAGGAATTGTTGGTAAGTAAATATTCCTACTCTCGAGGTTAACATCTGAGGGCTGCGACTTATGGCGTGGGGTCGATGATGTAACCTCTCTTCTTATTCTTGAAAGCAATGATGTCAAACCTTCTGTGGCTTCCGTTGTCCACTGAGCCATGAACCTCTTCAATTACCTGGGACCATTGTCTTTTAGCGTCGTCGCAATTATCGAGCGGATGTTACAATGACGCGTATTCCTTAGAAGTTTACCATGAGGACAAGATCTCAGAACATGCGCAAGAGTTTCAAACTCCTTGAGGCAGCGCCTACAAAGGGAATCGTTCTGAGATCTTCCTGGTACCGATCTAACTGCTGAAATGTTTGCTGTTATCTTAATTGCTTCACGCCATTCACTACATGATAAGCCTTGATGGTCTCGAATCCAGGAGTTGGCAGGAGTATATTCATTGTACAAACATACCCTATTCCTTTCTGCTGCAACTTACACCACTCACTGAATGCCATTTCTCTCAGTACTCTTCTCACTTTCCTGGCATCTGTTATTTCTAGGCGTGGATGTAGGGAATTGTCAGATGGAGGGACATTGAGGGATTGTAGTGAGAGAGTTATTTCTTCTTTCAGATTTCTTGTAGCACGGATGTATTCGTCACCTGAGCTTAATAGTAACAAATGTTAATTTGCTGAAGCTGTATCACAGTTGTTATTATATATGATAAACTAAAATATTATTGATTTATTTCCTTGTTCTAATAAGCTTATCCCTTTAACCACCACTGCTATTACCTTAATTTAATTTCTACCTTCATCAACGAACACATTTACAGCTATGCAGATATTATTTTTTACTATGCTACAGGTATGTATTATTCCATGCAGAAGATTTAAAAGATTAGCCTGGCATCAAATCCTAGGTACATAGCGGCTACACATTGTACTGATAGGACTAGGAAGAGTATTGTACTGTGCTTTATTGATTGGAATCATATGATGTTTGCATTAATAAGGAATAGGGAATGTAAAAGAGGAACGTAGCTTTGCCTCCTTCTTATCAGATACCCCTTTACGCCTCAATAAATAAAGCATATGTATTAGTCTCACACCATGTCAAGTTCTAGGAGGTTAATGCGTTGTCAGAGCAACGTTAGGCCTGCAGGGGTATCGAACGTGAAGTATAAGTAGGGATTATATTCGGTATTCAGTAATTCTAATAATACGTGAAATCTGCATGTATAAATTCCGGCGCCACATTAGGTATTCAGTATGAAAATAGCTTAAGTCTCCCTGCACGTATGTACCCAAGTCGCGAACTTCTAGAATCAATGAACTTTGTGTTCCCTGTGTCAGCAAATACTTTCAACTGGCCTGTGCAGTCTTTCTGATATGTGCACGCTAGGCTAAAGGGTAAAAAACAATGCACTCGCTATTTCATGTCTAAAAAAGCTCCTGACAAATACTTTTCCTGTTACAACTTGACTTCAGCAGCCAAAAGGTTCCCCCCACCGAAATTCAATCTAATCTCTGTGTACGTCCTACTGAATAGGTTTTAGAGTCGGAATTTAGCCCCGCAGTGGTTTAGAATCAATTTCGGCTTTAGAGCTTCAAAGATGCTTCCAAATATTACACTATATATCTCCAGTTCTATGTGTTGCCGTCAGCTTCTACCAATCTCGGCACTAAAGTCCCTGGATCATGTCTCATCTCGTCTCGTTAAGTTGAGCCTCCAACTTGAGAGTGTAACGCCCTTGTAAAGTTAAGTCTGCGGTCAAATGTGTGGGTTAACCAAGTACTCTTAACCATAATCACGTTGGTAGTTGGCTTTCTAATGTTCTGAACAGTGTTCACAGCAGCAGCTTCGTAAGTATGTAAACAAAGTCTTAGAGTATTGAAAAGAGCAGCTTGGTTTAAAAGATAAGTTATCTAAGAGAAGTACTTCTTGCTAATCAGTAAACATGTTTTGAACAGTGTTATGAACACCTGTTGTTCGATTCTAGTCGTGCTGAATCTGTTCGAACCTATCCAGAAAAAGTATCTCTTGCACATGTTCTGACAGTGTTCTCAAGAGCAGCTTCGTAAGGGTATGTCAACAAAGTCTTAGAGTGTTGAAAACAGCATCTTGGTGTAAAAACTAGGTTAACTAAAATAATATTGTGTTGAGAAGTGCAGCTTGCTATTAGATCGTAGTAAGTTGAGCAGGGCAGCTTGCTTGCTTGTCGTGTTATATCTCGCGCTATAAAGTTTACTTCCGTCAACATAGCAACACACTCAAGTAAGCCATGTGCCTGTAGTTAAAGGTGGCGGCTGACAGCTGTCAAAAAGCACGTGGAATTTTTCAAATTGGCCGCTACTACATGCCTAAAATGGCAGGCATATGGATTTAGCCATTGCCAGCATTGAAGTTTCCGTTCCTGCGTTGTTTAAAGATGATCGCTGGCAGCTGTCAAAAAAGCACTTGGCCTTGTTTAAAACAAGAGCACATGGAATTTCAAATTGCCCGCCGCCACATGCCAAAGGTGGTCGCCGTGAGGTTTAGTTCCGTAAAGATGGCAGCACGATTCTCTGTTGTTTAAAGATGGCCGCTGACAGCTGTCAATAAGCACGTGGCTGACAGCTGTAAAAAGCACGTGGCTTTGTTTACAAACAAGAGCACGTGGAATTTCAAATTGCCCGCCACCACATGACAAAGGTGGTAGCCGTGAAGTTTAGTTCCGTAAAGATGGCAGCACGATGCCCTTTTTCTAAAGATGGTCACTGACAGCTGTTAATAAGCACGTGGCTGTGAGCTTGACAGCTGTAAAAAAGCGCGTGGCTTTGTTTACAAACAAGAGCACGTGGCTTTCTTTACAAACAAGAGCACGTGGTCATGTCCTTGCCAGAGGTTAATGAGGAGGTGGCATTTCTCGAGAGACGGAGGAGGAGGAGGTGGTGGCCTAACTCTCCGAAAACAGCTACTCTTAATATTTCATAATTGTGATAATTTGAGAATGTAATTCCTTTATAGGAATAATCCCGCCGGATTAAGTACTACTTTGGCAATGTTCAAGAAATGAACAGGTCCGCGTTCCTCCTGGCGCGGCAACCGGGGGACCCCCTGACCGGTTTCACCATGTCCTGCTTCCAGAAGCCACATAAATTGAACTAAAGAGTTAGCCAGGATACTTCACTTTCAATTTTTCTAACCATGTAGACGTCTTATTCATCTTTTATAATACCTTCTTGTGGATTTTAGGTAATATTACAGCACGTTCACTTTGGTGTCACTCCTTCTGCATCCCTTCGCTTCTCGCGCGCTCCCTTGCGATTCGCTGGTTCATAACTCCTGCCAACTTAATTTTGGATAGCTCGGTCGCCTAACTCTTACACTTCTCTGTCTAGAGTGGAAGATTCCATTGCCTCCGTTCTTGTGCAATATACGCCTACCTTGACACGTGTGCTATTGGGCTAATAAATTCAGCAGCTGGATTACACCATTCATCCGGCTTCCCCTCATGTAATATTAATTCTAAAAATGTTTACAATTATATGCCAATGACATGAACCAATTGGATTCAATACCCACGTTTTATGTTTCGTGTGTTGAATGAAACACGGGAAATAAAACTATTTTCACAGTTGCAATGGGAACTGAGGAAGAGATAGCGAGTTTGTGGGAGAGAATTAGACTTGTAACAGAGGACAGGAATGAAGAAAAGTCTCTTTCAGTCAATGTACAGGATTCGGTAGGTAGGCGAGAGGGAGGGGAAGGAAGGGGGAAAGTTATGGAAGACAGGTGGGCTCATGTTTTAAGTTCAAGGGAAACGATAGCTAAGAGTTTTCCTCAGGCAGTGGGCCCAGGAGAGTTATCGGTGAGTAATCAGTGTGAGTCAATGAAGGTAGATCATCAAATGGGAGATGGTCATCAGGCAGATGTTACAAAGGAGGGATGGGGGAAGAGCAAAGTGACCGGTAGAAAAGGGAAACGTAGAGTAGAGGACAGGAAGAGAGAGGTGGAACAAGTTAGGGTGACGGAGCAAAGAGAGGAGGAAGTGGGTTCTGCGCCCAGCTCCGTGGCTAAATGGTTAGCGTGCTGGCCTTTGGTCACAAGGGCCCCGTGTTCGATTCCAGACAGGGTCTGGAATTTTAACCATCATTGGTTAATTTCGCTGGTACGGAGCCTGGTGTATGTGTCGTCTTCATAATCACTTCATCCTTATCATGACGCGCAGGTCGCCTACGGAAGTCTCATCAAAATAACTGCAACTGGCGAGCCAAACATGTCAGACACTTCCGGCACTAAAAGCCATGTGCTATTTCATTATTTAGCGGATTCTGCAGGAATCAGGGGATGCGCAGTGACACGAGCAGAAGTGGGGTTCAAATGAGGAGGGTGGGGTTGAGGAACTGGTCATTGGTGACTCAATTATCAGGCACTTGGGGAAAGTGTGAGGAGAAAAGGGAGCCAGAGTAGAGTGTTATCCTGCAATCACGTCAAGGCAGGGAGGCACGAGGTAAGGAGAAGGTGGTAATTTTCCACGTTGGTACCAATAATGTAAGGAAAGTAGGAATAAGTACTAACAGGGTTGGGATATGTGGGATCTAGTTACTGCAGCACGGAAGAAGTATAAGGAAGCAGAGATTGTTGTCATTGGGATACTGTGCAGGAGAGAAACTGACTGGAGGGTAATTGGGGATTTAAATGAGACTGTGGAATGGGTACATGGGAAGTTGCAAGTGATAATTTTGCATGCTAATGGCTGGATAGGAGACAGGGATCTACGCTCAGATGGCCCTCACTTGAACCACAATTGTACGTATAAATAGAGAAGTTTGTTAAGAAGCGTTATTGGGAGGCACATTCAGTGAAATGGAGTGGACCAGGGAGCGGTGATAAATCAGGATGTCAAGTAGGGATGACGTAAACTCTTTAGTATTGCACTGAGTACGTACTGGTTTGATAGAATATACTTACCGTATGTTGTAATGAAATTTGAATCGTGACTTAGAATTGATAAAATAGATGCAGAAACAGCCTCAGATTACTGAAGTTCTTATCGTAGATAGGATAGGAATTGTACAAGGGTGAACATTCATTCTGGTGAGAGAAGAATGTTTTAGCTACTAAAATGATAAAGATGACAAATATGAAATTCTAAGTGTAAGGCTCATCCCTAATGGTAGTAGGCAACTTGATGTTTTTGGAGTGTATAGACCTAGAAATGGTGACGTAGACACTGATTCGGAACTATTTGATAAGATAATCAACAATCAACTATCAACCTGATTGTAGCAGGTATTCTCAATTTAGGAAATGTCAGTTGGGAAGGTTATGCGATTGATGACCAACAAATGGCAAGTAGGGTAATATGGAAAGGACAGCTGATTCAGAAAATGGTGGAACCAACTAGAGGGAAGATTATTCTGGATGTGGTGCTGGAAAACCAGATGAGGTCTATAGAGAAACTGAAGTAATAGATGGTGTTAGTATGAAATGACGTGTGGCCCCCAGAGGCCTGATGCGGGTATTTCGATATGACATCCGTAGACGACCTGCGCGTCGTGATAATGGTGATGATGACGGCACAAAAATCCAGTCCCCAAGCCAGTGGAATTAACCAATTAAAGTTAAAATTCCCGACCCTGTCGGGAATCGAACCCGGGACCACTGTGCCCATTTATCCGTTGAGCCGGACGGTGGTATTAGTGATCACGAAGCTGTTCTTCTCGTTGAAAAGTGATAGAAAGGATGGTCGTAAAGGTAGTACCATATGGCTGATAAGACGGGTACGAGGGCGTTTAAAAAAAGTTAGAATGATCAGCGGAAAACGCAAAATAAAAATGTAAACAGACTGTGGGATGGATTCAAAGCAATTGTCAAGGAACCTGAAAACATCTATATACGTTTAAATGTGGAACCTGAGGACAGCTATATACTTGTAAGTATAGTAAGGAATGGTAAAGAGCCGCTATAATACACTGACTGACAGGGCAAATGCAACACCAAGAAGGAGTGGTCAGAACTTTATGCCAATTGCAGGGTAGACTGACGTCACTGAGGTATGCTCATGATGAGAAATGCGCCGCTGTGCTGCGCACGTAGCGAACGATAAATGGGATACGGCGTTGGCGAATGGCCCACTTCGTACCGTGATTTCTCAGCCGACAGTCATTGTAGAACGTGTTGTCGTGTGCCACAGGACACGTGTATAGCTAAGAATGCCAGGCCGCCATCAACGGAGGCATTTCCAGCAGACAGACGACTTTACGAGGGGTATGGTGATCGGGCTGAGAAGGGCAGGTTGGTCGCTTCGTCAAATCGCAGCCGATACCCATAGGGATGTGTCCACGGTGCAGCGCCTGTGGCGAAGATGGTTGGCGCAGGGACATGTGGCACGTGCGAGGGGTCCAGGCGCAGCCCGAGTGACGTCAGCACACGAGGATCGGCGCATCCGCCGCCAAGCGGTGGCAGCCCCGTACGCCACGTCAACCGCCATTCTTCAGCATGTGCAAGACACCCTGGCTGTTCCAATATCGACCAGAACAATTTCCCGTCGATTGGTTGAAGGAGGCCTGCACTCCCGGCGTCCGCTCAGAAGACTACCGTACCATTGACTCCACAGCATAGACGTGCACGCCTGGCATGGTGCCGGGCTAGAGCGACTTGGATGAGGGAATGGCGGAACGTCGTGTTCTCCGATGAGTCACGCTTCTGTTCTGTCAGTGATAGTCACCGCAGACGAGTGTGGCGTCGGCGTGGAGAAAGGTCAAATCCGGCAGTAACTGTGGAGCGCCCTACCGCTAGACAACGCGGCATCATGGTTTGGGGCGCTATTGCGTATGATTCCACGTCACCTCTAGTGCGTATTCGAGGCACGTTAAATGCCCACCGCTACGTGCAGCATGTGCTGCGGCCGGTGGCAATCCCGTACCTTCAGGGGCTGCCCAATGCTCTGTTTCAGCAGGATAATGCCCGCCCACACACTGCTCGCATCTCCCAACAGGCTCTACGAGGTGTACAGATGCTTCCGTGGCCAGCGTACTCTCCGGATCTCTCACCAATCGAACACGTGTGGGATCTCATTGGACGCCGTTTGCAAACTCTGCCCCAGCCTCGTACGGACGACCAACTGTGGCAAATGGTTGACAGAGAATGGAGAACCATCCCTCAGGACACCATCCGCACTCTTATTGACTCTGTACCTCGACGTGTTTCTGCGTGCATCGCCGCTCGCGGTGGTCCTACATCCTACTGAGTCCATGCCGTGCGCATTGTGTAACCTGCATATCGGTTTGAAATAAACATCAATTATTCGTCCGTGCCGTCTCTGTTTTTTCCCCAACTTTCATCCCTTTCGAACCACTCCTCCTTGGTGTTGCATTGTCACTGTCAGTCAGTGTATAACAGAGACGTAAAGAGACTAAGAAGAAGGTGCAGGCTGGAAAGAAATGGAGTTAGACATGGTTGTGAAGTAATCAGAAATTGAGGGAATTTATTAGAAAGTTGAATCTAGCGAAGAAGTCAGCTAATGATAACATGTTTTCAACCATAACTGACAGTCACACACATTCCATTGAAAAATAGAATGTTATGTGTAGGGATTTTAAATAAAGGATACAGAACTCTGCACATGGTTATGAGGGTATTTAGGGATTGCAGGAAGGATGTAAAGGATGGAATAAGTAAACAACATTTAGGGTACCTGCCACATAGGCTACTGCAGATTAGTAGTGATTGTTAGACTGATATTTTAATAAAAGCAAAGGAATAAATAAAATTATATATATTCTTACAAGAACAGTCGGACGCTATTGTAAATGATATAAAGAATACCATGTCAAGATTTGGACTCGGCATTTTGAAGGTAACTGCATTTAGAGCAGTAGCGTTCACACTTCAGTTTTCCAGCAGTCGACTGGTGAGAAGTGAAATACCTTGAAGTAATACACAATGTTGTAGAAATGAATGCAGAATATTGCCACATGACGTAGAAAATACGATGCTGGAGTTTTTCCGAGTAATCTTATTGAAATATATTTTGCACACTTGTGACAATACTTACCGGATAGCATGACATACATGTTGACATAATGAAGTTTAATTAGCGTGAAGGAATGGGTGAAAAATAAATTCAAATTTAGAAATAAACGAGAATATAATTTAAAATTAGTTTAAAGGCACCAAGTTAATCATAATAAAATATTGTTATTTTTATTGCTGATCTGATCATCTAATATTAGTTTACAATTACTCTCATCATTGAACACACCTCAATGCTTCATACTTCCAGCTCTGTTTGCTTTGTCAAGCCTGGGACATGTTTAAGTGGTACACCCTAACAGAAAATACAAAAATAATTATTTAAATTCAATCAATTTATTCCATTCTTACAAGAACTGGGACTTTTTTAAATGAAGGCTGATGGCCTAATGAACACCATAAAATATTACAGCACTGTTAGAACTTTGTAACATACTACATTCATTTACAGATAAAAGATGGCAAGAATGTTGTTAAAACATCCAAGCCAGACTGAATCCCGGTAGAAAGTAGGCTTACACTTGTTTATTTACAAACTGAAACAAACATGGAAGCAGACGACAAAGTCCTGCTTCCACTAAAATACAAGCTATCTAATGAAACACTATGTTCCTACTTGTCGACCTACTAATGGCATTAACAGCAACCACTATAACACAGGACAAAGATAAGAACACAGTCACATGTCTGCACAATATCCCACAGGAATATCACAAATATCAGTATCATACATATTATTATTATTATTATTATTATTATTATTATTATTATTATTATTATTATTATTATTATTATTATTATTATTATTATTATTATTAGCCATTCACTGTCAAATTAATTATTCATTAATGTGATTATATTCATTGTTAGACATCAGAAAGAATACCATCATAAGTTACTTGGAGCTAATAATGATTTTTATTTATTAAATTTTGGAATAATAATTTCCTTCTTATTAATGTTATTATTATTATTATTATTATTATTATTATTATTATTATTATTATTATTATTATTATTGATGATGATGATGATGATGCTTGTTGTTTAAAGGGGCCTAACATCAAAGGTCATCGGCCCATTATTATTATTATTATTATTATTATTATTATTATTATTATTATTATAAGCATGATGGTGAGGATTCAGAACAATTATGATTTATTATTCTAGTTGATTAGTTACCATCCTGCGATCAGCTGACCTACTTGTGAACCTGTTACCACAGCATAACTCAACTAGAGAATTGTGAGGGTCTGAGGCTAGAGAGAACATCACTAACACTACTATTTACATGGAAATAAATCACAACACCCTGGCATGGTGAGTGACCTGGCTTTACTTTCACAAAAACATTCAACAGAATAGAAATAATGACTTAAGAACCCAACACAACATCACTGGTGCCTATGAACAATCTTATAAACCTCATTAGAGTGCCCCTCACATCATCATTTCTAACCGTAACAGGGTTCAATGCATCATCACAGATCAATATTACTAGCCTCACATCAAGGATTCACTAACATCTTCGCAGATTCATATTACTAGCCTCACATCAAGGATTCACTGACATCATCGCAGATTCATATTACTAGCCTCATATCAAGGACTCACTAACATAATTATTCTACACAGTTACAGTTTATGATGATAAGACATCGGATCTGTATGAAAATGCCTATATGTAGAGCTCCAAAGCCGAGAAGCAAGTGCGTTTGAAGGCGAAATGCGACCAATTATTGAGATTAATAATGCAAGTATATACATATTTGAATATATTTCATTTCAAATTTCGAATTTACTGTGCATGTCATCGTTTTCTATTACGCATATTTTAACCTGTTTTATAAGGAATCTTAAAAAAATATTAAGGAATTAATACCGTGAAATGTTCCGTCAATGAAACAGTTGAAAGGAAACAGGCAACTATCAAGACACACTTCCAAATCATACCAGAATCAGTCAAGAAGCTAAAAGCACGTGGATTGAGTCTTGGAGGACGTGAAGTGTGAAATGAATGGTTCCCCAGTAAACCTCAGATAATGAGGATCTACCGGAATGTTTAACACCTACATTCGCTCCCAAATCCAAGTACTCTCCTGTCACATCCGTACATGTAGAGTGATCATTCTCAGCACTGGAGCTTTTTCTAACAGACAAACTCCACAGATTTAAAATATAAAACTTGGAGAAGACTGTTGTTGAGCCTTGCAAAGCAAATTACGGTGTTCAGTGGCTCAAAGGGTTCAGGCGCTGGCCTTTTGGTCTCAACTTCGCAAGTTCGATCCTGGCTCAGATCAGTCGCATTTGAAGGGGCTCAATACGTCAATCTCGTGTCGGTAGATTTACTGGCATGTAAAAAAACATCCCGCGGAACTAAATTCCGGTACCTCGGCGTCTCCGAAAACCGGAAAAATAGTTCGTGTTTCGTAAAACAAATAAGATTATTACATTTAATATGAGATGAATATAGTTCTATACTCTATCTTGATCAGGTCTGGTCACCAGATAGTTTTTGCTCCCTTAGCACCACCTGGGGGGGTCACGTGTAGGGTTCTTTCACGTTAAACCATCGGACGTGATGTCGGATAGCACAGACACATTAAGCTTACGAAAGATTTATAGACGCTATGACATCTGCAGCAAAGAAAAATAACCCTAGCTTCAGTGAGGAAAGGGAAAAACTGTAGCAACAATTTCTTCACGACTGTGACCATGATATTGCACAGTCTAGATGCAGTCAGGAGAAAGTGTTCGCTCACTTGACTGCACAAAATGCTCTCTTGTATGGAAAATTGGAGATGGAAAAACAACTGCACGGGTACGTCACATGTGGTTCACATGTTGGGCGGGTGTTGCGTCGAGATCCGCGGCTACAAGTCGCTTGCTCGGTGGGAACGCGGATATATCCACCAATTTTAATTATTTTTCTCTCAGTTACCCGCCTGTAGATTTGATTTCTTTTTAGCAGCGTATTATGGATGAGTCTGTCCTGTGATGTGAATTTTTTCAACTATGTTCTTCAAATTCCAAAGTGTCACCCACGAGTTGAATCATAAAGAAGGCAACTTACATCCGGGCCAGAACGATCTAAAGTCCAATAGCCTCGCGCTGAAGCTGTACCTCATCGCTTAATCGTCCCTTGGATGAAATAATACTACTGCGGAAGGCATTTCTGGGGATCCTGATACTCAACAGACCTGTTAGGTGACACTTTGGAACAGTGACCTTGAGTTCTTAAGTTCTTTCTTCACGACTGGAATGCGTGTTTACTGCGAGTTACACAACATATATTATCGCACGCATGTGTTCTGTAATAGAAGCACAATTCATCATTTTCTTCCAAACTGCAGAGACCCGGGTTCTATTCAATTTCTCTTCTAACATTTTTCGCTAAAATGCCTAGGAGGAAACAACGGTCCCCACCATTTTAGCAAGGCGAAATCCGTAAGTGTCGCGTATTATCTCTACTGTATTTGCTACAACCCCTGAATCCCTTCATAACCATGTGCAGAGATCTGTACTCTTTATTTACAATCCCATTTATGTGATTATCCCAATGAATATCAATGAGTGATCAAGATGGCGACTACTGTGTGTGAGTCTGTGATATCCGTGGTGGATAATGGTGTAAAATGCAGTGAAAAATGTGGCAAATGCAGAAGAGTAGTTAAAAATGGGATTCTGTGTCGTAAGTGTGATGAATGGTACCATTTTCGTTGTGCAAATATTGTAAATAGGTCTGATATTGAAGAAAGTGAGTGGCTGTGTCCCGAGTGTAAACAAACTGAGAGTGAGGCAGAACAACAAGAAAGAGAGACTTACGAATCTATGGTTAAGATTTTAGGAGTGCTACAAGAAGACTTATGTGCTCTGAAACTTGAAAATGAAAGATTAAAGGACAGAACAAAGAAACTGGAAGATAAAGAAGACTGTTGAGAAAAAAGATCGCCGTGGACGGAAGTGACGCGTAGCCATTTTAGGCCTAATGTTAAACATATGGGAGAAACTACGTACAACTTAAAACCGGGAAAAAACTCTTTGCAGTGCCAAAACAGATTTCAGTCATTGCAACAAGTTCCAGGAGAAGACACATCAAGTTTTCCGAATAATTTTAAATCCAGCGGAGGTAACCTACAGAAGAAGAAAACCAACCGGAAGTCAAGATCGCCAAAAATTCATCTCTACGCAGACAGTCAAGGGCGGGGTATGGCAGAAGGCATCAAGGATGAGCTGCATAATCCAGAAACTGAGGTCTTAGGACTAATAAAACCAGGTGCCAAAACTGAACACGTCCTTTCAAACTGTGATCCTGTGTTAGAGAAGGACAACTACGTGGTGATTGTGAGTGGTATAAATGACATTGCTGCAAATTAAGGTGAGGAACTAATTACGACCCTCAGAGTTAAGATTTCGAAACTATCTGACTCAAAAGTAATTGTAGTTAATGTGCCACCCAGGTATGACCTTATAGAAGACTCGTGTGTGAACAAAGCTGTACATGATGTAAATATAAAAATCAAGAGATTAAGTAAGAGTTTTAGAAATGTCTATGTAGTAGATACTTTAGGTCTTGGCAGGCAAATGTTCACTAGGCACGGGTTACATCTGAATGGTAATGGAAAAGCAACTCTCTGTAGAAAAAATTGCTACAATTATCAACAGAGATTTGCAAACTAATATGCACTTAAGAAAACCCATACCATTAAATTGGCATATACAGGGAAACATGCCAGAAAACCCAGATCCTTAAATCAAGATCTATGTACCAAGATCTGGCTTCCAGGGACGTTCTCAACTCATGAGTCAAATGTTACTCAATTACAACAGTCAAGTTTTAGGGAGGAAGGGGGTCTGAGATGGCTCTTGGTAAACTGTCAGAGTGTAGTAAATAAACAAATAAAATTCAGTACATTCATGGAATCTTATGAGACTGATGTGGTGATAGGAGTAGAATCATGGTTGAGAGAAGAGGTGGGTAATAGAGAAGTATTTCCAGAAGGGTATACAGTCTATTGTAGAGACCGAGGAGATAAAAAGGGTGGTGGGGTGTTTATTCTGGTGAAGGAAACTTATTGTTTACATGAATGGTTTACCAATGAAAGGGATGAAATATTAGGGATAAAATTAGTTTTTGATAACATGAAGGAGGTGGGAATTATAGGAACAAATAGACCTGGAAGAGAGGAAAGAGACATGGAAATATTTGAGAAAATAATAGATTATACTCATAAAAACAATAATAATGATATGGTAATAATTGGGGGAGATCTAAACTTGCCTAAAGTTGAATGGAATAGAGCTGCAAGTGAAGCCTATGAACAGAAACTGGCAAATAAGTTAATTTGGGAGGGAGGATTTACACAAGTAGTACAAGAACCGACTCGTCTCA
The DNA here is from genome assembly GCF_040414725.1 of Anabrus simplex. NCBI lineage: Eukaryota > Metazoa > Arthropoda > Insecta > Orthoptera > Tettigoniidae > Anabrus > Anabrus simplex. The sequence continues at coordinate 99,941,263 of NC_090274.1, read as the reverse complement.
ATAACTTACTAGATGTATTCTTGGTTAAACCGTGGGAAATTGTTGATAAAACTGAGGTAATTGAAGGAATATGTGACCATAAGCATGTAATAATGGATGTAAGACTTGTACCAAAAATGCTTAATAAGAGGGTCACACAAGACAAGAAATTATACAGAAAAACTAAAGTTGATGAATTTGGGACTTACCTTAAATCACAATTCAGTTGTTTGAAAAGTGAAGGGGGTAATGTGGATACACTTTGGGCTAAATTTAAAGGAATCATTTGGGAAGGAGAGAAGAGATTTGTACCTGTTACAAAGGGTAAAATGACCTCAGACCCTGTTTATTATATAAGGGAAATAAGGAAATTAAAAAGAAAATGTAGAATAGTAAACAGGAAAATCGAAGAGGGTAGGGAGAATAGAGAAACTAGAAAACAGCTAATGAGGGAACTGAATAGAGTGAAAAAGGAAGCAAAAGAGAATTATATGAATGGCATACTTCAAGAGGGTAATGACCACAAAGGGAAATGGAAAAAGATGTATTCATATATTAGGAATCAAAAAGGAAAAGGAATCCAAATTCCTACAATGATGGGAGAAGGGGGTGAACACTATTCAACAGATACTGAGAAAGCAAATCTATTTAGTAGGGAATTCAGAGATTCAGTAGAAGATTGTCAGGAGTTGGAAACAGTAACAGAAGATAGAGAGGGAGAGACACATAGGGAAACAAGAAGCTTCTCATTCACAAATGAAGATATTTTCAGAGAAATCCAACTGCTTCAGCAAGGAAAAGCAGCAGGAAGTGATCAAATTACTGGGGAGCTATTAAAGACAATGGGGTGGTATATAGTGCCTTATTTAAAATTTCTCTTTGACTATGTCATAAATAATAGTGTAATACCAAAAGAATGGAAGGAATCTATAATAATACCAATTTATAAAGGAAAGGGTAACAAAAGGAAACCAGAGAACTACAGACCAATCAGCCTGACCAGTGTAGTTTGAAAAATATTGGAGAGTTTTATAGCAAAGTACATCAGAGGGATATGTGATGATAAAAATTGGTTCATGAGGAGCCAGTATGGATTTAGAAAGAAATTTTCTTGTGAGGCACAACTGGTGAGATTTCAGCAGGACATATCAGATCAGTTGGATTCAGGAGGCCAGTTAGATTGCATAGCCATAGATCTTTCCAAAGCCTTTGATGGAGTGGAACATGGAATATTATTAAAGAAATTGGAGGGAATAGGATTGGACGTAAGGGTTATACGTTGGATAAGAACATTTCTAAATTCATGGGTTCAGAAAGTCAAAGTAGGAAATAATATATCACAGGAAGAGAAAGTTTGGAAGGGAATCGCACAGGGTAGCATAATTGGTCCATTACTTTTCTTACTATACACAAATGATTTAGGGAACAATATAACATCAAAAATAAGATTGTATGCAGATGATATAATTGTTTATAGGGAAATAAATAACATTGGGGATTGTTCAGAATTACAAAGGGACCTTGAAGGTATCCAACAGGGGGTTGAAGAAAATAATATGAAGGTTAATGGAGGCAAATCAACTGTTACAACATTTACAAACAGGAGCTTTAAAACTGAATTTGAATATACTTTGGATGAGGTAGTTATCCCAAAAGATGGCAAGTGCAAATACTTAGGTGTGAGATTTGAAAGTAATTTGCATTGGAAGGGTCATGTTGATGACATTGTTGGGAAAGCATACAGATCGTTACATGTCATAATGAGGCTACTTAAAGGATGCAACAAAGAATTAAAACAAAAAAGTTACTTAAGTATGGTTCGTCCATTATTGGAATATGCAAACAGTGTTAGGGATCCTCACCAAGAATACCTAATAAAAGAAATAGATAGTGTGCAGAGGAAAGCAGCAATATTTGTAACAGGGGATTTCAGGAGGAACAGTAGTGTATCAGAAATGTTAGAGGAACTTGGGTGGGAAACTTTAAGAGAACGGAGAAAACTAGACTTATACGATTATATAGAGCCTATACAGGAGAAGAAGCATGGGGAGAAATCCATGAGAGGCTTCAGTTGGAAAATAATTATATTGGCAGAACTGACCACAAGTATAAAATTAGAAGGAATTTTAGCAGAAGCGACTGGGATAAATTTTCATTCATTGGGAAGGGCGTGAAGGAGTGGAACAGTTTACCAGGGGTAGTGTTTGATCCTTTTCCAAAATCTGTACTGGTATTCAAGAAGAGAATAAACAGCAACAGGGAAAATAAATGAAATGTTAGAGGGCATTCGACCAGTGCAGGCTATTGTAAATTTTAAAAAATGTGTGTTAAAAAAATTAATTCCATCCCCAGGTCCATGGAGTTTGGACAGCCAAAGTAGGGGACTGCCTGTAGGGGTGAAGTACAGTGGGGACATGGAGGGCCCTGGGACTGCTACGGTAGCTGTGAAGGCCCTTCAGGAACTCTGAAAAGTTGTGACAAAAGGGGGGTCTGGTTAAGATGCAGCAGGGCGTTATGCTACTTAGGTCCCAAAATGGGTAAAAAAAAGTAAATAAGCAATGTAAATTTTAATCTTATACCAGTTGCCTAGTATTATTTCAAGTAATTCTACATACTGTATATGAGTTGACTATGTTTGTAAGTATAGGAGATATTATAAGTAGAATTTTGTAAACATTATAAATTTATTAAGGATGATCTGTTTGTTTAATAGAAAAAAATTGTTAGCATAAATTGTATATTATTGTATTCTAGAAATGTTTTTCTTCTCTTGTTAATTTAAAATTTAGTGCTTGACAATAATGTATTTTAGTGTACCATTTGCCACTGAGGTAGACATCTCATTTGCAAATAAAGAGATTTTATTTTGATTTTTGATTTGAAGATGATTAACGGTTCATGGTAAACGAATTGTTGAAATATAGTGGGGAGGAGAGTGAACACAGCGAAGAAAGTTTTGCCGAAGTGGAATTTGTAAGTGACAACTACTGCAGGCTCGAATGTATTGGGTTCGGGCCTAGCGGATGCGAGTATTTAGCAGTCACGAAAGAGATAACACGTGTTTGATTCCTGTCCAAGTAGGAACCATGACAGTGACAATGGTGATGATAATACTAATAAAAGTCGAACCAGTGTAACTACTTCGTCATCCAGGACCAAAAGTGGTCAAAATGAAGGTCCTGCTTTGATTCGAAATTTCGTCAAGATATAACGGGAAAGTTTTTGGAAAAGATAACGAGCGAAATATTTGAATTTTTTGGTGATGCGATATGCCAGAACATAGCTGAACAGACAAAACTTGCCCGGCAAAATATCGCACATAAAACTCAGTTTACTAAAAAAAGGAGTAGAAATCAAGACCGGGTCCGGACATATAAGGATGAAATAAAGATTCTTAAGGGCATACTGTTGCCACAGGAGACTGAACAGAAAACAAAATCAGGGCATTATATTTTCATAGTTGCTTGCTGACAACTGCTATTTCCTATGCAATGATGGCACAGATGAGATTTTTTCCTCGCCAGGCTGAGTGCCTCAGACGGTTGAGGCGTTGGCCGCCCTTCTGACCCCATCTTGGCAGGATCTATCCTCGCTCAATCCGGTGGTCTTAGAAGGTGGTCGAATACACCAATATAACAGTTAACATGAGAACGAAGACTGTAGTGGAAGCAAACGCGTAATCAGTAACGCTATAAAACGTTCAGAGAATCATGTAACTTAACCACTTATGTTGGGACCTCGGTACACACTGGCTCACTCCCAGATCGGGAGTGAAATTCCTGATTGAAGAAATTATTTAAGTACTTGCTTTGAAACAATCTTAGACTAAAATGAACAATACACGGGCCACATGAGAAATATTTAATTGAATATAATTTTTTAGCTTTTGAATAATCCTTCTATCATTTCGACACTTTGGGCAAGAAGATACTAAATGCTTTCACACTGTGATACCGAATCCGTTACTTCCCAATAGTAAAGCTATAACTTTCGACTATTACGTTATTATGTTATTATTCGGTTATATAATAACTTATACCTAAATATTTTAAGTAGCTACTAACAATCTCCGCCTGGAAATAAATTTTTCTGTTCATGTAAATTCTAGACTTACAAGGTTTCCATTTACTTAAAAGATTTAAAATGGAATAAATAATACTCACGAAAGTCTCTGTTGTGTTCGTTAGCGCTTCTCAGTATCCACTTTATAGACCTGCAAATCATAATTGTCACACATGGAATATATTGCACTACACTACAGGTTTTCGGAGATGCCGAGGTGCCAGAATCTAGTCCCGCAGGAGTTCCTTTGCATGCCAGTAAATCTACCGACACGAGACTGATGTATTAGACCACCGTAAAATTCCGCCCGACAGAGCCAGGATCGAACCTGACAAGTTCGGACCAAAAGGGCGGCCAGCGTCTGAATCGTCTGAGCTACTAAGCCTAGCGAGGAAAAATCTCTTCTGTGTCATCAGCTCTCAGGAAATGGGAATAGTCAACAAGTGTTTGCGAGAAATATAAATGTCCTAATTTAGTTTTCTGTACAATACCCTGTGAAAACTGATGCCCATAAGAATCTTTATTTGTTTTTTATTTGTCCAGACCCGGTCTTAATTTCTACTCCTTCGGATTTTCTTACTAAACTGACAAGGGGGCATTCCCTACTCGTCACCACCGATTTCGCTCAAATTCATAGAACATGCAGGGGTGGACTAGAAATGAAAGTACCCAAAGTGGGAATTCCAGATGGCCAAGCGTATAGAAAATAAAACTTAAAATAATAATGTTGACGCGGATCTCGTACCGTATAAACCACTTACGTTAGCGTGCACGCCGAGCAGTAGTTGGCGTAGCTGTAAGAGTTTGGACTGGTAATTCGATGGTCGTGGGTTCGATTCGCCGTATGGGGAATATTTTTCAAATTTATATTATTCACATATTTTAATTTATTTCATATATTTTTATGCAAAAAGCATATAGGACGTTATTTTTTAAATGCCACAATTGTAGAAAATTTGGAGTTGCGAACTTTCCCGACGTATTCAAACAGAAATTCTTATTTTTTCTCCTTTACTGGCTATCTCCCCTCCTTGGGGAATGTGCCATAAACGTAAATAGTCGTTTCGCTGTAAGATTCGTTTTCACCTGACAAGTGAAGGTTGCTCCTGGCGGCTGTACATAAACAATAGATTCTTGGCGCAGGTAGTAAAAAGTCTGACAATTAAATCCCCATTTTTTACCTTTTCTATGCCTTTCGCGTATAAATAAATAAATAAATAAAATGAATTGTTCACTTCTTTACTTAATTGGAAAATGAATAATATAAAAGTTGACAGAAAAAACCAGTCTCCACACAGGGAGTTGAACCCAAGTCCATCGAATTACCAGTCCAAGCTCTTACCGCTACCCCAACAACTGCTCGGCGTGCGCACTAACGTAAGTGGCTTATACCGTGCGAGAGCCACGTCAACATTATTATTTTTAGTTTTATTTTCTATACGCCTGGCCATCTGCAGTTCCCACTTCGGGCACTTTCATTTCTAGCCAAGCCTTGCATGTTCTATTAATTTGAGCGAAATCGGTGGTGACGAGTAGGGAATGCCCCCTTGTGAGTATTATGTGCGATTTTCTGCTGGGCGTCTTTTGTCTGTTCGGTTATGTTCTGTCATTCCTCGTCATCATAAATTCCAAATATTTCGCTCGGTTTTTTTTTTTAAACTCTCGCACTACAACATCATGGAATTTTGGATCTAAGCAGGACCTTCTTTTGGCCACCTTTGCTCCAGGTTGACGGACTCACACTGGTTGGACTATTATCAGTATTATCGTCACAACTGTCACTGTCCTGGTTCCAACCTTAAATGGATTGAACACGTGTTGTTTTCCGCAAATGCTAACTATTCGCATCGGCTGGGCTCGATCCCTGTATATTCGAGCATGCAGTACTTGTTCCAGGTAAATTCGTGTCACCTTGGAATTATCCTTCGGCAAACCTTATTTCACGAAGATCACTATCCTCCCAACTAAATTTCAACAAATCGTTTATCATGACCCGAAAATCGCCTTCCTCTACAGGTGAGAACTTGTTACTCCTTTAAGATATTTTAGAGGAAAAATGTAAGCAAAAGAATTTAATAGAACGCCTGTCTCTGTAGTTTGGAAGAAAATCATCAAATGCTTCTGTATTATGGAACACATGTCTGCGATAATAAATGCTGTGCAAATCGCAGTAAAAACACATTCCAGTCGTCAAGAAAGAAGCCAAGAACTCAATGTCACAGTTCTAAAGGGTGATACGAGAGGTCTACTGAGTATCATGATCTTCAGAAATAACTTCTACAGCAATATTATTTCATTTAAGCTTCACCGCGAGTTTATTGTGCTTTAGGTCGTTCTTGCTCGGACGTATGTGACGTTCTTTATGATGCAACTCGTGGATCACACATTGGAATTGTTAGAGCATAGTTGAAAAAATTCTAATAATAATAATGTTATTTGTTTTACGTCCCACTAACTACGTTTTAAGGTCTTCGGAGACGCCGAGGTGCCGGAATTTAGTCCCGCAGGAGTTCTTTAACGTGCCAGTAAATCTACCGACACGGGGCTGTCGTATTTGAGCACCTTCAAATACCACCGGACTAAGCCAGGATCGAACCTGCCAAGTTGGGGTTAGAAGGCCAGCGCCTTAACCGTCTGAGCCACACAGCCCGGCTGAAAAAATTCTAATCACAGGGCAGACTCATCCAGAATACGCTGCTGAAAAAAAGAAATAAACCCCTGCAGGCAAGTAACTTTGAAAATAATTATAATAGGCGCAAATATCCAACTTCCCCTCCGAGCAAGAGACTTGTAGCCGCGGATCTCGACGCATCGCCAACTCAACGGGTTAAATTACATGATCCTCTGAACAACTTACAGCATTATTGAGTACGCATTTGCTTTCAAAGCCATATCCATACGCATGTGAGCTGTTACACTGACATTCTGGCTGTAGGATTTGTCACAGACATTAGGGGCGTATGGCCCTCGCCTGTATGCGTTCACATGTGAATGGTTAGATCGACATTCTACCTGAAGGATTTGCCGCAGATATTGCAGCAGGGTGGCTCTGGCCTGTGTGAATACAAATTGGTTTGAGGTGGATTTCATCACCTTTTCTTACTTAATCAGGTGTCCTGCGTGAAAGCATGTTGTTGTGAATTCAATGAAGTTTGAGGATATGTGACTTCGGATTGGTTTTCCCTACTGAATTTCTTTCATCCATTTTCTATTCCGTTATTCCTATGGTGTTATCGAAGCAACCATTATGTATTTAATATTATCCATCCCAAAATTAATCTTGGCTTGGTATTGTTGTCGCTTGTTCGGTTGTTGATGACAAACTTTTGCGCACCTCACCATCTTATTGAATCAGAAGTCTCCTTCCGTACTGCCAACGTTATCTTGTCTCGAAGACTTTTCCTCTAACCCTAGGATATTTTCATTTTCCTAAACTTGCCGTAGGTGTGTGATATTCTTGAGTTGAAGTTCTGTTTCCTCTCAGTTCTGTTATTCAATCAGGTAATGTGTTGTGATTGGGAATGTTGAACCAGTAATGGGTGCAAATTTTACTTGATGTCTGTGATAAAGTCTTGAGAAATTTTAAAATGCATTAATTGCTCACCGAGCGGTAATTTTGAGGTGGTTTTGGTTCTAATAATTTGAAATTAAGTGTACCTTCGGAATGTTCGCTCCTGTAATGTGTTATGGTTAGGAATTTGTACCTCTGAAAATACCGGGGGTTATTTTATGTTCACTGTGATGTGGTTGGTCGTGACCTGGTTTGGTAAGTACATGCGATGTATGCCTTAAATTTGTGTGTTACCTAGTTAAGTGTTCAGTGGTGGTATTGTTATTTAACTTGGCGTTGTGGATTTTGATATTGTGATGATGTTAACTGGTAACGGACTTCCGCCGTATAGTGAATCGGAAATTGATTATTGCACTGCTTATTGAAATTGGTGTCGAAATTTCTATTTTCTAAAACTCGGACGTGTGCACTTACAGTGTCGTTCATTCTGTATTGGTGGAATTTGAAGAGTCACTTATGTTTGTGTGGTTTACTCTTGTACTACTTCGTAGGCTAACCTATGCTCTTATGTGGTATGCTTTGGCTCTGGCTCAGTCGATTGTAGTTTGAAAATTTAAATTTATTTCTGCCTATTGGATCTTAGTATCTGTTGTAATGTATTCACCAATTTAGCCCATCTTTTCTCTGTTTTCCTTCTTTGCTCTTTTGCGGTTAGGGTAAATTTTAATTATGTTAATGAAATAAGAGGCTGTATTTCTTGATAATCTAGAGAATATTTATTTCCTAACCTGTAATAAAGTACTTAATCTTAATATTCTTTAAACGGGTGAATTGTAATATGTAACAGGCTTTACTAGAAGCGCGCTGCCTAAAGAGTGTAAATTCAGCTAAACCTAGCTGTTTTAGACGTTAGGTAAATGGAACCCTGTTTGAGGGAAGCGTGATCTGTTTACTAAACTGTAGCCACCACAAACTTGAACTGAAGTGAGGATTGTGATATTAAAATGACTCAAGGTCGGTGTGTTATTGTTATGCATACATGAAGTCGTCATTTGTGGTCTCTATCTAATGTGGACATGATTTGAAATTTAGCTTACTTCTTGACCACTAAACTGAACTGGAAGCTATATCAGTGAATACACTAGGCTTCGGGGGGAGAGGGCTGTTAGGGTGTAACGCAATTTACCCTACCCTGAGAACCTATTTTGAACTGGCAACATCGCCGTAGAAAAAACTTAATTATTCTATACGACTAAGCGTATGGTTTCCCTCGTGCACTAAGAGTTTTAGTGATACTCATTGAACATTATTTATATGCCTTATTGTGGACTAATGACAACGTCAATACATTCTCGCATTTATGTATGGTGTGGACTGTTTCATTCCTCGTCTAATATGTGCTGCTATCTTCGGTCAATCACCCACAATAGAGTTCCCCTCCCCGCGCGCTCTTCTACCTATCGGAGCGCAGCTACTGCCTGAGGGAGCAAGCCTCGCCATTTTGTACTAAAAACAGATCGTTGTTGGGAGTCATGGCGTGCAGTTGCGTTAATGGGATTCTCAAGATGTTGGCGTCATGTTGGAGAATAGATCCCGGCTGAGGGACTTGAGATATGGGTTTGAAACCCATTTTACTTCATCTTCTGCATCGTCCTATTAGAAAATGGTTTTAACTAATTCTGTCCTGGGAAACCAAACTCTTCAGTAAGCGTCTGTAAGTATGTGAGGATCTAACTCATCTTCGCTGAGCGTCTGCTTCACTCAAGTAAGTGGTTCATCATTTGGCAAGTTATATCCTGTGATTATGAAACTGCGAGGAAATTCATGTGATCCGTGTTTCGAAATTAACTATTTCATGGTGAAGTTTGTGAAATTAATATTTTTTTTGGGAAACTACAAACCGGACGGACGTGTGGTTATTTCTACTAAAATATCAAGCTTATAGGCATGTAAAGACTATGAAAATAAGGAGATTTACTTATTAACCATCATTTTCACCCGTTAATTAATCATGTAAATTCAAATTGTGTCGCGGCACTCTGTTGTCTTTATTCTGTGCGAGGTTTTGCAGTAGCATATAATTCTAGTTTCCTTGTTCTTTTTAAGGGGATCTTGTTTTTTTTCCTGTTGTTTCAGTATTTTAAGTTTAGTGTATTTCTAGCTTTATGTTGGGTTTCTCGCCTTGGTTGTGCCTTGTACCTTATTGGGGGACGCGGCGTGTCTTTTGGGTTGCCATGGCAACGTTTTTTTGAGGCGAGATTGTTAATTGTTGCCGGTGGGTTTTGCGTGTTGGTTGTGTGACCTAAGATTACTGATGGATTTTCGACTGATGTGAAAGATTTCCCTATCCTCGCTTGGTCTCTTCTTGTTTTCCTCCTGTTTTTCTGTGTGATTATCGCTTGTGGCTTGAATTTTTGCCCTTGTAGTCTATTAATTGGGCTAGAGTTTTATGTTTCTGCGAAGCCTCATTTGCTAACTATTTCAATTAAACTGAGTGGGGTTTCCCAAGGTTTAAACTTTAGTTTTAATTTCATTTTAGTTACGTTAACAAACAGGCCCGTGTACACTTTCTGTAGTCAATTTAAGTTTTTATTCGTATAATTATCTATAATAGTAAGGTTATCAATCCGAACTTTTCTTGTAATGAGTTTGGTGTTTTGAATTAGAGCCATTTCTTTTTAGCTAATGATTTCCATCAGTGTTATCACCTGATAGGTCTACGCTTTCAGTCTGTGGTATTCTCTTTTTTTTACTGTTCATTTTCAAACTAAACAATTTTATTCTCTCAGATGGGACGATGTTAGTTTTGGTTAAATGATAAGATTTCTTTCCTTGATTAAAGTTTTTGAAAAGTTAATCAAGAGTTTTCTTTCATTATCCAATGGTTCAGCGCCGAAACAAGGAATTTTATCCATTTCCTTTGGGTGATTTTATGGGTCGCATGGTAAGTACCTGATTGGTGTAATTTTCCTACCTTGTTTCTGACTTTCATCTTGCTTTTGGTACTGTCTATTTCACACCGATTCATAGGTTGTACCGACCGGTGTTTGTTTGCTAACCGCTAGTGTGGTGACTCACTGCGCTGGAGGCTTAGTGAATAAAAGTATGTGTAAGAAGTGATTTTAACGTTTGGCAATTATTATTAACTAGACGGCGTGCAGTAAATATTGTCTTAATTTCAAAATATTGTCGACCATGTTAAATAAATATTTAGTCTAGCGGTTTCTTTTCTCTCGCTGTCACCATCTGGACTTGTGTGTTGAGTATTGCTTGCGTCATAGACGTTCTATTGTGCGTGCATTTTTTAATTCCAAAATGAGCAGAAGGAATAGATTTCAGTTTGGGAGCACTTGGAAAATCTTCCGAATTTTCAACTAAATGTTTAATGTGCTTTTCATTCGCAAGTGCAAAATCAACACCTCCAATTTAAGAGATCATTTGAAACGGAAGCATTTTACAGTGTTTCCAGGAGGAGCCAATACTAGAGTGACGCAAGATAATGATGTTCCTTCTGACAATCAACAGATATCGACATCTGAAACCATTCTTCCAGCTGCATTCAGTTACGGCTACCTCAAGAAAAAGGAAGGAATCTTGATACTCTGGTAGCTGAAATGGTGGCAGGAGACCTGCGGCCTCTGTCGCTCGTCGAGAATAGAGGATTTGCAAACCCCATAAAGGAGCTAGAACCAAGGGATAGAATGCCTGGCCGTCGCCTACTCACCGACACTATTTACCAGGACTTTACCAGGCAACGAAAGCAGCACTACAAAGGAACCTACATCCGACACCTCATGTAGGTATTACAACAGATATTTGGTCTCATTCTAGCACAATCTTATTTATCACGGTAACTGCACACTTTTTCAACAGTGAATTTGCCCTAAAAATCTAATGTCTTTAATACCCTTAAGTTGCATTCAAACCACACAGCAGCTTACCCTTCCGATGTCCTAAGAAGAACCCTAGAATAATGACACATCAATGTTGTAGCAGTTATAACTGATGGTGGATCCAACATAAGAGCGGGCCCTTTCTATCAGCCAGCTACCTTGCCTGGCCCACACGCTGAACTTAGTTGTGCAGAGTGGGTTAAGTAATACCAAGAATATTGATGAAATCCTCCTTATCTGCAGAACTCAGGTAACATACTTCAAGTCCTGCGTTGTTTCAGCTGACAAGTTGCGCAGTATCCAGGCACAGCTAAATACCGTTCAATATAAATGGAAGAAGGATGTGGTGACGCGGTGGAATATGAGAGGTTACTACAGCAACATCACTACCGAACAGTCCGTCAGCGCTCACTGCCGATCAGTGGACAGTGCGGCAGTGTTGAAACCACTAAGCTTCTGCCGAGTTGTTTCCAACAATCTTCTCTAATTAGGGGAGTTAAGAACACAGTCCGGAACAAGGTTCCAAAGACTGTGCTGTCTAAGAGATAACCTTATCCAAGAAATAGACAAAATATTTGGACAGGTGGAGAAAATAGTCTTTCCTGTATCAGCCGAAATTCTGAACCCACGATTCAAAAAAGCAGGGTTTGAGAGAACTGAAAATGCAGATAATGTTCAGAAACTCGTTACGCTTAATCTTCCAGAACTGTACCAAAACAGATCGCTGAACAGGACGTTCCTCTCCCTTCTACCAGTATCAGATCACCTACATCCAATATTTGGGTTTTTAGAGGAGAAGGTGGCTTATTACAAGCGCGCAAATATTGTTTTAAGGTAATAACTTGACTAGCCCTTCCTAAAATTGAAAGAGGACCCAGCCGACATTTGGAGGAAGCACAAATCTATTACGGAGCTGTTGTAAAGTCTTTCTGAAAAATATCTTTGTGTTCCTGCAACGCCAGTTCCTGCGGAGAGAATATTTTCTAAAGCGCGACTCATTATGAGTGAAAGTAGGAACCGACGCAAACCAGAAAATGTTAAATTTTCTTGAATACAAATATTATCGGAGTGTAAAATTGCTCTTAATTGGGCCTATGTACCACAATACCATTTATCAAAATTGTTTAATGTACAGTAAGAAAAATGTGCTAATATAATTTTCCCACTGTTTGTGACAAGGTATTGAGTGGGTGTATATATGTCTAAGTTTTAATATAGGCCTACACACTTCTTGTACGTTTTTGTTTATGGTATGGCGATTCACTTATGCTGATATTAACAAGATGTAAAATACCTCAGCAGGCCTATGTGGCACCACAATGCCATTTGCAGAAATTGTTTAAGGTATCAAAACTGTGCTGGTATAGTTTTGCAATTGTTTGTATATTTCTGATGTAAACATCTTGTAATAAGGAATGATTTCAGCTTGATACATCCTGTATTGGATAGGTTTACATTGCTATACTTTTGAAATATTAGGCCATTTTATTTTTATGCGTATGTAACACGTTACTGGAACACTTAGGTCTTCTGGATCCACTGATGAATGTTGTGAGACATACAATAGGCCATAGTATGGTAAATAGGGATAAAAGTCAGGTTGTGGGTTTCACTAATTTGTGACATCTGAAGCCATCTCGACTCAGATAATTTAAAACTGTTAGGCTCTTTTGCTGGTGTAATACTGTTACCATATGTTTCAGGTAATTTAAACATTATTTTCAGCAAAATGAAGAGTCTTAACAGTTACAAAATTTCACTAGTACTAAAATTCCTTTCAGGATTAATTACTGTGGTGATGGGGTAAAAGCTCCTTATGGAAATCACTGCGAGTACCTAGTGTTAATATAAGGAAAGATCTTCATTGGAGTATTCACATGAACAGGATTGTAAATAAAAGGTACAGATCTCTGCACATGGTTATGAGGCTATTTAGGGGTTATAGTAACCATGAAAATGAGAGGGCATATAAGCCTCCGGTATGACGCCAAATAGAGTACGATTCCACTGTATGGAACCATCACCAGGAATACTTGATTCGGGGACTGAAAAACATCCAAAGAAAAGCAGCTCAATTCGTTCAGTGTGACTCCCGACAAAAGAGTAGTGTTACAAAAATGTTGCAACGTTTGCGCTTGGAAGACTTGGGAGAAAGCAGACGAGCTGTTCGACTAAGCGGTATGTTCCGAGCTGTCAGAGGAAAGATGGCGTGGAATGACATTAGTAGTCTAATAAAATTAAGTGGTGTTTTTAAAAGTAGGAAAGTACACAAAGTTAGAATTCGAAAAATTGTGGAAATCCTTAGCTTATAGAAGGGGAGTTAGGGATTAGGATAATTTACCAAGGGATGTATTCAATAAATGATCATTTCTTTCTATTTTCTTTACGTCACACCGACACAGATAGGTCTTATGGCGACGATGGGATAGGCCTAGAATGGGAAGGAAGTTGCCATGGCCTTAATTAAGCTACTGCCCCAGCATTCGCCTGGTGTAAAAATGGGAAATCACGGAAAACTATCTTCAGGGCTGCCGGCAGTGGGGTTCGAATCCATTATATCCCGGATTCAAGCTCACAGCTGCGCGCTCCTAACTGCACAGCCAACTAGACCGGTCGAATAAATTACCAAATACTTTGGAATGATTTATAAAAAGAGATGAATAGCAGATAGGGAATCTTCCACCTTGGTGTCTCTCCTAAATAGAGATTGATTGATTGATTGATTGATTGATTGATTGATTGATTGATTGATTGATTGATTGATTGTGCCGAGTGGGTGTACACATGTCTGTTTTAATATAGTCCTACATATTTCTTGCCTTTTTCTGTTTATGGGATGATATTTATTCACTTATGCTAACAAAATAACTTAGCCCAGCTTAATCTGATAACTGTACTTCATTACTTCAAGTTGTGAGTTAACTTGGCTCACTTCAGTTAAATTAATAGCTAGCAGACTGAAAGAAGCACAATGTCCAATGGAGGCAATATTAATGAGTGTGTAGATATTCTTTTGAGCTATTTTTTGGCTAAACGGTAAGTCGTATCATAAAACGGATGGCACAATGTCCCAATTCGGAGTGATCTACAACTTTGGTCCTGTGACATTTTGTCGTATCTCTCTCCCTTATACGTTAAATTTGGCCGTATTTCTGGATTGCTCGCAAATGTGGTGATTTTTACAAGTATATTTCATTTTTGACACACTTATAAGAATGATAGGATCATCACGTTGGGTGCGCACATTGGCACAACCAAGGGCCATATGTGGACACAAATTCATGATTCTAGCTTATACATAAGTAGGCAAAAAGTAATGTAAAATATTAAAAAGGTACACCAATTTCACCCTATTCAAACTTTGAACTCAATTTACCCCCTTAATATCGGAGATACGAGGAAATGGTTAAGAAATAAACACGTAGAGCGATAAATGGGGCGTCTGATGGCGCAAACCGTTTCTTAATATCATGCACCGTTTAGGAGATATGAATCTCGAAGTGGAAGTCTGCACTTTTCAACGTGCTCATGGTTATCCGTCATCTATATATATAGTGAAACGGGAACGCCCTACGAGCATTCACGTTTCATTCTTTTATTAAGAAGAACTCGCTAACATCCGGCCGTAAGCATTTAAAACTTGCGCCGAGCGCACAGGCATAGTGGGAACTGCAAGCTCGCGATGTTCTAGAACACAGGCCAAGGACAAGCGACGTCACGCAGAAGGTTCCTTCGTGTTCCATAGCAATGCTGCATGAACGAAATATAATCTCAATATTTCAATAACGTCACCTTGCAGGCAGGAATAATGAACGCTGCTAGCCGAAATTTCGTGTCAATCGGTGTGAAGATGGCCAAGATATAAAATTTTCTTGGGGCCCACATGTGTAGCCACGCCCACCGGCCTTCGGCAATATAAGCGAGTCGCCAGCCTGGGGTAAAGCAGAATGTGTGCAGTGTGCAGTAGGCAGAGAGTGAGGGAAGTCGGCAGTAAGCCGTGAGTTCAGTGAGTGTGTGCAAGTAAGCACGTCGCGACATAATTCGTCACTCGGTCCGGCTGTATACTTGAGTTCAGAACGTTCGTGTTAAAAGCTTTCTCCGTGGGCTTGATTTCATTTAAAGACTGTGTGAAAACAGCGATAGTGTTTCTAGCCAGCCTTGACTTCATTTAAAGACTGTGTTTCTCGCATAAACTGTGCCAGCCTTGACTTCATTTAAAGACTGTGTTCTCGCATAAACTGTGCCAGCCTTGATTTCATTTAAAGACTGTGTGAAAACAGCGATAGCGTTTCTAGCCAGCCTTGATTTCATTTAAAGACTGTGTTCTCGCATAAACTGTGCCAGCCTTGATTTCATTTAAAGACTGTGTGAAAACAGCGATAGTGTTTCTAGCCAGCCTTGATTTCATTTAAAGACTGTGTGAAAACAGCGATAGCGTTTCTAGCCAGCCTTGATTTCATTTAAAGACTGTGTTCTCGCATAAACTGTGCCAGCCTTGATTTCATTTAAAGACTGTGTGAAAACAGCGATAGCGTTTCTAGCCAGCCTTGATTTCATTTAAAGACTGTGTTCTCGCATAAACTGTGCCAGCCTTGATTTCATTTAAAGACTGTGTGAAAACAGCGATAGTGTTTCTAGCCAGCCTTGATTTCATTTAAAGACTGTGTGAAAACAGCGACAGTGTTTCTAGCATAGACTGTGACGACCTTCATTTCATTTAAAGACTGTGTCTATCCGTTGAACTGTGTTCGTAATAAACTGTGCCAACATTCCCTCTTAAAGACAGTGGAATGCAGTATCGTGATTTCTTTCCGAGGAACCATGCCAATTCCCATCATAACCTGTTCAGAATCACGTATGATCTTAAGTGCCTGTGATAATCTTCTAAAATTACGACGTAATAGAACTTGGACTGTCATTTATTTCAACAAGTGTATTGTGCTCATGGAGTACAGTGCAGAGACTGTACCCGGTAAATTTAATTTTCTTTATGAAGTGCTTAATCACTGCACCTCGGAAGGTCCTAGATTGTTTTCGTTTGTTTACTATTCCAAATACGATAATTCCTTCCATCTTATCCTCGTGGAACTGTGACTCTAACTTTATCCTTGCTGCTGTGGGAACTATTTCGGCGTGCTTCGCCTTAGAGAAGTGTCACACCAGTACCCCATGACGTCCAATGTGGAAGCTCCACATTTCCCCGTTCCTGCCTCAGGTTCGAGTCATCAACACTAATACAGAGAAAACACCAACGACGGAAGACAACGCCGACGCCGACCGCAAGACGACGCAGCCGCCGCAGGACGACGTCCTCTCCACGCCTTCAGGGACAACTCCACGATTCAGCTGTAAAAGGTGACATTATTCTTTGCATATCTATTGAATAAACTGAAGGATCCACTTAATCATGAATTTTTTTTTCACTACCCTTGTCTCTCACTCTCTTAGCATGGGCCGTACACGCCTTGTCGTTCCTCATGCTCTCCGATAAACTGAAGTACGGGCATTCCTGTTACAATATATAAAAGCAAGTCGGGCTGGAGCGATGTATATATAAATATTTAAAAATGAAAAAAGACGTGAATTAATGAGGCACTTCCAGAAATCTCAGATATTTGAAACTTTGTACGAGAGAAGCTGATGACCCCAGGATCCCTAGAAAAATCGGAAATTCTCAAAATTCCCTGAAGGGGGCACGTGGGGGTCTCAAATTTTGGGGGTCAGCATAAGAACGCAGTCGTATAATATATCCGAAACGACAACCTATAGGTTTCGTGGGCTTAAAAATTTTCGGGAATTTCCTAATTTTTATCCCCCGTCCCCCCAAATCAAGATGGCGGCACAACCTGCCAGACGAGGTACACAATTGAAATTTGGTGAAATTATAGCTTTTGGTCCCTAACCGACGGGAAAATTCCAAGATGTTCAAATTTTTTACTTTTTACCCCCAAACATATCGAAATATGGAGGCAATTTTAATGACTGTGCAGACATTAGTTTTGAGCTATTTTTTGGCTAAACGGTAAGTCGTATCACAAAACGGATGGCACAATTTCACAATTCGGAGTGATCTACAACTTTGGTCCTGTGACATTTTGTCGTATCTCTCTCCCTTATAAGTTAAATTTGGCCGTATTTCTGGATTGCTCGTAAATGTGGTGATTTTTACAAGTATATTTCATTGTTTGACACACTTATAAGAATGATAGGATCATCACGCTGGGTGCGCACATTGGCACAATTAAGGGCCATATGTGGACACAAATTCATGATTCTAGCTTATACATAAGTAGGCAAAAAGTAATGTAAAATATTAAAAAGGTACACCAATTTCACCCTATTCAAACTTTGAACTCAATTTACCCCCTTAATATCGGAGATACGAGGAAATGGTTAAGAAATAAACATGTAGAGCGATAAATGGGGCGTCTGATGGCGCAAACCGTTTCTTAATATCATGCACCGTTCAGGAGATATGAATCTCGAAGTGGAAGTCTGCACTTTTCAACGTGCTCATGGTTATCCGTCATCTATCTATCTATATATAAAAGCAAGTCGGGCTGGAGCGATGTTTATATAAATATTTGAAAATGAAAAAAGACGTGAATTAATGAGGCACTTCCAGAAATCTCAGAAATTTGAAACTTTGTACGGGAGAAGCTGATGACCCCAGGATCCCTAGAAAAATCGGAAATTCTCAAAATTCCCTGAGGGGGCACGTGGGGGGGCTCAAATTTTAGATTCAGCATAAGAACGCAGTCGTATAATATATCCGAAACGACAACCTATAGCTTTCGTGGGCTTAAACATTTTCGGGAATTTCCTAATTTGTATCCCCCGTCCTCCCAAATCAAGATGGCGGCACAACCTGCCTACGAGGTAGACAATTGAAATTTGGTGAAATTATAGCTTATGGTCCCTAACTGACTGGAAAATTCCAAGATGTTCAAATTTTTCACTTTTTACC
The DNA here is from genome assembly GCF_040414725.1 of Anabrus simplex. NCBI lineage: Eukaryota > Metazoa > Arthropoda > Insecta > Orthoptera > Tettigoniidae > Anabrus > Anabrus simplex. The sequence goes on along the minus strand of NC_090274.1, from coordinate 99,922,851 downwards.
CCCAAAGATATCGAAATATGGAGGCAATTTTAATGACTGTGCAGACATTAGTTTTGAGCTATTGTTTGGCTAAACGGTAAGTCGTATCACAAAACGGATGGCACAATGTCACAATTCGGAGGGATCTACAACTTTGGTCCTGTGACATTTTGTCGTATCTCTCTCCCTTACACGTTAAATTTGGCCGTATTTCTGGATTGCTCGTAAATGTGGTGATTTTTACAAGTATATTTCATTGCTTGACACACTTATAAGAATGATAGGATCATCACGTTGGGTGCGCACATTGGCACAATTAAGGGCCATATGTGGACCAAATTTCATGATTCTAGCTTATACATAAGTAGGCAAAAAGTAATGTAAAATGTTAAAAATGTACACAAAGTTCACCCTATACAAAATTTGAACTCAATTTAACCCCTTAATATGGGAGATACGAGGAAATGGTTCAGCAAAGACATGTAGAGCGGTAAATGAGGCGTCTGATGGTGCAAACTGTTTCTTAATATCATGCACCGTTTAGGATATATGAATCTCGAACTGGAAGTCTGCACTTTTCAACGTGCTCATGGTTATCCGTCATCTATATATATAAAAGCAAGTCGGGCTGGAGCGATGTATATATAAATATGTAAAAATGAAAAAAGACGTGAATTAATGAGGCACTTCCAGAAATCTCAGAAATTTGAAACTTTGTACGAGAGAAGCTGATGACCCCAGGATCCCTAGAAAAATCGGAAATTCTCAAAATTCCCTGAAGGGGGCACGTGGGGGTCTCAAATTTTGGGCTCAGCATAAGAACGCAGTAGTATAATATATCCGAAACGACAACCTATAGGTTTCGTGGGCTTAAAAATTTTCGGGAATTTCCTAATTTGTATCCCCCGTCCCCCCAAATCAAAATGGCGGCACAACCTGCCAGACGAGGTAGAGAATTGAAATTTGGTGAAATTATAGCTTTTGGTCCCTAACCGACGGGAAAATTCCAAGATGTTCAAATTTTTCACTTTTTACCCCCAAAGATATCGAAATATGGAGGCAATTTTAATGACTGTGCAGACATTCCTTTTGAGCTATTTTTTGGCTAAACGGTAACTCGTATCACAAAACGGATGGCACAACGTCACTTCAATTCGGAGTGATCTACAACTTTGGTCCTGTGACATTTTGTCGTATCTCTCTCCCTTATACGTTAAATTTGGTCGTATTTCTGGATTGTTCGTAAATGTGGTGATTTTTACAAGTATATTTAATTGTTTGACACACTTATAAGAACGATAGGATCATCATGACGGGTGCGCATATTGGCACAATTACGGGCCATATGTGGACCAAATTTCATGATTCTAGCTTATACATAAGTAGGCAAAAAGTAATGTAAAATGTTAAAAATGTACACAAATTTCACCCTATTCAAAATTTGAACTCAATTTACCCCTTTAATATGGGAGATACGAGGAAATGGTTCAGAAAGAAACATGTAGAGCGGTAAATGAGACGTCTGATGGTGCAAACCGTTTCTTAATATCATGCACCGTTTAGGACATTTGAATCTCGAAGTGGAAGTCGGCACTTTGCAACGTGCTCATGGTTATCCGTCATCTATATATATAAAATCGTAACGACCGTGTGTCTGTACATTGATTATTTTGGCGAAATTTCTGTACAGTTATCCGTTTCAGGTGTAATAATGACCTTCTGCATCATTTTTAGCTTTGGTGTCTGTTTGTCTGTTTGTTTGTCTGTTTGTCTGTTTGTCTGTTTGTCTGTCCTTCTATAACTTGAAAACTACTGGATATATTTCCTCCAAACTTCATATTTACAATCCACCTGTCCTTGGGTAGGTTTTAGGGCAACTATCGTTTCTAAATCCCTGAACTGATTTGGGATTTTTACGAAACCGAAACCGTGATTTTGCACTCCCTCAAAGTATACACAACCGAACTTAATGGAAATCTACCTGCCTTAATGAAAATTAATTTCTAAACCTTTTTTTCTCATGTGCATCATTTCGATAACAGGATTTAATAAGGGAGATATCATTAACGGACAGTTGTTTTGGTACAAATCCCAGCGGACTTAACGCAAGAGCGGGTGCGTGTAAAGCGTATTCCTTACAACTTGAAAACTACTGAAAATATTTGAACCAAACTTTATATATAGCATCCATCTGTCCAACGGTAGGTTTTCTTGGTGTCTGTTAGTTAGTTACTTTGTTAGTTAGTTTGTTTGTTTCTTTCTTTGTTTGTCTGTTGATCTGATTGTCTTTCTATAACTTGAACACTACTGGATATATTTCCACCAAACTTCATATTTAGAATCCACCTGTCCTTGGGTAGGTTTTAGGGCAAATATTGTTTCCAAATCCCTGAACTAATTGGGCGTTTATACGAAACCGAAATCGTGATTTTGCACTCCCTCAAAATATACATAACCAAACTTAATGGAAATCTACCTGCCTTAATGGAAATTAATTTCTAAACCTTTTTTCTCATGTGCTTCATTTCAATACCAGGATTAATAACGGAGATACCGGGCGAGTTGGCCGTGCGCGTAGAGGCGCGCGGCTGTGAGCTTGCATCCGGGAGATAGTAGGTTCGAACCCCACTATCGGCAGCCCTGAAGATGGTTTTCCGTGGTTTCCCATTTTCACACCAGGCAAATGCTGGGGCTGTACCTTAATTAAGGCCACGGCCGCTTCCTTCCAACTCCTAGGCCTTTCCTATCCCATCGTCGCCATAAGACCTATCTGTGTCGGTGCGACGTAAAGCCCCTAGCAAAAAAAAATAAAAATACAAAAATTACGGAGATATCATTAACGGACCGTTTTTCGGTACAAGTCCCACCGGACTTAACGCAAGAGCGGGTGCGCGTAAAGCGTATTTCTTACAACTTGAAAACTACTGAGATATTTGAACCAAACTTTATATTTAGCATCCACCACTCCAAGGGTAGGTTTGAAGGTTTATACCATTTAAAATTCCCGGAATGGACTGGGGTTTTATAGGGGACCGAAATGGTGATTTTTACTCTCCCACAATATATAATGTACAAGACCAACCTGACTGGAAATCGACCAAACTGTTTGGAATTCCAATTCTAATTTCTTTTTCTCATATGCATTTTTCAACTGGGGGATTAATATGGGAGATAACATGAAAGTTCAGTTTTCAGGCTAAGTCTAGTGGACATAGCCCAAAAGGTGTTATACGTGGAGCAGATTCCTTATCTATCTACATAAATCATATCGTAACGACCGTGTGTCTGTGCATTGACTATTAAGGGGTAATAATGACCACCTGAATATTTTTTAGCTATTTAAGAAACGAGATTTCCACTTCTGGAGGTGCATATGGCCCTGAGGTTCACTCAGCCTACACCAAAAATGAGTACCAGGTTAATTCCTGGGGGCAAAGGCGGCCGGGCGTAGAGCTAACCACTCTACCCCATCACGTGCCGAGGTTAACAATGGTGGGAGCCTTTATCTTCCACTCCTCCAAGGGTCTTCATGGCCTGTACGGAGATGACTTTGCTTTTATTTTTTAGCTATAGTTTCATGTAAGTCCTATATTTTACTCCCCCTACCCCCTCGCCCAAAGTCAGGATTGAATCACAATTTGCCACACGAGCTGAAAAATTGAAATTAAGCGAATTTATACGTTTTTGCCTGTAACCTACGGAAAACTTCAAAGATCTTTAAATATTTCACTTTTTATGCCGAATAATATCGAAATATAGGCAATTTAATGACGGTGCAGACCTTCGTTTCGAGGTATTTCGCGGCTAAACGGTAAGTCCTATCACAAAATGGATGGCACGATCTCCGTTCAATTTCGAGTGATCTACAACTTTGGTCCTGTGATATTTTGTCGTCTCTCTCTCTCTCTCTCTTATACGGTAGATTAGGCTATATATTTCGATGGTTCGTAAATTTTGTGCTTTTTACACGTGTATTACTTAGTTTGACACACTTATAGAAAAGGCAGAGTCATCGAATTTGGCATGCACATTGACACGACCAGTGGCTATATGCGAACCCAATTTCATGATTCTAGCTTTCACATAAGTATGTGAAAAATAATGTAAAATGATGAAAATGTACCCAAATTTCACCCCATTCAAATATCGTAACTCAATCGAACCCATAAATATGTGGGATACGAGAAAATATTTTTTAACACCAGAAATGTAGAGCGATGAAAGGGACGTCTGAGGGTGCAAACCGTTTGTTGGTATGATGTACCGTTTAGGAGCAGTAAATCTCGAAATGAAGGTTTGCACTTTCAAACGTGCCCATGCTTATCTGTCATCTATATATTTATAATCGCAACGACCGTCTGTCTATACATTGGCTATTTTGGCGGAATTTCCGTACAGTTATCCGTTACAGTTGTAATAATGACCATCTGCACATTTCTTAACTTTGGTGTCTGTTTGTCGCTTTGATTGTATAAATTTTTATAACTAGAAAACTACTGAATATATTTCTACCAAACTTGATATTTAGAATCCACCTGTCCTTGTGTAGGTATTAGGGCCAATATTATTTCTCAATACCTAAATTTACTGGGGGTTTATCCGAAACCGGAACCATGATTTTGTACTTCATCAAAATATGCACTTCCGAAATTAATCGAAATCTACAATCCTTAATGGAAACCCACTTCTAAAACTTTTGTTCTCATGTGAATTTTTCGACAGGAGGATTAATAAGTAAGATATCATGAACGGTTGGTTTTGCAGGTTAAGTCCAGCGGACGTAGCCAAAATGTGTTGTACGTGGAGCAGATTCCTTATCTCTCTATATAAATAAAATCGTAACGACTGTGTGTGCCTGTACATTGAAATTGGTGAAATTTTCGTACAGATACCCGTTTGAGGGGTAATTATGATCGTCTGCATAATTTTTGGTTTAATTTCCTGAAAGCCATAATTTTTACCCCCTCACCCAAAATTCAGATTGCAGCATAATCTGCCAGCCAAGCAAGAAAATTGAAATTTGGCAAAATTATACGTTTCAGCCTGTAACGAACGAAAAATTTCACAGATCTTTAATTTTTTCATTTTTTATCCCCGAAGAATATCGAAATATGGAAGCAATTTTAATGATGGTGCAGACCTTCGTTTCGAGGTATTTCGTGGGATAAACGGGAAGTCCTAACACATAACAGATGGCACAATCTTCGTTGAATTAGGAGTGATCTTCAACCTTGGTCTTATGACTTTTTGTCGTATCTGTATCGCTTATACGTTAGATTCGTCTCTATTTCTCGATTTTAAGTAAATTTGGACTCTTTACCTATATAACTCATACTTTCAATCACTTACAGTAAAGATAGTATGATCAAACTCTACACGAACATTGGCCCACCTAGTACCCAATGTGAGCCAAATGCTATGTCACATAATTATCCGAAAAGTAATGCAATGTAAGATAATCTTACACAAATTTCAACCTATTCAACGTTTCTGACTCAATCTGACCCATGAATAGATGAGATGCGAAAAAATATCACAGGACCAGCCATTTAGATCGCTAAATACTGCGCCTTGCGATTCAATCCTTTGTCAATATGACGTACCGTTTAGCAGCAGTTAATCTGTAAATGAAGGTCTGCAATATTGTAAACATGCATATACTTTCGTATGTCCTTCTATATATATTCATTGATGTTGATTTGTAGCGATCGTGAAAGGGTGTGTCTGCTATTGTAATCAGTACTCCCTACACCGACTTTGACTGCTGGCAGTAGGAATGGGGTCCTTCTCCAACTCCTGTGTCACTGGCATTAGTAAGGAGGGCCTACCATTTTAATGAATAATTCACTTCTCGATTTGTCTTGCAAAAGGCAAGGGATCATACAGTTTTGTTCGAAAGTCCCCTACCCTTTTGTGTTGGCTCTAGGCCAGGTTGCCCGCCATTATAAACAAATGTTCCAATCTAAAATTTTTCTATCATTAGGCATAGTGGCCTATTTTCATGGAAACTCACTAATTCTGTGTGACTGGCAGTAAGCTGGCTGGCAGCAGTAAAAAGGGCCTGCCATTATAATGATAACTGCACAACTCAGTTTTGACTGGTGGTAGGGAAGTTGCTATTATAATAAAATCTCCTGATCTGTAATCTGCCTGAAAGTAGGAAATGGGTCTGCCATTGTAACTAAAACTTCCCATATCGATTGTCACCGCGCAGTAGGTAATGGGGTCTGCAATTATAATGTAAACTTGCCAACTCGATTGTGAATGGCAGTAGACAAGTGAGCCTGCCGTTATTATCACAACTCCGCAACCCTCACTTTACATTAGAAACAACGTATGGGGACCTCCCCATGCTATTTCTCGGATAAGGCTAAGAGACATGCAATTTTAGAACAATCTCATTTACTGCACGCACAGTATTTACGTCGATATCCGTATACAATGTAGAATACCGTAGCGAAGCACGGGTACATTTGCTAGTAATAATAATAATAATAATAATAATAATAATAATAATAATAATAATAATAATAATAATAATAATAATAATAATAATAATAATTGTACCGGGTGGTATACCTCCACGCCACTAATTCAAACTTTGCGCCAGTTAAAACTCCTCTACTGGAGGAAACCTGAACTTTAACTTCCATATTAATTCTACGATTTCTCAGAAGATATCATTACTATAAATTTTGAAGTGTTCTGAACTATGTCAGTTTCGATTCGTTTTTGTTTTATCTGTAGCAAGAAGTGTGAACATTCGCTTCTAGAGGACACTACTGAAGGACTGCAGTTATGCACTCTAGTGCGAAGTGGAAGAACTGTGTTTTTGGAGAAATTTTGGGTTCATAAGTTTGTTCTTTGTTAAATTTCTTCCAGTCATTGTTTAAGTTGGCAATATTAACCCTTTCTTTGCGCCAGTTTTGAATTTGACCAATAAGGAATTTCTGTAATTAATTTTCCACCAATAATGTGTTTCTTCTTCATCTAGTGTAGGGGTTTTCGTTGTTAACCAATAAAATGATTGTGGGCGGGTGTTCTCATTCTTGAAAGGCTTCGAATGTTCCGCGAGGGTATATAAACTGCTGATTTTCGGGTCTCCGAGCCACTTCAGTTACAAGTATCATTGTGTAAATTATGTAGCAGGGGGCGGGAAGCGCCTCTTTCTTCGGGCAGCAGTCAACCACCAGGTAATGGCCTGTTAATAACTTATTTTCTTGCTAGCTCAGCAGTTTAACTCTCGGGGCAGGTCCGAAGCCTTTTGCCATGTAACTTTCCTCTAAAATGTAAAGACACTTGGTATCAATTCTATCTTTTTAAACTACAAATTGGGATAGAGAGTGCTTAACCCTCTCGAGCTCCCACTCATATTGCTTTGAGGTGAATTTATTTTCACAACCGTTTCTTCTCTTCTAATGTAATGTAAATCGTTTTTCTTATATAAGTCACCTCTTTAGTATGGGATTAGCCATTGCATTAGCGGCCTAGTGCCAAGTAGGTTTTAAAGAAATGTATTAGGAGTGCAGTTTCGCCTCCTCTCAAGTTGATATTTTGGAGGCCATGTAATTATCCTGTTTCTTCACTGAATAGACCTCAGTAGGTTGGGTAGTTCTACCCCTGTGTATATGTCCTTGGAGGACCGCTTGAATGTGGAGTTTGGTGTGGCCTTTGATAGGCTTGAACTTAAGAGTGGGTTGCTCTTTCTTAAAATTTGTTTCTGCGTGCCTCGAGGAGACTTTTCTGTGTAATTGGGAGCAAGTGCTCCTGGGCATTATTGGGGTTTTCTGCCCCTTTGTCAAATCTTGTATGAGTAAAGTTGGGCTAATTGCCCAAGAATTGTGAGTCCGGGGTTCGAAGCCCAAATTCTGTAAAATCTGTAATTGTACCTTCTTAACTTGTTGATTTTCAACTGTGTTCCTGTTATTCTTGTTATTTCTTGATTTTGAAAAGAAAATATAACCTTGTTAAATTAACTTTAATTTCGTATTTTGAGATCTGTTCACTCCAGCACCTTCTTTCACCTCTGCACATCCACAAAACTCCGTAACAAGTGGTAGCAGAGCGTGGTTGAATGGGTCTCAAATTAGCCCCTTTTGATGGCTAAACATTATCTTGCTCTCGAACTCTAACAATTTTCTCTGTTGCTGGACTTTTCCTTTTCGTTTTTCAAAATTGTTTAATTTTTTGTCAGCATGTCCGGCCCCCGCGAGGTTCTTCATCCTTTCTATTTGCGTAAAGAGGAATTAATTTATGAACTATCTCTCAGAAATGTTCAATCTGGAGGCACGGTTGCAGTCGACTCCAATAGGCTAAAAGATTCCCTTGATTTGCCTATTACCATCCCGACTTTGGGAGAGAAAGAGATTGACGATGCTCTCTCCACGATCAATGACAATACTACTGAGCTAGCATCTGTAGTTAGTTTTTTGAAGTAAGTGATCCGTCTCCTAATCAACTCAAAAGAGTACAGGCTAGATTGTACCACTTTTATAATAGGGTGTGTGATCTATTGTCTCTGAAGTTAAATGACGTTCAGGGTAAGGAAGCTAGCGCCCTTGCCGGAAACTTGTCCTAAATGTCTAATAAAGTTAGTCAGTTGTTATCTGGACCTGCCATCCCTAAATTCGACCAACCTATGGTAGTAAATATTGTTAGTGGGGAGGATTCCTCGAAAGAGGAAGGAAGTAGTACTGAGGCGACTACCCAACGTACATCTGCCCCATCAGAAACTATGTCAGATCGTCGCAAGTCCATTCCACCCTTTGTGTTAAATAATGCTCCTTCCGAATCTGCTTCTCCGCCACTTAGGCCCCTTCCTACTACGTCTCCGGGTTTCAGCAGTTTGCCGCATCCATTAGCAATGTTGCTTAGAGGTATCTCTAAGTTTTCGGTTAACTCTACCAGTGACGTAATTGCATTTTTACGGTTCTTAGTTAAGTTTCAGGACCATGCTCTTGTTTTTTCTCTTTCTCCGTGTCAAATTTTACAGATAATTTTCCCTATGCTATTGGTGTTCTCTCGGACAAAATTGTTAGAGCAATAGCAGAACAATCATCTATTGAAGATTTTCATGCACACCTTCATGCAAATTTCATTCCTGCTCGTGCGAGGTCATCTCTGATTCAGAAGTACTATTATCGAGGACAGAGACTGGATGAAAATCTTGCTGATTTCATACAAGACATTAAATTATATACCAGGGTGTTTGCTCATCACTTCCCTAAAGATCAGATTGTACAGGCTATTTTAGAAGGTATTTCACCACCTTACCGATCATACTTGTGTTTTGTGTCGCGTCCGCAAACTTTCGCTGAGCTAGAAGCTATGGCTGTATCGGCCGAAGGGGTTAGATACGCCGATTCCTTGCGTGTCGCGAAAGAACCCCCTCCTTCCTTTAGTAATCCTCGGCCTCCACCTCGCCGACCAGTCACACCCCGTAAATGTTATGCTTGCGGGTCGCCTGACCATCTTCGCAATAAATGTCCATTGATCAAATCGAGTAGGACAAATAGTGGAGCAGGTTCATCACAAGGCTGTTTTAAATGCGGCGCGTTCTCCCATATTGCCAAGAACTGCCCTAATACCAACAGCACCCCCTCTTGTTCAACTTCGGGTGCAACTTCCAACAACAATCAAAAGTGACTAGAGGCTTCGGCTGAGTCGACTAATCCATCTTCCCGAAGCTCAGCCCCTGGTAAACAGGTCGAAAATTCAGGGAAAATTCAGTCTTCAAACTTATCTTTTGAATGCCCCAAAGAATGTCTTAGGATTGCGGCGGATACCCCCGCACCTGTGCCTTTTCTCAAAATTGAGTTAAATAATGAGCCTATAACTGCTCTTTTTGAATCAGGCAGTGTTTGTTCTATTGTTTCGGGTGAATGGTATTCAAAATTGAAATCTGTTTGTAAACTTCCTGACTATTGCTCATCTCCTGTTCAATATGTTTCGGCTAATTCTTCTCCATTAGAAATTTTAGGTTCCTTAAAAGCCAAAATTCGTATTTCTAAATTTACTTGGAAAGTTAAATTGTTCGTGGCTAAGCATTTGTCTTGCCCCATTATATTGGGAGCCGACTTCATGTCCCATACTGGTCTAGTGCTCGATCTTCAGAGTAGGTCGTCAAATTCAAATTTGCGTCTAATAGTAAAATCCCTTTGTTAAAGTGTAGTTCTGTATCATGTTCATCTATTTCGTCTACCCAGGATGAGATGTTGTTAGACCTTAGACATCTACCTGAGGACCAGGCTGACAGTATTCGTAAGTTGTGTCAGTCGTTTCCAGAGGTGTTCTCTGATACTCTTGGTGTTACTGACCTGATCGAATACAAAATTGAGGTCACGGATTCGATTCCTGTCCGTTTTCCACCTTATAGGCTATCTCCAGCCAAAATGAAGGCATTGAAGGAAATCATCGATCAAATGTTAAAGGATGATAATATTCGGCCCTCTAAGTCGGCGTATTCTTCACCCATCTTTCTAGTCCCGAAATCCCAAGGTGGCTTCAGGCCTGTCATTGATTATAGGGCTCTCAATCGGAAGGTGGTGTTGCAATCTGTGCCCCTTCCTGACCTTCATTCTTGTGTTTCATGGTTTCGTAAAGCTAAATTCTTTACCATCTTGGATTTGAATCAGGCCTATAATCAAATTCCCCTAGCTGAAGAGTCTAAACATCTTACAGCGTTTGCCACAGACTGGAATCTGTATGAATACAACCGCGTGCCTTTCGGGCTCCCCACGGGAGCAGCTGTACTCACTAGACTGCTAGATAGGGTCTTCTCCGACATCAAATTCGAGTACTTGTATCACTATCTTAATGATGTTGTCGTATTTTCGGAGACTTTCGAAGAACATCTAGATCATCTGCGAGAAGTTCTCAATCGCCTTCGTAAGGCTGGGTTAACTGTGAAGTTCTCCAAGGTCGCCTTCGCTAAGCCTTCAGTGTCATTCCTAGGGCATATTGTGTCGCCTGATGGTGTTGCAGTCGATCATTCTAGAACACAGGCCATCCGTGATTTTAAACCTCCCAAGGACATCAAAGGTATCGCCAGGTTCATTGGTATGGTGAATTTCTTCAGGAAGTTAATTCCTAACTTCGCTAATAGAGCGGCGCCCTTGAACCTTCTTCGTAGGAAAGGCATCAAATTTGAGTGGGGACCTTGTCAACAAGCCGCTTTCGAAGATCTTAAATTAGCCCTGTGTAATGCCCCTGTTCTGGCTATGCCCGATTTCTCCAAGAAATTCATCGTCCAAACCGACGCGTCGTCGTCGGCGGTAGCTGCAGTTCTTCTTCAAGAGACTGAACTAGGGAGGCGACCCATCGCCTATGCCTCTAGGACTCTATCGACTCAAGAAGCCAAGTATTCCATCTATGAGCTCGAGGGTTTGGCAGTCTTATTTGCCTTAGAAAAGTTCCGTCTCTATCTGGAACATGTCAAATTCGACTTGGAGACGGATAATCAAGCCCTGAGCTGGGTCTTAGGTAGGCCGCGCCGTACTGGTCGTATAGCCCTTTGGGCTATCCGAATTTCGGCATTCCAATTTGACGTTAGGCATATCACAGGTACGGTTAATTTTGTCGCAGATGGACTCAGCCGTATGTTTTCCAACGACGTCGAGACCCATGAACCGGTCGATAGTTCATCACCTCCCAAGTCCATACTATCTGAGGTTAATGCCATCTTAACAGATGCTCCCATGCTCTTTAGGGACAATGAGGAATATCAGCGTGAAGATCCGACGCTGGCTCCGGTAATGGAAAACCTATCTTCTGGGGAACATGTTGTCCCTTATGTACTGAGGAATGGTATTTTATGTTGCCCTTCGAGGCATGATAAGATGATGAAAGTTGTAGTTCCAGCTGTTCTTGTACCAATGATCTTCAAGTACTATCATGAGACCCCATTAGGGGGGCATTTAGACATCTTCAAAACCCGTGAAAAGATCCGGGAAATCTTTATCTGGAAGGGTATGGACGGTGAAATTCGTGAACTAGTAAAGACTTGTAAATCCTGCCTGCTTAGTAAACCCACCGTGTCTACCAAAGTAGGCCTTTTGACTTCTCATCAAGCGTCACGCCCAATGGAACGCCTGTATATTGATTATGTAGGACCCTTCCCCCAGTCAAAGGGAAATGCCAACAAGTTCATCTTTGTATGTGTAGATGGTTTTACTAGATTTTCTTGGTTATTTCCGACTAAGCTGGCTACCGCTCTGTCCACCATTACTTGTCTAAATTCAATCTTTGCTTCTTTTGGTCCGTGTCAATATATTGTATCTGACAATGCTAAAGCTTTCACCTCCAATCTCTTTCGTAAATTCTGTTTTGATCTGTCCACATCTCATGTGACAACCTCTGCTTATTATCCTCAACCCTCTCTGGCTGAACGGGGTAATCGTAATCTGAGGTCCGCGTTGATTGCCTATCATCATGAAGACCATTCTAGGTGGGACACGTCCCTGCATTGGTTAGCTTTTGCTTTGAATTCGGCGGTTCATAAATCACATAAGTTCACTCCAGCTTCTTTGATGTTCAAGTTTGTCCCCAACTCGCCGCTCTCTAACCTCCGGTCTTTGAGTGATATTCTACCTGAGACAATAGATCCAGATAATATTAAAGATCATTGGAAGAAGGCTAAAGCTAATCTTAAAGTGTCTCATGAAAAGGTTAGGGAAAGATATGATCGTGGACGGAGTCCCACCAATTTGAAGGTAGGTGACCAGGTGATGGTCAAAAATTTTGTTCCCGCGGGCAAGCTTGCCCCCAGATTTCACGGGCCGTGTACTATTCTCGATTTCCTTACACCAGTTACCATATTGCTAAGCAATCCAACTACCGAGAGGATATTTAGGGTCCACCTGTCTCAGGTGAAACCGGTGTAATTTCTGTGCTAATTTACTTCATATAATTTTGAAAGAAATATGAAGGTTATATTTTTTTGGGAGGTTTCACTTTTAAGGCCTTCTGCCCTTGGGATCTGTTTCCTTGTATTTTTGTAAACCTTCCCCGACCAGTTAAAGTGCCATCCTGTCCTTGCCATGGCCATTACCATGCTCCCGTCTCCTGCTCAACAACACACAGTGGCTATTCAACTGAAATAAATGTTCCTACGCCGCTGGTCCCTCAACCTCGCCACAATGAATGTACCCGAAAATCAGTCTGGTCCAACAAAATTCTGCCGCCGAAATCTTAATGTTTCAGTGCCCCCGCAGCAGCGCGGCGCCATACCGCCACTGAGACGGGGTAAGGGCCCGCCCCTCTTCAGTGAGGCCCACCAGTGTACGGCGAGCCGGAGCCCTCCTCCCGGCCAAGGCTGATGTGCGGCGCACAACCTGCAACTTGCCCGCGACCTGTATGTTCGCCGCGGGCGCGGCGTGCTTCAACTCCACTACTCCTCTCATAGTGCGGGCGAGCGGTATCTCAGGGTACTTGAGGGGTCCGAGCGGCCTCCTCTGGACACAAGCAGCGGCGGCTGTGCTGGCCGTCAAACTTAATCAACCTTGAATATATTTCATCAGCTACATGGACATTTAATATCAACATTACTACAATTTTTGAATTCAACTGCAATATTTGGTGGACTTAGAAAATATTTCTTCACTTTCAAGAATTTAAAGTTTTCCCTCTGAATTCAACTTCTACAAGCACAAAGACATTACATCAATAGTAACCAAAGAATTTTGAAACTGGATCCAATCATTTAAGAAATTTGGTTGTAAATATTTCTGCAATTAATGTCCATATCAACATCATAACTTGAACTTTATTCTCAAGCAAATTTAATGTGTCACCCCGTGGAGGGACTTTTGGGGGGTAGGTCTGTACCGGGTGGTACACCTCCACGTTGCTAATTCAAACTTTGCGCCAGTTACAACTCCTCTACTGGAGGAAACCTGAACTTTAACTTCCATATTAATTCTACGATTTCCCAGAAGATGTCATTACTATAAATTTTGAAGTGTTCTGAACTATGTCAGTTTCGATTCGTTTTTGTTTTATCTGTAGCAAGAAGTGTGAACATTCGCTTCTAGAGGACACTACTGAAGGACTGCAATTATGCACCCTAGTGCGAAGTGGAAGAACTGTGTTTTTGGAGAAATTTTGGGTTCATAAGTTTGTTCTTTGTTAAATTTCTTTCAGTCATTGTTTAAGTTGGCAATATTAACCCTTTCTTTCCGCCAGTTTTGAATTTGACCAATAAGGAATTTCTGTAATTAATTTTCCACCAATAATGTGTTTCTTCTTCATCTAGTGTAGGGGTTTTCGTTATTAACCAATAAAATGATTGTGGGCGGGTGTTTTCATTCTTGAAAAGCCTCGAATGTTCCGCGAGGGTATATAAACTGCTGATTTTCGGGTCTCCGCGCCACTTCAGTAACACCTATCATTGTGTAAATTATGTAGCAGGGGGCGGGAAGCGCCTCTTTCTTCGGGCAGCAGTTCAACCACCAGGTAATGGCCTGTTAATAACTTATTTTCTTGCTAGCTCAGCATTTTAACTCTCGGGGCAGGTCCGAAGCCTTTTGCCATGTAACTTTCCTCTAAAATGTAAAGACACTTGGTATCAATTCTATCTTTTTAAACTACAAGCGCCTCTTTCTTCGGGCAGCAGTTCAACCACCAGGTAATGGCCTGTTAATAACTTATTTTCTTGCTAGCTCAGCTGTTTAACTCTCGGGGCAGGTCCGAAGCCTTTTGCCATGTAACTTTCCTCTAAAATGTAAAGACACTTTGTATCAATTCTATCTTTTTAAACTACAAATTGGGATAGAGAGTGCTTAACCTTCTCAAGCTCCCACTCATATTGCTTTGAGGTGAACTTCTTTTCACAACCGTTTCTTCTCTTCTAATGTAATGTAAATCGTTTTTCTTATATAAGTCACATCTTTAGTATGGGATTAGCCCTTGCATTAGCGGCCTAGTGCCAAGTAGGTTTTAAAGAAATGTATTAGGAGTGCAGTTTCGCCTCCTCTCAAGTTGATATTTTGGAGGCCATGTAATTATCCTGTTTCTTCACTGAATAGACCTCAGTAGGTTGGGTAGTTTTACCCCTGTGTATATGTCCTTGGAGGACCGCTTGAATGTGGAGTTTGGTGTGGCCTTTGATAGGCTTGGGAGCAAGTGCTCCTGGGCATTATTGGGGTTTTCTGCCCCTTTGTCAAATCTTGTATGAGTAAAGTTGGGCTAATTGCCCAAGAATTGTGAGTCCGGGGTTCGAAGCCCAAATTCTGTAAAAACTGTAATTGTACCTTCTTAACTTGTTGATTTTCAACTGTGTTCCTGTTATTCTTGTTATTTCTTGATTTTGAAAAGAAAATATAACCTTGTTAAATTAACTTTAATATCGTATTTTGAGACCTGTTCACCCCAGCACCTTCTTTCACCTCTGCACATCCACAAAACTCCGTAACAATAATAATAATAATATTCTAATAAGAAGGAGAAGAAGAAGAACCATGATTAAAGAGAAAGAAGAAGAAGAAGGATGCATCTACCAAAAAAATTACGTTATGCCCTCTAGTGTGAAGAGGAACTATTAAACACTTAGATACTGAAACCCTCTCGAATTCCCTAACAAGTCGACTATGATTTTGTAACCGTCTTCTGTCTCCCTCTGGTCACCTCAGTAGTATAGGATTAATGAGCCCAACTAGGGTTTTAAGCTCCTAAATGTAAGTGTCCGCCTCCGCATCGTTTTCATTTTTGGGCCAGTAACTTTAACCTTTGTTTCTTTCTGCCCACAAAGGCCCGATAGAATGAGTTTTCGATACTCCTGTAAAATTCAACCATTTATGTGAAGTGGTCAGACTGTTGAGTGTTTAAGACAGTGAATAATGTATGAATTTCAAAATGTAAGTTTTGCCTCGAGGGACCTGGAATGTGTAAATTTTAGTGAGCAAATATGCTCTGGTTAAGGCAGTAAGGGTGTGGCTCAGAGCGCAGTCTCCTAGATAAATTCATAGAGCATAGATACCATTTCTATATTTGTAGAGGTGTTCGAATACCTTGTAAATGAAACTGGGAGATCTGTCTCCTTGACTATTGAGTGGATGGAGCCACAGTGCTCAAGTGACATTTGTAAAATTGGGAGCTTAAAGCTCAGATGATTCATTGACCCATTTTGTGGATTTTCTAAATTCTCCTCCTTGTATCTAAGCTAACGTGCTAGTTCTGTACCTGAAATCTTGTTCTGTCGCTGAACGATGTTTTTGTATACATTGGACATTTGAAAAAGAAAGAAACAGCCAAAAGGAAATATAGCCCCGACTTTTTAGCTTTTAGCTAATTCTTTTGATTGTCGCAGATAGACCCATTCATGCCCGCACCTTCTTTCACCCCTCTGTTCCATGCAAGCACGCTAACAATTAAAAAAAACCTTATCTCTGACTCCAGTTCATTATTCATATTATATATATATATATATTGTACCGGGAAATAATTAGGGATCTGGGCATGAGAATCTTTACGTAGGGGTGGACGGCTCTTAGGGAGCAGGTACAGAGAGGCGTATGCAGAGAAAAATAATAGTTGGGCTTAAAGCTCAATTTATTCGTTATCATGTATTTATGGGCAATGTTTCCTACTGTACTATTCCTGCTCCTTTTCACGAAATATTTGTTTCATTGGCAAATTATTTAAACATTAAAGCAAGTTATTTTACAAAATTTTCGTAATGCAATGTTTTCTTGATTTAAAAAACATGATATCCACAAAAGATTGCCTTTATTTTGAGGTTTTGAAAATAATTTGTTTTTACGTAAGTCACCATAAACTAACTGAAATGATTGTCTTTCACCAGAAGATCAAATTCCAAATTCCAAATAATGAATTATTTACCTACAGTCTTTTTAAATAATAAATATCACTTTAAAATAAATACTCTTTCACTTTCAAAGTTTGTGAAGTTCTCCCTAAGAGTTTTTTACACGTATGAAAAATTTAACACTTCGAAAATAACGTAAACTAGAATTTAGTAAAAGTCTAGTTTCCAATGAGCGTTGTAATAATTGTTCGTAAAGCCGCTAAACGAAGTCACTGATTTTACTATTCCACTTGGCAAGAAGAAAGTTTGTTTTGTGGAATTTTATGCACTTGTTTTGAAAGTGGTTTAAAATACACTTCATATCACCTGTTTTTACTGGAACTCAGGACTGGAATGTTGACAGCTGCTGGTCAGCGAACAGCAAGTGGTCAGCATAGCCAGCCGGTGTCGTGAAGTCATCACCATAGCCAGCCGGTGTCGTGAAGTCATCACCATAGCACCACGCTCCATATCCCATGTTGATACTGCAGTTCCATTCCCTTGTTGACACGTCCCAAGTCGAGATTCAGCTTGTATAGCGGCAGGTAGATACGATAATTACGAGAAATAGGCACTTGTCAGGATTTCGCGCGTCACTGTGTAATGTAGCGAACACGAGAAAGTTCAACTGACTGTGATTGCTAGGTAGTGTCCCATTCAAAATAAGTCGTATTTGCACTTCATAAATGTATGCACGGTATTTTGTTATGTGCACTTGTTCACTGTTCTGAACACTAGCAGCAAAATTACAAAAGCTCATTCATTGGAATAACTGTTCAGAGGAAAAACACAGTTCTAATATAATCGTTGGCATGAAAAAGAGGTATATTTACAACAGTAAAAGTGTTCTAAACACATGCATGTTTGTATGTTCAAACAGCTACAGTTGTTTTGGAGAAGTCGTCTAATGCGGCACTGTCTTGTTCACCCGAGACGAATGCTTTAATGCTGTTTAGAGTTAACCACACTTGTATTAAATATCAATTCTTTAATCACTTTCGTTGCGTTACTTGCTTTAAAAGACTAAGTATTTATGTATTTCACTGGAAAATTGCGTTAATATGCACCCGATTTTAAGTTATAAATGTTCCAAGTTAAAGATAAATCTGGTGTGAGTACAAGTTCTACACACTTGCTTTCGACTGAGTTGAAGTTCAAACACATTATACCACAGTTTAAGTTACTGTCACACATTCTCGAAATAGTCCTAGTATTTCGTGAAAACTAAGTCTGTATTTTAATTTTCGAAAATTTGTAAGTCCAAAAGTAGCACTTTGTATACAAGTCTTTTGACGACAATTACGGCAGAGTTCTTACCGGCGAACCTCACTCGTAGCGGCTATGTTCGAACCTCGGCGTAGTCACTCGCGTACAATATCGTGTTGTTCCTTCAGCTACGAGTTATGAACTGACTTACTTGGCGAATCCCTGTCCTTTTATACCATTCCTTTCCATGTCCTCACGCGCTGTACACGTAATCGGCGCGTCATATTAATGTCACTTCCTTGCGGGAAGCTCAGGACGTAGTTACTCGCTCTCTCTCGAAAGTTCCAGCTGTGACTTTGTTTACTTCGCAGTACCTCACGCTGAAATAAATTGTTCCAGACCACTGGCGGTTGCTGGTACATGTTCCTCTCTCCTTGGAAAAAGAAAATTCGAAGGATTTTCTTGTCTTAATTACCTACTGTCCTTGTGGAACATATTTCTTGAGGTTAGAGGCATTATAAATTCCTTCTGGGGTTCCATCCAGTTTCGCGACCTGGTATGCTCCTTCCTAAGAACAGACTCTACTTTGTATGGGCCTATAAACAAAGTTCAGAACTTATGCCATCATTCTTCATCTGAATAATCAGTGCTCTTGCCTCATCTCGATATTTCTCAGGAACTGAATATGCCTTCCGTTTATAATGAGAACTATCATTAACGTTGAGGTGATACGCAAAACCTTGAATTTCCCCTTGTTTCTCATCAAAGACATTGGGGTATAATTTAAAAACTTCTTGTCTAGCCGAATTAAGCTTTGCTTGGAGTTCTGGCTCTTCAATTGCACTGGTTAAGGATCCTAATAAAGAAGCGCCGATAACGGAACATTCGTCAACTACGGACATTTCCTCGTCCGTTCCAGGGCTTCCCATCTTCAATAGCTTTACCGCGGCTAGCGCATCCTCGCATTCAGCGGGTTTATCCATATCGCTACCGGGTTCTTCAGCAGCGGTTCCCTCTTCACGAATTTCCTCATCATAATGATCCACCAGCTGCAATTCTACAGTCTCAGCGTTGCTTAAACTGACAAGGTTAGATTTGTAATTTATAGTCCCCTTATATTTGATCGTGAAGTCAGATCCCAATACAACATTGAAATGGAGACGTGAGATGACAAGAAATATATGTTGAAAATGTCTTCCACTGATATAGAATTCTACAAATGCTTGTAGTTTACATTTAATGTTGCGATCAGGTACCACACCTCGAAACTTTAGTTGAGCTACAGGCATTAGTAAGACAGTGTCTCTCCCCAAACAATCGATAAGTTTGTCTGAAATAAGCGAAGCTTGTGCGCCAGAGTCAACCAAAGTCATTACCTTAAGGTTCCCGACTCTTGTAGATATGACGGATAAGGATCTCTTAATTATGGGCCTATTCTGATGTTCATCCTCAAATAATAGTTCGGTATCATCAATGTGCCAATACTGTACTTCTGTGAAACAAATAACTTGATGATCGTCCCCTTCTTCGTTTTCAGGCAATCTCCAACTTAGTTGATCGGAGTTTTTTTTAATAGCACCAGTTGATTTGGGGTCCTTGTCCTTTTCTTCTTGAATTCGCCCATGTTTTTGGTATTCCAGTGATGTGGCTCCTAAGTCCTCATTAGTTCTGTTTCTATCTCGAATGTATTCTCTGGTTTCTTTCCATCTATTTTCAAGATCTTCCCTCCGAGCGCTTCTGGCTTCTTCGGGAGTTATCTCCGGCTTTCTCCATGGTGGTCTCGTCCTGTACGTAGGCTGTCGCTGATCCGGTTGTCTTTGCAATTTCCTAACCCTAGGAGGAGGAATACGTGAACTATTCACAATGTTTTCCCTTGGTGCTACTTCTTTTTCTGTAGTCTGCACCTCGGCTGAATTGCTAGATCCCCTTTCGGTTTAGTACTCCTTGGAGATGACTGCGTATTAGCCGTGTCCAGTCGTCTTAATATAGCATCCAAATGTTCAAGTGTTTGAATGTTTGCTGCCGCTAATATTTCCTGTACGTGAGATGGAAATTGAAGGGTCATTATTTGAATAAGTTCTGAAACCTGTAGTGGTGGATCCAGATACTGCATCTTCTTTAATTGCATCAAACAGTAATCTGAATATCTCGATGTATTCACTGATGTATTATATTTTCGGGAATACAACTGCATTTTTACAAGATGCTGTGTCTCTGTGTCCCAAAAACGATTTAATAATGCCTTTTTAAAATCATCATATGTCTTGAAATTATTCTTAAAGGCTATAAACCAAGATAATGCTCTGCCTTCCAATAATTTAGATACTGTGCGTAATTGCCTATCTGGTCCTATGCGGTTTTCTTAAAAAAATCTTCAACATTTTGAAGAAATTCCCTAGCAGTATACTCATCTCTACCTGAAAATTTAGTGGGTTTGTCGTCCTGAATTTTAATGAGTGTCGTGGTGTTAACTGACTCTCTAGATGTACCCGGACTGGAAATAAATGATAAATTTTCTCTTAACTTAATTGAAGAGATTTCTTCAGTAAGGGTATCTACTTTCATCTGAAATTAGTTGTCAAGAATTTTGATTTCCGATTGTAAATCAGTTTTCAAAGCTTGAACATCCTTACAAAAAGTGTTGTGTACGTGTACTATCCATTGGACTCGTGAAACGCTTGTCCATCTCGGCTTGTGTGCATTTCATAAGTCCCATTTCAGCATTGAGTTTGTTTACGTCCGATTTGTACGAGTCCCTAAGGCTCTCTTGGATTTGTGCCATTTTTATTTGAGCCTGTGAAATATGTCCATGAAACTCTTGAAATTCGTCTCGAAGTTCTTTTAAATCCGTAGAAAGGGCTTGAACATTTTTGAACTCTTGACCAAAGGATTGAATAACTTGACTTTTAACTTCTTCCTTCAATGTTTCAAGATTTTCTACGAATTGAGTTTTTATTTCTCCTAATTTAGATTCGACTTTGTCACTGGAATCCTTGAGCCTTTTTTCTAAATTCGTGTTTGCTTTGCGAAATCTTTGTTCAAGATTAGCATTTGATTCAGCAAATCGCTTATTAATGGATTTATCTGCCTCCGTAAATCTTTTTTCTAAAGAAGCTTGTTCTTCATCGAACCTTGAGTTGAGGTTGTTAGCTACCTCTTGCATTTTGTCATAAGTGGTTTTTATCTGTTGACCTAATTGTTGACTAAGTTGTTTGTTAGCCTGATCAGCCTTAGCATTTGATTGATCTACTTTTGCATTCAATTGAGCACTCGATTCCTGAATTCGAGTGCGAAGAGCTTCAATTACTGCTACTAAATTTTCCATGATGAAAAAAAATGTTTATGAGGGACTTGAAAATTAATTATTCTGAGGATTAAAATGGAAATCAAATGTGCGTAATCTGACAATGCCTGCGTCTCCTAGCGTTGTCTAAACAGATTCGCATGTTATTTCGAATATGGTATTTAAAAATACGTTGTTATGCTTTGTATTTTGTAAAGCCTAACTAGAACTTTGTTCAATATTCCATTATTTTTAGTGCTATAGTATCTTGCACAGATCCTTTCGAAATTCCTAAGTTGGCCTTCATTTATTATTACATGCTACGCATTTGTTGCTAGCGTGGTATATCTCCTTTAGAGGCCCCTTAAGTTGGCCAACATGAATTATAGCTCTCTCTGTACCGGGAAATGATTAGGGATCTGGGCATGAGAATATTTACGCACGGCTGGACGGCTCTTAGGGAGCAGGTACAGAGAGGCGTACGCAGAGCCAAATAATACTTGGGCTTAAAGCTCAATTTATTCGTTATCATGTATGTATGGGCAATGTTTCATACTGTATTGTACCGGTAACGGCGGTACAGACTAAGTCCCCGTTATGAAAATCTTAAACTTACGTCTTATGCTCCGGACCGCTTACGAAGAACTGACTCGACAGCGAGCAACAGCTGCGCGCGTGTGACGTAGTGAGCGGGTGACGTCACAGCATGCCTCGCTGCACCACAAAACCTGGATTGATGTAGAATGTTCTACGAGTTTCGGATCAAATAGAAATACGTGCTGCTTCGCTCAGAAGATCAGTGAGTGTGAGTGTGTTGCAGCATGTTATAGTGAGCAGCAGTGCGCTGCAGAATGTGATACCAGTTTGTGGCCGGGATTTCTATAAGCACACTAGACTGTAGTATTCGCACCGTCAGTTCGCGGGTGCGGTAATCGAGCGTGAAGCCGTTGCTAAGTTTCAAGTTCGTGGACTTTAATATAGTCACGTTGAAAGTGGACTTATTCAGATTTCCTTATATTGTGACAACCTTTTACTCCGATAGGACGTGAGGTGAATTGTGTATCGTCTGGACATTATTTATTGACTGTTACTCTATACGAGTGTCCGAGACCCGCAAACATTTTTGAGTGTTCGAAATTGAAATTTTATGGACTTGAATCTGATTGCTCCTTGCCGAGGACTCGATACTTTAAGTTATAAACTGTGTTTAATCCAAATTTAATTTACCAATCCGTAAACTGTGGTCATGAACTGTGAACTGTGCAGGTGTGAACAGCGCATCTCTATTTTAATGAACAGTGCATTTCCATTCTAATGAACAGTGTACATTTAGTTTACGAACAGTCAAAACCAAGGACTGTCAGTACTCAGTTAATTTCGTCTTTTGGTTTCAACACGTGAACGAGTTTGATTCACGAGCGGAACATCTTTATTTCATTTAAATTGAACAGTGCTTCAATGAACTTACTTCACGTTGTAATAGGTGCAACAAACTTTCAGTAACTTTAAATCAGTTCCGAGTGGACTTTATTTTATGAATATTTCTTTCACTTGACACGTGACAAAGTTAAGTGACATTTCACCGAAACATTTGTGTTTGGACTTGTTGAAAGCATTTATAAACACTCTATCGTCTGTGCAGAAGCAGCCTTTGCACTAACTCGCCCCAGAGCTGAACGATGTTCATTCATGTTCACCATTTACAAGGACTACCTCGACGCCATGGATCTTCAAAGCACCGAATAGATTTTCTAGAACTTCCATCGGGGGACGAATGGTGGTTCGCTGCTATGGAAAATGGAGCTGCCGGAATCCAAGGACATCGCCAGCCATAGGACGAGGAACTTTTTCGACTGTATACGCTGTACAGAGGTGATATTAATTTCAATTTTTAATAAACTCTGGAACAAAAGTTTTTTAGATTTCATTTAAACAAACCCTCTCCCTCTGTATGCACTTCAGCGACTGGTACACGCCCTGCGTCTCATCTCTACCGAAGTACCAAATTTACTGTTACAGTATTATTCCTGCTCCTTTTCACGAAATAATTGTTTCGTTGGCAAATTATTTAAACATTAAAGCAAGTTATTTTACAAAATTTTCGTAATGCAATGTTTGCTTGATTTAAAAAACATGATATCCACAAAAGATTGCCTTTATCTTGAGGTTTTGAAAATAATTTGTTTTTACGTAAGTCTCCATAAACTAACTGAAATGATTGTCTTTCACCAGAAGATCAAATTCCAAATTCCAAATAATGAATTGTTTCCCTACAGTCTTTTAAATAATAAATATCACTTTAAAATAAATACTCTTTCACTTTCAAAGTTTGTGAAGTTCTCCCTAAGAGTTTTTTACACGTATGAAAAATTTAACACTTCGAAAATAACGTAAACTAGAATTTAGTAAAAGTCTAGTTTCCAATGAGCGTTGTAATAATTGTTCGTAAAGCCGCTAAACGAAGTCACTGATTTTACTATTCCACTTGGCAAGAAGAACGTTTGTTTTGTGGAATTTTATGCACTTGTTTTGAAAGTGGTTTAAAATACACTTCATATCACCTGTTTTTACTGGAACTCAGGACTGGAATGTTGACAGCTGCTGGTCAGCGAACAGCAAGTGGTCAGCATAGCCAGCCGGTGTCGTGAAGTCATCACCATAGCCAGCCGGTGTCGTGAAGTCATCACCATAGCACCACGCTCCATATCCCATGTTGATACTGCAGTTCCATTCCCTTGTTGACACGTCCCAAGTCGAGATTCAGCTTGTATAGCGGCAGGTAGATACGATAATTACGAGAAATAGGCACTTGTCAGGATTTCGCGCGTCACTGTGTAATGTAGCGAACACGAGAAAGTTCAACTGACTGTGATTGCTAGGTAGTGTCCCATTCAAAATAAGTCGTATTTGCACTTCATAAATGTATGCACGGTATTTTGTTATGTGCACTTGTTCACTGTTCTTAACACTAGCAGCAAAATTACAAAAGCTAATTCATTGGAATAACTGTTCAGAGGAAAAACACAGTTCTAATATAATCGTTGGTATGAATAAAAGGTATATTTACAACAGTAGAAGTGTTCTAAACACATGCATGTTTGTATGTTCAAACAGCTACAGTGTTTTGGAGAAGTCGTCTAATGCGGCACTGTCTTGTTCACCCGAGACGAATGCTTTAATGCTGTTTAGAGTTAACCACACTTGTATTAAATATCAATTCTTTAATCACTTTCGTTGCGTTACTTGCTTTAAAAGACTAAGTATTTATGTATTTATGTATATGTGTGAGTACAAGTTCTACACACTTGCTTTCGACTGAGTTGAAGTTCAAACACATTATACCACAGTTTAAGTTACTGTCACACATTCTCGAAATAGTCCTAGTAGTTCGTGAAAACTAAGTCTGTATTTTAATTTTCGAAAATTTGTAAGTCCAAAAGTAGCACTTTGTATACAAGTCTTTTGACGACAATTACGGCAGAGTTCTTAACGGCGAACCTCACTCGTAGCGGCTATGTTCGAACCTCGGCGTAGTCACTCGCGTACAACATCGTGTTGTTCCTTCAGCTACGAGTTATGAACTGACTTACTTGGCGAATCCCTGTCCTTTTATACCATTCCTTTCCATGCCCTCACGCGCTGTACACGTGATCGGCGCGTCATAGTAATGTCACTTCCTTGCGGGAAGCTCAGGACGTAGTTACTCGCTCTCTCTCGAAAGTTCCAGCTGTGACTTTGTTTACTTCGCAGTACCTCACGCTGAAATAAATTATGTTCCAGACCGCTGGCGGTTCCTGGTACAATGTATATATATATATATATATATATATATATATATATATATAAGAAAATAAATGTCCCATTATACTGCCATCTAGGAACCAATCTCATAATCATTACAAGATCATATAAGGCTTCACATACTCTAATGCTCTGAGTCCTATTTTCTAGAAATATAGCCACCCATTTAGTCACTATTCTACCCAGCCCAATTGAACTTATTTTGGTCAGTAGTCTCCCAAGATGTATCCTATCTGTTACGGAGTTTTGTGGATTTGCAGAGGTGAAAGAAGGTGCGGGGAGGAATAGGCCTCAACTACAGAAGCACGAAAAATGAATTAAAATTTTAACAAGGTTATAATTTCAAAACTTAACAATGGTAGCATAGAATTTTGAGCATACAACAAATAACAACAAGTTAAATCAGGTACACAATTCAGAGAATATTTAACCGATTCCCACTAGGGGAAATAACAAAGGCAATCAGGTATACAGCCGCTGTACCAAAAACCCGTTAAGTAGTTTTTACATATATTGGGCTACGACCCGAATTCATTAACTCATGAGCTCTCAGCTCACTATCACAAAAGTTACAGGGCAGAAAACCGTAAGTACAAGGAGCACTTGCTCTAATTACAATGTTAAAGAAAAGAGCAGAACCGCTCTCAATATTACAAGCCTATCAAAGGCTACAACAAACTTCATTTCTATCTGCCCTTAAGGCACACCAAGAAACAGGGGTATTTGATACCCAACCTACAGGGCCTTTACATGAGGAAAATAAAACATCAGGTTAAGTTACTGGCTCATAACACAAAATAGAATGAAGGCGAAGCTTGCACTCCTAATACACCTTTACAACCTACTTGGCACTAGGCCGCTTACGCAAGGGCTAATCCCATACTAAGGAGGTGACACGATAATAAAACTTTATTACATTACGAAGAGAAGGAAAACGGTTATGAAAACGTAGTCACCTCAAAACAATATGAGTGGGAGCTCGAGAGAGTTAGGCACTCTCTATCCCAATTCGTAGTTAAAGAGACGGAATATTTACCAAATGTCTTTTACATTTTACAGGATAGGTTACATGAGAAAAGTTTCGAACCTGCCCAGAGGGTTAAACTGCTGAGCTAGCAAGAAATAAAGTTATTAAACGGCCATTACCTTGTGGATGAACTCCTGCCTGAAGGAAGAGGCGCTTCCCGTCCCCTGCTACATAATCACACACTAAGCAAGATGTCGATGAAGGGGCATCGAGACAAGAAAATCAGCAGTTTTTATACCCTCGTGGAAAATTCGAGACCTTTCAAGAATGAAAAAGACACCCCTTCAAATTTATTGGTAGACTAGGAATTACACATGGAAACCTGAGGAAAAAAGCTATGATTGGAGGAAAATTACTTACAGAAATTACTGATTGGTTAAATTCAAAGCTGGCGAAAGAGAAGGGTTATACTGCCAATCCAAAAATGACTGAAAGAAATTTAACAAAGGACAAAATTATAATTACCAAATTTCTTCAAAAAAAACAAACCAGCTCCTTCACTTCGCACTAGGGTGTACAATTATAGTTCTTAAGTAGTGCTATCTAGAAGACAATGTCCACACTTCTTGCTACAGAGCAAACAAATACAAATCGAAATAGACATAGTTCAGAACACTTCAAAATTTACAGTAGAGACATCTTCCGAGAAATCTTTGATTTAATATAGATTTTAAAGTTCAGAGTATCTCCTGTAGAGATGTTTCAACTGGCACAATATTTGAATTCGCGGCGTGGAGGTCTACCGCCCGGTATAGACCTCACCCCCCCCCCAAAGTCCTTCGAAGGGTTGACACAGAAGAAAACAAAAATTTGTTTAAAAAGTCCAAGTTTTCGTTGAGGAGTTGAAGAATTTAGAAGAGAAAATCAGAAGTTAGTTTGATATAAGTGGGATTAAATAAAATCCAGTTTTTAAACTTTTGTAGTAGATTTGATGAAAAGGTCTCTATGGTTGTAGTAATTGAATTCCAAAGAAAAACTTTAATTCTTGGAAGAAGAAAAGAGATTTTTTTTTCTAAGTCCACCAGATATTGATGTTGAATCCAAGAACGTAGTAATTGTGGATATGGAATGTCCGTGTAGCTGCATAAGTACATTAGTTGTCGATTACTTTGACGGCCAGACCAGCCGCCGCTGCTTGTGTCCAGAGGAGGCCGCTCGGACCCCTCAAGTACTCTGAGATACACCTCTCCCGCTACTATGAGAGGCGTAGTGGTGGTGAAGCACGCCGCACACGCGACGATTGTTTACAGTCCGCAGGCAGTTAGCAGGTGGTGCGCCGCACATCAGCCTTGGCCGGGAGGAGGGCTCTGACTCGCCGTACATTGGTTGACCTCACTGGAGTAGAGCGGGCCCGTACTCCACCACAGTGGCGGTACGGCGCCACACGGCTGCGGGGGCACTGAAACATAAAGATCTCGGCGGCAGAATTTTGTTGGACCAAAATGATTTTAGGGTACAGTCTTTGTGGTGAGGCTGAGGGGCCAGCGGCGTGGAAGTTTTTGTTTCATTTTAATTAGCCACTAGTGTGTTTGAGCAGGAGACGGGAGCTTGGTAATGGCCTAGGTGGACAGGACAGCAGTTTAACTGACAGGGGAGATTGTACAATGAATATTTAAGAACAAAGAACATAATTCCAAGGGCAGAAGGCCTCAAAAATAAACCATAAATATAACCTTCAAATTTCTTTCAAAATTATACAGAGCAAGTTAGCACTGAAATTACACAGGTTTCACCTGAGACAGGTGAACCCTAAATATCCTCTCGGTGGCTGGATTGCTTAGTAATAAGGTAACAGGTGTGAGGAAATCGAGAATAATACACGGCCCATGAAATCTGGGGGCAAGCTTGCCCGCGGGAACAAAATTCTTGACCATAACCTGGTCGCCTGCCTTCAAATGGGTGGGTCTCCGTCCACGATCATATCTTTCCCTAACCTTTTCATGAGACACTTTAAGATTGGCCTTAGCCTTCTTCCAAAGATCTTTAATGTTATCAGGATCTATTGTCTCAGGCAGAATATCACTCAGAGACCAAAGGTTAGAGAGCGGCGTGTTTGGAACAAACTTAAACATCAAAGAAGCTGGAGTAAACTTATAGGATTCATGAACCGCCGAATTCAAAGCAAAAGCTAACCAATGCAGGGACGTGTCCCACCTAGAATGATCTTCATGATGATATGCAATCAGCGCCGACCTCAGATTACGATTGACCCGTTCAGCCAGAGATGGTTGAGGATAGTAAGCAGAAGTTGTTACATGAGAGATAGATAGATCAAAACAAAATTTACGGAAAAGATTCGAAGTGAAAGCTTTAGCGTTGTCGGACACGATATAGTGACAAGGACCAAAAAAAGCAAAGATCAAATTTAAACAGGAAATGGTGGACTGAGCGGTAGCCAGCTTAGTCGGAAATAACCATGAGAATCTAATGAAGCCATCTACACACACAAGGATGAACTTGTTGGCATTCCCCTTTGACTGGGGGAAGGGTCCGACGTAGTCGATATACAGACGTTCCATTGGGCGCGATGCTTGATGAGAAGACAATAGGCCTATCTTGGTGGACATGGTGGGTTTACTAAGCAAGCAAGATTTACAAGCTTAAACTAGTTCACGAATTTCACCGTCCATACCTTTCCAAATAAACATCTCGCGGATCTTTTCACGGGTTTTGAAGATACCTAAATGCCCCCTGATGGGGTTTCATGATAGTATTCGAAGATCATGGGCACGAGAACAGCTGGAACCACAACCTTCATCTTATTATCATGCCTCGACGGGCAACATGAAACACCATTCCTCAGCACATAAGGGACAACATGTTCCCCAGAAGAAAGGGTTTCCATGATAGGGTCCAGCGTCGGATCTTCACGTTGATATTTCTCAAGATCCCTAAACAACATGGGAGCATCAGTTAAAATGGCATTAACCTCAGGTCGTATGGACTCGGGAGGTGAAGAATTATCGACCAGTTCGTGGGTCTCGACGTCATTGGAAAACATAAGGCTTAGTCCGTCTGCCACAACATTTTCAGTACCTCTGATATGCCTAACGTCAAATTGGAATGCAGAAATTCGGATGGCTCACCGGGCTATACGACCAGTACGACGCGGCCTACCTAAGACCCAGCTTAAGGCTTGGTTATCAGTCTCCAAGTCGAACTTGACATGTTCCAGATAAAGGCGGAACTTTTCTAGCGCAAACAAGACAGCCAAACCCTCAAGTTCATAGATGGAATATTTGGCTTCTTGAGCCGAAAGAGTCCTAGTTGCATAGGCGATGGGTCGCCTCCCTAGTTCGGTCTCTTGAAGAAGGACCGCAGCCACTGCCGACGACGACGCGTCGGTTTGGACGATGAATTTCTTCGAGAAATCTCGCATAGCCAGGACGGGGGCATTACACAGAGCTAATTTGAGATCTTCAAAAGCGGCTTGTTGAGAAGGCCCCCACTCAAATTTGACGCCTTTCCTACGACGAACGTTCAAGGGCGCCGCTCTGTTAGCGAAGTTAGGAATAAATTTCCTGAAGAAATTCACCATGCCAATAAACCTGGCAATACCTTTGATGTCCTTTGGAGGTTTGAACTCACGGATGGTCTGTGTTCTAGAATGATCCTTGGCGACGCCATCGGGCGATACAATATGCCCTAGAAATGACATGGAAGGCTTAGCGAAGGTGACCTTCGAGAACTTCACAGTTAACCCAGCCTTACGAAGGCGATTGAGAACTTCTTTCAGATGATCTAGGTGTTCTTCGAAGGTCTCTGAAAATACGACGACATCATCAAGATAGTGACACAGGTACTCAAACTTGATGTCGGAGAAGACCCTGTCTAGTAGCCTCGTAAGCACAGCTGCTCCCGTGGGGAGCCCGAAAGGCAAGCGGTTGTACTCATACAAGTTCCAATCCGTGGCAAAAGCTGTCAGATGTTTGGATTCCTCTGCTAGCGGTATCTGATTATAAGCCTGATTGAGGTCTAAGATGGTGAAGAACTTAGCATTACGAAACCATAAAAAACAAGAATGAAGGTCTGGAAGGGGCACAGATTGTAACACCACCTTCCGATTGAGAGCCCTATAATCATTCACAGGCCTGAAGCCCCCTTGGGGTTTCGGAACTAGAAAAATCGGCGAAGAGTATGCCGACGTAGAGGGCCGAATAATACCATCTTTTAGCATTTGATCAATGATTTCTTTCAGCGCCTTCATTTTCGGTGGAGATAGCCTATAAGGTGGAAACCGTACGGGGATCGAATCGGTAACCTCAATCTTATATTCGATAAGATACCAAGGGTATCAGAGAAAACCTCTGGAAACGACTGACACAACTTACGAATACTATCAGCCTGCTCCTCAGGTAGATGTCTAAGATCTAACAACATCTCATCCTGGGTAGGTGAAACAGATTAGCATGACACAGAACTACATTTAAGTAAAGGGATTTTACAATTAGAAGCAAATTTGAATGTGCACGACTTGCTCTGACGATCGAGCACTAGACCAGTATGGGACATGAAGACGGCTCCCAATATAACGGGGCAAGACAAGTGCTTTGCCACAAACAATTTAACTTTCCAAGTAAATTTAGAAATCCGAATTTTGTCATTTAAGGAGCCTAAAATTTCTAATGGAGATGAATTAGCCGAAACATATTGAACCGAAGTCGAACAAAAATCAGGAAGTTTACAAATAGATTTTAATTTGGAATACCATTCAGCCGAAATAATGGAACAAACACTGCCTGAATCTAAAAGAGCAGTTACGGGCTCATTATTCAATTCAATTTTGAGAAAAGGAACAGGTGCGGGGGTATCCGCCGCAATCCTAAGACATTCTTTGGGACCTTCAAAAGATCAATTTGAAGACTGAGATTTCGCTGAAATTTCGACATGTTTACTTGGGGCTGAGCCTCGGGAAGATGGGTTCGCCGACTCAGCCGAATCCACTAGTCACTTATTATTAATGGCATTGGTGGATGTTGCACCAGAAGTTGAGCAGGAGAGGGTGCTATTCGAATTTGGGCAATTCTTGGCGATATGGGAAAAGGCGCCGCATTCAAAACAGCCTTGAGATGACCCTGCTCCATTCCTTGTCCCACTAGATTTAATTGATGGGCACTTGTTCCGAAGATGATCAGGCGACCCACAAACGTAACATTTACGGGCGGTGACTGGTCGGCGAGGAGGAGGCCGAAAACTACTAGAGGATGGAGGGGGTTCTTTTGCAACACGCAAGGTATCGGCGTATCTAACTCCTTCGGCGGAAACAGCCATAGCCTCTAACTCGGCAAAAGTTTGCGGACGTGACGCAAAACACAAGATTGATCTGTAAAGTGGTGAAATTCCTTCCACAATGGCCTGTACAATCTGATCTTCAGGGAAATGTAGTGCAAACACCCTGGTATAGAATTTAATGTCTTGTATGAAATCAGCAAGATTTTCATCCAGTCTCTGTAATCGACAATAGTACTTCTGAATCAGAGATGACCTCGCACGAGCAGGAATGAAATTTGCAAGAATGTGTGCATGAAAATCTTCAATTGATGACTGTTCAGCTATTGCCCTAACAATTTTGTCCGAGAGGACACCTATGGCATACGGATATATAATTTGAAGAATTTGTGAAGCAGAGAGGGAAAACACTAGAGCATGATCCTGGAACTCGACCAAAAATCTCAAGAATGAAATTACATCACTGGTAGAGTTGACCGAAAACTTAGAAATACCCCTAAGTAACTTTGCTAAAGAATGGGGTAAACTACTGAAGCCAGGTGACATAGTAGGCAGAGGCCTAAGTGGCGGAGAAGCTATTTCAGAAGGGGCATTATTAAAAGAAGTTCGACGTTCAAATTCATTATCTAATGGGGCAGAGGTTTGTTGAACTCCTACTGATTTCCTATTTTCTTGTCCTTTAGAAGATTCTTCCTCGCTAACTACGTTTACCGTAGCGGGTTGATCGGATCTGGGAGGGACTGTCCCAGTTAACAATAAGGTAACCTTGTTGGACAGCTTATCAAGGTTTTCGTGAAGAGCGCTAGCGTCTTTCCCTTGAATGTCCTTCAACTTTAGAGACAACAGATCGTTAACTCTATTAGAAAAATGGAATAATCTGGCTTGCACACGTTTAAGTTGATTTGGAGAAGGATCATTTTTTTCACAAAAAAACTAACTACAGATGCTAGCTCAGTAGTATTATCAGTGATCGTAGATAGAGCATCGTCAATCTCTTTTTCTCCCAAAGTAGGGATGGAAATAGGCAAATCAAGGGACTCTTTAAGTTTGTTGGTATCTACAGCAACCGTGCCTCCAGATTGCACATTCCTAATCGTTAATTCATAAATCAATTCCTCCTTGCGCAAATAGCCGGGATGGAGGACGTCGTGAGAGCCGGACATGATGACAGAAAACTTTTAGAAAAATAAAAAAATTCCAGCAACTGAGAAAATTGTTAGAGTTCGAAACGAAAACAATGTTTAGCCATAAAAAAGGGCTAAATTGAGACCCATTCAACCACGCTCTGCTACCACTTGTTACGGAGTTTTGTGCATTTACAGAGGTGAAAGAAGGTGCGGGGAGGAATAGGTCTCAACTACAGAAGCACGAAAGATGTTACAGGGCAGAAAACCCTAAGTACAAGGAGCACTTGCTCCTAATTACAATGTTAAAGAAAAGAGCAGAACCGCTCTCAATATTACAAGCCTATCAAAGGCTACAACAAACTTCATTTCTATCTGCCCTTAAGGCACACCAAGAAACAGGGGTATTTGATACCCAACCTACAGGGCCTTTACATGAGGAAAATAAAACATCAGGTTAAGTTACTGGCCATAATACAAAATAGAATGGAAGCGAAGCTTGCACTCCTAATACACCTTTAAAACCTACTTGGCACTAGGCCGCTTACGCAAGGGCTAATCCTATACTAAGGAGGTGACACGATAAGAAAACTTTATTACATTACGAAGAGAAGGAAAACGGTTATGAAAACGTAGTCACCTCAAAACAATATGAGTAGGAGCTCGAGAGGGTTAGGCACTCTCTATCCCAATTCGTAGTTAAAGAGACGGAATATTTACCAAATGTCTTTTACATTTTACAGGATAGGTTACATGAGAAAAGTTTCGAACCTGCCCCGAGGGTTAAACTGCTGAGCTAGCAAGAAATAAAATTATTAAACGGCCATTACCTTGTGGATGAACTGCTGCCCGAAGAAAGAGGCGCTTACCGCCCCCTGCTACATAATCACACACTAAGCAAGATGTCGATGAAGTGGCACCGAGACAAGAAAATCAGCAGTTTTTATACCCTCGTGGAAAATTCGAGACCTTTTTAGAATGAAAAAGACACACCCCTTCAACTTTATTGGTAGACTAGGAATTACACATGGAAACCTGAGGAAGAAAGCTATGATTGGAGGAAAATTACTTACAGAAATTACTGATTGGTTAAATTCAAAGCTGGCGGAAAGAGAAGGGTTATACTGCCAACCCAAAAATGACTGAAAGAAATTTAACAAAGAACAAACCTATAAATACCAAATTTCTTGAAAAAAACAGTTCCCTCACTTCGCACTAGGGTGCACAATTATAGTTCTTAAGTAGTGCCATCTAGAAGAGAATGTCAACACTTCTTGCTAAAGAGCAAACAAATACAATTCGAAATAGACATAGTTCAGAACACTTCAAAATTTACAGTAGAGACATCTTCCGAGAAATCTCTCCTATCACTCGGGAGGTGAAGAATTATCGACCAGTTCGTGGGTCTCGACGTCATTCGAAAACATAAGGCTTAGTCCGTCTGCCACAACATTTTCAGTAGCTCTGATATGCCTAACGTCAAATTGGAATGCAGAAATTCGGATGGCTCACCGGGCTATACGACCAGTACGACGCGGCCTACCTAAGACCCAGCTTAAGGCTTGGTTATCAGTCTCCAAGTCGAATTTGACATGTTCCAGATAAAGGCGGAACTTTTCTAGCGCAAACAAGACAGCCAAACCCTCAAGTTCATAGATGGAATATTTGGCTTCTTGAGCCGAAAGAGTGCTAGATGCATAGGCGATGGGTCGCCTCCCTAGTTCGGTCTCTTGAAGAAGGACCGCAGCCACTGCCGACGACGACGCGTCGGTTTGGACGATGAATTTCTTCGAGAAATCTGGCATAGCCAGGACGGGGGCATTACACAGAGCTAATTTGAGATCTTCAAAAGCGGCTTGTTGAGAAGGCCCCCACTCATATTTGACGCCTTTCCTACGAAGAAGGTTCAAGAGCGCCGCTCTATTAGCGAAGTTAGGAATAAATTTCCTGAAGAAATTCACCATGCCAATAAATCTGGCAATACCTTTGATGTCCTTTGGAGGTTTGAACTCACGGATGGTCTGTGTTCTAGAATGATCCTTGGCGACGCCATCGGGCGATACAATATGCCCTAGAAATGACATGGAAGGCTTAGCGAAGGCGACCTTGGAGAACTTCACAGTTAACCCAGCCTTACGAAGGCGATTGAGAACTTCTTTCAGATGATCTAGGTGTTCTTCGAAGATCTCTGAAAATACGACGACATCATCAAGATAGTGATACAGGTACTCAAACTTGATGTCGGAGAAGACCCTGTCTAGTAGCCTCGTAAGCACAGCTGCTCCCGTGGGGAGCCCGAAAGGCACGCGGTTGTACTCATACAAGTTCCAATCCGTCACACTGACACAGATAGGTCTTATGGCGACCATGGGATAGGAAAGGCCTAACAGTGGAAAGGAATCGGCCATGGCCTTAATTAAGGAACAGCCCCATTCGCCTGGTGTGAACATGGGAAACCATCTTCAGGGCTGCCGACGTTGGGGCTCAAACCCACTATCTCCCAGATGCAAGCTCACAGCTGCACACTCCTAACTGCACGACCAACTTGCGTGGTCATCATGTTCAAAGATCAGATCCAAAAGCCCCTGGACCATGTCGCTTCTTGTCTCGTTAGGTTAAGCCTGGCATCGAATCCCAAACTCGAGTCTGTAACGTCCTTGTAAGGTTAAGATGGGCATCAAATCCATGCCTGTTAGCATAAGCTAGCACTCTTGTCCCTTATCACGTTGGAAGTTAGGTTAAGCTGGCACACTTGGGCATGAAACAATAGTCTGAAAACCCAACGCCCTTGTAAGGTTGAGCCTAGGGTTCAATTCAGAGTCTGTGAGGTTAGGACTTGAGTCGAATCTGTGCATGTTAGGTTAACTTGCACTCTTGGCCAAGCCCTATATTTCAAATCTCCCGCCAAGTAAGGTCATGTGAAGCGAAGCTCGCAATCTCAGTCAGCACATTCAGTGTGGCGGAGGCCCCTCCCAGGGGCGTGTGGTGGTGAACCTGTCAACAGTATCTACTTAAACCACGTTCCATACCTTCCAAGGACAGTGAAGAATATCTTCCAGAAATTTGTGAGTGTTGATTTTCAATTCAAAAATACTTTCATATTGAACAACATCAAGAAGAATTTTGTATTTCTTGTGATTATTGAACAGGATGTTTCAAAATAAATGCAACCTCCTTTTGTACTTTGTGTCATTTGCCAGACGTGATCCAAGTCCAGCCACATCCAAAAATGCCTGAAATACTTAAGTGTTGCCAACACAAGCAATCCACCCCCGGATTCCTCTGTTCACCAATTGGGTGCAGAGTAGTTTGGGGGCAACATATAAACATACAAGCTATTAAGATAACATTTTATTAGTACAAAAACATAAATGGTGTTTAAAATCATTCATTTTGTCATGCTGTGGACAACTGCATAAAAATTACAGGAATTAGGCGATGTCTTGATGTCTCCATTGAGCATCGTAACAATTTTTTTAAATATAATCGATATCTTTGATAATCCAGGTTAGAGTCAAAAGACTACTTCTAAGTACTTGCAGTTTCCAATGCATTCGGTCTGGTCGCACCCAAGCTGTTCCTTGTCAGATGACCACATGGATAGGGACGACTTTCTATGTACGGATTAGTACAGGAATTTTTATACAGTGAAGATAACTCCCTCAATTAGTAACATCAAAGCCTGAAAGAACAACTTGCACACTACTGTCCTAACAACAAGCTAACTTGCCACTGCTTGAAATGGGTAATTCCTGCAATATACCGCAAGCAGCTATGCTGCCAACTGCCACATATTATGTATATCTTGGAACAGTATCAGCTTTTATATGGCCTTGGAACAAATCCAGATGTCACACAACACCTAGCAGTACATTACAGTACTCTGTGGAAGACTTAGGAACTAATTGAAGGAAATGAGAATATTCGTATAAAAACCAAAACTTTTCTAAGGAACTTCGCACTTAATGCTTTAATATAAGGGGTGTGACAGTAGTTGTGAAGGATTTTTTAAGGGGAAGTACAACTACACAAATGTCCTCAAAAAGAAGGGTTGTCTCACTGACGTGAACATGACACATATCAAAAAGGCTGCAAAGATCATTAATACATACTGGGGACAAAAATGATAACCTCCATAAATCCGGTACCTAATAATAATAGAACTGAAGCAAAGTACTATTTAAATCGACAGAATTGGTCAACATGACAAAGGCCTGGCTTCCAAAAATAAAATTACCAAGTTTCAACGAAGATATAATGTTGTGACTATATTTCAAGGGCACTTTTGAAATATGATCACGAAAAATTAAGGCCTAAATGGAATAAGAAAATTTCAATATATCACCTCGTTCCTGAAAATTTAGACAAAGGAAACCATAAAAACACAATGTCCCTATAATGTACAACTTAATTCATAACCGCTATCACTGCCCTATGCTCATTGCATCACGGTATGTGATGCGCATCCTGAAATCCACAAAAAAGCTGTGCTCTACTCGTAGCATTATAATGAATATTATCATCATCTGGACATGTTCATTAAGGCTCGTCTCCACAACGTTTAACATTTCTACTCTGAATTGTTCGAATCGACCCAGATTTAATTTTCGATTGTTTGTAAATGATAAAATGTGGACTGTATACAGTATGCCCAAAACCTTGTGTAATTGTTCATCTCTTTTAGATGTTATTGACATGATTTAAAATATTTTTCTGTTGGTGACTACTCTACCTGTTCATTAAATGACATATATGATTAATGGTTCAAATGGACCTATCTATTAATTTAAATGCTGCCCTACCTGGCGGTCGCTACAAAAACAATGCTTAACTACCTCCACGACTAGTGATTACTGAGTTGTTTGTCTTCAAATATGGTTGGTCATTAGCGGTTATGTGAGAAATCTATACGACATATATT
The DNA here is from genome assembly GCF_040414725.1 of Anabrus simplex. Taxonomy (NCBI): domain Eukaryota; kingdom Metazoa; phylum Arthropoda; class Insecta; order Orthoptera; family Tettigoniidae; genus Anabrus; species Anabrus simplex. The sequence continues at coordinate 99,885,480 of NC_090274.1, read as the reverse complement.
GTATGAAACTAGTGAGAGTGAACATGAATAGGAAGCTGATGACACATTGACTGATCCTGATATTGTTTCCCAAAGAACTGATGATGAAGATCACATTTCTCTCAAGGGAGAAGAAAATCAAAAGCTCCAAGTATCTGATAATGAACTACAAATTGAGGTTGACTCTGTGGTATAAAAAGTGTACATATATCGAAATGGGACACAATTGAGAAAACAACCCTATTGACAATCATATGTTAGACAATCGAAACAGACTTTCAACCTATTAGGTCGTGTTATCAATGTTCATACACTTTACTCCCCCATTTATGTTGAATGTTCCTTATCGATTCCTTGCTACGCGTAACACGACCTAATAGGTTGATAGTATGTTTCGATTACAATGCGGTCGTGAAAATTCAATATTCATATGTTATTTACATTCTACACATACAGTAGAACCCCTAATTAACGTTTTTACAGGGATCTGATTTTTTAACCTTAAATCGAGGTTTCAGTACGAAGCACACCTTCTAAAGAGATTTTTACCTGTAATAACAAACATTCTACCATCATACGTTATTTACACAATGACAGAAATAAAAGAATATATCTATCTGCACACTGTACTGTAGTTATAGTTTGTGCTTCATTTTGACAAGTTTTCTTTGGTGAATGCGATCCGTTTCAGTTTAAGGTTTTTCTTATAATGTTATGCATTAATTTACATAAAATTTGGGAAAAATAAAAAAAAAACTTGCACAAAAACACATTAAACTTGTTATGAAACAGCAATTGGTTTGTTTAAACATTTTCACAGATGTTTTCCAAGCGGTGGCTTACTCATTAGCTCATAGTTTCTAACTCCAATAGACTGAACATGCATATTCTGTTTCCTTCTTAAGAACTGTAATAGAATCAGTCCAAAGGATTGTCGCAAACATTTCCATTTTCTTACTTCAGAGAGCTAGTGGCTTTACATTGCAGTGACACAGGTAGGTCTTATAACGACGATGGGATAGTAAAGGCCGAGGAGTTGGAAGGAAGTGGCCGTGGCCTTCATTAAGGTACAGCACCAGCATTTGCATGGTGTGAAAATGGGAAACCACGGAAAACCATCTTCAGGGCTGCCGACAGTGGGATCCGAACCCACTATCTCCCGGATGAAGGCTCACAGCCGCGTGCCCTAACCGCACGGCCAACTCGCCCAGTACTTCAGACAGCATCACCTAACCTAGGTATACCGCGTACGTATTATCATAATATATTTCAAGCTCCCTGTAGAATAATGATAACATTTTTAATTAAAATTTAGATGGGAACAGCCTTTCTGAAAATTAACGAGATGTGAAAATTAGTTATGTACACCATTGTATCTTGAGAAGGAGCAGTATCACATTCTAATTTTATTTCAGTACATGATTTTAAAATTAAGGAATCATTTATTCAGCTTTTATTTCTAAGTTAACAACTTCCATCATAGCATTTATTGCAAAAACATGTTATCCCAATGTATGGTACACAAGTCGGAGTTGTGAGAACACCTTAGGCTCTCTCAAGATTGATTCGCTTACGTGTAGCAAGGAATCGATATGGAACATTCAACATAAACGCTGGAGTAAAGTGTATGAATACTGATAACGGATCAAAACTAACATGCCCGAATTTGCCTGTGATAACAGATGGATCAGTAAAAGGGTTCTAATTGTAATTATAGGATATTGCACAGATTAATTCAGGAAATTTTCGAAGGATATAACACAATGTAATAGACAAGAAAAATGTTCCACCGATCAATGCTATTCATTGTGAATGAATTATTGCATTAGTACCGGTTTCGGCCTCTGCACCGGTACTAGTGCAGTAATTCATTCACAATAAATCGTATTGATCAGTGGAACATTTTTATTGTCTATTACATTGAATCCAATCAATACGGAATATGAAACTTATAAATAAGGATATAACACAGTCATTAAAACAGGAGTTCTCATCTCCTACAGCGGCCACGGTTGGATGTGTATCAGAGTCCGACATCTCACTTTAGCCCTAAGTGCCCATGCCATAAATTCCTTTCCTGTCCTGTATCATCTTTAGCAAGCTTATGCTGTCTTTTGCGCAAGTACTTAATGACACATAACCTAAATGAATACAAATAAATATTTGAGAATTTTAAAATTTCCTTAATGCTAAATGTGAATTTTGCCCTATTTTGAATTATGTGAAATCGAAGATACAATTGCATCGCTCTTACGGAATAATTTTCGGGACTGGAAATTTCTTTCGTTAAATGCAGGTTTAATATAATCGCGGTCACGCAAAATCGTGGTTGTACTGTAATATGAACTATGTTATTGCTTCATTTAGATTATGTACAACCTATATATACAGGCCTATAAGCTCATCAAGCTTTCAGGAGGTTCTATTTATAATACTTCAGAGAAAGGTAAATTCAATTATGTGTATTCCAGATTGCGGAACATAATGTGAATTGCACCTGGACCCAAGAGGACAGGTGATTCCCAGATATTGGCAATGGGGTTATTCGTCATTGATAAAATGCTGTAAACCACTTTATAGGAAACAAGATGTGAAATGGTGAGAGTTTTTGTGGGTAAAGAGAAAACCTACAAACCCATTTCTTTGATAGAGCTCGAAGCAATTTCAGGTATGTACGATTTACACAATTTAGTAACAATAGCAGTTTCTATTGTTACTGTTCACTGATAATAATCACAACCAAAATGACATGCAGTTATCTATATTTAAAGGCTGGATTTTGCTGGCCAGAGTCTACAAATCAGCGGGCAAATCACTTTAAGGATTATGGAATGAAGCAGATGGTCGTCCTATTCTTGAGCTATAATATCTCTTCAACAGTTCCAAATAACCCAGTTTTGTGGTTCGATAATACAAGAGATAAACCAACTCTTAGAAGTATTAAAAAATTGGCTGTAATAAGGGATGACTTTGACAAGTTCATTCCACAACTACCTAAAGTGTTTGTTGCGTACATAAATATTTACTGTGGATGGACACAAGGTTCACTTTAGTAGAAAATGCATCTTTAAGCATTATTTACCTACAAATGCACAAGGAAAATATGGAATAAAACTATGCCTTCTCTCAGATTTGGACATGGGTTATGTGTGCACCGCTGAAGTTTACAACGGTAATCCACTAAACAGACAGAGAGAAGTGAACCTGGGAAGGAATATGGATTTCAGACTTGTCAGGGATATTGAGGGATCAGGGAGAAACACCACTACAAACAATTACTTCACCATTTTCACCCTGGATGCCGAGCTCCTGAAAAGAACCACAGTTTCAACAATGACTGATTTGTTCTTCCTAAAATAACTGATCATCACCTTTTGTTCTGGAACATTCCTAGAGACATAACACTAGCTGATCCCAATATCCATAGTCCTCAAACAGACTTATTCCCAGGAACTCAAGTTTTCATGCAGAATTAAATAATGGATCAGAAAACTCATGAAAACTAACCTGTTCTCCAAAACACAAAATTGATAAGAATCTGTGATGGATAGGTTAGTATAATTACTTATGAAAGATAAAAGGTGATCATCAAAGAGTCATATGCAAGTGCTGGCCAACAAGGAGTATACCATGAAACGGAAGAATTTTACAGTGTTTCCAGGAAGAGCCAATACTAGAGTGACGCAAGACAAAAAAGAGCCATCGACATCTGAAACCATTATTCCAGCTTTATCCATTTCCGGCTACCTTAAGAAAAAGGAAGGAATCTGGATACTCTGGTAGCTAAAATGGTGGCACTAGACCTGCGGCGTCTATCGCTCGTCGAGAATAGACTACTTGAAAACCCCATAAAGTAGCTAGAAACAAGGTATAGATTGCCTAGCCGTCGCCTACTCACTGACACTAACTACCAGGACTTTACCAGACAATGAAGGCAGCACTACAAAGGAACCTACATTCGACACCTCATGTAGATATTACCACAGACATTTGCTCTCATTCTAGCACAACCTCATTTATTACGGTGACTGCATACTTTTTCAACAGTGAATTTGACCTAAAATCTAATGTCTTTAATACTCTTAAGTAGCATTCAACCCACACTGCAGCTTACGTGTCAGATATCCTAAGAAGAATCCTAGAAGAATGGCAGATCAATGTTGTAGCTGTTATAACTGACGGTGGAGATAACATAAGAGCCGTTGTGCAGAAACTTTCTATCAGTCACCTACCTTGCTTGGCCCACACGCTGGACATAGTTGTGCAGAGTGGGTTAAGTAATACCAAGAATATTGATGAAATCCTCCTTATCTGCGGAACTCAGGCAACACACTTCAAGTCCTGCGTTGTTTCAGCTGACAAGTTGCGCAATATCCAGGCACAGCTAAATACCGTTCAAGATGTGGTGACGCGGTGGAATTGTAGAGGTTACTACAGCAGCCTTGACATCACTACCGAACAGTCCGTCACCGCTCACTGCCGATCAGTGGACAGTGCGGCAGTGTTGAAACCACTAAGCTTTTGCCGAGTTGTATCTAACAATCTTCTCTAATTAGGGGAGTTAAGATCACACTCCGGAACAAGGTTCCAAGGACTGTGCTCTCTAAGAGATAACCTTATCCAAGAAAGAGACAGGTGGAGACAATACTCATCCCTGAATCAGCCACAATTCTGAACCCACGATTCAAAATGCAGGATTTGAGAGAGCTGAAACTCCTTACTGTTGAACTTCCAGAATTGTACCAAAAGCAGACTGCTGAATAGGAAGTTCCTCTCCCTTTTACCAGTACCAGATCACCTCATCCAATATTTCGGTTTTTAGAGGAGAAGGTGGCTCATTACAAGCGCGTACAAATCCATACAAGTAATGCAAATATTGTTTTATGGTAATAACTTGACCAGCCGTTCCTAAAATTGAAAGAGAACCCAGCCGACATTTGGAGGAAGCACAAATCTAGTATGGAGCTGTTGTAAAGCCTTTCTCAAAAATATCTTTGTGTTCCTGCAACGTCAGTTCCTGCGGAGAGAATATTTTCTAAAGCGGGACTCATCATGAGTGAAAGTAGGAACCGACTCAAACCAAAAAATGTAGATGTTAATTTTCTTGAATACAAATAATAGCAGAGTGTAAAATTGCCCTTAATCGGGCCTATGTACCACAATACCATTTATCAAAGTTGTTTCATGTACAGTAAGAAAAATGTGCTAATATAATTTTCCAACTGTTTGTGACAAAGTACTGAGAGGGTGTATATATGTCTAAGTTTGAATATAGACCTACACATTTCTTGTACTTTTTTGTTTATGGTACGGCAATTCACTTATTCTGATTACCAAATTAGGTACTTAAACCATACGAATAAAGTTAGCCTATCTTAACATGATAGTAACAGGATGTAAAATACCTCAGCAGGCTTACGTGGCACCACAATGCCATTTGCAGAAATTGTTTAAGGTATGAAAACTGTGCTGGTATAGTTTTGCAATTGCATGTATATTTCTAATGTAAACATCTTGTAATAAGAAATGATTTCAGCTTGATACATCCTGTATTGAATACGTTTGATATATTAACCCATTTTATTTTTATGCGTATGTAACACGTAACTGGAACACCTAGGTCTTCTGGATCCACTGATGAATGTTGTGAGACATACAATATGCCATACTATGGTAAACAGGGATAAAAGTCAGGTTGTGGGTTTCACTAATTTGTGATATCTGAAGCCATCTATTTTCAGTTTCAACTCAGCTAATTTATAACTGTTTGGCTCTTTTGCTGGTGTAATAGTGTTACCATATGTTTCAGGTAGTTTATAAATTATTTTCAGCAAACTGAAGAGTCTTAACAGTCATATTCACTAGTAGTAAAATTCCCCTCAGTCCTAATTACTGTGTTGATGGGGTAAAAGTTCCTTATGGGAATCACTGTAAGTAGTTAGTGTTAATATAAGGAAAGATCTTCATTGGAGTATTCACATAATCAGGATTGTAAATAAAAAGTACAGATCTCTGCACATGGTTATGAGGGTACTTAGGGATTGTAGTAACGATGAACAGGAGAGGGCATATAAGTCTCTGGTATGACGCCGAATACACTACGATTCCAGTGTATGGGACCCTCACCAGGAATACTTGATTCGGAGACTGAAAAATATCTAAAGAAAAGCAGCTCAATTTGTTCAGGGTGAATCCCGACAAAAGAAGAGTGTTACGAAAATGTTGCAACGTTTGCGCTTGGAAGAAAGGAGACGAGCTGCTCGACTAAGTGGTATGTTCCGGGGTGTCAGAGTAGAGATGGCGTGGAATGACATTAGTAAACTAATAAAATTAAGTGGTGTTTTTAAAAGTAGGAAAGTTCACAGAGTTAGAATTCAAAACGACAAATTAGGGAAAATATTAGTTTGTAGGAAGGGGAGTCAGGGAATGGAATAATTTACCAGGGGATATATATTCAATAAATTATAATATTTTTCTATTTGTTTTACGTCGCACCGACACAGATAGGTCTGATGGCGACGATTTGAGAGGGAATGCCTAGGAATGGGAAGGAAGCAGCCGTGGCCCTAATTAAGCTTCAGCCCCAGCATTTGCCTGGTGTGAAAATGGGAAACCACGGAAAACATTTTCAGGGCCACCTGCAGTGGGGTTCGAACCCACTATCTCGCGGATGCAAGCTCACAGCTGCGCGCTCCTAACTGCACAGCCAAATAGCCCGGTCAAATACTTTACCAAATCCTTCGCAATAAGAAGAACTAGGTAAATATCAGGTAGGGAATCCGCCAGGTTGGTGTCTGCCCTAAATGCAGATCAGTGATAACTGATCGATCGACTGATTGATTGTGCCGAATGGGTGTATATATGTGTTTTAATATAGGCGTACATATGTCTTGTGTTTTCCTGTTTATGGGATGATATTTTTTCACTTATCCAGATTACTGTACTTCATTATTTTAAATTGCTAGTTAAGTTCGTTCAGTTCTGTTAACTGAACAGCTATCAGACTGAAAGGAGTATAATACCCAATGAACTTGTGTTTTTATACACTTTATCAATATATTATTTTACATGCAGGCTATAACAGATTTAAAAGTGAATGATTGTTATTGTGCATCATTAACACTTGGGTAGGTTTGTAAAGCACATAAAATATTTTAAATTGTCCGCCACCACATTTTTTTTTTTTGCTAGGGGCTTTACGTCGCACCGACACAGATAGGTCTTATGGCGACGATGGGATAGGAAAGGACTAGGAGTTGAAAGGAAGCGGCCGTGGCCTTAATTAAGGTACAGCCCCAGCATTTGCCTGGTGTGAAAATGGGAAACCACGGAAAACCATTTTCAGGGCTGCCGATAGTAGGATTCGAACCTACTATCTCCCGGATGCAAGCTCACAGTCGCGCGCCTCTACGCGCACGGCCAACTCGCCCGGTACCACCACATTTCAAAGGTAAGTAGCTAACGATAGCAGCACCGAGGTAAGCGATGTAAAATGGCGGTAGCTAAAGGTGACAGCACGGTGCTCTGTTAATTAAAGATGGCTGCTGTCAAAAATAATTTTTCAAAATTTCCCGCCACCACATTTCAAAGGTAAGTAGCTAAAGAGTGCAGCACTAAGGTTTGCGATGCAAGATGGCGGATAACAGCTGTCGAAAAAGCACGTGGGTTTGTTAAGCACGTGGAATTTTTCAAATTGCCGCCACCACATTTCAAAGGTATGTAACAGCACGATTGTGCAAACACCCTTAAGCAGTCCCATTAAAAGCTATGTATAGCCGCCATCTTGCGCAAGCACACTTAAGGTGTCTCATAGCCGCCATCTTGTGTCCGTCATCTTGCGCAAGCATCCCAAGGGAGTCTCATAAAAGCCTATGTATAGCAGTCATCTTGCGACCGCCATCTTGCGCAAGCACCCTTAAGGCGTCTCATAAGGAGTCATGTATAGCCGCCATATTGTGCAACTGACATCGGGAAGGGCATCCAGCCGTAAAACTGAGGTGAAACCCCTCCATGATCAGGCTTGCTGTCTTGTGTTAGGTTAAGCCCCTCTAAGATAGCGGATGTGAGGTTAGGCGGTGTCTCATAAGGAGCCATGTATAGCCACCATCTTGTGCAATTGCGTCGGGAATGGCATCCAGCCGTAGAACTGAGGTTAGGCCCTTCCATGAGGTTAGGCTTGCTGTATTTGTTAGGTTAAGCCCCTCCAAAAGAGCAGATATAAGGTTAAGCTCACTCTCTTAGGCGTCAGGAAGGACAGCCGGCCGTAGAACTGAGGTCAAGCCCCTCCGTGAGGTTAGGTTAGCTCTCTTTGTTAGGTTAAGCCCCTCCAAGATAGTGCATGTGAGGTTAGGGTCGGGCTCTTAGGCGTCAGGAAAGGCATTCGGCTGTAAAACTGAGGTTAGGCCCGTCCATGAGGTTAGGCTAGCTCTCTTACGCATAAAAGTTAGGCTAAGCCCTCCAAGATGGCGGATGTGAGGTTAGGATCGCGCTCTTAGCCAGCGTGAGGAGGCTTCCGAGAGCGTGTGGCGCTGGTGGAGGAGGAGGGCTCTGCGGAGGGTCTGAGGAGGAGGAGGCGGCCGAACCCGCCACTTATACTACTCATGATAAATAAACAAAAGAGAATACAGGGGATTGATATGGTGGCTGATGGGAGTTTAAGGCTTTTACAGAAGTGGCAAATACATGTTTATTGTGTGAGAAGGAGTTAGGAAATGCACATTTCTTGAGACAGTGTGAAAGTATAAGAGCATTACGGGTTAAATACTTGGAAGCGGAAGAGTTAAATAAGATGGAAAGAGAATCTGAATATTATACTCTTGTCAAATTAATGAACCGGGAATGGAGAAGGCCAGGAAAACTATCGAAATTATTGACATGGGGCTGACATGGGAAATCACTTAAGTCGAAAACTGCAATTTTACAGGAGAAGCAAAAAACTGTTGCAAAGGTCTTGTTTGAATGATTTATTCATTACAACAATAATACCGAAACCACTGTTAACTATGAGAACACACCAAAACCACTGTAAAGTTTAAAAACATGAAAAAATACAACATATTGCATAAACAATTTTAATTATAAGCAAATGTTGCGATAAAACTCCTTGCACTCTTTATATAACTAATCCACCTTCGAAAGTAAGTCCTTCTTCTTGGCCTCATTGATTGTTGGAGTACTCTGGATTGGTGGATGATCGCGAAGATTAGCAACATCGTTAAGGGGTGAAATTTCAACTTCGGAAATTCTTTCTTGAAAACCCTGCTGAAAAATGTGTAACTCATTTCAAATTCAGGATGCTTTATTTGATCATCCCTATAGATCCTGTGAACACTAAGGTCTGGGCTCAAGTTAAGCTGAAACGATTGACGCCTAGAATAATTGTTCTCTTCCGCCGGAAAAGAATGTACCTGGGCTTTGATGAGATCCCTATCTTCATCAGTATATTTGAATTTACGGGCATTTGAGCGTGGATTTCTCCCTCTTGTGTCCTTCCAGACTAAGTGCCCTTCGTTCTTCCTTACGTATTAGACGACCCAGGTGATTGTCTGCTATCCCCAAGACACCACAGAATACCTTCCTGCAAACTTTAACGTGGCCTGCAGAGGTTGGTAATCTGTAATCCACAGTTACCTGACGATCGTGAGTAGTTGGTGAGTCACCCTCTTGTTCAGTTGTTGAAACCCTCCTTCTACTTCTGAGTAGGAATTAAATTCATCAGTCCCATGAGAGACCGCGCTGAGTATTCCCCTTTCCAGAATCGTTATGCAATGTCTTAGCTCCTTGAAGCAGGTCCTCATTCGTTGTGCACTTGCTGCCAGGTCTTTTGCAATTAGGCTGAAGAGACTGAAAACACTGCTATAGCCTATCACACCAGTTGAAACGATAACCTTCAGAACTCATCGAGTACTTACCTTTCGGAACGGACGAGGCTGATCACGACGGAAGTCAAGGGGACGATTTGGTTGCGTTTTAAGTTAGGTATTTATCACAAGAAACCCTCCACTATTATAAAACAAACACAAATTCGTCACTGTTAGCTAATAAACAACTCTGCAACTCCGTATATTTTTATAACACAAAGCGATGAGAACCACTCCCGCCTAAGACAGACAAGGTTCAATGGACATACGTGCTTCTCTATGCCAAGGCGTCTGGACTTACAACTGATGCCATCTAGCGACCTTCATAGGAGCTGAACTAAACGACGGGTGGACGTACGGGTTTCTCCATGCCATTGGCAATGCTTCTTACTTGCATATCCGCGGGTTATTGGACTTAAGTGCTTTCCAATATCAGCCCCTCAATTGTAAAAAGCTAGTGGGAGAAAGAAATAAAAGTGGTGAATGAAGGAAGGGTAAATGCTGATGAAAGTGATGAAAGAGGAATACACAGATATGGAACATTATAGAGTTCAAGTTAGTATTAGTAAGGGAGACAATAATTATAATTATAATTTTAGTATTATGTCCCGTTTATATGTATCTTTAGTTTTGTTCCTTCCTCCTTACGTATTGTATATTTTATAATTAGTAGTATTTTAGTTCATTGATAAGTAAGTCGTATTGTATTCCCTTAATTAGATTGGATGTGTTGTTGGTAAATCGTTTGTCTGCCTGTTGGCTTTTTTGTTAGATAGCGTTTGGCTGGTGACGTAGAGATGGAAGAGGGGGGATAGGCCTGACCTATCTCAAGCTAAGTGCTGATTCAGTACGTCTGCACGTGTAAAGGAGAGTAAGGTAGTGAATATTATTAGGTTAGAGGAAGTAAGTTGTCAATGGGACAGCGAAAGATGAGCCGAGTCATACCACCGTCTCGGCAGAAGAACACAGACGTGATGGCCTACATGTGAAGCTGGCATCCGCACACATGTGGGCTGTTACATGAAGGAGTGGTGAGGAATAACATTGATAACTTAAGGGGTTGGTGCGGTTTCGGTTTCCGAACCTCATGAGATATGTCTGGTCGTGACATCCCAGGGAAGGGTGGTTGCAGTTTCTCACCAGGGGGTGTCGCGGCCAGACATATTTAGGATAGAATTAGTATATATTTAATGTAGTAAGTAGTTAGTTATACGCTTAATTTAGATGTAGGGCGTGCCCTAGCATGTGAGCTGGTCATCCGCTCATGTTAGAGGCAGCTCAGTAGATTCAGTTAGGGGTGGCACCTTGCATGGTGTCTGGTATTTCGCCCGTGTGGGGAGACCAGCAAGTTAGTTGTAAGATTAGAGGGTTGTAGGGTTGGCCATCACATGTGGACTGGTTATCCGCCTGTGTAAGGGGCCGCTTAGTAACTTAATTGGTGTATTTTTAGTTATGTATACAATTGTTCAGTTTCACTGCGTTTAAGGGTTCTTGTTTTATGTAATTTAATTATGAACATGTATATGGGCTAAAGGCCTATAATGTTCAATACTTACTTACTTACTTACTTACTTACTGACTTACTTGCTTACTTAGTTACTTATTACTTACTTATTACTTACTTACTGACTTACTTACTTACTTACTTACTTACTTACTTACTATATGGATTTTCCTGACGAGAAAGATGGATGCTTGGACCACTATATCCTGTCTCAAATAGATCTTATCTATATTTGGTCTTCCCAAGTTTATTTTATCTGAAAATGCTAAATGTTTTGCTTGTAACGTCTTTAAACATTTTTGCTTTGATTTATCTATATCTCATGTTAACACCACACCTTACTATCCAAACCCCAGTTTTGCTGAAAGAGTTAACCGTAATTTACGTGCTGCACTCATTGCATACCATCATAACCAACAATCTAAAAGGGATTCCTGCATTCATTGGCTTACTTATGCATTTAATTCTTCTGTTCGCAAATCACATGGGCAAGGATCCTTGTCCATAATGCTTGGATTTACTCGATTTTCACCCATCTCGAATGTGTTTCACATAGATTCTCTCCTTGCTCACAATCCAGATTCGGAGGAGGATCGCAAAATTTGGGACGGAGCGAGAAAAAAATTTGTAGTTTCCTATGTTAACGTGCAAAAGAAGTATGATAAAGGTCGCAGACTTACCAATCTATCTTTTGGTGACACTCTTTTCGTCAAGACTTACCCTAGTAGTAAGGCTATAAATACATTTTCTGTGAAATTAGCTGCTCGTTATCATGATCCTTCTACGGTGTTAGAATTTTTATCTCCATTATCCTCGTCAGTTAATAACCCCCGTTGCCAATCGCATTAGTCGAGTGCACTTGAGTCAAATTAAGCCCACTTAATCACCAAAAGTTTGTGAACTTACTTAATGATCATGTAAATTGTATTGCCGTCTACATTTACATTTGCTCATTCTGTTCGAAATTATGTAACTTATCTATGTAACTAGGTATATTGTCATTTATTGATATCGGTGGTAACCTCATAAGGATTATTTGTGTCAATAAACATCAAGAGATATCGAACCCTTATTAATGGTATTCTCCTGTAAATATTTTCGGGTGCTGCTTCATTTCGACTGTAGTCATGAGACACGTCATGCCACTACGTGATTAATGCGTGTGTTTATGTATTCCGGCCTCCAATAAGTGGACCAGTTCTGTGCTCTTCCATATTTCTGTAGCACATATTTTCGCACGATTTTCCTTTTATGCAACTACTATTCGGAGAGCAAGAATGTATGGTACTTCTATTTGTTGTCAACCTGCGTGGTGAGTGATGTGACAATGGCCACGTGGACGTCACACTAAACGTGGTAAATTGTGAAGATCTGGTTTTCGTTAACCAAGTAAGACCACTCCATGTTAATTCCACTTGATAAATTGTGGACTGGTTCATCCTCGGATCAATATGTGAGGATTTTTTGTTTTGACTTAAAAATGTACAGTATAACCATGTATCCACCGTTCTGAACTTTTTTCTAACCCTGTGTTCTGACTTCACGAGTGGAAAATCAGTACCGTGAATAAGTGAAACTATTTATTGCAACATATTTGACTTGTGTACTGGGATATTATTTCCGTTTTATTTTCCATTCATTGGTACGCCTGTTTAATTGTTACATTGTACCGTTCTAATTATTTAAATGTGTGATATATACTGTAATTATGGCGCCGTGGCTGAGATGAACGCTATTCTTTACCTGTAAAATCAATGCTGGCGCGCATGCACTGAACTCGTCTTCTTCATTGAGTGCACGATGCAACCTGCACTAGTTCTCTGCCTCTGATCCACGACGGAAGTGTGCTCGCTTGCGACCAGGGGACACCTTTGCTAGTCCGCGGAATGGAGTGCGACTATCAAACTAAGGCCATGCCTTATTCCTTACATGTAGTTCAACAAAGTTTTATTTCATCATTTTATTCGGAGTGGATAGTGGTGACGTGAAACAAAATTTACTGGTTGTGTGCCGATCCTCAAGTGAGCGCCATGTGAAGGTTGGGATTACCGCTTTTAATATGCATCAGTGGTAATGTAAGTAATTCCAATTTTTTAAAATTTTGCGAGAATTACACTATCCGTTGGTTTATTCAAGAAGATCTAACCGTAAATTGACGCTATTTAAGTGTTTATGCCGCCATGGACATTGTTATATGTACCTACCTAAAGGGAATTTCCGGCTACGATATTCTGAACTTGATATTATTGGAATATTCTTCACTGAACAAAAACTTGCTTTATATGTGTTGCAAGTGAACTATGTAGTGTGAGTGGAATGTGTTTTTTAAGACTTTATTGGCGAAGTACTATATAATGTTTTATTTATTATGACCTAACCTGTACTGTTATTTGTAGAGCATAAGATAACGTAATGACCTAACCTGTACTGTGTAAGATTGGTGATGTGCATTTGTAAATAGTAGAATCCTGTTCTATAGTTCCTGGAAAGATCCAGAACGTGACATAACTTTTGTACAGTGTGTGTTACTTTGTAATGTATTCTAGAAAATATCTCTGACTGTTATGGAAATACGACATTCGCGATCAGGCGTATTCTAGAATGTTAGTCAAAGTTCGCGATCGAAAGTAAGGTTGTGATTGGTGAGTCTAGGTGGCGATAAGGAACTCGGGCACGCTGATTGGCTGCCTCCAAGGCCGGAATTTCCTATATATAGCGAGCGAGGCAGTGTTCGAATTGATTCTGTATCCTGAAATCTGTCGGTCTTGGTCTATCTGTCTGCGAGCAGCCTATCTGGTTGACGTCCCCCGGTTTCCAGGATGGCACTCTCCTCGGGTAAGCACTCTTTAATTCCGTTCCTGCTAAAATTTCCGTAATGTTCCGATTTGCTTTTCATACAGGAGTCTGCCCTAACCTCGCCTAGATTCACCAAATTAGTTACTTATGACGTCTTAGTTTTTCAGCTGGTCTTACCTGTTCGTTTCCGAGGCATTCCCATTTCTTGTTTCACTAAAATATGTAGAATGTTGTTTAATATTTTTTCCCTTGGGGTTTGCCTCTGGTAGTTCTGTATCACTTTAGGTACGCTAAGTTTTGGATAACCTTTTTCACATCACTGTATATTGCATTGTACTGCATTGGTAAATAGATGTATAGTTGGTTTGAAATTTGAATTTAAACTGCTACGAAATAAGCTATGTATATCAGTGAACTTATAGCTCGTAACTTGGAATTGTATGTGAAATGTATTTGTAAAATTGTTTGGTAAATAATATTCTTCAAATCTAAGGATCACGGCCATTTATTTCGGAATCCGCTATCTAAGCCATGTCCATGCCTTTGGTAGGTTCCCAGCCCTTTTCATCTTCCCGGTTTGTTGTTCACTAGTTGGCCCTACTGATATTTACGTACATGTTTTGTTGAAGATCCGCGTAATGCCAGCTACCGTTCCGAGTGTGTAGTGATTTCTTATATTGTGTAGTTTGCTCTTACCTTCCCCTTTTAACTCTGTTTGTGCCTTGTTTGGTGTTACCACTGTAGTAGAGGTAACAATATGGATTAATTAATTTCGTTAAAAATATTGTGGGACCATGTTATGTGAAAGTAATTGTATTATTAATGGGGTATCGCGGTATATGGGCCTATGAGTGTAAAAGTCATCCTATGAGTTTTATTTAGTTGGCACTCTTGTTTGTGTTCAATTTCTGCTGCTATTTTTTTAAGTTTTCTTATTATTTTGGTGTACTTTCTTCTATCATAATTTTTCTATGCTTATAATGTGATATCCATTTGTACCTTTATTTTATTGTGAGTTGCCCGGTGTTGGCTGATTTATCATAATACGATAATTCTTCTTTATATCCGTATTCTGGTGTTGGGTGTTACATTCTATCTCATATGCGCATTATGCCGCTTCCAAGGCCAGCTCACATTAAATTCAATAACAATGATTTCGCCGACTGTTATATTTTTTGTTTATGTGCTATGCAATTAAATCAAACCGTTTAATATAATAATTATTATTATTACTACCATTATTATTATATTTATTATCTGTATCACCGCAGTTAGTAGAGAGTTGAAATTTGATTCTCGTAATTCTTAAATTTCCTTTCCTAAAACGCTCACCTGAATTAACCACATCCGTGTTTTGTCTTATTCCTTTCATTATTATTTTTGTAATTTCTCGTTTGTGTACGATTTAATTATGCGGGCCTTGCCTGTTGTTAATTGTAGCTTGGCTTGAGAAGCTGCATTTCAGTTAGTGTGTAATTTGTTCTGTAGTTTTCGGGGAACGTTCACATTTTACCTTAAGATTTTGTGATTGTGTCGGGGAATATTTAACTATGGTTTTATATTTAATCATTTTATTTGATGATTTAATAAGTTTGATATTAATTTCAATTCTGGATGCATTTTGAGTTGCAGAAATAATTTAACCGTGTTACCACGATTGTTGTTTAAACATTTATCTAAAGGTCAATTATAAACAAATTTCAACTTAATCAGGGTGACTGGATCCAATTATCGTAAATTTAATTATCAAAAGGAAACTATTACTGGCCAGTATAGTATATTTATTTAAGAATTGTTTGTGTTACCCATCAATTATTATTTTCTTTAATCTTCGGTAAAATGTATAAGTTTTTAATTTTCTTCCAGTTTTAATTGATTGTAAGTTTGATTTATTTATTAGTTACATATTATTTTTCCACCTTAATAAGGTATTGCCTTTTGATTTGGTACACTTAGTGCCATTACTGATTTGTCAATATTTGTTTTCGATCCCGGACTTTTCACTTCTAATTAATTTACGGCCCCCTCCACATTTGATTTATGTAGCTTACTGCACCCAAGGTACGTAGCTTTTGTTCCTTGTTCTTGTATTTGGTTGTTTGGACCGTGTTCGTCTTTAGTGTCCTTGACCCGTTGCAATATTGTATAGAAAATAATGAACTAGGAATACAGTAGGTTGTATGGTAAATACACCAATTGTACAGTAAATACACGACCTAATTGTCGATATAAAAGCAGTCACATGATTTGCCCACCTGCTAGGGCTGTATGTCAATATTGTGGAAAAGTAGGCCATTTTATAAACTGTTGTAAGCGAAAAGCAAGTCAGTTTTGGGGAACAGAGCAGCCGGCCTCATCAGGAAAACAATGGACAGTACTGGAACTGAACTTCGAGCCTTGGAAGTTACCCAGAAGAAATCTTTATGCTGGATACCGGCACTGACGTCACTGACTTATCTCGTGTGAAGTGATAGGAATATGTACAGTGACGCTAAAGGAGTGACCAGTGTCTTACACAGGTGTAACGATAGGCCGACCTTGGAACACAACCTGTCCTCTATTAGGCAGAGAGTCGCCGTCGATATTAACCCTTGTCAACTTGAATATAGAAAAAGTACGACTTGATATCATAAGGATATTCCCCGGGCTTGTTTAATAACCCTGGCGTTACAATAATTTGAACAAAATATTATTATTATTATCATTATTATTATTATTATTATTATTATTATTATTATTATCATTATCATTATTATTAAATGTTCCGATACGCTCGGCCCCAATCCCCTTTAAACTTGTTACGAAATAATTGCCATTGGATTCTTAATCAGAGATCGGATATTTAAATTGCTCTTCGTTGGTTGTCATTACCTAATTAGCGTAATTTCCTAATGGACGTTACACGACGACAAATTCAATTGTTCTTTCACTCTCTGACGGCGTAAGGCGAAGCTCCGATTCCGACTTGATCTCTCATCCAGGAAGGATGTTCCGATGTACTCTCCGTGCTATCGGTCGCGTTGTCACATTTAGCCCTAGATGGAATTTACCACCCACTTAGGGCTGCATTCTGTGGTCTCTAAGGGCCTGGTACCCTCTGCGGAGCGATGCCCCATTCAACAAGACTTGAACTCGCCGCAGATTCCCGGGATAATTTGACCCTCTCATTTCAGGGTTTCGGTGCTGGGCTCTTTCCTGATCGCTGGCCGCTTCTAAGGGAATCCTTGTTAGTTTCTTTTACTCCGCTTAATAAGATGCTTTACTTCATCGGGTAGTGTCGCCTGGTTTCATACACACACTTTCAGGATTTTCATAGCGAGAGGGCGTTGAACCGGCGCCTGTAGGCACACAGACGTTGCGCGGACACACTCTCAGTGGCCCAGCTCGTCCGGGAACGGAATGTGTGTTCATGTACCCTGCAGTTCATTAGTCCCACGAGCCGAGTGATTCACCGTTCAGGTTTGTTTTCTGTTCGGTGAGTGGAGAAAAACAATCACTTTCCTCGTCACATAACTAAAAGGAGTTTCAAGCAAAGCCACGACGGTTCCCTCATATGAGCGATGGAGATAGGTATCCAATGCCTCTCCACTTAATAAAACGCTTATATTTATCGAGTAGTCCCACAGTGCGTGATTTGTTTCAATGATCATTCGCCACATACACATTCCAAGGCAAGGGCGGTGAACCGGCGCCTGCAGACACACAAACCTCCCGTCACATTCTCTGTTGTGTTGTTGGCAGGTCCAGTTCTTCTCAGGAGATGCGGTGGCGCGACACTCCCTTCCATGCAACGCTATGTCGCGTTCAGTTTTATCAACAGCATCTCAGACAAGTGTAGTCCGTGGCTGAAATCCAGCGGACGCAAAGTACATTCGCAACGTCGTAGAAGGAGACACAGCCACGCTTACAGAGTGTGGGACCCGCCGGAGTTCTCAACAGGGGGCGCGACAGGGAGCCACGCTTACAGAGTGTGGGACCCGCCGGAGTTCTCAACAGGGGGCGCGACAGGGAGCCACGCTTACAGAGTGTGGGACCCGCCGGAGTTCTCAACAGGGGGCGCGACAGGGAGCCACGCTTACAGAGTGTGGGACCCGACGGAGTTCTCAACAGGGGGCGCGACAGGGAGCCACGCACAAGGACAGAACCGCTGGAGTTCTCAAAAGCGGGCTCGACAGGGAGCCACGCAGAAGGACAGAACCGCTGGAGTTCTCAAAAGCGGGCTCGACAGGGAGCCACGCAGAAGGACAGAACCGCTGGAGTTCTCAACAGGGGCCGCGACAGGGAGCCACGCACAAGGACAGAACCGCTGGAGTTCTCAAGAGCGGGCGCGACAGGGAGCCACGCACAAGGACAGAACCGCTGGAGTTCTCAAAAGCGGGCTCGACAGGGAGCCACGCAGAAGGAAAGAACCGCTGGAGTTCTCAAAAGCGGGCGTGACAGGGAGCCACGCAGAAGGACAGAACCGCTGGAGTTCTCAAAAGCGGGCGCGACAGGGAGCCACGCAGAAGGACAGAACCGCTGGAGTTCTCAACAGCGGGCGCGACAGGGAGCCACGCAGAAGGACAGAACCGCTGGAGTTCTCAAAAGCGGGCTCGACAGGGAGCCACACAGAAGGACAGAACCGCTGGAGTTCTCAAAAGCGGGCGCGACAGGGAGCCACGCAGAAGGACAGAACCGCTGGAGTTCTCAACAGCGGGCGCGACAGGGAGCCACGCAGAAGGACAGAACCGCTGGAGTTCTCAAAAGCGGGCTCGACAGGGAGCCACGCAGAAGGACAGAAACGCTGGAGTTCTCAAAAGCGGGAGCGACAGAGAGCCACGCAGAAGGACAGAACCGCTGGAGTTCTCAAGAGCGGGCGCGACAGGGAGCCACGCAGAAGGACATAACCGCTGGAGTTCTCAAGAGCGGGCTCGACAGGGAGCCACGCAGAAGGACAGAACCGCTGGAGTTCTCAAGAGCGGGCTCGACAGGGAGCCACGCAGAAGGACAGAACCGCCGGGGATCCGACTCTTCCTTCTCGAAATGTTTCTAACGAATCAATCTTGGTAATGATACTTCCGCAGGTTCACCTGCGGAAATATTTGAACGACTTTTCTTTTCTCTAAGTAATCAAGTTTGGGCATCTTTCCAGACACATCGGAAACTACGAAAAATAGATCCCGCACAACTGTCCGAAGATCTCAATCGGCAGTGGGGAAGGGCGGTGCGTACAAAGGGGAGAGATGCAATCAATGCGAACTTATGACTCGCGCTTCCTAGGAATTCCTCTTTCACGGAGACCAACTGCAACCCCCAGTCACTAGATGGAAGACGTTCCTTCTCCGTCCTCTACGACTTCATCTCCAAGTTAAAGAAGATCTCAGAATAGAGAGAGAGAAATATACTGCACAGTACTGTATATCTCCTTCTGATGATGATGTTCTTTTAAGAAGTAAAGATGTAATTTGTTGTTTTATATTGTGTATTTTATTGATTGTGTACTCTTACAGGTATGATACAGTATAAGATTTATATTTAAAATGTGTGCTAGACAGACTGAAAAGCTATAAAGTTACATTTATGTGCAGGTTAGTCTCGGGTTCCAATCCTTTAATACAGTGAGTTGAACACTATTTCTTTCTTAAACTTATCCGAATTTGGGTCACAATAATTAATACCAACAAAAACCCCATCACACTACAGCCCTTGAAGGGCCTTGGCCTACCAAGCGACCGCTGCTCAGCCCGAAGGCCTGCAGATTACGAGGTGCCGTGTGGTCAGCGCGACGAATCCTAGACCGGAATTAACACTAAACAACACGAAAATTGGAAGAAAATATGAAGAAGGGGATGTCCGTAGAGGATAATGATATGTGATAGAATTTTCACAGTTATATCGGAGAATATTTCTTCACCACAGCCACAAATATACCGTTGTAACAAAAAAATTAATATCTTCAATTTGCAAGGATTCATGCTTCTGTACAGAGTACACTGAGACTTAGCAATGTGTGTAACTATTTTAACCAGTATCTGGTGAAGATTTTCTCACCGTTCTTGTCGACAATCCAATACACCCACGTTTTACGTTTCGTGTGATGAATGAAACACGGAAAATAAAACTATTTTGACAGTTGCAACGGGAACTGAAGAAGAGATAGCGAGTTTGAGGGACAAAATTGGACTTGTAAGAGAGGACAGGAATGAAGAAAAGTCTCTCTCAATTAATGTTCAGAATTCGATAGGTAGGCAAGAGGGAGGGAAAGGAAGGGGGAAGTTCTGGAAGACAGGTGGGCTCATGTTTTAAGTTCAAGGAAAACGAGGGCTAAGAGTTTTCCTCAGGCAGTGGGCCCAGGAGAGGTATCGCTGAGGAACCAGTGTGAGTCAATGAAGGTAGATCAGCAAATGGGAGATGGACATCAGGGAGGTGTTACAAAGGACGGATGGGGGAAGAGGAAAGTGACCGGTAGAAAAGAGAAACGTAGAGTAGAGGATAGGAAGAGAGAGGTGGAAAAGGTTAAGGTTACGGAACAAAGGGAGGAGGAAGTGAGTTTTGCACCCGGCTAGACTGCTAAATGGTTAGCGTGCTGGGCTTTAGTTACAGCGCCCCGCGTTCTGTTCCCGGCAGGTTCGGGAATTTTAACTATAATTGGTTAATTTTTCTGGCAAGGGAGCTGAGTGTATGTGACGTCTTCATCATCATTTCATCCTCATCATGAAGCGCAGGTTGCAGGAGGGTGGGGTTGAGGAACTGGTCATTGGTGACTCAATTATCAGGCATGTGGGGAAAGTGTGAGGAGGAAAGGGAGCCGGAGTAGAGTGTTACCCTTCAATCAGGTTAAGGCAGATGTTGACGAAAACAGAAGGAGATCTTGCACGTTGGTACCAATAATGTAAGGCAAGCAGGAATAGGTACTAACATATTTGGGGACATGTGGGATCTAGTTACTGCAGCACGGAAGGAGTTTAAGGAAGCAGAGATTGTTGTCAATGGGATACTGTGCAGGAGAGAAACTGACTGGAGGGTAATTTGGGATTTAAATGAGACTATGGAATGGGTACTTGGGGAGTTGCAAGTGATATTTGTGGATGCTAATGGCTGGATAGGAGATAGGGATCTACGCTCAGATGGCCGTCACTTGAACCTCAATTGTACTTATAAATTAGGAAGTTTGTTTAGAAGCGTTAATGGGAGGTACATTCAGGGAAACGGAGAGGGCCAGAGAGCGGTGATAAAGGTACAGGGATCAGGACGTCAAGTAGAGATGACGTAAAAGTGTTAGTATTGCACTGAGGATGTATTGTAAAGAAAGGAATAGACTTAAGCAGTTTAATAGAATTTACTTACCATATATTGTAACAGGAGTGGAATCATGGCTTAGAAATGATATAATAGACGCAGAAAATGCCTCACATTACTGAAGTGCTTATCATAGATAGTATAGGCATGGCATAAGGGAGAGTATTCATTCTGGTGAAAGAAGAATTTTTAAGCTACTAAAATGTTAAAAATGACAAACATAAAATTGTAAGTGTAAGGCTTATCTCTAAAGGTAACAGGCAACGTGATGTTCTTGGAGTGTATAAACCTAGAAATGGTAGCGTAGACGCTGATTCGGAACTATTTCATAAGATAATCAGCTAAGTGGGAAACGATATGGAAAGGAACGTGATTGTAGCAGGTGCCACTTGGGAAGGTGATGCGGAGGACTGGAAGCATGACCAAGAAATGGAAAATAGGTAACTATGGGAAGGAGAGCTGATTCAGAAAATGATGGAACCAACTAGAGGGAGGACTATTCTGGATGTGGTGCTGGAAAACCAGGTGAGGTCTATAGAGAAACTGAAGTAATAGATGGTATTAGCATGAAATGCCGTGTGGCCTCCGGAGAGCCCTGGTGCAGGTCTTCGGACTTGACGCACTCAGGCGACCTGCGCGTCGTGATAAGAGTGAAATGGTGATGATGACGGCACAACAACCCAGCCCCCGTGCCAGGCCAACTACCAATTAAGGTTAAAATTCTTGACCCTGCTGGGAATCGAACCCGGCACCACTGTGACCAAAGGCCAGCACGCTAGCCATTTAGAAATGGGGTCGAACGGTGGAATCAGCAATCACGAAGTTGTTGTTTCTCGTTGTTAAAACGAAAAGTGATAGAAAGGACAGCCATAAAGGCAGTACCATATAGTTGATAAGACAGGTATGAGGGAGTTTAAAAAAAGTAAGTATGATCAGCGGAAAACGGTAAATAAACATATAACAGATTGTGGGAAGTTTTCAAAGCAATTATCAAGCTATACACAACCTGTGTCTTAAACGCCTAGTTTGCACACCGTGCTAGTTCGGACGATGCTCTCATGCACACGCATTGCGAGACACGACACCAAGTGCCCCCTATCGGTCACTCAACACAATTAAAAGGAGATGAAGGCTGCAACACATCACACGGAGTCAGTGTGAGGACTCGTGTCATTGCACAATGGAGTGCAAAAAGGAGCAACAAGTTAACATGAATTTTTTTCTTCGACCTAGGCAAAATCCCAACGGAAACACACGCAATGTTAGTACAAGTGTACCACGCTCAAGCAGTGAATAAAAAGTGCGTTTCTGACCGATTTATACGCTTTCGAGATGGAAAGAAAGGTGTTGAGGACGAGGCGCCATGTCCAGACAACATCGAACGAGTGCGACAGATGCTTGCGAATGATCGGCGACTTATAGCAAATGAATTGTGTGTAGGCAAGGACAGTGTAAGGACCATTGCTCACGAACAATTTGAAAACGCGGAAGATTTGTGCCCGGTTTTTACCACACAACCTGACAGACGAGCAGAAGCAAACTCGGATGGAAACGTCGGGAGATTTCCTTGACGTTTGTAACCAAAATCCGGAGGTGTTGAAAACCATCATTACAGGAGACGGGTCGTGATGCCACCAAGAGACAGTCAATGGCGTGGTGTTCAGCGTCTTCTCCGCCTCCCAACAAATGTCGGCGCACGAAGTCCAAAATTAAGACAATGCTGATCGCCTTTGTCGACAGCAATGGTGGCATTCTTCATGAATTTTTACCCCAGGGTACACCTGTCAATGCGGAATTCCACAGCGAGCTTTGAAACGGCTACTGAAACGCATCAGACGGGTTCAGCCTGAACTGTACCGGAGTGGACAGTGGAAGCTCCTCCACGACAATGCCAGTCCACACCCCGCGAGACCCAGTTTCTCGCTGAACGTCAGGTGACTTCTTCCTCACCCTCCGTATTCTCCACTTTTGGCGTCGGCAGATTTTTTGTTTCCCCTCTTAAATTAGCCCTGAAAGGCCACCGGTTCGACAGTGTAGCAGGTATCCAACAACGCGTAACAAGGGTTCTCCGGGAGATTCCAAAAGAAGAGTATGCTGCCAGCTTCCAGCAGCTTTATACTCGATGTAAAAAGTGTGTTGTAGCTAACGGAGATTACTTTGAAGGCCAGTAAAGGAGTTTTGTGTGTAACTTATGTTGTCTTTATTTCATGAGACCATTCACCGAACTTTTCAGACACAGGTTGTACTTTAAGATGTGGCAAGGAATGGTAAAGACCCGCTATAATATAACAGAGACATAAAGAGACTGATAAGAAGGTGCAGGATGGAAAGCAATGGAGTTAGACATGGTTGTGGAGTAAGGAGAAATTGAGGGAATTTATTGGAAAGTTGAATCTAGCGAAGAACTCAGCTAAGGACAACATGATGCCGAGCATAACAGACAGTCATACCACATTCTAATAAATAATAGAATGCTATGTGTAGGGATTTTAATTAAAGGATACAGAACTCTGCACATGTTTATGAGGGTATTTAGAGGGTTGTAGTAAGAACTTAAAGGAGGAACTACGTAAAGGACAGATAGGGTATCTGCCACATAGGCGACTGCAGATCAGTGGTGATTGTTAGATTGATATGATAATAGTAGCAAAATAATAATTGAAAATGTATATATTCTTACAAGAACAGTCGGATCCTATTGTCAATGAAATAGAGAAAACCGTGTCAAGATTTGGACTCGGCATTTTGAACGTAACTTTCTTTGCAGCAATAGCGCATCGGTACATTTTTGTGTTCACACTTCAATTTTCCAGTAGCGGACTGGTGAAAGTAATATACAACGTTGTAGAAATTAAGGCAAAATGACGTAGAAAATACGACGGAGTTTTTCCGAGTAATCTACTTCAGATATATACTGCGCATTTTTGACGATACTTACTGGGTAGCATGGCATACGTCTATGTCGAAATGATGAAGATTAATAAGGGCGAAGGAATGGGTAAAAAACTCAAATTTAGAAATAAAAGAGAATAAAAAATAAAATTGGTTTAATGGCACCAAGTTAATCACAATAAAAATATTGATATTTTTGTTGCTGATATGGTCATCTAATATTAGTTAACAATTACTCTCATCATTGAACACACCTGAATGCTTCATACTTCCAGCTCTGATTCCTTTGTCAAGCCTGGGACATGTTTAAGTACTACACCCTCATTGGAAATACAAAAATATTTATTTAATTTTAATCTATTTATTCCATTATTACAAGAACGATAACTTATTTACACAGAGGCTAATGGCCTAATGAACACCATTCAATATCACAGGAATGGTAAAAATGTGTAACATATTGCATTTATTAACAGATAAAAAAAAGCATGAATGTTGTTAAAACATCCAAGCCAGACTGAATCCTGGTAGAAAGTGGTCTGGGGACATGTCCCGCACTAGCCACACGCTACCTCTCAGTAATGACAAATGATAATACTTACTCAAGAACACATAAAAACCTGCCCTGGGGTTAAAACAATAAACATCTGGACGATGTGCTTGGACTTATACCTTACAAGAGCATACTGGTCATCATCACTGGTGTCTGTGAACAATCCTATAAACCTCGTTAGAGTGCGCTACATATGGTGAATTATTCATTCATCATCATTACTAACCTCAACAGGCTTCAATACATCATCCCAGATTCATATTACTAGCCTCACATCAAAGACTCACTAACATCATCCCAGATTCATATTATAGCATCACCTCAAGGACCCACTAGCATCATCCCAGATTCATATTTCTAGCCTCACATCAAGGACTCACTAACATCATCGCAGATTCATATTACTAGCCTCACATCAAGGACTCACTAACATCATCGCAGATTCATACTACTAGCCGCACATCAAGGACTCACTAACAACATCGCAGATTCGTACTACTAGCCCCACATCAAGGACTCACTAACATCATCCCAGATTCATATTACTAACCACACATCAAGGACTCACTAACAACATCGCAGATACATATTACTAGCCTCACATCAAGAACTCACAAACATCAAAGTAGATTCATATTACTAGCCTCACATCAAGGACTCACAAACATCAAAGTAAATTCATATTACTAGCCTCACATCAAGGACTCACAAACATCAAAGTAGATTCATATCACTAGCCTCACACCAAGGCCTCACTAATGTGTGTAATTTGCACAGTTACAGTTTATGATGAGTAGACATCCTATTTGTATGCAAATGCCGATATGTAGAAATCCAAAACCGATCAGGAAGTGCACTTGAAGGCGAAGTGCGACCAATTAATGAGATCAATAATGCATGTATATACATACTGGAATATATTCGAGATCATGCGTATATTTCAAATTTCGTATTTATTGTGCATGTTTTCCTTTTCTATTATGCATATTTTAATCTGTTTTAAAGCAATCTTAAAAAAAGATTGAATAGTTAATACCGTGAACACTTTCGTCAATGAAACAGTTGAAAGGGAACAGGCACCTATCAAGAAACACTTTCAAATCATACCAGAATCAGTCAAGAAGCTAAAAGCAAGTGGATTGAGTCTTGGAGAAAGTGAAGTGTGAAATGAAAGGTTTTTTTTGCTACTTGTTTTACGTCGCGCCGACACAGATAGGTCTTACGGCGACGATGGGACAGGAAAGGGCTAGGAGTGGGAAGGAAGCGGCGGTGGCCTTAATTAAGGTACAACCCCAGCATTTGCCTGGTGTGAAAATGGGAAACCACGGAAAACCATTTTCAGGGCTGCCGACAGTGGGGTTCGAACCTACTATCTCCCGAATACTGGATACGGGCCGCACTTAAGCGACTGCAGCTATCGAGCTCAGTAATGAAAGGTTTCCCAGTAAATCTCGGATAAAGAGGATCTACCGGAATGTTTAACAACCTACATTCGCTTCTCCTGTCACATCAGTAGTATAAGTGGATGGTTCGGGCGCCACCGCCACCGCAGGCCCTCCACAAGCTCTCCACAGAGGCATCCTCCACCTCCACACTCTCTCGGGAGAGGCCTCCGCCGAATTGATTGTGCTGGCTAAGAACGCGAGCCTAACCTCACATCCGCCATCTCGGAGGGGCTTAACCTAACTGTTTGCGCGTAACAGAGCTAGCCTAACCTCATGGACGGGCCTAACATCAGTTTGACGGTCGGATGCCCTTCCTGACGCCTAAGAGTGCGAGCTTAATCTTTCATCCGCTATATTGGAGGGGCTTAACCTAACTTTTAACTCACAAGACTGCAAGCCTAACCTTAAGGAAGAGCCTAACCTCAGTTTTAGGCCGGATGTCCTTCCCGACGCCAATTGCATAAGATGGCGGCTATACATGTCTCCTTATGAGACGCCTTAAGGGTGCTTGCACAAGATGGTGGTTGCAAGATGGCTGCTATACACAGCTCCTTGAGACGCCCTAGGGACGCTTGCGCAAGACGGCGGCTATCTAATTCCACAAGATGGTGCTATAGATAGCTTCTTATGAGACGGCTTAAGGGCGCTTGCACAAGATAGCTGTTGCTCTTATGAGACTCGCTAGGCATGCTTGCGCAAGATGGTGGCCGCAAGATGGCAGCTATGAGACGGCCTAGCGACCCTTGCGCAAGATGGCGACTATACATAGCTTCTTATGAGACGGCTTAAGGACGCTTGCACAAGATGGCTGCTGCTCTTATGAGACTCCCTAGGAATTATTGCGCAATATGGCGGCTATCTAATTCTACAAGATGGCGACTATACACAGCTTCTTATGAGACGGCCTAAGGGTGCTTCCAAAATATGGATGCTCCTCTTAAAAGACACCATAGGGATGAGTGCGCAAGATGGCGGCTTCTGTTATGCATGCGGTGGAGAGCAATTTGAAATTTCACGTGCTATTGTTTGCAAACAAAGCTACGGGCTTTTTGACAGCGGCCATCTTTCATCAACAAAGCATCGTGCTGCCATTTTTAGCTACTACCTTTGAAATGTGGTGGCGGGCAATTTAAAAATTCCACGTGTTATATGACAGCTGCCATCTTTAGTCAACAGAGCACCGTGCTGCCATCCTTAGCTCCTACTTTAGATACGTGGTGGCGGGCTATTTTAAAAATTCCACGTGCTTTATTGATAGCGGCTATCTTCAATGAACAGAGCATCATGCTGCTATCATAATGCATGTTTAGACTTGCAGATCACAAAAGAAGTGATTGAACCTTAACAAGACTAGAATCGAACACTGTACTCGATGTCGTTAACCTCAACTTGCGTTCAGAACATTGTTTGACGTGTTCAGATTACTAAATAAGTTATTAAAACATAAGACTAGAAACGAACACTGTACTCGATGTCGGTACTTTCAACATGTGTTCAGAACATGTCAGGGGATACCTTTGTTCTAAGAAGATCAGATCAGAAAAGAAGTGATTGAAACATAACAAGACTAGAATCGAACACTGTACTCGATGTCGTTAACTTCAACATGTGATCACGATATACGATGACGTTACTTACAACATGTGTCCAGAACAAGTCAGGGATCCGAACACAGAAAAAATAATAAGACTACAATTCTGAAGAGCTTGTGCAAAATAGCGGCTGTTATAACGTCCTCCTCCTCTTCCGCTCGGTTAAGGCATATCTCTATCGAACATAAAACGCGATCTTATGAATAAGGCAGTGCACATACTGCGTAGCCGATTTGCTCGGTAAACGATAATATGAATACAACAAAAGTACAACTTCAAATGATTGCCTTCTATCATTTGTCTTGTGCAAAAATAAAAAACTATAGAAAAAACCATCCTGCGTAGCCAACTCTCTCGGTAAACGATAATATGAATATATCAAACGTATTACTTCAAATGGTTTGCTTTCTATCATTTGTCTTGTGCGAAAATCAAAAGGTAGAGAACAAAAACCATACTGCGTAGTCAACTCGCTCGGTAAACGATAATATGGATATCTCAAACGTACAACTTCATATGATTAGCCTTCTATCATTTGTCTTATGTGAACATTAAAAAATAGAGAACAAAAACCATATTGCGTAGCCAACTCGCTCGGTAAATGATAATCTGAATTAGTTGCAATATAAAAACATAGATTCAAACCCTGTTCTCTTATCGCAAACAAGGAAAGTGAAATTAAGCAGAACGCCTAGTGCTATAAGAAATACATTGGTTACATTTAAGCCCCCCTAGCAGTCGAACAAGTCATCGCATAAACACGTAATATGAAATATCAGTTCGGAAACATATTGTTTCAATTTGTTGGCAGGGGTTACAAGCATTTAGCTCATGCGGAAAATAAAATTGAGCGGAATGCTAGTGGTATAAGTAATAAACTGCTCACATTTAAGTCCCTAGTAGTTGAACAAGTTATCGAATAAACATGTAACACGAAATATCAGTTCGGAAACATCTTGTTTCAATCTGTTGGCATGGGTTACAAGCATGTAGCTTGTGCAGAAGAGGGCTACTATGCAAGATAATTGCAAAATGTTGAACCGAACAATAATTGTGCTACACACATAATAGAGAATAGGACCTAAGTGTTCCATTTTATTAGAAGGGCAAAAGGATGAAAGGACTCTTCCTCCTCCTCCTCCTCCTCCTCCTCTATCCGCGTCCGCCTCTTTCTCCTCTTCCTGAGCACGTCCACCTCCTTCTCCTCTACCACATCACTACGCCCTCCTCCTCCTAGAAGGAGTTAGCTGAAGTTGGTACCTTTTTAACAGCAGCAACACCCTTATCGAATGTTATCAGAATGAACGCTCCTACTTTGTTAAGTGTAGCAAATTAATTTCTATTGGTCAATGGTTTTGTGTTCAGAACCGAAGAAATTCATGCCGCACATAACAGGGAATGGAACCCAAGGGTCACGTATTATCAGAATTACCTTATGAAGAACAAAATTCCCGACCTATTAGTGGACCAATAAGTTGCGTTTTTTAACAGAAAGCAGTATCTGCTTGATAGTTTTAGTGTTTGAAACACTGAACTTTTCAAGATGGCAGCAGTGAGGTTAGCGATGTTGTGTTGTTGGATTTTAAATTCCGCGCTACAACATGCAAAAGGTGGCAGCCTTGATGTTTAGCGCTGTGAAGATGGCAGCAGTGAGGTTAGCGATCCTCTGTTGTCCTTAAAAGTGAGGTTTGGGTCCATCAACATGACAGCTGTCAAAAAAGCCCGTGGCTTTGTTTACAAACAAGAGCACGTGGTCGTGGCGTCACGGTCACGTGGTATGCTGCGTCAGCATGCGAAGTTCAAAATCCACAGCCACGTAGTTAGAACTCGTCAAAAGCACGTAGATTTTAAATTTCGTGTCTACGTCATACAAGGCAAATTATAGAAGGCTAATCATTTGAAGTTGTACGGTTGATATATTTATATTATCGTTTACCGAGCGAGTTGGCTACTCAGTGTGGCTTTGTTCTGTACTTTTTGATTTTAGCACAAGACAAATGATAGAAAGCAAATCATTTGAAGTAGTACGTTTGATATATTCATATTATCGTTTCCCGAGTAAGTAGGCTACGCAGGATGGTTTTCCTGTAGCTTTTGATTTTCGCACAAGACAAATGATAGAAGGCAAATCATATGAAGTTGTACTTTTGTTGGATTCATATTATCTTTTACCGGGAAATTTGGCTACGCTGTATGTACACTGCCTTATGCATAAGATCGCGTTGAATGTTCGATAGAGATATGCATTAACCGAGCGGAAGAGGCGTAGGACGTTATAACAGCCGTTATCTTGCACAAGCTGTTCAGAATGCTAGTCTTATTATTTTTTCTCTGTTCGGATCCATCATCTTAGAACAAAGGTATCCCATGACATGTTCTGAACACATGTTGTAAGTAACGTCATCGTGTATCGAGTTCTATTCTAGTCTTGTTATGTTTTAATCTCTTATTTAGTGTTCTGAACACATCAATCAATGTTCTGATCACATGTTGAAAATAAAGACATCGAGTACAGAGTTCGAATCTAGTCTTGATAAGTTTCAATCACTTCTTTTGTGATCTCCAAGTCTAAACATGCATTACGATGTTATCGTTGCACCACGTGCACACTCTTGCCTTCGCGATGCAGATTTAAACTTGTTCGATGGAGACATAAAGCTATGTCTTGACAGAGGAGGAGAACAGCCTATGTATAGCCGCCATTGTGTAAAGATGGACGTAGACAGCTGCCATAAAAGCACGTAGAATTTTTCAAATTACCCGCCATCACATTTCAAAGGTATGAGGTTTAGTGCTATAAATATAGCAGCACGATGACCTGTTGATGAAAGATGGGAGCTGTCAAAAAAGCATGTGAAATTTTTCGAATTACCCTCCACCACGATGAGGTTAAGTGCCGTAAAGATAGCAGCAGGATGCGTTGTTTCAAGATGGCGATGACAGCTGACAAAACCACGTAGAATTTTTCAAATTGCCCGCCACCACATTCCAAAGGTAGTACCTAAAGATAGCACCATGATGCTCTGATGATTAAAGAAAGCCGTTATCAATAAGGCACGTGGAGTTTTTCCAACTGCCCGCTACCACATACCTAAGGTAGCAGCTAAAGATGGCAGCACGGTGTTCTGTTGATTAAAGATGGCAGCTGTCAAAAAGACGCGGAATTTTTCAAATTGCCGCCACCACATTTCAAAGGTAGCAGAACGATGCTTTGTTGATGAGAGGTGGCCGCTGTCAAAAATTCCTTAGCTTTGTATACAAACAAGAGCACGTAGAATTTCAAATTGCTCTCCACCGCTTGCATAACAGCAGCCGCCATCCTGCGCAGTAGCCTCTAAGCTTGCTTTCTTCATAAGAGCCTGTGTATAGCCGCCATCTTGCGCAAGCATCCCTATGGTGTCTCTTAAGAGCAGCATCCATATTTAGGAAGCACTCCTAGGCCGTCTCATAAGAAGCTGTGTATAGTCGCCATCTTGTAGAATTAGATAGCCGCCATCTTGCGCAAGTTTCCATAGGGTGTCTCATAAGAGCAGCAGCCATCTTGTGCAAGCGCCCTTAAGCCATCTCATCAGGAACTATGTATAGTCGCCATTTTACGGCCGCCATCTTGCGCAAGCTTCCGTAGGGAGTCTCATAAGATCCTATGTATAGCTGCTATCTTGCGCAAGCACCCTTAATCCGTCTCATAAAAAGCTATGTATAGCCCCATCTTGAGGAATTAAATAGCCGCCATCTTGCGCAAGCGTCCCTAGGGCATCTCATAAGGAGCTGTGTATAGCAGCCATCTTGTGGAATTAGACTGCCGCCATTTTGCGCAACCATCGCTAGGGCGCCTCATACGGAGCTGTGTATAGCAGCCATCTTGCAGCCACTATCTTGTGCAAGCACCCTTAAGGCGTCTCGTAAGGAGACATTTACAGCTGCCATCTTGTGCAATTCGCGTCAATAGTTAGATTAAGAGGCCCCTCCAAGATAGCGGATGTGAGGTTAAGCTCGCTCTCTTAGGCGCCAGGAAGGGCATCCAGCCGCAAAACTGAGGTTATGCTCCTCCATAATGTTAGTCTAGCTCCCTTACGCATGAAAAGTTAGGTTAGCCCCTCCGAGATGGCTAATGTGGGGTTAGCTCGCGCTCTTAGCGAGCACAGTCAATTCGGCGGAGGCCTCTCTCGAGAGCGTGTGGAGGTGGAGGCGGCAGAGGCCTCTGCGGAGAGCCTGTGGACGTGGAGGATGCCTCTGCGGAGGGCCTGCGGTGGCGGTGGCGCCCGAACCATCCACTTATACTACTGATGTGACAGGAGAAGCGAATGTAGGTTGTTAAACATTCTGGTAGATCCTCTTTATCCGAGATTTACTGGGAAACCTTTCATTTCACACTTCACGTTCTCCAAGACTCAATCCACTTGCTTTTAGCTTCGTCACTGATTCTGGTATGATTTGAAAGTGTTTCTTGATAGGTGCCTGTTCCCTTTCAACGGTTTCATTGACGAAAGTGTTTACGGTATTAACTATTCAATATTTTTAAAGATTGCTTTAAAACAGATTAAAATATGCATAACAGAAAACGAAAACATACACAATAAATACGAAATTTGAAATGTACGCATGATCTCAAATATATTCCAAAATGTATATACATGCATTATTGATCTCATTAATTGGTCGCACTTCGCCTTCAAACTCACTTCCTTATCGGTTTTGGAGCTCTACATGTCGGCATTTGCATACAAATCCGACGTCTACTCATCATCAACTGTAACTGTGTAGGATACATATGTTAGTGAGTCCTTCATGTGAGGCTAGTAATATGAATCAACTTTGATGTTAGTGAGTCCTTGATGAGGGGCTAGTAATATGAATCTGCGATGATGTTAGTGAGTCCTTGATGTGAGGCTAGTAATATGAATCTACTTTGATGTTTGTGAGTCCTTGATGTGCGGCTAGTAATATGAATTTGTGATGATGTATTGATCCCTGTTGAGGTTAGTAATGATGAAATTGCAGATCAACTCGTACACAGTCTAGATGCAGGCAAGAGGGAAAAACGGGAAGATAAAGTTAGCTCCCTTGACTGCACAAGATCAAGCCTGAAGCATGGTCTCTTGTATGGAAAATTTGAGATGGAAAAACAACTGCACCGATGACGTCATATGTGGTTCACATGTCGGGTTGGCGTTGCGTCGTGATCCGCGGCTACAAGTCACCTGCTCGGTGGGGAACGCGAATAAACTCGCTGAATTAAATTATTCCTCTCTCAGTTACCCGCTTGCAGAGTTTTATTTCTTTTTCAGCAGCGTATTCCGGATGATTCTCTCCTATGATGTGGATTTATTCAACTATGTTCTTCAAATTGCAACGTGTAACCCACGAGTTGCATCATAAAGAACGCAACTTACGTCCGTACAAGAACGTCCTCGAGCCCAGTAGCCTCGCGCTGAAGCTTTAGCTCATCGCCTAATCGTCCTTTGGATGAAACAATATTGCTGTAGAAGGTATTTCTGGAGATCATGGTACTGAACAGATCTCTCGGATGACACTCTGGAACTGTGACTTTCAGTTCTTGGGTTCTTTCTTCAGGACCTGAATGCGTGTTTGCTGCGAGTTACACAACATATATTATGGCACGCATGTGTTCTGTAATAGAGGCACAATTCATAATTTTCTTCCAAACTGCAGAGACCCGGGTTCTATTCAATTTCTCTTCTTACGTCTTTCCGCTAAAATGCCTAGATGGAATCAACGGTCCCCACCGTAGGAGGAAGACGATTTGCGGGTCATTGTAAACTAATTGTTGAAATTTAGTGGAGAGGATGGTGATCATAGTGAAGTGGAGTTCGTAAGTGACAAGTACTGCAGGCTCGAATGTACAGGGTTCGGGCCTAGCTGATGCGAATATTTAGCAGTCACAAAATCAAGACCGGGTCCGGACATATAAACGAAATAAAGATTCTTATGGGCATACTGTTGCCGCAAGAGATCGAACAGAAAACTGAATTATGGCATTATATTTCTCACAGTTGTTTGTTGACAACTGCTATTTCCTATCAGCTTATGACACAGAAGGGATTTTGTCCTCTCCAGGCTGAGTGGTTGAGACGATTGAGGCTTTGGCCGCCCTTCTGATCCTATCTTGGCAGGATCTATCCTCGCTCAGTCCGGTGGTCGAATGCACCAATATAACATGCGACCGAAGACAGTCGTGAAGGCAAACGCGTACTCGGTAATGCTACAACATGTTCAGAGAATCATGTAACTTATGTGGGGACCTCGGTACACACCGGCTCACTCCCAGGTCGGGAATGAATTCCCTGATAGAAGAAATTATTAAAGTACTTGCTTTTAAACAATCTTAGACTAAAATGAACAATATACGGGCCACAAGAGAAATATTTAATTGAATACAGTGTATTTAGCTTTTGAATAATCCTTCTATTTTTCAATACTCTGGGCAAGAAGGTACAAAGTGCTTTCACACTCTGATACCAAGTTCGTTTCTTCCCAATAGCAAAGCTCTGACTTTCGATTATGTATTATGTTATTATTCGGTTATACAGTAACTTATACCTACATATTTTACGTAGTTTTCTAACAATCTCTGCCTGGAAATAAACTTTCATATGTATGTAAATTCTGGACTAACAAGGTTTTCAATTAATTAAAAGATTTAAAATGGAATAAATAATACTCAGGTAAGTTTCTGTTATGATCGTTAGCGCTTCTGAGGCAGCCAGTTTATAGACTTGCAATTCATAATTGTCACTAATTGCGCTACACTACAAGTTTTCGGAGACGCCGAGGTGCCAGAATCTAGTCCCGCAGGAGTTCTTTTGCATGCCAGTAAATCTACCGACACGAGACTGATTTATTAGACCACCGTCAAATACCACCCGACTGAGCAAGGAACGAACCTGACAAGTTCGGACCAGAAGGGTGGCCAGCGTCTCAACCGTCTGAGCCACTCAGCCTGGCGAGGAAAAATATCTTCTGTGTCATCAGCTCATAGAAAATAGGGGTAGCCAATAAGCGTTTGCGAGAAATATAATGTCCTAATTTAGTTTTCAGTACAATCCCCTGTGACAACTGTATGGCCATAAGAATCTTTATTTCGTTGTTATTTGTCCGGAACCGGTCTTAATATCTCCTCCTTCGTTTTTTTACTAAACTGAGTTTTATGTGTGATTTTCTGCTGGGCATCTTCTGTCTGTACAGTTATGTTCTGTCATTACTCTTCATCAAAAAATTGAAATATTGCGCTCGGTTTTGTTTTCCCTAATGTCTCTCCCACTACATCACGATGGAATTTTGGATCTAAGCAGGATTTTCTTTAGGCCACTTTTGGTCAAGGTTGATGAATGTACACTGGTTGGACTATTATCAGTATTATCGTCACAGCTGTCCCTGTCATGGTTCCTACTTGAAATGGACCGAACACGTGTTATCTCTTCCGCGACTGCTAAACAATCGCATCGGCTTGGCTCGAACCCTGTATATTCGAGCCTGCAGTACTTGTTCCAGGTAAATTCCAGTCACCTGGAAATTATACTTCGGCAAACCTTACTTCATAAAGATCACTATCCTCCCCACTAAATTTCAACAATTTCGTTTATCTTGACCCGTAAATGGCATTCCTCTGAAGGTGGGAACCGGTGATTCCTTTAAAATATTTTAGCGGAAAAGAATTAAATAGAACCCTGGTCTCTGTAGTTTGGAAGAACATCATCAAATACGTCTGTATTATGGAACACATGCGTGCGATAATAGATGTTGTGTAACTCGCAGTAAACACACACGCCAGTCGTCAAGAAAGAACCCAGGGGGTATCATGATCTACAGAAATACCTTCTACAGCAACATTATTTCATCCAAGCTTCACCGCGAGGTTATTGGGCTTTAGGTCGTTCTTGCCCGGACGTATGTGGCGTTCTTTATGATGCAAATCGTTGATCACACATTGGAATTGTGAGAGCATGGGTGAAAAATTCCCATCACAGGGCAGACTAATCCAGAATACGCTGCTGAAAAAAGAAATAAACCTCTGCAGGCAAGTATTTTTGAAGATAATTATAATCTCCGAGCAAGAGACTTGTAGCCACGGATCTCGACGCATCGCCAAATCAACGGGTTAAGTTACATGATACTCTGAACAATTTATAGCATTACTGAGCACGCGTTTGCCTTCAAACCCATATTCGTTCGCATGTGAGCTGTTACACTGACATTCTGGCTGTAGGGTTTGTCACAGACATTAGGAAGGTTGGCCCTTGCCTGTATGAGTTCGCATGTGAATGGTTAGATCGACATTCTGCCTGAAGGATTTTCCGTAAATATTGCAGCAGAGTGGCTTTTCGCCTGTGTGAATCCAAATTTGCTCAGTATGACTGTCTTTCTGGCTGCAAAATTTGCCGGAAACATTGCAGGGGTATGGCTTCTTGCATGCATAAGTGCACTAGAGATATGCTAGGTTGGCTTTAATGATGCAGAATTCGCCTGTGAGAGTCCGCATGAGGTCAGTTAAACTCCTTTATGCCTGAAGGATTTGCCACAGATATTACAGCAGCATGGCTTCACGCCTCAATGCGTTCGAATATGAAATGTTAGATCGCCTTTCTGCTGAAGGATTTACCGTAAATATTGCAGCAGAGTGGCTTCTCGCCGGTTTGTGACCACATGAGTACTGTTAGATTGAGTTTGACGCTGAAGGATTTGTCACGGACATTGCATCTGTGAGGATTCTCGTCAGTGTGGTTCGCATGTGTTTCGAGAGTGCATTTCTATCGGTGAAAACTTGAATACAGAAACTGCAACAGTGTGGCTTCTCACCTGTGAGATTCTTAAAGTAATCTGTTCGACTGCCTTCCTGGCTAAGGAATTTGCCACAGGCGTTGCAGCATTAGGAACTCTTGCCTGCGTGATTCCGCACGTGAGCTGCTAGATACGCTTTAATGCTGAAGTATTTCCTCTTCTGTGTGAACTGTACGACTGCCTTTCTGGCTGAAGGATTTACCATAAAAATTGCATTAGTATGGCTTCACGCCTGTGTGAGTCCGCACATGCACTGCTAGGACGCTTTATTGCTGAAAGATCTGACACAGACACTCTACAAGTGTGGCTTCTCGTCTGTGTGAGTCCGCACGTGAGCTGCTAAGTACGCTTTCATGCTGAATGATTATCCACAGACATTGCACCAGTGTAGCTACTTGCCTGCGTGAGTCCGTATGTGGGCTGTTATATTCACTTTCTGGCCGAAGGATTTGCTCTAGCCATTACAGCAGGTTGGTTTCTCGTATGTGTGAGTCTGCATGTGTGTCCCGAGTGTACTTCAACCAATGAAGACTTGACTACAGATACTTCAACGGTCTCAACTATGATTCCCCATGTGACCTGTTAGACAGGCTTTCTGGCTGAAGGACTGGCCACGGACATTGCATCAGTACGGCTTTTCGCCTTTGTGAGTCCGCATGTGAGCTGTTAGATTGCCCTTCTGACTGAAGGTCTTCCTACAGACATTGCAGCAGTATGGCTTCTCGCCTGTGTGAGTCCGTATGTGGCCTGTTAGACTGCTCTTCTGACTGAAGGTCTTCCTACAGACATTGCAGCAGTATAGCTTCTCGCCTGTGTGAGTGCGCATGTGGGCTGTCAGGTTGCTTTTCTCGCCGAAGGACTTGCTACAGATATTACAACAGTATGGCTTCTCTCCTTTGTGAGTCCGCCTGTGGCTTGTTAGAATGCTTTTCATCCTGAAGGTCTTCCTACATAAATTGCAACAGTATGGCTTCTCGCCTGTGTGAGTACGCATATGGTCTGTTAGACCGCTTTTCTTGCTGAAGGACTTGCTGCAGATATTGCAAAACTTTAGCTTCTCGCCTGTGTGAGTCCGTATGTGGGCTGTCAGGTTGCTTTTCTCGCTGAAGGACTTGCTACAGATATTACAACAGTTTAATTTCTCGCCTGTGTGAGTCCGCATGTGGGATGTTAGACCGTTTTTCTGGCGGAATGTCTTGCTACAGATATAGCATGAGTATGGCTTCTTGCCTGTATGAGTCCACATTTGGGCTGTCAGAATGTCTTCCTGGCTGAAGGACTTGCTACAGACATTGCAACAGTATGGCTTCTCGGCTGTGCAAGT
This sequence comes from Anabrus simplex, assembly GCF_040414725.1. Classification (NCBI taxonomy): domain Eukaryota; kingdom Metazoa; phylum Arthropoda; class Insecta; order Orthoptera; family Tettigoniidae; genus Anabrus; species Anabrus simplex. Next base: position 99,847,458 of record NC_090274.1, on the reverse strand, counting down.
CCACATCTGGGCTGTGAGATTCACTTTCTGACTGAAGGATTTTCCACAGACATTGCAAGTGTGTGACTTCTGACTGAAGGATATGCCACGAGGACTGCTCCTGAAACAAGGTGCTCCACCATCCGGAGGTTGATGATCTGCGTAGCTCACCTCGGGTCTCGATCTACAGTGAAAAAATTAAAACGATGTTGCCCATAGATCAACAGTCAACTCCACTACAACTCTTACACTGGCGAAATGCTCCTACTGAAGATTCCACTGACAGATATCAAATACAGAGAGCTTGTTACTCAAGAACATCACAATCCTGGGGTTTAACGTCCTATGAGGTCAAATTCAGAGTGTAGTCGTCAATTCGAAAAGCTCTCACTTTTTACGAGTATGTGTTGAGTCTTTTGTCTCGAATCACGATATCACGCGCAAGAAACATCTGACGATTTAGGAACGTGTAATCTCATAGACAATTCCATTGACAGAATGCATGAGAATAAGTGGTACAGCCTGAAAGGAGAAACACAAACTCTGTAATCCGCCAAACATTTACCTATTGAAATTCGTATGTCTGTTCTCGAACACGAAGGACAGAGTATGCTTTGGGGATTTCATCTTGTTCAAAAAGTACTCTGCGGTTTGTGGCAGGCGAGTAATAATTTTTGTAAAAGAGCCCTTGACCTTGAGGTTGTTCGAGAGAGAATCTCAATGTTGGAGATATTAATAAAGATGAGAACATGGTTTTCCGACTGTCAGCAAGATCTACTGAACAATGGGAAATCATTTATAAATATTAATTACAGTCGCGCAAACATACGCATTGTATTTGTACATTGTTACCATATCATTGCCGCATTCTCCTACGTCAGAGTGTGCAGTTAACTATAAACACATAGCTTGGATGTGCAACCAAACACAGTCGACATACATATAGACGGACGATAGTAAGAACAAGGAAGTTCATACTTACTACCATGTCCTACATCATTCTGCGTCTTAGTTACTGCCTTTAACAGCAGCATGGAAACCACTAATCCAGATGAAATCCTCGAGAAGCTGAAAGATAACGTGCAGATTACAGCTTTCAGTTTCACCTCCAGATACTGCTGTGTTAGATATTATTATGGCGACAAGGAATATGGCTTTGGTAGCAGCGTTTTATAACAATTTTCTGATATAATGAAATATTTGAACCCAAATGCTGGCTGTCACGCCCTTGAGAAGAGTTCCTCTAACACTACAGCTAAAAGTACCATAAAAACCAAGGCTTGAGCTAAAATTAAAGATTACAGGACATTGAACTGCACCGCAGTGGATATTCCTACTTTGTAAAGGAAGGAAAGAGATTCCTTTTATTTCAAAAACTTCAAGGACAAAGTGATTATTTTTAGTGGAATGATAACATCGTTGGGCAGCATCCTAGTTTGTGCATGTCTCCCCACCGCAGAGTAGTTCGAGATATTCTAGGAAAGAAGAGCCAGAAATACAAATTTCTTGGTTAAGGGTGAGATTCCCTTAAGCAGGCACGTGGGAAAAGGCGATTACGCAGGCCAAAATACATCGTAAGATGAAGTGATATTTCCCAATTCATGCTGTATGCACTGAATTCACATGGGCCGGTGGAAAGCATGACTTGCTCACAAGTAAAGTAGTAGGAGGCTCGACCATGTGGACAAATGAAACGGGGTCATTGATTCCAGATACGACAGACTAGACCACTTGAACACCACACAAAATATTAATATTGCCACCACAAGGCAACAGGGGGCAGAGAATACGACAGTGGTTTGAATGTCATACATATTGTTGCATATAATACCAAGCAAAAGGTACAATATTCTGTGGCAATTCTTCTTTACGTGATTATGTGATTTTTGTGACAAGTGAATTATCAGGTTCTCAATTAGTTTTTCATTCTGTACTGATGAATATACTCCAAGAACTATACTGAAATTCAAGTCACGAGCGTAGGAAAAGTATCCTTCCGCATGTGAGCACGTCCTCTGTTCCCCCTTCCCGTCTCGTCACCGTTCTCCATCTCCGCCACAACCAGGTTATCATTAACGCCGTGCGTCCATCTGACAAGTACAGCACTTCATTCTCAAATAGTGAAGCATCAAACGAAATCACTTCCTTTCACACAGCTGTCCTTTGATTACGTCCCATACCTATTTATTCCTTTACTGACCATGTAAAATCTACAGATTACTGACGAATACCGAGGCAAGAGAAGCAAGGTTTATTTTTATTTCATAATGCAATTTGTGTGAGGCAATGGAGACTGTCAGTGTCAGTTTCTCACAGTTAAAACCCGTGAGTGGGATTGCAAAATACACTGTTTGAAATATTGTAGTCTCGTCATTCGGAACCCATGATCCTCTCATGACAACATTTCTGCAGGTAGAGGGCGATTACGAATATAAAGTACACATTATTATTATTATTATTATTATTATTATTATTATTATTATTATTATTATTATTATTATTACTATTATTATCATCGAATACGGCAAGGATCATATTCCCATACCGTGTTAAGGCCCTTCCTGTTTTATTTACCGCGAGTGCTGAGCTGACACATCGATCTTTCGCTGGAGACTTGGATTTTCCGTGGAGTTTAAATTCCAAGCGAGCGGCGTAAACACTGTACACAAAAACGCCGATCAGCTGCGCGGTCTTCTTCACGTCTTCCACATTCCACAGTGGATTCTAATCTCGTAGGCTACTGTAAACGTTTAAAACAATTTGGTTTAGATTTTCTACATTATTTTTCTCCACTTTTGTTAGCTTTAAAGTATTTCACAGGGGACTCAAGCGTCACAGCATCACACACGCCTTGCTCACAGCTGGCAGCCATTATGAATACTGAACAGTGAACACGCTGTTGCAGCCAGTATTGCAAACAGTTTTCTTGGATCCATCTTCAACATCACACATATTATGCAAACTTATCAGCAGTGGAATGAACTCGAACAAAATTACTAAGTACACAGTGCAATAAGATATCAATATCATATTAAATAATTATTATTTAGCTACATATATCACTGAGAACAATAACTATTCATAGCCATCTAGAGTTGGTAACGAACCCGAATAACATACAACCTGTGATATATTTTCCATATTTATACACGGCAAAAATTTTTATTCATCAAGTCAGTTCACAAGAATATCTAACCAAACTGAAGAAAGCTCCTGACTTCAGGAATAAGTAACATCTAGGGAACTATTTGGCGCTGCGGAAGCCTTTTCACCGATCAGAAGTCTGACTAACATCAAAGGGACCACTTTCGATACGGAACAGTTGGCAGAAGAGGTACTCTACCTTTATGGAAGTTGATGCAGAAAGTAGCGTAGCATTCCTCCTCCAGAGGAGCGGATGCAAAAGACGTCTGTTCTCCGTCTCCGGAGCGGCGTAACTACCTGCTGTCATGAGCTCTAAAATGTTTCCTAACATGCTGCCCGTAAAATAACACCATCACATCATTATGGCAATGTCTCATGGAATCGGAAACAAAGGTTAGGGCGTCCCCTGGAAGGGGCGCGCGTTGGCAGGGCCCAGTCAGCGTGAAAGGTATGCAAGGGTTACCATCGCACGGGCTGTGACGGCTAAACAAGCGAATTATCCCATCCTGTATCGCATCACTTTACTAAGTCTGGACGAAGTAGCGAATTAGCCACAGCCCTTGAGAGAAGGCATGTAGGCATCTGTAAGGTGCAGAAGAAAAGTTGGAGTGGGGACAAGTTTATCACTTATGTGCAAAAGAACACGAAGAAGTGTGACAATCGCTTGATGTAACTCGTCTACGTTGGGGACAGAAGGAAATTCCAATTTTTCAGTGCAACGCTGCATAAATTGGCCTGAGCACGGAAACCTGGGCACCACATGGCAATAAGACCTCTGACTATGTTTTCCCTGCCGGTGTTATGAATGGACACGTCGGATGGATAAAGGAATACCACACAGCCCATGGAATACTTGGGACCAAACAATCAAATAGTGGCGCCTGAAGGAGGAGGTCGATGTTGTTGCGAAAGTTACAGTGCCACAAATGACCATAGTTGAAGTGAGCCGGACTAAACTGAAAGACACCGCATGCTCTGTTCTTAGAACAACTAAGTCGGGGCGACGACGACGAAGGTTTATCTATGACACGTGGCTTCGGAATGACGATGTTAAGGATGCAGTACGGTTGAAGGAACAGCTGTACCACGCGGTTCTTACTCATTGGAATGCCTACACAGCAGCCAAAAGTAATGTGAAGGAGGTTACTGCCATAGCAAGAGCACACCGGTATGCAGGTGAAATCTGGTACGCCAGAAGACGAGCGGGATATTTAAAGCCTAGTCAAATCAAGGCAACGAAAAACGGAAGCCAACGTTTTTACAGCTTCAAAGAGGAAACAGATGATTTGCCACTCGACTGGAAGGAAGTGCGAGAACGCTGGCGGAACTACTTTGACAAAATTTCCATCTTGGAATTTCAGTATCTAACTATCCAATACACCTCTGCTGTTGAAGGTCCAACGAAGGATAATGTCATCACTGAGGTCCAGGCTATGCTGAAGAAAATGAAACCAGGTAAAGCCACTGGCACCGATGATCTTCCGGCAGAGTTTTGTTTCTCTCAACTACGGGATGCAGAGTGTGGCTAGACTGAGCTTTTCAACCTGATCATCAAAGAAGGTCGAAAACCAACAAATGGGTAACGGAATATCGATTCAGAAATAAGTGAAATCCTGCCTATTCTTCTAATCACCACCCGATCAGACTTGTGAGCCACGCAATGACAATTTTCGAACAAATCCTCGACAAAAGGATTGGCGATTTAGCAAAACTCAACACGAGCCAAGCTAGATTGGTGTAAAATTTTGGCACAACAGGAGCAATCCACGCTGCAAGGCTCTTAGTTGTTAGACATAGTGAAAAGAATAATAGCAATCATCTCGACTTTCTGGACCTTGAGAAGTCCTTCATCAGGTACCTGATGACCGTACCTGGTCAGCGCTACAAGAATATGGCATTCCAGAGCACATTATTAAGGGGGCACAGTTGCTCTATATAGAACCAAGGAGTTACGTTCAAGCTGCCGCAGGAGCGTCTGATGACTTCCATAGAACGGTAGGAGTCCACCAAGGCCGTGCCTTATCATCACTGCTGTTCATTCTTGTGATGGACACCATTACATCAGACCTGCACAAGCCAACACCATGGACACTTCTCTAAGTTAATGGCGCCATTTTGTCTGCAGAGAATAAGTTTGATATCCGCGTCAAACAGAAGATTGCAATAATCGACTGGCGCAATATGTCCCGCGCCTCAACAAAAAGAAGACATAGTCGAGAAGATGAAACCGTGCGTGTTGCCGCTGAAAATACAGCACAAGTAGAGAAATTTGGCTCCACAATCTCTGATGATGGCGACTTACTGATGAAGTCACCTTAAGGATATAAAAAGCCAGGCTGAAATGGAGAATAACAACGGGCGCGTTGCGACCGTCAGATGAAGGGCCATCTGAAACCTAAGATCTACAAAACTGTTATCTGCCTTGTCGTTTCCTACGGCAATAAATGCAGGCCAGCTACAAAAGAAGTAGATCGCAAATTAAGCGTCATGGATACGAAGATGCTTATTAGGAAGGCTGGCATTAGTAGACTGAATCACAGTCCAAATGATGCTATTATGAAATGTTTTGTCGTTGCACCGATCCAGAAGAAAATTGAGAAAAGACATGTGCGCAGGTTTTGGAATGTGTTGCGTGCAGAGGACGATATATAGTTAAAGTCAGCGTATACACAGGAAGTCTGTGAAAAGAAGCGGAAGGCACGAACAAGACAGCAAAGGAAAGATACAGTGCACAACGACCCGAAAGCCGAGAATACATACAGACATGGCCCGAAACCTAACTGGAGACAATGAATCATGACAGCGGATCATCCACCAGGCAGGAATAACACTAAAGAAGAAGAATAACAAAAAGCAGACATGAATATTCTACTATGAAAAATGGGATATAATGGATATTTTTCACATCCTAGCATTCAACGTAATATGTTCAAATTCTCTCTCCTAAAGCCTACGTCCAATATTTATAAATGACTTAGTGTTTGAATGACAGAGTACTTTTCGATTTGATGTTTAAGCAACTATATGAAATGCATTATAAAGAAAAATGAATAACTGAACAAAATAAACATTTCAGAATGATGTGTGTTAATCGGCGTGACAGAATAGCCGTGGAGGAGTCAGTCAGTGTATTCTGGACTGAACGGAAGTTCGTCTTAGACAGCAGACAATCAGATTCATCAATTTGGTATTTTAATACGGTCAAGTCTATAATTATGAAGACCGTGGAGGAGTGGCAAAAATGGCTGGTTCAGGACCATGTGTCTCTAGACATGAGTCTCTTCACTAATTATTTAGCACAGGGCAATGTGTCTCTCCACAAACGGAAGGTAACCTTGTCACTAACTGGTGAGATCACGGCCATGTGTCACTACACAAATTAAAGTTAACCTCATCACTAACTGTTTAGCTCAGAGCTATGCTCTCTCCACAACAGGAAGGCAACCTCATCACTAAGAGGTAAGCTCAAAAATATTTGTCTTTCCACAAGTCAGCAATTAGGAAATTTTATTATCTTCATAACCTTTTCTTATGTAATTCAGTACCAAATTAACATGGCAAACCTTTTAGACATTTAAGTTGCTGCATGATATTTGTAGACTGCTGAAATGAGAGTCAGGACAAGATAGCACCAGAGGTTAGATATAAAAAGTGGGAAGCAGTAGATACTGTAAGACCCGGTCGTATGAATCCTTCAGAAGCATCTAAAACATACGATAAACAACGGACTAAACTACGTGGACAATGGATTATCCTCGGCCTTGTATACAAAGGAAAAAGTATACACACAAAAGGCTTGCTGCTTTGCTGGTTGGAGAGTGACCCTGCACGATATATGTTTAGGAAGAATGCTAAATTAATCTCCATCCAAAAATAGAAAAATGCATTGTGAAATAATTATTTTGTGTGAAAAGTATTGATAAGCAACATTCTTATTGGTGGTCATATTACAAGATTGTTTTCTAACGTAGCCTACTGTGTCCTGTTACACAAGAATTACTCAGAAACCGGAGAAATTCAACCTCAAAGAGTTGACGTATTTGGGCGTTCCTCAGTTGTGTGCATGGTTCTAATCTGACTAATGAGAGAGTGCACTGGGCAGTTCTCAGGAATTAAATGAATATTTCTTGCCACTGGTTGTGAATGTCAGGATAACACAGCGCCAGATGGAAGATGAGTGGGAAGCAGTCAACGCATCACGTAACAGACGAGGAGACTCTCACTACCCACAAAATCACATAAGCCTTTCAGACTTCATAGTTTCCATCAATAATCTGGTTTGAAGTCAACCCTTAAGCTATGACTAGCCATTGCAGAGGCTGCCAATACAAGGGCGCAGCTAAGAGCACTAACCCGAGCTTAAACAATCATTTCCCAGGGATTATCAAAGATCGTTTCACACAGTAACCAAAAAAGGTGTGACAGCAATAAATGAATTAGCAAGTACTCCATTGGCACATCTACAGTTCGAGAAACACTACTGCATTAAAGGTTTGAATATAGGATATATATATGCTCTGTTACGTCACTGATAAAAATAATTTTGAAATAAATTTATATCATTAGATTATTTTTTACCTACTTTTACAAGATAATAAATTCACCTGCTGAATTCTGGAAATTTCTTAGGCAACCTGCACAAAATATAAATCTTCTATTGTAGCTATCCATTTTATTAGTTTATATTAATTGTGTTAATGTGTTTCCAGTCAACACAGTACAAGCACTTCACTGACAATGAGCACTAAAATGAAAAGTGGGGAAATGGCGACATTCAGCAAGTGTGACTGCAACACTGGAACAAAGATAATTCACTACCACAATATCTTGTTATGCTTAAAACCATGTGGAAGTTTCATTTGAAAACTATGGTATTAAAGATGTTGGACTACTGAACTGAACGTTTCATTTCTACAGCAAATTATCTGCTTTGGTGTTCACAAATGGAGGAATTTGACTTAACACAACAGAACTGGAAAGTTTAAAATATGACATTCTTTGTGTTATTGCACTATTGAACTGAGCGATAAATATATTGATTAATGAAGCTATGTTAGTTTGGAATTATTATATTGTGTGCAATATACATAAAAAATAAATATCTTGAATTTGTATATTTATTTTATAATCTTCAATTATGCCTCTTTCTGTGCACCACTCTTGATACAAACATACAAAATTACTGAGAATATCTGGAGGTGATAGTTGCAGATGGCATTTCAGATGATAAAAATGTGAACAAATTATTCGGTGACAGTGAAAGAATGAATACAGCTTTCACCCTTGCTTAAAGGTATAAAACTAAGAAACAATTCTAGGTTCTGTTCAACCCAATCAACACACATCACTTTACAAGTGAACTATTTATTTAGGGACATGTTTCGTCTCTAGTTGAGACTTCATCAGCCATTAAATCACATGGTAAATTACAAAACTCAAATTAGACACTCAAAAAATGTTAAAAATGGAAGAACCCAATATCTTTTTAAGGACTATTTGGGAAATGCAAAATATATAAATATATACTTAAGATGCATTCCATTTTATTTGCGACATGACATTGGAATGAATTCCATTCTAGAGGTACCAGCCATAGGGGGGCCTCAAGATGAGCTAAATACAACTAAATACAACTTTTCATATAAAAGGATTTCTTTCTGTAAAGAAATTTAATCTCTTTTCTTAACCATAAGTGGTTGACCTTGTTTTGAATCGAAAGGTGAAACTAAGATGATATAATTTTTCTTTGGGAAGGTTTTGAGAATTTGGGAATTACTTTGCTTACTAGACATTTCTTTTAAAATACTATGTCTTTTAAAATTTTTGCTAATCTGATTTTGAGATTCATGAACCTATTTAAAACTTCCTTACCCTGGTTGGCTTCATTAGTACAATTCACAAACTTCATTGTGTAGATATTTCTGAAGTGTATTTGTTTAAAACAAATTTAAGCACAATTTACGAACATCACTGTGTAGATCTGTATTGACACAGTTAAAACTAACAAACAATGCTAGGTTTTGGTCCACCCAATCAATACACATCAAGTGAACTATTTATTTAGGAACATATTTCGTCTCTATTTAAGACGTCATCAGCCATAAAATCACGTGGTAGATTACACAGACCTCAAGATACAACTTTTCATTTAAAAAGGATTTCATTCTGTAAAGAAATTTAATCTCTTTTCTTAACCATAAATGGTTGACCTTGTTTTGAATCGAAAGGTTAAACTAAAATGATATATTTTTTCTTCCTAAATTAACAGTTCATTTGTAAAGTGTAGTGTATTGATTGGATGGAACAAAACCTAGCAATGTTTCTTAGTTTTAACTGTGTTAATACAGATCTACACAGTGATGTTCGTAAAATGTGCTTAAATTTGTTGTAAACAAATACACTTCAGAAATATCTAGCTCTACCAGAGATTTTTTGTAGATAGATTAGAAAAAAACTACATGAAGGATCATTAAATATGATCTAAAAGTTCCTGAATATTTTAGATAAAATTAGCCTATATAATTTTAAGATATTAGTGTTTAAATGTAACAATTTAAAGAAAGGATTAAACTGATGAAAACGGCCAGTTTTCGGATATAAAACAACCACTACTGAACACAACTCTGAATAGGTACTACATATTCCATACTGTGTAGGGTATGTGGTGTACGTACTTTGTTTCTTCTTTGATGTTTGGTACCAGCTGGTTAATTGAACCCGGATCTGTGAATATTTCCTCCTTAATACCTTCGGAAGGCTATAAGTAAAAAATAAGAAAAGTATAATTAAAAGGGAATAAAAATATATATGACTAAACAGGAAATAGCTGAGAAAATACATTTCATGTTCGCACAATAAGAGTCTAATTAATTTATCTTCCAATGTAAAAATATAAGAATGGAAAGGAACAGTGAAATCAAATTGAATCAAATCAAAATCACTTCATTTTCAAAAGAGATATCTACCGCGATGGCAAATGGTACACAAGAATACATTATTGACAAGCACTAAACTTTAAATTAAGAAAAGAAGACATTTTCCTAAAACACAGTATTATACAATTCAAACGAACAATTTTTCTATTAATCACACAGCTCATGCTTAATAAATTTATATTATTTACAAGATTCTACACATAATATCTTCTGTACTTACAAATATAATCAACTCATATATATTATGTGGACTTACTTCAAATAATACTATAAAACTGCTGTAAGATTGAAATATACATTGCATTTATTTATTTCCTTTTTACCCATTTTGGAACGTAACAAGCATAAGGACCTGCTGCATCTTAATCAGAGCTCCTTTCACCACTTCTAGTGATAAGAAAGATATGAACATGAAAATGAACACATAATAGAATAGCAGTAGGCAGGGTAGCAATAGAGAAGGAGGAACACAAAAAGAACAAATACTATCTCCAAATGCTTACCCAATACCATTCCTTGCTTCCTTTTCAGAGAAGGAGGAACACAAAAAGAACAAATACTATCTCCAAATGCTTACCCAATACCATTCTTTGCTTCCTTTTCGGTTTCTGTTGATCCCTATTTCCACATTGACTAGCTATTTTCTTTATCCTCGTATATTCACAATCCCCGGTTCCCACCTTTCCATATACGACTCGTTGCCTCTTTGTTCATTTCCATAATCCTATTTAGTTTCTTTCCCTAAAGACCTCACTGTAATATAAAAGTAAACCCAGATCGTTCCTATCACTTTACTAACAAGTGGACAACTACAGAAATATCCATCAACCCTCTCTCCTCAAGACATTAAAACCATCAAGCAAAATACAATCAATCAGTCTATCAATCAATCTATCAACCATGAAATCCATCAATCACCACTGATCAGCATTTAGGAAGGTGGCAGACTTGTTTAACAGTTGTTGAAAAAAAAAAAAGATTGTGGAAATTTATGAAACAACTCTCTTGGTAAATTATTTCAATTATTAAATCATCTTCATACAAGCCAATATTTGCCAAAAATTGTCCCTTTGAATTCTAACTTATCTTCCTGTTGTGACCTTTCCTACATTTAAAGAATATGACTTAAAATTATTGATAACTAACATCATTCCAAGCCATCTCTCCAATGACATCTGAGAATATATTGCTTAGTCAAACAGCCTGTCTACTTTTTCGAGGTCCTCCCAGTACAAACTTCGCAATATTTCCGTAACAAAACTATTTTGTCAGAAATCACCCGCGAGGAATGGAGCTGATTCTGTGGATTAGTTCCTGTTCTCTAATCAAGTAATCCTGGTGACGGTCTCATGCTCTAACTGAGGCCTTGCTGGGGATTTATGTTCCCTCTCCTTAACAACCTATAAATTACCTCATAATATCATTAAGAGATCCATAAATTTTATTTTCAATCTTCTTTAGGTGAATACCTCAATGAAGATCTATCCTTATTTCAAATACCTAGGTATTTACAGAGATCCCCATGAAGAACTTTCACACCATCAACACAATAATTAAAACAGAAAGGACTCCTATCACACAACCTGACTTTCCACCCCATTTGCCACCTTACCATTGCCCAATGTCACTCTCACAATCCTGTCAAGAGCTTGATATACTTGACCTCCAGAATCTAAAATGTCTGCTATAATTTGCTGGAATCCAGAAGATGAGCTGCAGTGGAGTAATGTTTCCTAAACCTGAACTCACTTCTATCGAAACGGTTAGTAATGGTGTATAACATAATCTTGAAGAATCAATACCAAGAGCATGCATCCAAAACCAGTCAAGATGACTAGAGTGTAGTTATTGGTTATGTTTATCAAAATTTTATTTATACGCAGGGTGTTACTACACCAAATCTTAATTCATCTGGTACAGCTGCTGCATACATCCAATTCAGCCTACAGATTTGGTTCTATATCTCAATCAATTGACTATAGTATATGCCCAGAAATATTACCATTTCTAGTTATATATTTTTTTAACTTATTTGCAATGCCATTTTTATTGTAGGTCCATGTGGACATGGAAATTAATTTCAAAGGACTGGGTGAAACTGTTAACTGCGTCAGGTATTGTAAAAGGACATGACCATAACATTCGCGACACGACCAATGCCTCATTAGTGATGGGTGCGATGCCCATTTGCTGGTGAATGGCGATACGCATCGTCTAATGGAGTATACACACTCCCATGTTATATAATTGGCACTCCATACTGTGTCATTCCACTATTTCAGAAATTAAGCTCAATCGAATTAAGACGAACGCGATTTCTAATAATGAAGTCAGACACAATGAATAAATTATATAAAATCTTACGGAATTTGAGAGTAACGCAAAGTCGGAATGAATGAGATCGTGATGGCAGTGACCAAGACAAAATTGATATTCGAATTGTTAAAACCAACACTGTTTAAAAATCACAAATGAAAAGCTAACTCAAGGGACTGGACGTGTTCGGAGCAAAAAGCTGCATAAAGCATATAAGATATTAATAACGAGAGAAGAAATCAAGAAAGGAAAGATATTTATAACGTCTAAACAAGAATTTAAGAGTTGAACATATAAAAAGATTAAATAATACGAGTAAAATATTGAAATACGAGACTTATAAATTGATTAGCAGTGGCATATAAAAACTACGCAGTTAAGGCCGTGACTATAAAAGCAGATATTCGATACATCGCAGCTTAAACGATCAATAACTAGAAAAGCCATTCTATACGAGATAAACTTGAAATGTTAGCGGCCATATTGGAGATCTGATAGCAACTGACATTATACGAAGCAATATTAAGCGGAATGAAGAAGTTAAATTATGTTAGAAGGCTTTCGAAACGAAACATGTCACGGCTGATTTCATCGATGTATTTCGTCTTTTCAACCGAGCTTATGAAGGAAACCATGGCTTTCAAAGGAGATTTGGGATTGACTATCTGGACGATTCCCAGCTGGACCGACATGGCAGAGATGACCCCCTGGTTCCCGATGACACCACGATGACCGGGCAAGCAGGGTGACCAAGTAACATATATAATTCCGGAAAGCGAAGGAAAAACATAACTTTCATTAATAAAATAGAAGGATCGATAAATGGAAAAAAAGGTTAGTGTTTTTGTAGTTAAAGCCTAAAGTAATAGATATGTGTTTAGTGTCTTCAGCATGATTTATATGATATTAGGTTCTCGCGAGAGATTTGTATGTGGCGATGATATAAGTCTTCATCACAAATAAAAGAACACCCAGTTTGGGAATGTAATAAAGTGATAATGTTTCAATGGGAGCAAAGAGTTCCAATTAGCCATATAATGTGTGAGGTGTATAAGAGGAATAATTTTAGGATATTCGATACGTAATACCAACTGATATTGTGATAAGTAGAGGATTTATGTTACATAATAAGTTAGGATATATGTTAGATTTGGATATTACGGCCGACTGAAGACATGTGAATGTTATTTAAGAAGATATTAATCCGATACGACGAGTATTTGAAAATAAGGTTATTTAGCGTCATGTCATATACATATATATGCTAACTGTATGAAAGAATATGAGGAGAAACGAGAAGAAATGAGTTATATGTAGATATTTTGATGTTATATGAAGAAAGTGGAGGATATATTGAAGGAATAAGTAATTCTACGACGAAATATGATATGTAAGTGATGTATTTGAAATGTTAGGAAAGAAATATTGACGCACAGTGGGATCATACATGTTCATTACCAATGATAATATATTGTCCGAGAATCCAAACCATATGTTAATGACGACGTGGTAACACATACATGAAATGTTATTATAGATTAAGATCATCAAAGGGAATTCAGATAATATTGATTTCATTACTCACTTGGATGTTTCAACCTGATACTTCTACTCTGAAATCACATTTTTACCAAAATAATGATGGCATACGTAGGTCAACATGGATAATTATTACTATATTGTATAACAAATCTAATTTAAAATAGATATTACATAGTGTCTTCAAAGATGATTTTCCGTAGCGAAAATACTGCCAATAACACGCATATTAGTTCATTTATTGTATATTTGCGCATATTTGAGAATATTATTACCTTGTTATATACGTCCAATTATGATTTGCGTTTAATAGTGAATGAATATCAAATATGATGATGGTTAATATTAGAATTAATTTGAAGAGGTGCAGATTTGTGTTGTCGATTGATAAACTAATTTTCCAGAAGCATATGTTGCAGTGATACGAAATCAAAATAATGTTTTCCTAACAAATCTTGTCCTAAGGAAAAATTAACGAAAACTGCTGAACAGAATGATTCTTCAAGTCAATGTAACCAATAACTTCCCAACGAATTTTATCACTTTCTTTATGTATGCTTAATTAAATATAAACAATAACTAATTTCAATTGCGATAACAACACGATCATTGAAAATAATATGAGCCTACATGGTGAATACATTCCAGAAAAACACATATCAATCAATTTCCAAACGTAGTTCCACAATTTATATTTTTTATCTAAAATGCTAATAGTTGAGATTTATATGATGTGTTATTTGAAGTTTTCTGTTATAGCAAAGTCAACTTAGAGCTAAGTGGTTGGATTATCGGTTCTCTTGCAGTTCAAGGACACGTCAGATGGAGACGTTCTGAATCTGTCAACATGCAACACCGTTCATAGCAACAGGGCGTAGTAAAATACAGTATATTCTGGACTTCAGATGCAGTGGCATCTTTCAGACACAGAGTATGCCAGTGACTTCCCTTCATCTCATCCATGCTGCCTCTATCACAATTCGCACTTCTACAACTACCCCACTATCAGTCTATAGGCGAGATCCCAGATACATGAAGCAATTCGGATGGAGCCATTAGATGATTCGGATGACTCCAAGTATTCAGTCTTCTTTCTTGTTCATTCTAAGGTAGTAATGTGAGAAACAGATATCCTGAACTTCACCTTGATACCAGAGTGTCATTCTTGGTCTACCAGCAAGTGAACAGAGCGGAACAATGGTTTACACACCAACTTCACTAGCCAAAGTAATTTTGCGGTAAGATAGAAAATATGTAATTCTTATGGAAATCGCTGCCCTGATTCCGAAAATGATGTAATTTTTTTTCCTATCATGTTTAGTTTTGACGCAGTTCAGTGTTTTAGTATCTGCATGAATTCGTAAGATGCAATGTTGAGAGATGTTCCCGCGCAACGTTTTTTAGAATACAATTATGTGATTTGATTTGTTATAGTTTGAATTTTATTACAGGTTTATTGCTGTCTAAATTTTCATTTTTTAGTTCGGGGTTTCCTGGTAAATGCATGACAAACTCAACCAGATACGCAATGGACCGCGAGGTATGTAGGATTGAAGGTAAGGCAGTTGAGCGTTTGCCTTCCATCTTATAACACTTGAATAAACAGACGTATTTATGATGGACTGATAAAGCAGTTTCCTTGTTGCTTGAGACGGGCTCCAAGAAGTACTGGCACGTGTTTAGTGCGTCTTTTAGAGTACTTGTAGGCCTATCGTGTGCGCGGATTTAATTCCAAACTGATCACTAATAAGCGAAGTTGTAGTGTTTTAACACCTTCATGGCTAGTGTTTCAGGGGTGACCAGAAGAGAGTGTAAACAAAGTCCTCAAAAGTTTTGTTACATTTGTGGAGTTTGTGTGTTGGAGTCCAAGGTGCGTCAAATAGACTTGTTTGTAAAGAAACTTTATTTTTCTTACTTCAAATTGAAAGTTGGGGGCCAAGACAAATATTTCGCACCTCATATTGCATGCAATACCTGTGTTGAGGGACTACGTTACTGGTATGAGGGCAAACGAAACTCAATGCCGTTTGCTAGACCCATGTAATGGCGAGAGCAAAAGAACCATTATGACGACTGCTATTTTTGTACGACCCAAGTTGTCGGTTACAATAAGAAAATTAAAAACAAAATTAAATATCTGAATCTCAAGTCAGCTATTCGACCAGTTCCTCATGGACGTGACTTACGTGTACCTACACACTTGAGTGAGGAAAGTAGCACTTCATTGCAATCTGACGATGAAGAAGTAGATTTCGAGCCACATCAATATCACACACCTTCAGACAAATTCACGCAATCCAAATTGAATGATCCGATAAGAGACTTAGAGCTAACTCAAGAAAAAAGTGAATTACTTGGTTCAAGGTACACGGTGTTCATTTTCCTGGTACGGAAATCGTGACAAAGAATTCCGAAAGTATTATACTCAAGAAGATGAACTTGTATTTTGTACGGGTGTTTCAAATCTTCTACGTCAATTGGGAAAGAAGGAGTATGATCCTAGTAACTGGCGTGTTTTTATTGACTCTTCCAGAAGAGGTTTAAAGGCTGTTTTGCTTCAAAATACAAATGTTCTGGCATCCGTACCACTTGCACACTCCACAAAAATGTCTGAAACATACGAGACCTTAAAGTTGGTGCTTGAAAAAATTAAATATCACGAGCATGGGTGGCAAACTTGCGGTAATTAGAAGATCATTGGATTGTTGCTGGGACAACAAATGGGCTATATAAAATTTCACTGTTTCCTATGCGAATGGGATAGCAGGGCACGGGATAAACATTGGGATACAGTGAACTGGCCGGAAAGGAAACAACTACAACCAGGATCCAAAAATGTCTTGAATGTAAGTCTCATTGACCGTGAAAAAATTCTATTTCCACCCTTGCGCACCAAACTAGGATTGATGAAACAGTATGTCAAGGCATTAGATAAAAGTAGCCTATGATTTCCATATTTATCCGAAACAAAAATCAAAGAAGGCCACAGATTCGTAAACTGATCAGGCATAAACATTTCACAGACACGATGACCAAAATTGAGAAAGAGGCATGGAATGCATTAAAAAATATAGTGACTAAATTCCTTGGCAACGTTAAGGTCCCTCAATACAAAGAAACTGTAAGGAAAATGTTGGTAAAGTTTAAGGAACTCTGTTGTAGTATGAGCCTTAAGATTCATTTGTTAGCTTCGTATGTGGATTATTTCACTCCAAATTTAGGAGCTGTCAGTGAAGAACAAGGTGAAATGTTTCACCAGGATCGCAAAGATACAGAACGAGCTATCAGGGACGCTTGGGATGTGAATATGATGGCCGATTACTGTTGGTCGATTGCACAAGACGACCCTTCTAGAGATCATTCAAGAAATTCAAAATCCCGGAAATTCCACTGGAAACGGAAAAAGACGGAGGTGTGAATCTAACCTGCACGTAATGTACAAGTAACAAAACTATGTATGTTTAACCAAGTAATTTTAACTCAAGGTACGGTTATATTAATTTAAAAGCAACTGTACTGCCGAAACTAAATAGGCGTTTTATGCATCAGTTTCACGAACTTCATTATACATTAAAATATAATACAAACCATCTACTTGCTTACAAAGCAGCTTTTATGTGTATTTAATGCATGCAAAATATGATTACGTTTTGCAAGCTGAAATTTACATGAATATTTCAAGTTTAATCAATACTAAGTATCAACAATTTTGCGTAAGAACAAAATAACATTTTGTATAATTGCCACTAAACCAGACGTGATACACTGTATATACATGAAGTGGTTAAGTGTAAGAAAGGGCCGGGAGCCCTAACTTCGCCACAATAAAGACGCTTTAATAATAATAATAATAATAATAATAATAATAATAATAATAATAATAATACGCCAACACAATTTTTTTCTGGAATTCTACGTTAAGAAATTCATAAAACCCACCTATTTTCTTTTTTACCGCACAAAAGATCTTTGTTTGCAGACTAGTTTTTCATTGAGAAGCTCTCCGGGACGTTGACAGAGCAGCGTACACAACCTCTGGTGTTCCTGTACACCAACTTGATCCAAATTATAAGCATTTCTGGTACACTATGGTCACGAGTGCAGACCAGATCACACGGTGTGGAACACGGTCGAAAGTCGTTTCAAGGTTAAGGAAGGCAATATACAGTATATGGCTGCTGTTTCGCTCAGTGCTTTTCAATTTGTATTCTGGCAGCGAAAATTGCTTGAGTTGTTCCAGCACCCTTAATGAAGAAGCATCGGTTAGCAATAATGCCAACGATTTCACCAAGTCAATAATGACGGATAACTCGAAAATCTTTTCGTGTGCAATAGGGGACAAACTGGACGGTAATCTGCACATTCTTAAGGATCATCTTTTTGCTTATATTTAAGCAGAAGGATGTTTGTAGCCCAGTGATATGGAACAGAGCCAGAGTCAACTCCGGCACTGAACAAGCTGGTCAACCAATTGATAATGAGTTCTTTAAATTGCTACAACTTTCAGAAGTTTGCTGGGAGGTCATGTGGTCAGGGCGCTTTTTGGTTCTTCATACACATGATGGCACTCTTGACTTCCTCTGATGTGATGCATAAGATAAGACATACCATCTGGAACAGGGTGATGTGGGAACTTAATGCAGGAAATCTCTACAAATGTAGTTCTCAACGTTTGAGGATTCCGTATCTAACCTGTAATCACTGGTCATCTTCGCCTCTAATGCAGACAGAGTGCTCAAATTTGGTCAGCCGGAAAATAGTTTTTTTTTTTTTGTTTCCAGTGGTGTTCATTGTTTATACCGTCAAAAAATCAAGGACGCCCCTAGTGTTACATTAACTCATTTGTTCCCAAATTATTTTCTTTTTATCTTTTTGATAATTTATTATGCTTTTGCTCACAGGGGATCCCAAAACTGCAGTAATTGTGTTAAAATTATCTTACGAAATTTCTAAGTATCTTTTTCCGCACGTTCCATTAATGGAACAGCGGGCATGAACGGGTAGTTTTTCAACAACGAATTTTGCATTTACGCGAGTTTTCATACATTTGCATTTATTGGCCCTCAATTCAACACTAAATAAAATAAAAATACACTTCATTTACAACTTAAATACAGGAAATATTATAATCAGCATGAAAACAAAGAAACAAACGAACAATCTCTGCTGTGTTTAGTAAGGAAGGTTCACAGGATAAGCACTGTACTACAGCAGTGAAGAATTTTCTCTTCATTCTGCTTTTAGTCTTTGTCTCACATGCCATGAAACGCTGCAAAATAGTTGACATGAAGTGCAACGTCACATTTCGTGCACATTTTTGCAGTGTTTTCCTTACACTGTGCGCATTTGGAAGCCAACTGCATGATCTGTTTTTCGTCAAAATGCACTTCATCTGTAACTCTTTTGTTTACTGGACAGACCTGCTTTAGTGATCGGCCAAAGGAAGCTCTCGAACTATATTTTTGTAGAAATGGTAGAGTTACCCTCCCAGTAAATACTTCCTGGAAGAGCGATATATAAACCAAGCATTATTCGCAGACACATTTAGAGGAAATGCAAACAATGGCCGGTACCATTTCTTCATCCTTATGGAGACTAATGACCCCAAAATTTTCGTTGATGCAATCAGCGCCACCCGCTATTGGTGCCGGATGAGGAACATCACTTTTTCTCTTGAGTGATCCCTTCCACCTCTTTGCTGTTCCAAGAGAACTAACTGTCCCGCCTGAGTCGAGGCTACGGTAACAATATTGTTGTCATTGTACCGCATAAGCGTAATCCCACCTTCAGCGTCGGTTAACTAATGATGTGATCCCCTTCCCCTCTTGGCTAACTCTTTAGCATTCATCAGCTGAACTTCCCCTAACCTGTTTTGACGAATTATTCCCGTATCATTATGTCAATTTTAGTAATAATTATGTTACTGGCTTTACGTCCCACTAACTACTTTTACGATATTTCGAAGACACCGAGGTGCCAAAATTTAGTCCCGCGGGAGTTCCTTCACGTGCCACTAAATCTACCGACAGGAGGCTGACGTATTTGAGCACCTTCAAATACCACCGAACTGAGCCAGGATTGAACCTGCCATGTTGGAGTCAGAAGGCCAGCACCTCAACCTTCTGAGCCACTCAGCCCGGATTGTCTTTTTTTCTGGAGTTCCTCCAAAACTTTGATTGAGGTGGAATAGTTAGCAAAGTAAACATTATAGCCGACGTCCTTCGGTAATAATGATACCATGTCCAGAACTACGGATCCACCTATACCAACTCCAATATCAGGCCTCGTGTTTCCTGCACTGGCTCCTTCACATGGATTTGAACTGCGTAAGTCAACTGAATGGACACACTTTTCATCTGATTTAGCATGTTCTTTGTTACACTCATCTAAACGTAAATCTATATCTACAATTTCTAGGTCTATGATTCTCTGTACAGTTGTCTCCACGAGGCAACGGAGCTGGTTGCCCGATAAGCAGCTTCATCCCCACTATCTTCATATTCTCCGGCGGCCCAAATGACAGCGTCAGTCTCCATTTCATTCTGATATTCTTGTATCTCATCAACTGAGAGTATAGAGTGAAACAAAAAATTATGCAATATACCTACATAACAGGTTTTAAGAGGTTAAGAACAATGTTGTAATCTGACTGAGAAAATGAAGTTAAACTGTTACTTCCGGGTGAGCGATTCCAAATGATTATCTGCTGCCATGTTTCAGGGAAGACAAGGGTAGAGAGGGGTGGCGGAGTGTATGATGCAGACAGAATGTTTCGCGCGTATGATCAATTTCCTCATAGGACTAGAACAGGATTGTCTGTAACAGGCAATATCCACAGTTCATTAATTAAATAGCCCTAATTACACACAGTGCAAGAACACACTGTACTTAAAACACACTTGTCAGTCAGTGAAAGCACCAGATTGTTTCACCTCTCGTCTGTTTGTCGCAGTGACATGCTCAGTGCTGCCGCGCCGCGATTGTGTATTCCTTCACTCACAACACTGTAAATTCAATGAAATACTGAACGAAGGGAACAATACACAAATAGTTTGATTACAGTAGATGTTATGCCCCCTTCTACTTAGGTGTATAGTTCACAATGGGGTAGTAGTGAGTGACCTTCAGACTCTGTTAAGGATGTGTGGTGTGTGGCAAACGATTTGGAAAGCTGCCTGTATTCTTGCTACAAGCTTGTCTTCTCTTTCTATGTGGCCCACTTCGTAGTCAATTTGTGTAGAACAAACTGTACACCGCCTAGCGGAGCTCAGAACTGAACGAGAAACTTGTGCATTACCTCTGTCTCCCACTTTTCACTTCCCCTCCCTTCCCTTTTCCGGCGCACAGCAACAGCGAGCGGCTGGCTCTCCGCTGTAGCAAATACAACAAGTTCGTCAATTTGAATCGCACGCCCGGAAGTAACAAGGTCACTTCAATTAACCAAGAGAAAAACATTTCCCGCCAATCCGACAGCACCATCATTCTCAGCATCACACGAAGAGCATGCCAGCTTTCTCTGTCAGTATAGTTGTGATACACCTTGTACATAGTGAATGCGCCTCTATTCAGCGACAGATTACTTACCGACACATTTGGCAATGACAATTCTTTCCCTGTGTTCTGGATTATTTTGTTAAACCCAGTTTGTATACAGTATGTCCTTTTTTCCTACACCTCTTCTTCGACTGGAATCATCCATAAGAACGTCTGCTTTTCAATGCGGTAGGAACTATGTTTTGTTGTACCCAAGTTTACTGTTACGGTTGCAGTGAATGGTCTTTAGAATGTGGTCCAAGTGTTGTGAATCGCATTCAGGTCAACGAGAAGAAAATGTATGCTGTCTGCTAGGGTCTCCTTCTGCCCTTTAATCCTCCACCACTTGACCTTCTCGGGGGGTATTTATCCCTCCACATCTACGATGCTTAGAGGTCCTTAATTCTGCTATGACTACCTTATGTTGAGGTGGTACACATTAACACCCTTTACTAGTCGGAGATCACGGTGCCGAACAACGATAAGGTCAATTTGGTTGCTGCAGTGATGAGGTGATTGATGCACTTACGAAGAACGTATTATCAGAAATCAAGTCATTTACCTCGGTGAAATCCAAAATATGAGTTCCATCATCTTTCCAGATACAGTAGGTATTACCATCATGACAGATTCTTAGTGTGACCAACATGCGTATTAATATCACTAGAGAGAAGTGGGAACTCATGTTCAGGACAGTCTCAAACATGATCTCGTAGCTCCTGCCAATGCTGTTCCTTTTCTAGGTCATCACAGCCAGATTGTCCTGCTCCATTGCTAAATGGTTAGCGTGCGTTTCGCCACAGGAATCAGGGTCGGTAATTTTAACCATAACTGGTTAATTCCCCCGGCACGGGACTGGTTCATCATCATTTCATCCTCATTACGACACGCAGGTCGCCAACGGGATTCAAATCAAAAGACCTGCACCTGGAGAGCCGAAGTCCTCAGACACATCCCGGCACTAAAAGTCACACGCCATTTCATTAGAGCCAGATTGCGACAGAGAAGTTTGAGAGGATGCAATGTCGACTGTAATTGACATAGGGCTGTCCGAATAGCACTGAACTTCAACAACTCAATCTTGCAGGCTTGCACATATAACACAATATTCCTGTTGGATGTACCCTGGTAGATTAGTTCATAGACATCTCTGATATCATTTGATTTCTGGCCCTTCCAAAGCAAGCAACTTACTATCTAGTTAAAATAGCAACTTTCACTTCTAAACTTCACTTAAATTATTCTTATCACAACAGGTTAACTGAAACAATTGAATTTTAGTGAGAATTAAATTTCTAGGGAGATATCTCCCCTACAATGAATAGATTAAGTAATAATAAAGCAATCATTTACTAATAAAATAACTACAGTACTGTACATCCAAGCCACATTTAGATGTATCCGAATTACAATAGTTTAACTAAAACAACGAATATACTTAAAACTATGAACCTATCGAACTTATGAGCCTGTAAATTTTCATTGAATATGTACATAACATTTAGTTTCCTTGGTTTATGAAAGAGACAAGAAGGTGAAAAGTTTGAATGTAATTATCAGTCAACGAACAGTGGACAGTTGAATTCGTAAATTTAAGCCTTACTAACAATAGTTAAACATAACCTACAGGAAAT
The DNA here is from genome assembly GCF_040414725.1 of Anabrus simplex. Lineage (NCBI taxonomy): Eukaryota > Metazoa > Arthropoda > Insecta > Orthoptera > Tettigoniidae > Anabrus > Anabrus simplex. The sequence continues at coordinate 99,824,378 of NC_090274.1, read as the reverse complement.
TGGATTTTTATGATTTCTGCCATTTCTTTTTCACCATTGAATGGTTTTTTACTATTTGTTTTATATCACACCGACAAAGATAGGTCATATGGCGACGATGAGCTAGAAAAAGGCAAGGAATGCGGACGAAGCAACTGTGGCCTTAATTAGGGTACAACCACGGAAAACCCCCTTCGGGGCTGTCGACAGTGGGTTCGAACCCACTATCTCCCAAATGCACGCTGTTAGTTACAAGGCCAGTTGTTTAGTACCACAAAGAAACAATTGCTTGAATTCCTCCTGTTCCAACAATACTGTGAGGGTATCTTAATACGTAACTTCAAACAACACGTTAAAGAGTAAGTTGTTATTTTAGAAATTGGTTATTCACAATTACCGAGGTTTACACGCAACTTCGGACATAAGTTTTCATATACATGTCCAAAATGATAAGATATATGGGTTACTTTAGAAAATACAGAGTAAAAGAGAACCCCCAATGCATAGCTTTCAAAATTCTATGCAGAGCATACTTTACTCCCTTGAAGTCAAGATGGGCTGTCTAAGTGCAATCTATTGTTCTAGGATCGAGGTAGCCCTTACTTCTTCGCATCTTCTCCGTATGTCTTTCACCGTATCGGCATTGTGATTACAATAGACCATGCTACCAAGTTTATGATTATATTCTTGCAGCACTGGCCGAAGTAACCCCACACAAGCACCCTACTGAGAAAAAGCCGCCGAAGACACAATTCTTGAGGTGATCAAGCTAACGCAAGTTGATCCTAACAGAACTTCAGTTGGTGTAATACACTCAAAAACAATTCACTTCAACTAACATTTGTTGACAATGTGAACGATCAGTACCACACGCAACAACAAACAAATTCTCCCACTGGGGGACAGAGAAAAAGAGACGGCAGTCAAGAAATAGGTTTATCACAATATTTCCATGAACTTTGACTGCCCTATATCAACACAGATGTATACATATTAAGAAACAAAGCGTACACTTGTTTGAAGATGAACCCTCGTCCAGATTAATCCCATGGAATATTTTGAAGCTAATACTCAGAGAAGTGTAAGAAAACACTAGTCAACTGCAGGGTATGTGCTGTAAAACGGAACCATGGATCAAAGTTATCGGGGCACAGAGAAACACTCATGGCTCAATTTAGCTCCAAAGGGAAAAGATAAGGTTGGATCAAAAGTATTTCATGACACTTCAGTGAATGATCAATTAACGAATAGTAAAGTTAATGATATCATTATTTTACTGTAAAACCAATTATAGTATTAAAATTAACAACTAAAAGAGAGCTGGGCGGCTGAGAATAGTTAACTGTTAATAATGTAGAATGACACTGCACAAGCATTTTACAAATCTATAGATAGTTTCACTTTAAAGTTTTACACAGCAGTTCATACTGAATATGAGATTTTCAGACCAGAAATATAATTTCTACAAACCAGTATTACTAATACAACAACACATCAATATATCAAAATATTATAATTTTAATACTTCTGCATCATTGATACAGTAGTAGATACTGTTGAAAGAAATATTTCGTCTACAACATATTGTACCCGTATATTTCAGCATAATTGGAGTTAAAATTGAGATTGCCGCAAGAGCTTAGTTTATTTCATCAGTGTGTAATTAATAACAGTTGCGGGTAATCCAGGATCACATAGCCTTGGAGCAAGTCGCCTTAAGCTCATAGCTGCATGACCGCGTGGGATCCGTTCCTCTTCTCTTATTGGTCAGGAGCCTAGCATGCGACAGAATGAACAGCTAACATTTTCAAGGCTAGCACCGCCCGGCAAGTTTTCAGAACTCTTCACAAGAACAGTTTCGAACCATGATATTTTAAGAAGATATGAAGATAATTTACGATTGGTTTCCAACTAGTCACAGCTACTAGGCTGAGAACTAAAGACACTGTGCAATCGACGCTCTACTTACTCAGCTCTTACTCTATTGCTTTAATACTGCTCTACGTCAGAGCACAACCTCACTTCGCTTTCCCACTACAATTCTACAAGGTATTCTACGCCAAGCGATGTTTATCAGCCGTGATGTCTTATAAAGGAAACACGTTATTTCGTCTTCTGCAAGACATAACCACTAAGATATTAATTCCAGAACACATGTGGTAAGCATAAATAATCTGAACCCGCAAATTAAGTACCATTTGTGTCGACTGACATTTAAATAGACATGGCAGGAACACATAAGTAGGGGCCGTTTTAGTTTCACTGTTTGTCAGTGTGTGTGTGTGTGTGTGTGTGTGTGTGTGTGTGTGTGTGTGTGTGTGTGTGTGTGTGTGTGTCAGAAAGCCTAGTGTTATCACAATTCTGCAAGATAAGGGACAAGGAGAATCATCATGCTGCTTGCAAGAGAAACTTCTGCTTTTACCATGGTGCACCTTACAAGGGATATTTTTCTGGAATGTGCTACCAAATGGGGAGATACCACCACAACCTAAACGATGTGGAAGGGACCAATCGTGAGATGTAGCCAACCAGGAGTTAATCAACTTCGCTCATCAAAATGCAAGTACCTTTTTTTAAGATCCATTTCCTATTCAGAAGAACTTCATTCTTGAAAGAGAATTTTCTATTATTCTGTGTCGTTACAGATTCTTATCGCTTCTGATCAACTTATTGGTTTTGGTAAATGTTGTGAATGATCGAAATACACTCATGTTCAGATAAAACCAGAACAACTTGAAAGACTAGAGATACGAAGTTCATATTCACGGGGCATGTGCACTAGTATGTTCTAAAGAAATGATTAGCATTAGAACCACGTCGACCCTCAGGTTCAAGGTGCACATCGATATCCCTTCGTTTCTCCACCGAATGGTAAAACGTGCCTGCGGTTCTCGTTGTCGCCATTACCCAGTGTGACTTGACCAAACGTGCAGGATGCCTCGCAGACGTATGTACATTATTGAGCATGTGAGGCGACCAGCTTAGTTTAAGATAATAATCACTCTCTGTGCTCACTCAACAACCCCAAGCTTGTCTGATTGAAGAAACATAAATAATTAATGCGAATTTTAAACAATTACTAGTCTGTCTTCTATAATGTGTGAAGGTAGATTCACAAATCTTCTTAATGTCCTAAAGTGATCATTCCTTTAGTTATTCGTTCATGATAGTGAGGGTGACATAAATTCTCGAATGTTCATGAAGTTAAGGTTCGCAATAAATAATGAAAATGTACGTAATGTAATACTCATGCCTAAATAAAATGATTAACCTCACATGACCTTACTTCGTCCGGGATTTGACAAGTAAGGCTTCGCCAAGAATGCAAGCTTAAGCTAACAGGCACGGTTTCGGCTCAAGGCCAAATGTCACATGCCATGGATTCAATCCTCGGCTGAGGCTTACAGTGTCATTAGCTTAGCTTTACCGACTCAAGTTCGACGCCCAAAGAGTGCTGGCTTAGCTAACAGACATAGATTGGATGCCTGGGTTAACCTTACAAGGGCGTTACAGATTCGAGTTTGATATTCGATCCCAGGATTAACCTCATTAAACAAGACGAGACGTGGTCCACGGGCTTTAGGGTCTGTGCTTGGAACTGAATGGTGGCCATACACATTCTTTTAATAGGACTATGGAGATGCTGTAAGGCTTAATACACGCGCTTTATTCATAGGGGCATAACCCTGAAAGGTGACCTTAGGTCACGGAGCTGAGTGACTGCAAAACGGAAAAAGGCCAAAGGGCTAAACGGCTACATGGCAAAAGGATATAAAAGTGTTAAGTGGTAAAAGACAAAAGGGCAAAACATCTAAATGGATAAAGCACTGACGGTCGAAATTGGTAAAAGCTGAAGGGCAAAACGGAATGAGCTATTGTCTGGGGCTCAGAGCTGAACTTGGAACAGGATGGTGGTATGGGACTATGGAGATAGTGAAAGGTGCATTATTCATAGGGACATATCTTTATAAAGCTACTTCAAAGTCTTGAAGCTGAGTAGCTGCAGAGTCAAAGATGCTAGCGTGTGCGCAGATGCGAACCATGCTATTGGTTTTAAGTGTTTGGAACCCTAAATTTTTGATTGTAACAAACCTAGCTCTTAGATTTGAATTCTAGAAACTTATAGTAGCTTATAATATCGTGGACACCACTTAGAGGTTAAAACTTTGTGTTCAGAAGTGAAAAACATTTCCGCGCTACAAATGATTGGCAATGGAACCCAGGGCCCTTCCCTTTGAACTGCTGAGTACCACGCAGGGTAAATGACTGCACATTGAAAGTGTGCTTTGAATTCAAAACACCTAACGTTTTTGAGCTGCGAGAAATTACAAATCCCCACCCCGCCTGGGAGTCTAACTCAGCATTCTTTCCCTTGGACTGCTGCCTATCATAGTAACTAAATGATTGTGCATTAAATTAAAAAACACCCAACTTTCGAGCTACAAGATATAAAAATCGCCGACTCGACTAGGATTCGAACCTGTGGCTCTTTTACTTGGGAAGCAGAGAAGCATGCTAACTAAATGACTGCACATTAACAGCTGATGTGTTTAACTGAAACACGTAGCTTTAGTGCTACAAGAAATGAAAGTAAAAAATCACCGACCGAATTAGAACTTGAACCTGGAGCCCCCTTGGGTCCAAAGCTGAAGTGCTATTCGAATAACTAACTCCAAAATTTCAAACTTATAATTCTGCGCAAAGGAAAATATCGCTGATTCTGGGTTTCAAACCTGGAGCTCACTTGGACTCAGAACTCAAGAGCTAAACTGCACAACAACAAGAATTTTTTTAAAAATTCTCAACCCGACTTGGAATCGAAGACAAGCTTTCCCTTCACTGAAGACTAAGTGTGAGCTATTAGCACTAAGTATGTTACCTGAATGTGAAGAGAGAATGCAATAAATTTAGTATAAAGTGTAAGAGAGGGCCACGAGCCCTAACTTCGCCACTGCTAAAGTCATTAAATAAATAAATAAATAAATAAATAAATAAATAAATAAATAAATAAATAAATAAATCGCACGCAGGGTACAACTCCATCTGACCCTTATCCGACAGCATCACGGCACTTACGTGTATATCGATGGTAACTCACTGTACTGTGTGTGTCAGGACTGCTCCGTTCACAATAATGTACACGAGACATCCCCACCGTTGGTAACTGCTCTCTTTTCCATCGAAGCACCGGATTCCTTGAACTCATATCAGATCTTTCCCTTTCTTGCTTCTTCACGGGTAACCAGTGGGCGTGTCTACGATGTAGGCACGCAGCTCTAGCCTTGCGCGGGTCGCTGTATAATCAAGTACTCCTGAGTTAAACCCAGTGACTCATCGCAAATTCCCAGCTTCAAGAATAACTTTTCCGTTTACACAAACATGACATGAAATAACACATGTCTCAACATATTGACCACATTACAATACATAATATATCGAGCTCGATAGCTGCAGTCGCCTAAGTGCGGCCAGTATCCAGTAATCGGGAGATAGTGGGTTCGAACCCCACTATCGGCAGCCCTGAAGATGGATTTCCGTGGTTTCCAATTTTCACACCAGGAAAATGCTGGGACTGTACCTTAATTAAGGCCAAGGCATTTCCTATCCCATCGTAATGATAAGACACATCTGTGTCGGTGCGACGTAAAGCAAATAGCAACAACACATAATACATTCCTATCCTGATAACTAAAATAATAAATGATGTTCTAATATAACTAATGTGATTCCAATATAATTCTACTTTACAAATGACTGCAGTTTAATTAACAGTTCTCAACGAATAGTTGCCGATGACGGATAATTGGACTGTAGAATTCCAATCAACATGGCTGGAGAATCCTGGACGGCTACAGTGTGCATGCGGCATGAAAGCAGCTTGGACCTTCAAAAATTGTATTTATTATTTCTTGCAAACTGGAGTGTAGTTAGTAAGACGTAAAGCGATTATTGTAATTTTCCCACTCAAACGATAGTCGAACTTGAACTGTCTCAGTTAAACACACAAGCTTTTAATGTAAACCCATTCAGTTAGCATGCTTGTTTCTTGCCCAAGTAAAGGAGCCACCGTTTCGATTCCTTGTCTCATCGGTGATTTTTAATTTATTTTAGCTCGAATGTTGTATGTTTTGAATTTAACGCACATTCCTTTAGTTATTATATTTGTTCAAGGGAAAGTGTGCCGAGTTTGATTCCCATACGGCCTGGGGATTTTATAGCTCCATTGTTAGGTGCCAAGTGATGTAAACTTCACAGCAGGCAATTATTCCTTTAGTAATTTAACACATTTTCTCTTTAGTCCTTCGACCCTTTCGCAGTTTCTCAGCTCCATGAACTAACGTCGCCTTCGAACATTTTGACCAAAATGAATAAAGCATATGTATTTAGCCTTACACTATTACCCCAGTAATATTAAAACAATTTGAATAGCCATTATCTTGTCCCAAGATCAGATCCAAAAGCCCCTGGACCATGTCTCAATTGTCTAGTTAGGTTAAGCCTGGGATCGAATCTCAAACAGTACTTGGTAGTGCCTTTGTAAGTTACGGTGGGCATCAAATGCATGCTTGTCCCTAATCACATTGGCAGTTGGGTTCAGCTAGCACTCCTGGGCGTCAAACTTGAGCCTGTAAAGCTAACGCCATTGCAAGGTTAAGCCTAGGGTTGAATCCAGGACCTGTGAGGTTAGGCGTCGAGTCGAATCTGTGTTTGTTAGGTTAAGCTTGCACTCTTAGCCAAGAACTATTTTTTAAATCCCCCGCCAAGTAAGGCAGAGGAGCATGTGGTGGCGGTGGCTGGCGAACCTGTGAATAGTATCTACTAATATCTTGTTCCTTCAGTGTTACATAAACCACGTTCCATACATTCCAAGGACAGTGAATAATATCTCAAAAGTATTATATACTTATACAGTAGAAATTTGTGAGTGTTGATTTAAAATTCAAAAAAGACTTTATTATTGAACATCAAGAGACCTAATTATTGTAATTCTTGTGATTTTTGAGCAGTGATGTAGTCTCCTGTTATACTTTGTGTCATTTGCCAGACGTGTTCCAAGTCCCGTCACATCTAAATATGCCACAAACATTTAAGTGCTGCCAACACAAACAGTCCACCTCTGGATTCCTTGTCTTCACTAATTAGGTGCAGAGTAGTTTGGGGGCAATATATAAACATGCAAGCTATTAAGATAACATTTTATTAGTACAAACAACACAAAGAGTATTCAAAATTTTTCATTTTGTCACGCTGTGGACTAATGTGTAACAATTACAGGAGTTAGGTGATGTCTAGATGTCTCCACCGAGCACCTTACTGAGTTTTAATATATTTCTTTACAATTTGCTTTACATCGCACCGACACAGATAGATCTTATGGCGACGATGGGTTAGGAAAGGACTAGGGATGGGAAAGAAGCGGCTGTGGCCTTAAATAAGGTAGAGAACCAGCATTTTCCTGGCGTTAAATTCGGAAACCATGAAAACCATCTTCAGGGCTGCCGGCATTGGGGCTCCAACCCACTATCTCCCGGATGCAAGCTCACAGCTGCGCACCTCTAATTGGACGGCCAACTCGACCAGTAGTTTCAATACAATCGATATCTTTGATACTCTAGGTTACATTACTTTCAAGTACTTGCAGGATTACTCTCTTCAGTCATAATCCTAACAGTTTCCATCGCATTCGGTCTAGTCCCACCAAAGCTGTTCCTCGTCAGATGACATCATGGTTGGGGATGTCCTTGTATTACCCATTAGTACAGGAATTTCATATAGTAAAGATAACTCCCTCAATTCGTAACAGCAAAGCCTGAAAGAACTTGCACAAAATTCACCCTACTGTCCTAACAAGCAGCTAACATGCCACGGTTTGAAATGGACAATTCCTGCAATATACCGCAAGTAGCAATGATACCAACGTCCACACATTATGTATATGGCAAAGAATCTTGGAACACTATCAGCTGTTGCGTGGCCTTGGAACAAAGCCAGATGTCACACAATACCTAGCAGTGCATTACAGTACTATGTGGAAGACAGAGGAACTACTTGAAGAAAATGAGAATATTCATATAAAAACTACAACATTTCTAAGGAACTTCAGAATTAATGGTTTAAAATAAGGAATGTGGTAGTAGTGGTGAATGATTTTTTACGAGTTAGTACAACTACACAACCATCCTCTCAAAGAGTGGCTGTCTCACGTACATGGACGTGACATACATAAAAGGCTTCTAAGATCTTTAAGACTTACTGGAGGCAAAAATGATAACCTCCATAAATCCAGTACCAAATAATAATGGAACTGAAGCAAAGTATTACAGTGAAACCTTGTTAGAGCGTTCCTCATTTAACCCATTTCTCACTTAGCACGACGTAAATTCGAAGTCCCAATGCTCATCGTATTAAATCCATATAAAATACGTCACTTAGCACGTCACTAATTTTTGCTATTACTGCTTAGTACGATCATATTTTCCTAGCCCTGAAAATGTTATTTGTCATCCCTTGTGGAAGGAACGTGATTTCGAACTCCGGTAAGAGCCCTGCCCGCAGTTGCGTGATAACTCGACAAGGTCTTGAATTCTTTAAGTTCACAGAATAAATTTCACCTTCAAGGAGCGTCAGAAACGCTCAGTTTTGCTTGCCGGTCGGCAATGAAACTGCTGAATAACACTATCAGCCTGTTTGTGCTTGTATTTCAGATTCGATTCAAAAGTTAGAAATGTATTTCCTGTTTAGTTGCACAATGACGGGTAGCAAATATTTGTCGCGCGTTAGCCTACATCCGCAACATAATCGTGTGAAGTTGACCACCCACTGGTCCGAAATAAAATGTTTTCTCTAGCATTTGTTTTAGAAAGAGTGAGATATGCAATAATACTTCGATGTTTTTATGGGCCAAATTCAAATATTTTCATATTTGTTGTTCTTAACACTTTCCGGTGTACAATTGTAATGTTATAAGCCACAGCAGAAAAGGTCTCATATGTGTTCTCTCGTGTTTTTTCACATCACAATAGTCTCTCCTTACAGAGTTTCGCTGTATCCGTGGATATACGACGAGAAATCCGAATATGTCGGAAAATCGTATGTACTGTTTCGATATCCCTGTTGGATAATTTTTATACATTTATTCAGTAGTACGTTTTCTCGCTTACCACATTCATTTTCCTTGTCCCCTGCAGAAACGCCTTAACGAGGTTTCACTGTGTTCAAATCAAGAGATTGGTAAATATGGCAAAGGTCTGGCTTCCAAAAACAAAATTACCAAGTTTCGACGAGACTATATTTCGAGGGCATTTTCGAAAATATGACCACCATAAATTAAAGCCTCATTCGAATACAAAAAAAATTCAATATATCACCTCATCCCTGAAAGTTTAGACAAAGAAAACCATAAAAACATATTGCCATGATCGAATCCAAGGTCACCATACTGTACAACTTAAGCTGATTGCATCGGAGTATGTGAAGCACATTCTTGAATCCACGAATAAGCTGTGCTTCGATAATATTATCATCATCTGGGCATGTTCAGTAAGGCTCGTCTTTACGCTGTTTAACCCTTAATTGCGTGTAGCTGATATAATGTGGACACTATATGCAAAAAGCCTTGTGTATTTGTTCATCTCGTTAGTAGTTATGACATGACTTTAAAATATTTTTCAGTTGATGACTTCTCTACTTGTTCAATAAATTAAATATATGATGAATGGGTTGATGGACCCATCCATTCATTTCAATGCTTCCCTGCATGCTGGTCACCATGGAAACTACCTCAATGACTATGGAGTACTTCAGTAAGGAAAGTAATAATCTGTTCATTGTTTCAATGTTCAAATATGGCAGGTCAGCAGCGGATATGTGAGAAATTATATATGAAATTAGTGAGAGTGAATATGAAGAGGAAGCTGATGATCATTCGCTGATCCTGATATTTCGTTTCCCAAAAAACTCATGATGAAGATCATGTTTCCCTCGAGGGAGAAGAAAATGATGAGCTCAAAGTATCTGATAATGAAATACAAGATGAGGTTGACTGTACAACAAGATGGGTACATATCTCCAAATAGGACAGAATGGAGAAAATAACCCTATTGACAATCACGTGTAAGGTACATTCAACATATACAGTAGAACCCCTATGTAATGTTTCTACAGGTACCTGATTCTTTTAACCTTAAATGGGGTATACTTTAAATCGAGGTTTCAGTAGGAAGCATACCGTTTCCAGAGATCTTTGCGTGTATTAACATCCATATATTTTTCTCAATATTTATTTCAAATAACGAGCTACTTTTATTTTTGAGAGCAGCCATGTTGTACTTCCAGGGCCCCGCTGTCGCGTGGGAACGAACTCACCCGCGGTAAGCTCGTGAAATACCGTGACACCTCGGTGGACTTCGAGTACCCAACAATTCTTCAAATTCACGGAATTCTGCGTAACGAGAGATTTTGGCAACACAGTAAATACAGCAATAAATAGTCTAAATTATTCTTAAAACCTACGTAGAGACAGAACCCCCAGGTTAAATATAAATGAAGTTAAGCCTAAGTACAAATCAGCGTCAGATCAGTGGACTAGCTCCACGTGCCAAGTCAATGGATGAAGAAAACCCGCTAAACGCCCGGGCAGAAATAATTTATTTCACCTGTTGCGAGTGTGGTAAAATTATGAGATTAACATCTAAATAAATCACAAGTCTGTCCGGAATTCTGGAACAAGTTTCATGAAAATCGGTCTCTTGGACGCGATATTAGCAGATGACGTAATCAAGCGTAGTGGTGTGAGTAGCGTCACTCCTACTGTAAGACTATAAAAGAAACCCCCTCTGCATTTTTCTCAGTGTCGGTCTGGTTTCTGAAGCAGTGGAAGCTTACGCCCGTCGTCAGCAGAAAATTGTATAAGATTGATCTACAAATAGCTTAGTACATGTTCGTGGCTGTGGTCCACATCTTCTGTTAAAAAGGGAAGGTGATAGAAATTTTCTGAACTTTAGCCGACAAACTGTGAAAGCATAGGCGTCTGTTAAAGTACATAGCAGATGTTATTGTATCACCTCGTGTGTGTTGGAAAGTGTTAAGGGAGTTGGGAAGCTAGTCAGAGTAGCTCTGATTTCGTTATCTGTTGAACACCTGTTGTATTAGGGTGACTGAAAGCCGACTCTGATGAGAAGGGAGACAGTCGCAGTCGACTGCAGAACGAAGGAGGTGTGCTGTACAAATTATAACGAAGAAAGTGCGTGATTTGTGTTGTCATTTAATAACGCGTGAAAAGGCAGTATTTTGTAAGATTGATATGTTTGAGAAGATGATGTTCTTTGTACCAATGTGCGGCTAAGCATGAGGTCAGCTGGCGAAAATGTAGCCCGAATACTGGAGATGACGTCAATGCAGGTCTGTCTATATTTTGTATTATGTTGTGGTTAAACTTTTTTGTTTGTCCCAACCAATTTTTTAAGACGTGTATCGGGTTGATATTTGTAATTATCAGGCGAGAAGTGTTATAATTTTCGTCATCGTGTGAAAATCTTTAGTTTTGTAAAATTTCAGGTCAAGAAACTGTAAAATGCGACGTTTAAATCTGGTGTTAATGTTCTATGAGATATTGTCCAAAGTGAGGAAAATTAGGAAAGCGATAATGGTAAAGTAGTCGTGGCGAATGTCTTAAATTTCAAGTATCATTTGAATTCAGAAATTTTTGTCGAAATTAATAATATTAATAATATTTGTGCCGTGAAGAACGTTTCCTTTCCACTCCTCGTCTTATTTCATTTGTGTGTAATTGTGCTTGCAAGCTGTTTTAATTCAGGTGTTATTTATACATGTTACATTGTATTATGTTTTCTTTGGATTGCCCTTTTCCTTAAATAAAACGTTGTCCTCATTCCCTCATGGCCCCAGGATAAAGGGAAGTTTCTTCCCATCCTGGGGTATTTTCCATCTTATGTTGGCTATCGTCCTCTTGCCTTCACGATCTGGTGAGAAAACTCCCCTCCCCTTTGGGTGTGCGCGCGCCTCTCCCTGCTGGGCAGGCGAGCGCTCGCTGGACCTTGCCGTGATTCTGACTGACTTAATCGCTCGCTGCACATTTGCAGCCGGTCCCGCTGCGGCCTCGAACCCAGGACTCACCAGACGTGGAGGTAAGACTTTAGAGAGTTACCCCCTTGTGTAGCGCGTTATGAAAGTTGAGGAAGCGAATCGCAATCTTAAAGAATTTCATGTTAAAGCTCTAGTTTATGTAAGGTTTTAATAGGTTCTCGCCCCGGGCAAGTTTCACTCAAAAACATAGTATGTATGACAGAGGTACTTTAGGGTCTTACGACCTGTGTTTCTTTTAGCCATGTTGTCCTTATGTATGGGACAGATCACCTTTAAACATTGTCTTTAAATTTGTATTTGCGTAAAGCATTTCGGTCTCAGAAGTTTAAAAGAGTTTCTGTAAATGAGTGTAATCACTGAGTTCGAGAAGGTACCAGAAGGTCGGGGTAGATTGAGCAAGTATTATGGTGTTTAAATTCCTTACTGTTATGTGTGTTTACCTTCGAGGTATATGCTTTCGCGCAGTTTTCTAAATTAACGATTTTTCTAGCGTGACCCAGAACCTTTTGGTACTGTTGGCATGTCTGGGATACCAGAAGACCCTAAGTTGGGTAGTTGTAAGTAAACGATGTATTCTGTTTTCAGGGCTAGGCCCGGTTTATAACGAATATTATACTAATTAGCAAATTGTGCTGGTCACATGTATTTATATTGTTTTAGAATGGTACTTTAAATTGGGACATGTCCCTGGTGTTGTTAAATATTGTATACCGAAGTAACGCAAAGCTTTCCATTTATATAATAAATTGTTATCTGGCAAACTTATCGTGCCTTTACGTCCCATTCCCTCGGCCCGCCACTTCTTTCGGTAAGCGCTACCGGGTATAAAACCCAGTACAAAATCTGGTAGCAGAGTGTGGGTTGAATGGGGCTTATCTTACTTATACTTGTCAGTTAACCTTGTGTAGGGGTGGAGTCTGGAAGTTCTTTCGTCAGAGTATTTCTTGAGTTTTGGCCTTTCTTAAAATGTCTACTCGGGACGTTCCCTACCCGGGGGCGCTCCGAAAGGAGGAGCTACTATATGAGCTAAAAATTCGTAATGTTGAATCCAGAGGTACAGTGAAGGGTGATGAAGCGTTATTAAGGTCAAGCTTAGATAGGGCTATTTCTGTCCCTCAATGTACTGACGACGAGGTCGGGACTGCTGCGGCCCTGATTGACGCGAATCTTTCTGATATTCTTTCAGTAATCGATTTCCTAGAAAGTTATGTCGCTTCACATCATCAGCTTCGAAGAGTTCAAGGTCGCTTGACCCACCATGTCCATCGTGTCGGAGACCTTCTCTCCTTGGACTTAGGCGAGGAAATAAGAAGCCAGGTTAAGGGATTGGAGACTAAAGCGCTTAATCTCTTAGAGAAAACTGACCAATGGCTTTCTAATTTAGTAACTAAACCTAAGTCGGTTCCTGCCAGTTCTATTTTACTTGGAGAGGAGCTAAGAAAAACCTACGGAGAATGGTGCGTTTACTGAACAGCAATCCGTACGGCCCACTTTACCGTCTTATGTCTCTGCCTTTTCTAGCATTCCCCACCCGCTGACATTAATGTTAAAGGGGGCTCTCCGGTACTCTGTCAATTCGGCTAGTGACGCGGTGTCTTTCCTCCGATTTTTCGCTGAATTTCAAGATCATGCCTCAGTTTTCGGGTTATCGCATGATCAAGTTTTACAGATTATATACCCGCATACGGATGGAGTTCTTTCTCAAAAAATCGTCAGTGCTATTGCCGAACAAATGTCCCTTCAGCAGTTTCATGCGTATCTATTGACCCATTATATTCCAGCTAGGGCTCTCAATTCATTTATTCAGAAGTGTTATTTCAGGGTACAACGTATGGAGGAATCATTATCTGCCTTTATCTCTGATATTAGATTTTATGCGAGGGCGTTTGCTCTGGATTATTCGGAAGAGCAGATGGTTGCTACGATTGTGGAGGGGATTTCACCCATCTATAGGTCTTGCTTGTGTTTCGTGGCTCACCCCCCACACCTTCGTTGAATTGGAGGCTATGGTCGTCTCGGCCGAAGGGGTTCGCCATGCGGACTCTTTACGTATGGGCAGTGACTCCTTGCCAGCTAATGTTGCTAGTACCCCTATGTTACGAAAGCCGGTTACTTCTAGGAAATGTTATGCCTGTGGGTCCGCTGATCATTTACAAAACCGCTGTCCTTCTCGTACGTCGGGCGCGCGGCTACCTCATGTGGCAACTGACATAAACATTCCCGCTAATAGTGGCAATGTTATTTGTTTTCGCTGTGGGCTCGCTGGACATATGGCAAGACGTTGTACCGCAAACCCGAGTTCCAGTTGACTAGGACAGGGGGCCAGTGTGGTTTCGTCCACCGATGGCACCCCATTGGATAACCGCAGTAAAGTTGAGCCGGTAAATCAGTGCTCTATTACGTGTCCGGTGGAGTGTTCGCGCATTTCCGCTGATGTTAGAGGATGTGTCCCTTTCATCAAGGTCGAACTTGGCAACGAGCCTGTTTCTGCGCTCTTGGACTCTGGCAGTGTAGTCTCTCTGCTTAGTGAGCAGTGGTATGTCGCTCATAAAACTATTTGTAAGTTTTCCAATTTAGAACCCACTTCCATTACTTGCGTTTCTGCTAATTCCTCTAAAGTTGAGATTATGGGTTTGGTTAAATGTAAAGTCCGTGTCTCCAATTTTACTTGGAGGTTTTCATTTTATGTTGCAAAAAATTTGTCGTGCCCTGTTATTTTGGGGACGAATTTCTTTTCCTATTCTGGATTAGTACTGGACCTCCAGGACCGTTCCTGCTAGTTCAGGTTTTGTGAGACGGTGAAGATTCCGTTAACTTTCGTTAATTCTGCTTCGCTATTTTCTGTCACGCCCCCTCAGTGCGAGATGGTGTGTGATCTTAGCCATCTACCTGAGGAACAGGCGCAGAGTATTAGAGAGATGTGTAATACCTTTTCTGATGTATTCACGGAAAAATTAGGCATGACTAACATCTTAGAATATAAAATTGAGGTCTCGGATTCGATCCCTGTCAGGATTCCCCCTTATCGGCTCTCCCCTCCTACGATGAAGGCTTTGAAGGAGATTGTCGATAATATGCTTCAGGAGGGAATTATTCGGCCTTCTATGTCTGCCTATTCGTCGCCTATTTTTCTCGTCCCTAAACCTCAAGGTGGGTTTAGGCCTGTCTTGGATTACAGGGTCTTGAATAAGAAGATTGTATTACAGTCGGTTCCTCTCCCGGATTTACACTCGTGCTTTTCCTGGTTTAAGAAGGCCAAGTATTTCACTGTGTTAGACTAACACCAAGCCTATTACCAAATTCCTCTCGCGGAAGAATCGCGCCATTTGACCGCCTTTGCCACCGATTGGAATTTGTACTAATTTTTTTGCCTGCCTTTCGGAATTTCCACTGGCGCCGCTGTGCTCACGAGGCTCCTGGATAAGCTCTTTTCGGACATCAAGTTCAAGTACCTTTATCACTATTTGGATGATGTAGTTGTGTACTCTGAGACATTTGAAGACCATCTCCTACATCTACGTGAAGTCTTGACTCGTCTTCGCCACGCTGGGTTGACCGTCAAGCTGTCTAAGGTTTCTTTCGCGAAACCGCAGATGTCCTTCCTTGGGCATATTGTGACGGCCGAGGGCGTGTCTGTGGATCTGTCTCGTACGCAGGCGATTCGTGAGTTCCGTCCTCCGAACGATGTGAAAGGAGTTGCTCGCTTTGTGGGCATGATCAATTTCTTTCGGAAGTTTATCCCGGATCTGGCTAAGCGTGCGGCTCCGCTTAATTTGTTGCGTCGTAAAGGGGTAAACTTTGAGTGGGGTCCGTCCCAACAAGCGGCTTTCGACGACCTCAAGTTAGCCATTTCGAATGCCACGGTCTTGGCGATGCCAGACTTTTCTAAAACCTTTATCGTGCAAACTGATGCCTCTTCATCTGCGGTAGCCGCTGTATTATTGCAAGAGTCAGAGTTTGGGAGACGTCCGATTGCTTATGCGTCTAGGACGCTTTCGCCCCTTGAGTCTAAGTACTCGATTTATGAGCTGGAAGGGTTGGCTGTATTATTCGCTCTTGAAAAATTCCGTATGTACTTGGAGCATGTAAAATTCGAGCTCGAGACGGATAACCAGGCATTGAGCTGGGTGTTAGGTAGGCCAAGGAAAACTGGTCGATTAGCTCGGTGGGCGATTCGAATTTCGGCGTTCCAATTTGACGTCCGTCATATTCGGGGCACCGATAATGTCTTGGCTGACTCCCTGAGTCGCATGTTTGGTCATCCCGAGGTTCAAGACGACGACTCGTCCCTTCCCCTGCTTAATGGTTCACCGACCCTTACGGGCGCGATTTTGTCTGACACCCCGCTTTTGTACCATGATGTTGCCACGTTTCAAAGCGAAGATCCGGTGTTAGGTCCTATTGTGCGAGATTTGGAGAGTGGGAAACACCTCCCTCCATATGTTCTGAGAAATGGGGTCCTCTGTTGTCCCGCTAGGCACGACCAAAAGATGAAAGTGGTGGTACCTGCTATATTAGTACCGATGATATTTAAATATTATCATGAGACTCCTCTTGCGGGGCATCTGGGAGTGTTCAAAACGAGGGAGAGAATCAGGGAAAATTTCATTTGGAAGGGTCTAGATGGTGAAGTACGGGAGTTGGTTAAGGCTTGTAAGATCTGTAGAGTTAGTAAGCCAGCGTTGAATACAAAGGTAGGATTTCTCTCCTCTACTCAAGCTACGCGCCCCATGCAGCGTCTTTTCATCGATTTCGTGGGACCCTTACCTAAATCTAAGGGAGATGGGAACAGGTTCGTTTTAGTTTGTGTTGACGGGTTTACTCGTTTTACGTGGCTGTTCCCAACTAAACTCGCTACCGCTGAAACCACGGTAAGGTGCTTGAAGTCCATTTTTTCCGTCTTTGGTCCCTGCCAGGTTTTAGTTTCAGATAACGCTAAGGCTTTTACTTCCAACCTATTTAGGAAGTTTTGTTTTAGTCTTTCCATATCTCATGTTACCACCTCGGCGTACTATCCCCAACCCTCGTACGCTGAAAGGGTCAACCGTAATTTGCGTTCTGCCCTCATTGCCTTCCGCCATGAAGATGTTTTGAGGTGGGACACCTCGATTCCCTGGTTGGCTTACGCCTTTAATACGGCTAATCATGAGGCCCATAAGGCAACCCCCTTCTCTTTAACGTTTTCGTTTGTCCCTAATTCTCCCTTATGCAACTTGTGGAGCATTGGTGAACTATTGCCTGAGAACATCGATCCTCCTAACATTAGGGCCACCTGGAAGCGTGCCTTGAATAATCTTAAGAGCTACCGTTTGAAGAAAGAGGAGCGTTATAATCAGGGGCGTAGGCCCTCGAACATCGCCGTCGACGACAGTGTATTTGTGAAGAATTTCACCCCGTCTGGTAAATTAGCTCTTCGGTTTCGGGGGCCCTGTACGGTAGTGGATTTTCTTACTCCCGTAACTCTACTTCTCAGGGACCCCAAGGACGGAAGAATTTTTAGGGTCCACCTCTCGCAGGTTAAGCCTGCCTAAGTTTTCTTTCTGTTTAAAGTGGAAAGAATTTGCCTTGCTTCTTTATTATTCAGTGGGGTTTCTTGGTATTCCTAGGGTAAACTGTGTTTACGTTTATGGGGCGTTAAATTAAATTATTGTTTGAATTTGTTATGCTTCCGCTTCCTCATCCTTTCCTATATCACCCTCCCCCTCCCTATTGGGTTTTGGGTATGGTACTTACCTCCACGTCTGTGCTCGGTTATTCCGTGTGCGGTCGCCCTCCCCTCTCTATGCCCGTCCCTCCCTTTGAATTGGGATGTTGGTGAAACATACTGTTGGCTCTGCATTTATTTTCCAGTTGCCCGGAGTTTCTGCCTCGCCGTTTGCCCTCTGAGAGGGCCCCTCAGTTGAGCCTCTTGTCGGCTTCCACGTCTCCGGCAGCCGTTCCTTACGGCTAGTATGGACACTTCTGTATGCATTGAGCCCCAGGGCTACCATGCTCCCTGGATTGATCTTCACATGGAGGTTGCTTGCCTCTCAGGCTCCTTCCGTCCTGATGAAATTTCCAACTGTGCTATGGTATAAAGCACAATTACATCGCTCAGCGCTGCTGGGCATTGGACTCTACTCTCCAGAGTGCTGGTAACCTTCTTCGTGACATCTAGTGAAATGCTATCCTGGGAGGTGTGACGCGGCCCGAATTGTTGTGTGAGTCTCATGTACGACAACCTTGTTTGGGTCTGGAACTTAGTCCTGAACGACAATCACTTCTACTTAAACCAGGGTTTTCTATGGAACTTTACACCCTGTTTGGAGTTTTGAGGGGGGAGATCTGTGCCGTGGAGAACGTTTTCTTTCCACTCCTCGTCTTATTTCATTTGTGTGTAATTGTGCTTGCAAGCTGTTTTAATTCAGGTGTTATTTATACATGTTACATTGTATTATGTTTTCTTTGGATTGCCCTTTTCCTTAAATAAAACGTTGTCCTCATTCCCTCATGGACCCAGGTAAAGGGAAGTTTCTTCCCGTTCTGGGGTATTTTCCATCTTATGTTGGCTATCGTCCTCTTGCCTTCACGATCTGGTGAGTAAACTCCCCTCCCCTTTGGGTGTGCGCGCGCCTCTCCCTGCTGGGCAGGCGAGCGCTCGCTGGACCTTGCCGTGATTCTGACTGACTTACTCGCTCGCTGCACATTTGCAGCCGGTCCCGCTGCGGCCTCGAACCGAGGACTCACCAGACGTGGAGGTAAGACTTTAGAGAGTTACCCCCTTGTGTAGCGCGTTATGAAAGTTGAGGAAGCGGATCGCAATCTTAAAGAATTTCATGTTAAAGCTCTAGTTTATGTAAGGTTTTAATAGGTTCTCGCCCCGGGCAAGTTTCACTCAAAAACATAGTATGTATGACAGAGGTACTTTAGGGTCTTACGACCTGTGTTTCTTTTAGCCATGTTGTCCTTATGTATGGGACAGATCACCTTTAAACATTGTCTTTAAATTTGTATTTGCGTAAAGCATTTCGGTCTCAGAAGTTTAAAAGAGTTTCTGTAAATGAGTGTAATCACTGAGTTCGAGAAGGTACCAGAAGGTCGGGGTAGATTGAGCAAGTATTATGGTGTTTAAATTCCGTTCTGTTATGTGTGTTTACCTTCCAGGTATATGCTTTCGCGCAGTTTTCTAAATTAACGATTTTTCTAGTGTGACCCAGAACCTTTTGGTACTGTTGGCATGTCTGGGATACCAGAAGACCCTAAGTTGGGTAGTTGTAAGTAAACGATGTATTGTTTTCAGGGCTAGGCCCGGTTTATAACGAATATTATACTAATTAGCAAATTGTGCTGGTCACATGTATTTATATTGTTTTAGAATGGTGCTTTAAATTGGGACATGTCCCTGGTGTTGTTAAATATTGTATACTGAAGTAACGCAAAGCTTTCCATTTATATAATAAATTGTTATCTGGCAAACTTTTCGTGCCTTTACGTCCCATTCCCTCGGCCCACCACTTCTTTCGGTAAGCGCTACCGGGTATAAAACCCAGTACAATAATAATAATAATAATAATAATAATAATAATAATAATAATAATAATAATAATAATAATAATAATAATAATAATAATAATAATAATAATAAAGTCTACCGCGGGATAAAAATTTCCTATGTTAAAAGTGCATTTAACAAGTATGTTTTACAAGGATCGCAGGCATTTCGCAAATTCCAGTGAAATTCGATAGAGTTATGTTTTATTCATGGGAAGTAAAATTTTGTGAATCGTGTATGTCGATGATACGGAAAATCGCGGTGTGTTCTTGTATTCTCGAGGTCCGAAAGTTGTAGTAACAGTAAAATAAAGAGGTGTATTTTATAATGGTTATTGCTTTTTACAAGAGGATCGAAATGTGAAAAGGTTCTTGGAAATATAAGAAAAATGGATTGAGAGCGAAGAATTTATACATGTGGAGATGAGAGTGATAGGAATACTGAAGGTGAAAGGGAGCCTGGATTTTAAGTAATACCGCTGGGATAAGGCGAGGAGAATGAGTTTTGAGACAGGCTATGTTTGCCGAGGAAGGATTTGTGAGACAGGCTGTATTGTGGCAGACTGTAGTGTATTCCGCTAACAATCCGAAATTTGAGACGACTACTGTGTGAGGCACCGTAGATTTCTAGTAAGATCCCAAGTGAAAAACGATTCCAGTGAAGATTAAAAATCTTGGTAGTAAAAGTCAAGTGACTAGTTACGTAAAGTCAGTATGAATAGTAGGATAATGTGACCTCAAGGATAAAAGAGCATTTAGAATACACGGTTGGTGTTGTGTGACCGTATACATTTATTGAATTTCGTTTCACTGGATAGTCATATATATAAATATTTGAAATTGACGGTAGACGATTTGAGGGTTTGCAATGCGGTAGTGATGATTATTATTTTTGGACAACATCCACTAAATGGTAGACGGGTGTTGAGATATTATTTTTTCTTCCCTAAAAATTCATTGCGCATGCTGAGATCGTGTTTGACTTGGGGGATTGTTCGTCACGTATATTTATTTTCGAGTTCACGTTTTGTAACGAGATAGAGACTTACTGCATTTTCCGACTTGCGTTTCTTTAATAGTAAGAGACGTTGTTCCGTTGTGTGTTATTAGTCTGACCAGGTTATTACTGAAATGTCAGAGTTTGTTTGAAATTGCTGGTTCGCCTGATATGCCAGGGGAAGCATAATACGACCCATTTTCCGCCCGACAATAGATTTAGGACGTCACATGTTATCCTTGGAGTATACTGATGATGAGACGTCCTAGTTCACGCTCGACGATAGAATTAGGAAGGTATCGTGTACATAGAGATTAGTGTTAGGATGTACAGATTTTAAGTTAGCCCGACGATAGGTGTGGGATGTCAGCTGTACATACTCAAGTCTCAGATTAGATGTTTTTTGTTTTTGCGAAGTGACCTGGGCGAAGGTAGCATCTACAGTAAAATACGAAATATGAAGAGGGTTAGATCGGTAATAATGAGGCCAACTTGTGCGCAGCTCCAACAGCTGGAAGGTGCTCCCTAAAATATGGGACCGTTATCGGCGAATGAGGGTTGCCCAACATTGGATATCGACCTGATGGTGATTAAATATTTTACTGTAATTCTCCATGCGTGTTGAGTTAAAATAACTTTGATATTTTATTTTATTTTATTTTACGGACTTAATTCTTTTGTCGTTCTGACGTCCGTTTCGTTTTGATAGTGTGCATACTGACACTCAATGTATTAGTGTGAGACTTGAGTTGCGAATGTGGTTTCGATTCGTCAGCCAGTAATATTATTTTTATTTTCAATCTTTGTCGTTCTTTCATCTCTATACGTAGTTGAGTTCGATTAAGTGCTAACTTTTTAGGTAGTGTGTTGGGACAAACAATAAGTAGATGGATCTGTAATGATAGTCATTGTTTAAAAAGGAAAGAATTCCTTAAGTTTGTTGTATTTTTCAATGTGGACTGGTAATTTTATTAAGCGTAACATAATCAATTCTAACCTGAAAATCGGTTCGATAATAATACTTTTCAAGTGATTTACCACTTTTTAATTAACTTCAGTGTTTGGCATTTCTTCCAAATGCGTGATGAATAAGTGTTTCCTGCATTTCGCAGTTTTGTTCCTTCAGAACGACGTAACGTAAGATCCTCGCGGATCATGTTGTTGGTTCCTTCCGAACAGCTG
Organism: Anabrus simplex; assembly: GCF_040414725.1. NCBI lineage: Eukaryota > Metazoa > Arthropoda > Insecta > Orthoptera > Tettigoniidae > Anabrus > Anabrus simplex. The sequence continues at coordinate 99,802,585 of NC_090274.1, read as the reverse complement.
TTTGGGTGATGCACATTTAGCATCGGGATTATTTTATCACTTAAGGGTGTCATGAATGACAAATACATGGTGGAATTTTATTTCAATTGTGAATGATGCTGTTAACTCGTAGTGAACACCATGCTTTCCCATAATATTTCGCAACCTATCCAAAGCAACTGATAGTCAATTTGGTTCGATTAAGGGTCCATTCGGCGGGTGTTCCGTATCCGCAAGGGTAATCGACTGGTGGATAACCTTAATTGAGAGGAAATCAGGCGTTCTACTTGTTGAAAGTCAGATTTTCCACGGATCGCGTGGATTAATTCTCAGTTCTCGTTTGGAGTAATAAGTGCCCGGTTTTCAGGGCTTTCCTTTTTCAGTTTTTCAGTTTCTCTGTCCACTAATTTATTACTTTCTCCGAAGCAACTCCTCGATAATTGTGAGAAATAAATCAACGCTATATAATGTGACTGCGTTTGAAACTTCAATAATAAATGATTTATAATTTTTTATTTCATGGATTTATATTAAAATAACAATGTTGTCGTGCCATTTCGAATTTAATAAAAGTCAGTAAGCACATATTTGCTCCTCATTTCAAGTAGTTAGGCTCTCTTCTGAATCCCATCGTTTGGTTAAGATCGTGACGGAATTTCTTCCCGCAACGACCCATGATTTAAGAGTTATATATTGGTCTACTGTAACAGCTGTGGCCGACCAACGATGGAATGGTAAGTTCCAGGGTTCAATACATTACTTGCACAATGAGAGCAATAAAAGGAGGAGATAATTATATATTCTACACACTGTATTGCAGTTAAAGTCTGTGCTTCATTTCACAAATTTTTGTCAGGAAATGCAAATCGGTTCAGTTTAACGTTTTCCTTATAGCGTTATACATGATTTTCCATAAAAGAAGGGAAATATACTGTACCGGGAACGCCGCTACGAGAGAAATCCGAAGTATGTTTGTTGAACTTCGCGCGAGGTGGAAGGTAGGCAGCCCGCCGAACGCAGTGACGAACCCAGCGAGTGACGTGGCCGCCGTAAGCCAGCTATCCGAAACCATATATGGTAATATTCCAGCTTACCCTTAAAAGTACATTTTGCGCTACTTTATCGCTATTTCGACACTGCCATCTTAAAAACCATTATAATGGACGTCATCTGTCAAGATTTCAAGAAAATCCACCGAGTATTATAGAAGTTATAAGGGCAGATAATAGCCGGGTTCTAGACACTTCCATGCGAACGTGTGTAAAAGGACCCGACCTACGAATTCAGTATCTGTCACTCCGCCGTCTCTGTGACACGGGTGACAGGAGGAGTATTGTTTGTGTCGAACTTCTAGTTGACAGTCTTCGAAATCCAAGTATTGGAACTTCGGTATTTTCTCTAAGTGTTGTGTCAGGACTTTATCATCTTCTTGAAGTGCCTGATTGGGACTTTGTTATTTTCTGCGAGCATCGTGTTGGAACTTAGTCATATTGACACATTGGAACTTTGTTATTTTTTGTGTGTCGTGATTGGACTTTGATATTTTCTTAAAGTGCCACATAGGAACTTTGTTATTTTTCTGAAGCGTCTCATTGGAACTTAGTTATTTCCGCCAAGTGTCCGGTAAGACTTTATTATTTTCTTAAGGTGACATACTGGAACATTGTCATCGGAACTTTATTTTCTTCGAGTGTCGTGTTGGGACTTTAATATTTTGACACATAGGAACTTTATTTTCTTCGAGTGTCGTGTTGGGACTTTAGTATTTTGACACATTGGAACTTTGTTATTTCTACACATTGGAACTTTGTTATTTTTTGAAGTGCCACATAGGGACTTAGTTATTCGACGAGGATTGAAAGGACTTTGAATTTTCACGAGTGTTGTGTACCACATTGAACTTGCGTTTCGAACTTATTCCAACTTGTATTTTGTGAATCAATTTCTGGAACATTGACATTTTCCGAGCGTGTAGGATGAACTTGTGCCCTACCAACATAAACTTTCGTGTGAACGATATGACTTGTTTTCCAAGTGTCTCATTGAATTTAAGTCTTGTAAAGACTGTGAAACTTAGGGGACGTTCAACATTACGTTTAATTGTGAAATATGCAATACTTTCCAAGTGCTGCACTGGGACTTGTGTTTTTATTCCTATCCTCATTAAAGACTGTGACAATTCAGAATACGCATGCCGCGTTCCCAGAAAGCCTAGAACTTTCCAGTATTTTGAGTGAATCCATAATTTATGAAATCAGACTTTTTCTTTCAAATATGAGTTTCTTTAACGGCTATTCACTTCGCCTATTGACGGAACAAGACAGTTTCCGAGTGCTATTTATTCAGTTCATTGCCAATGTGTTTTAAATCTTCAGAAACTATGCATTAAGAACTATGGTGACTATAATCCTCCAGAACATTCCAATTTACAGTAAGCTTGCATTATGAACTTGCATTTCTACCGGTACGAAGTCGAAATCATCTTGTCCTTCGAGTGATTATTCCAGAACGTTTTGATTTAATATCTAGAGTGCAGTGACCATAATTAAAAGGTCGTATCTGTTCAGACAGTGCCATGAATGTGTGGAGTGCCGTGCAGAAAACTCAAGTGTGAATTACGTCTCAAATCGAACCCAGGAACGTATGCCAATCTTCGAGACATTCCAGAACGCCGAGACATTCCAGAACGTCGAGACATTCCAGAACTCCTCATCCGAGCAGGCGTGGTCCCTGCCCAGGCGATGTCCAACGCCATGCCAGGACTTGGAGGTACCAAGCAGCCACGACACTTCCATGCTGCTGTACGAAGGTGATATGAACTTGCTTTTGATGATCAATAAACTCAATTTATCAAAAGAATCTCTAAAATTGATAACAATACCCCTCTCTGTACCAACTCCAATGATAAAGCCACTCCCTAGGATAAGATCCATGCTCGTTAATTTAATATCAAGCGCCTTAAAGATATGAACACATTTTAAGGGTACACTTGCAAAAAACACATTAACATTGGTATGAAACAGCAATGGGTTTGTTTAGACATATTCGCAGATGTCTTTCTAGTAGCAGCTTATTCATTGGCACGTATTTTCAAATTAAAATAGTCTGAACACACATGTTCCATTACATTCTTAAGAATTGTAATAGTACCAATCCAGAGGATTGTGGCAAATATTTCCATTCTCTTATTCCAAACGGCGTCACCTAACATAGGGTTACCACACACATATTATGAAAACATATTTCAAGCTCCCTGTAGAATAATGATACAATTTTTACTACTAATTTACATGGAAACAGCCTTTCGAAATTTAACAAGATGCATAAGAACATAACCTAACCTATGAAATTAGTTATACACAACACTGTATCTTCAGAAGGAGAAGTATCATATTCTTATTTTATTTCAGTACATGGTATTACAATTAAGAAATCATTTACTTACGCGTTTATTTCTAAGGAGTTAACAACTGCTGTCATTGCAGTTATTGCAAGAACATGTTATCCCGAGATGTATAGTACACCAGTCGCAGTTGTGAGAAGATCGATTCGCTCGCACGTAGCGAGGAATCGATATGGGAGATGATTGATCACATTTAATATAAACGCTGGAGTAGAGTGTACGAATACTGATAACGGATAAAAACTAACATGTCCGAGTTTGCCCGTGATAATGGATGAATGAGTATAAGGGTTCTCATTGTAACCGGCAGAAATTGCACAGAATAATATAGGAACTTTTGAAGGTTATAATAACACTGTTATTAAAACGGGGGTTCTCTTCTACTACAACGGCCGCGGTTTGATGGGTATTGGAGTCCAACATCTCACTTCAGCCCTAAGTGCCCGTCTCTAAATTCCTCTTCTTGCTTGAACCATGCTTAGCAAGCTTATAGCATCTTTTGCACAGGTTCTTAATTTCCCATAACTAAAATGAATAGAAATAAATATTTGAGAATTTTAGCATTTCCTAAACGCTAAAAGCGAGTTTTGCCCATTTTGAATGACGTGAAATCGAATATAAAATTATATTGCGCTTATGGAATAATTTTCAGTACTGGAAATTTCTTCTGTTAAATGCAGGTTTATGCTAAATCTAGGTCACGCAAAATCGGCATTCTACGGTAATATGGACTATGTTATTGCTTCGTTTACATTATGTACAACCTATATCTATAGGCCTATAAGCTCATCAAGATTCCAGTAGGTTATATTTATAACACTTCAGAGAAACATACATTTCAATTATGTGTATTCCAGATTGGGTAACATAATGAGAACTGCCCCTGGACCCACGAGATATGCTCTTCAGAGGACAGGTGATTCCCAGATGTTGGCAGTGAAGTTACTCGTCTTCATAAAATGCTGGAAAATACATGAGTGGAAATATATTGTGAAATGGAGAGGTTTTTTGTAGATAAAGGAAAACCTATAGGCCCATTCCTTTGATAGAGCTTGAAGCATATTTAGGTACGTATGATTTACATTATTTAGTAACAATATCAGTTCCTGTCTTTATTGCTGACTATTAATAATCACAACCAGTTGCATAGAAAATCAATACTGGCGCGCGGAGCTTCCGGCTAGCCACTGAATTGTGCTTCAGCCGAGCTCCATGATGGACGGCCCATGTCGTGTTTGTTGGAAGACATATTGGAGTATCTGGGGAATGGATTTAAATACTCCAGGTTAATGTGCATGAAGATTAAGGCTAAGCCTTAATTTTTTTAATTTCCAGTTATTACCTTTCAATTTTTATTTTATTTAAAGCCATGTGAGCACTAAATTGCTGTCTGTGTGTACCTTTGAATGAGACCAGAATACGTTAATTTTGGATAACATTATTTTGGATAGTCTACAGTAAAAATGTAAGTAATTTGACTTCCCAAACTCATGCTGAATATCTGCTGCCATGGATTAGTTGAAGTTATTACCATAAATTGAAGTAACAAGCCATCGATCATCATGTGGCGTTACTAATATTAGGCCTACCGATCGTAGGAAATTTCGGCAACAACTTTTACGTCCACCTAATGAAACAAACAATTGTAATTAGGTTAAAAATATCATATTAACATGTCTAGATGTTTATCAAAACCAAACCAAGAGGTAACTTGTGCCTATGAGTGTTAATGTCATTCTAATTGTTTCATTAAGATTATTGTTTGTGTTAAATTTTCGCCTCCATATTTTTCCTTGGTTTTGATTATTATTATTATTATTATTATTATTATTATTATTATTATATTTATTAAATTTTGGCTGGTGTATTTCATTCTAGTTTTTGTTGTTTTTGTTATGTGATCTCCAATCGTGCTGTAAATTTGTGTTTTGCCCTGTGTTGGTTTATTTATCATTATGGGATCATTCTTTTCGCTGTTCTGGGGTCTAATTTTGATTATCCCTCATATACACATCATGCTGTTTCCAAAGCCCCTCACTTTAAATGTTATAACAATTTTGATCACCTGTTAAATACTCTGTAAATCCAACTATCATTCAATGTATTAATAATTATTTTTATTTATCTTCTGTAACTAGGCCATTCTAGGGAACTGAAATTTGTTTCTCCTGTTCTTTATTCTCCTTTGGTTCATGCTCACATGTCTTATTCACATCCGTGTTTTGTTTTTTTACCTTCCATTATTTATTTGTTGTGTCACTAAGTTCTTATCCCTTATCTTGTGGATGCTTTAATTTTGGCAGGCCTTGCCTGTTAATGATTAATGATAGATTGGCTCGGGTAGCTGTATGCTTCAGTTCGTGTAACATTGTTCTGTTAATTGTTGACCATTAATATGTTTTTCCCTTGTAATATTGTAATTGGTTTGGGAAATTTTTCTACCATTTATTATTTTCATTTAAATTTATTTATTTATACATGTGATTTTATTTGCTGTTCGAGTCACATTTTGAGTTTGCTTGTGTCTGTGTTTCCGTAATTGCTTAAACATTCATATAAGAATGAATTGAAACAAAGTTCAATTTAATCAGATTAATACTTAGTTACAGGCCAGTATTCTATTTTTTTAGAAAGGTATATCTTAAAATTAAATATTAATTTTTTTAAATGGTCTCAGGTTTATAGTAATAATCTATAAAGGTATCGACCTTTCAGTATCCTTATTGTTTTATAGAATTGGTTAACTTTTATATTATTTAGTAACTTATTTAAAGTTATTAGTTATCAAATTTCTTGTAATTTTATTCATTTAAAATGGTAATTCAATTGTAGATATTCATGAAATTTAAATCTTTATTCATTAAGTAAATATTTAACTCCAATTCTAATTGTGTCTCTTCATTTGCTAGTGCTGGTTACTTCGACTTGGCAACTAGTTAAGTGGTAATTTAAGATCTTGCCCTCTTAACTGTCTATTATCCTGGGCCCCTTCAATGCTTTATGTTCATATGCTGCTGCTCCAAATAAGTAGTTTTGTGCTTTGATGTTGTTTCTTGTTGTTTTACTGTATTCATATTTGTGTCCTTGGCCCATTGCAAAATGGGCACTGAAATACCCCATAACAACATAGTCATACTGAAAGAAGATGACACACAGGCAATGAAGTGGTTGATGGCAGTGATCAAATGGGTATCCTGGTTGTGACGGATTCATTCATGTAACGAATGTTCAGGTGAGTAACGGTCAACATACAAGGACTATTCACAAAGAGTATCCATTATGAAGTATGAAACAGAAAGGCTCTCATTCGTGAAGCGTTTGTTTATTCATTGCAAGTTTAAGTAATACTATAAGTCACAATACACTAGTAACACCACAGACCATATTAGGAAGAATAAGAATATTTTTTGCTTGCCACGAGATGGCTACAATATGTGTAGTATAAAAGTGATAGCATATCCCATGCAACTTATACCTACAAATAATTGTATTATCAAGAAATCAATAATTAATATAATCAATAAAATTACAAAGGTGTTTCATTTGGATGCAACAAGTAAAGTATCCAGTAAGAGTAAAAACAAAATGTATCTTATAGCAACTCTGTGTTCGAAAATATTTACGAAGTCAAAAGTATTAGTAAGAATGATACCAGGTCACAAGTGATAACACGGTACTGGTCTTTCGGGTAATCCTAACTGCTACACAATACATAAAGCAAGATCGTGGAACAACTTGAAGGAAAATGAAAATTAGCGAAGTAAACAGTCAATCTCATAAAAAAGTATATTTTCCATAGGACTATCAATCGTATGCATTGAAATGAAGGGTTAACAACTGATATCTGTTGAGCCATTTTTAAACTATTTTCATTACCTGTAGATGGATTATCAAATTATGTACATTACCTCAAGAGTATTTTCCTGTGTTGACCCTGGCTCTGTTAACTCTGATTTAACTTCATTTTTCAGAACTACCATATCTGATACATGTTCAATATTTTCCTGTGGAAAATAAGGCATATTAGGTATGCATATAACACGTATCTACAAATACAGTCACCAACAAATGAACATGATAATTCATTACCTGCCAGTGTTACAGTTACTTTCAAAATTTCACTACTGTTTAAGAAAGATTTCTAGCGGCAGAAGATTGTTAATACCAAAGTCTGTACTGAGAATGGGCTCACTATCCTTCCTCGCTCCTTATGTCAGAGAAAGAATGGGACTGAAAACCAAATATAAAATTAGATATATTTTCTAGTCATATCAGAAGATATCCTAGAAGAGATGGAATTGGGGCCATCTCGCACAGAATTTGGAAGGATGCTGCCATAGTCATTAACACTAAATCGTATGTACTGTATCGGGAAAATATACGGAATAAGGAATAAGGGCTTGAGATTCAACAAAGGGGTGAACGGATCTTATGGAGCAGGTACAGAGAGATGTATTCGCTGATCGAAATAATAGCTGATTTTGAAGACAAAATTTATTCATTTCATTGAGTAGGACTTGCATTTTCCCTGTTATTTGCTTCATCAAAAAATACTTTAATAAACGGACTCAATTTCGTCTTGAAGTTTTAATATCAAATTAATTGTGGCAAATGTCTGTCATTCCTAAATGAATTTCATTTCAAAATACAACCTCTTCCTTTAAAAATTCTTAAAATTCTTTCTTGAACTCGTTTGAATTATAGGAAAAGAGAAAATTATTGAATTTAAATTAAGTTTCCTTCACTTGACAATATGGAAAATTTCCCTACAGTGTTTTCTAAATGATTAACACTTAAAATTGTGCAAGTCTCCACTAGAGTCTCTTTAAACATTTAACACTTAAATGGATATCGCAAAGAGATTCGTCTTACAAAGTTCGATCTTATAATTTCTTTACGAATAGAAGTTTAAATATTCTGATAATACTGTTGGAATATTATGATTTCCAGTAAGAGTGAATAAACTGTTTGTTGAACTGCTATCTAAATCACTGATTCTAATATTCCACCAATGAAAAGATAGTCTTGTGGAATTCAAAAAGAGTCCGAAAAACACTCATATCAACAATAATCTGGAATTCAGGAATGGTTTGTGAAGATATGCGGTTCAGCGAATAGCATGTTTGACAGCCGGTGTCGTGATGTCATCACCCATGGTACCACGTTAAACTCCCTAGTTGAGACCACGTCCCATGTCCCATGTAATCAATCCCACATTGACAGGTAGACATGAATATAATTGACACTCAGGTTTTAACGCGTTTTTGGCTGGATATAAAACACGAAACAGTTCAACTGACTAGTAAAAATTACCGAGCGTCTTATCTGACCTGCTTCAGACTACGAACACAGTATCGTCTTAAGTGCACACCAGCAGTAAATTGCTGATAATTATTGTCCTGAAAATCGTCGTTTAAAATAGCAGTGGGAGGATATGTACTAGTGTTTTCACACTGAGATCACAGTCTATTCAAATGACGGAATGTTGTATCTCGCGATTGTTTACAAGTCCTGATTGCGGTACTACATCACGCACTCGCGACGAAAGATTCAATACGTTGATAGTTCAAAATTGTCATTAGACGTGTATATTAAAGCACTATTATGAGATAGCCTGCTTTAGTAAACGAGACATTATTTTACAAGAAAATATCCTTAACTTGCACACGTTTATCAGTTGTAAATGTTTTAAGTTATTCTGTCTAGAAGAAAATTATAAGTTTTACATAGTCCAGTTCACTCGAGTTAAAGTCCAAAATGTAAGGTAAGTTACTATCACCAGCACTGTTAAACACATTAAAAATGATGAGATTACCAAGTTGTAGTAATAATTTAAAAAATTCTAAGTCCGACACTGTTCACTGGACTACAAGTCCGAAGATAATTGAAGCAGAGTACGTGATTGCTGTTCTTATATATCGTGCAGCTGTGTTAGCTTTCCTCCCCTTCCGGTAAAATTCCATTTTTTACTGTGGAATAACTTTTAAATCCGAGGGCCAATTTTAATAAAATTTCCACATGTTGATGTTTAAATCATGGACTACAAGATCGTGTATGTCATTATTTGATATCTCCACGGGATAAAATGTTAGTGAAAGTACTTCTCGTATGTTCTAAAGCAATCATGCGTTGTTCACGTGATCATGACGTCAATCTCCAACGTGGAAGTTCTGACGTTAATAGCTCGCTGTTTGCCTGCCTGAGCCGTGCCGTTGCAGTTCTTCGCACGTCGGGCCGTATCGTTGCAGTTATTTGACATTACACAATAATGTTCCAGGCCGTTAATGCTTCCTAGTACATATTCCTCCCTCAGTGGCTAAAGGAAACTCGAAGGATTTCCTTTTGCTCGTTTTTGTTTCTGGACATATATCTTGAGGTTGGAGACCTTGTATATACCCCCTAGGGTAACATCCATCCTTGCTATCGTCTGATGATGTCTTTCAATAGAGGAGGACGATCATATTCGAGAACCCATATCTCGTTGAAGACGCGAGCCTCAAGATATAACCTAATACGAACGTTAGACTTGCGAACAATTGCCACTGGGTTGATATAAGGCGTAACGCAAGGCGAAATGTTGTCATCTTCCTTCATTTGCTGGATAAGGACTTTGGCTTCGTCTCTAAACTTGTTCGGAATCGGATACGGCTTTCTATTATAAGGGGAACGATCAGTTACAATAAGGTGATATACGAAACCCTTAATTTCAACGAGTTGGTCATCAAATACACTTCGATAGATACTGAATACCTCTTGTCCAGCTTTCCCTAATCCGGCTACGAGTTCTGGGTCTTCAGCCACACTGGATAAGGATATAAAATTCTAGGGACCGACTATGGAGTTTTCGTCAAGTACGGACTCTTCTTTGTCCTATTCTGGTTCACCCTTCGTAACAACCATTGCTTCGGCTAGTGCATCCTCGCATTCAGCGGGTAATACATAGTCACGACTGACCTCTCCGGCAGGGGTTCCAATCTCTTCAGTCTCTATGTCCCCATGATCTACCAGCTGTAGCTCTAGAGAATCAGCATTGCTCAAACTTACAAGATTGGCGTCGTAATTTATGGTTCCTCTATATTTTATCATAAAGTCTGACCCTAAAGTAATATTATAGTTGATACGTGTTATTACAAGAAGAATATACTCAAATGACTTTCCACTGATGTAAAATTCTACGAAAGCTTGCATCCTACATTTGATATTTTATCTGGAATTATTCCTTGGACCTTCAGTTATGCAACTGGCATTAGCAAAATGTCGTTATTATTCTTCAAAGATTCCATCAGTTTGTCAGATATAAGTGAGGATTGCGCTCCAGAGTCAATTAAAGTGATTACATTTAATATCATGACTAGACTTCTCTTGTGCTCTGATATGCTGCTGGTATTCCAACGAAGTTGCTCCAGGGTCATCGTTAGGTTTGATTCTTTCTCTGACGTATTCTCTCGTTTCTTTCCACCTGCATTCTAGGTCTTCTCTTCTATAATACTTTTTTTCTTCTGGAGCTTCCTCCCGTTTTCTCCACGATTCTGGCGTCTTGGAAATCCACGATACCTACTGAGAGAGGTTGTGTTATTCCGCCTCTCTTCTCTGGGTTTTACGTTCTCTCAATCAGGCGTCCTAATCTCGGCAGAATTGGTAGAAATATCTTTAGTCCTGCCCCCTTTAGGAGTTAACTGGTTGTTAGCAGTATCAGGTCTCCTTATTGTGGCATCCAAGTGTTCTATGGTCCGCATGTTAGCAGTTACAAGTATCTCCTGTACATGGGACGGGAATTGCAAAGTCATGATCTGGATAAGCTCTTTATCCGGCAGTGGAGCATCCAGAAATTGCATTTTCTTAAGTTGTATGAGAAGATAATCACAGTATCGGGACGTATTGACTTAAGAATTATACTTTCTGGAGTATAATTGCACTTTTACAAGATGTTGGGTTTCCGTATCCAAAAAACAGTTTAGAACAGCTTTCTTAAAATCCTCGTAGGTATCAAAACTACTCTTAAATGCGATGAACCACGAGAGAACTTTGCCTTCCAGTAACTTAGAGATTGTAAATAATCTTCAAAGTTTCGTAAAATTTCCCGGGCTGTGTACTCAACTCGTCCGGAAAATTTTGTTGGTTTGTCGTCTAGGATCTTAATAAGAGTTGTTGTATATGACATATACTTTTAAGTAGCACGGCTTGATGAAAATGATAGGTTTTCCTTTTGCTTAATTTGTGTCATCTCTTCAGATAGACTTTTTACTTTAGACTGAAATACAGTGTCTCAGGTTTTGATTTCAGCTTGTAGAGATCATTAACATTTCTGTTATTTGTGTTTTCTAACTGTCCAGTGAAACGCTTATCAAATTCTCCTTGGGTAGTTTTAATAAGTCGTATTTCGCTATTGATTTTACTAATATCATACTGAAATGATTCGCTGAATTTTTCCTGAATTTGGGCCATTTTAATCTGACCTTGCAATATGTGGCTGTGTGATTCTTGAAATTCAGATATGAGTTCCTTTCATTCGGAAGCGAACGATTGAACTGATAGAAGAACTGTTCTAATGTCACAATCTACAGACTCTATTGATTTGTTGACTTTTTTTTATATGGCGTGGCTCAGGCTATGAAGCCTGTGGTTATGCCAGACCATCTTATATGCGCTACATCCTGTGCTCTAATTTCTTCCTTGAGAATTTCAAGATTCTCAAGAAATAGGGTTTTTATTCACTGAGTTTGGCTTCTACTTTACCACTGGAGTCAGAATATCTCTTCTCAATTCATGCACCTGCTTCCTCGAATCTTTGCTCTAAGTTGGTATTTGATTCATTGAGCATATTATTAATGGTCTTGTCTACTTCAGCAAACCTCCTCTCTCGAGCGGATTGACCTTCCACAAACCTAGGCTCCATCTTTTCACTGGTGTTAATTTCTTGGATAGCTAATTCTTCCATCTCAGCATTGGATTGATCAATTTTAATATTTAACTGTGTGCTGGACACCACCATCTGAGTGTTAATTCTATCTTGGAATTTTGGTCAATAATACTCAGCCTAAGTGCTCCAATGGCTGCGAACAAAGTGAAGTGATTAACCACTTTAAAATATTTAAAGTTTGATGAAGCTCCAATAGCACGAAGTACTAAGGTGTAATCAATTTTGCGCTCGAGTGTTGGAAAAAAATCTGTCCATGTTGATGTTACTTCGTGTTCATAGTTATTCATGTAACTCCACTTAATACCTGCATTACTTTGCATGTCGCAGCTCCAAATCAAGTTTGTGCGCCATCAATACAAATCGAGGCCATTCACTGGGAGCCGACTATATCCTTCCCTCTCTGTACCAGGAAAAGATATGGAATAAGGAAGAAGGGCATGAGATTCCACAATGGGTTAACGGTCCTTATGGAGGAGGTACAGAGAAAGGTATACGGTGATCGAAATAATAGCCGAATTCTAAGACAAAATTTATTCATTTCATTGAGTAAGACTTGCAGAAAAATATGTTAACAAATGGACTCACTTCTGTTTTGAAGTTTTAATATCAAATTAATTGTGGCAAATGTCTGTGATTCCAAAATGAATTTCATTTGAAAGTACAATCTCTTCCTTCCTTCAAAAGTTCTTAAAATTCTTTTTGAACTCATTTGAGTTACGGGAAAAGAGAAAATTATTCAATTCAAATTAAGTTCCCTTCACTTGACAATATGGAAACTTTCCCTACAGTGTTTTCTAAATATTGTGGTTTTGCTGAGATCACAGGGGCTACATGCTGCATTGATACAATTCTGTTTCAAACAGCATATTTCAATGCTTGCAAGTGTGAAAATAAAAAACGAACATGCAAGAAGAAGGCTCATCACAGTCATATAGCAGGGAAAGATGTGACATAGCCCAAACTCAAAGCAACTACAAATGAAACATTTTACTACTTCAAGTATGGTATGCAGTGTTCTGTGAAGAACTGTGGGGAAGAGAACACCATCAGCAGTGTTGTAGTGTACATCAGCAGTTTCAGATCTTCCATGAACTCTCACGAGACCTTTTAATCTCACATGGATTCATAAAACCTCGTCGGTATGAAAGGAGGTGGGGGAGGGAGTGTCAACAAAAGCTTACATTCTAATGTAAGTTAATTTATTAATAAAAGTGTATTCAAGTATAAAATTCTAGAATATACTGACTTAACCTATTCAATATAGAAGAAAGAGAACAGTAGGTGATGTAAATAAAGGATGAAAAATATGCACAAAGTAGGGAGGAAAATAACTACAAAGAGGAAAGAAAAGTTATTTTAATCTGCCAGAAATCCTCAAAGAGTTGGAGCCCACTATGAAGGGTCACATTAAATTGAATTTTCCCAGATATCATATATTCTAGATCCCTTAGACATGGTTCTCTATGTAACTTAGACACAGACATGTATTTGAGAAATAAAATGAGCTAATGACTATTCTGCCTGTCTAAATGAATTCAATGTCTGAGCAAAATACTTATTTTGAAAGAAATCACATTCAGATTTTAACTCTCATATGCCATAGGCAAATCTCCTTTTTCCTTAACACAAATATATTCCAGCAGTTTGTAGATGTGAGGGTAACCCAGAGTAATCATATCTGTGTTGACATTCTGTTTAGCAGATTGATGTATCCAGTCTCAAAAAACACTGACGAAAGATATGTGATTCAACTACACTAATGCTAGGGGCTTTACGTCGCACCGACACAGATAGGTCTTATGGCGACGATGGGATAGGAAAGGCCTAGGAGTTGGAAGGAAGCGGCCGTGGCCTTAATTAAGGTACAGCCCCAGCATTTGCCTGGTGTGAAAATGGGAAACCACGGAAAACCATCTTCAGGGCTGCCGATAGTGGGATTCGAACCTACTATCTCCCGGATGCAAGCTCACAGCCGCGCGCCTCTACGCGCACGGCCAACTCGCCCGGTCAACTACACTAATGAAGACAGGAGTAATAATTTTTACCATGTGATGATAATGGTGGAGCAGTAGTATTGGAGGATATTATTTTAAAAAAGTAAACTGGGCCAACCATCCTCTATTTTAATCAGAGGGGAAAATAGAAGAGGTGTGACCCCTAAAACAAAGTACATTTGATACAGACAGAAAAAAAAAATACAGACTAATCCAACCCAAACATTAACACACTCACCAACAGTTTCCGATAATAGCACACATTTCTTTAACATCATTTTGAGATCTGTACAACTTTGAAGCAGTATCATTATAAGAACTATCAAACCTAGAGTTCTTCATCAGGAGTGCGCTCATATGCCAGGTTCAAGTTTGACACAGAACATAACAAAGCAAAATGCTCACATCCTTGATATTTTCACACCTTTACCTTCTGTAGTGCCTGTAAATTAGAACTCAACAAACACACATTTATTCTGACAATAGTGTGCATTAACTAAAGAATTTTGACTTTAATTATCACCGTCAAGTCACAGTTATTCACTGAACATCTCTCTTCCAACTTTCAAGGTTTTCGAAGACTCTGAGGTGCCAGAATGATGCGCAGGAATTCACTTTCATGCTAGTACAACTACAGGCATGTGCTGTGATAATACAGCTTCTTCACATACCTCTAGACGGAACCCAAATCACACTCGCCAACACGAAATTAGCAAGTCATCAGTTTACCATCTGAGCTATCAGATGAAGAGCCACTGAACTGAAATCCACACTCAGAGGATAGCAATGGACTGTGATTAGAGTAGCAACAGACAAAGCAAGGAAAGATGATGAAAATATCTTGCTTCTTCTCAAAACAATTCCACGGCATCTCTGCCTTTATCAGCGTGTTTCCTTTAGACGAGCTATACTCATAGCAAACGGCCACGGCAGAATTTACTACATGCTCACCCAACATTAGTGACATTGTACAGAAGTTTAAATGATGCAAATCTTATCTGGAATTTTTTTGGAGGAAAATTATGTTCACCATGCGAGCCAGGGATCTACTGTCCATAACCTAATTCAATCTAGCACTCACCATTTTCCATCACTTCAGCAACTACTAGCACTGAAATTGGCTGACATATGACAGGAAATGATGTCAATCCCACAAAGATTTCATTACCATACCATGCAGAATAAATTCATAACCATACACCTCTCAGAAATCAATTTCAATAAACAACAGAGGTAAACAATTAAACAACACAGAGTCAGTCAATGGGTACTTAACACAAGAAATGCCCTGAAGACTCGATCTTGAGACAATGCCTATCACAAATTTGTCACTACCTGGACCTAACCTAGGCTCCTTCACTATCAAGCCCACAACAATAATTCAGCTTTTTGCCACTATCAAACAAAGAATGCACTGCCGTCCACTAGCAAATGCTAGAGGCCAAATGTCCACTCAACGGCTCTAATCTGGGGGCTTATGCCACGACTACTGTTGTTTGTAATTCCTAAGAGTTGACCAAATTTATTAATAAGAATTTATTGCAGCCAGGTGGCCATATAATTGGATGCAACAATAGGTTTCAAGGTTACAAAGTAAGCATGAAACATTGTCACACAACATACTGCGATTTACAGATGCTTGAGGCAGTTTAGTCTTTGCTGTAGTCAACTATGCTCTTTTCCCTTTTACTACACAGTGTTATGTGGTACCAAATTTATTCAGCTACTAAGGGTTAAATTCTGATCTCTATAAATTTATCTGGAATGGGACTTACAAGTGATGCATTTCTTGTTCCTTCAAGCCAGGCTGGTTCCTCTTTGATGTTTACTTCCAGCTCCATTTTACACTGCCACTGAAGTAGTTAGAAGGTACTGGGGATCGTTGATTACTTTCAATGACCTTACACTGAAACACAGGCCAGAAAAATATATTTCCTAATTGCTGTCATTGCTACTTATATTATTTGTCAACAGACTAAGCAACAAACTTGTAATTCTATATGACTGTCAACAATATGATTATACCAAAAAGACTCAAAATTTTGAATGATTGTTGAGACCGTGATCGTACCTATGGGACTTCCAAGTTTTCTATGACGGATGTTATGATCATAGCTAAAGACCTCCAGTTTTAAATGACTTCTAATACAATGATCACCTCCATAGGATATCTAATTTAACATATCTGTCGATATCGTGATCATAGTCCCCTGGTTTTACTTTAAAACTTTTCTTATTTATAGCTATATAATATACAGTTTCATATAGAACTGAAACCACAGCATGTTGACTTTTCTTTCTAAAAATCCAACATACGATGATTGTGATTGAAATTCACAAAATTTCTTGAAGAATTCAGTGACTAATTCGTTTGCATATCACTCTGATCTCTTTGGTCCATATCTTGGAAACTTCCTACCATTTTTATCCTCTGAACTGTGCTCCAGTGCCTTGAGATTTGTTCTATCAAAACTTTCCTTCTTAGGATCAAATTCTCTCAAACCATTCTCCTCTCATCAAGCTGATTCACTAACTCTTTATTTGAGACGTGTTCTATTCATCTGATCTTCAACAACTTGCGATAACACGGCATTTCATAGGCTTCCACTCTGTTTTTCTCGGCACCATTTATTTTCCATGTTTCACCTTCACCTCAGCGCAAACATAGTTATTAAGGTTTTCATTCCGATTGATCTAAAGAACGTGATGTAGAAAAGATGCGAGTTTAGGCAGGATTTAGTGATGACATTTACAGATATTGAGGAGGCATATGGCTGTGTACCACAAGTTGTCTTCGATGCACTATTAAAAAAGAAGGCAGGGAGAGGAGAACTAATTATAAAAGCCAAAAATGAAAAATGAGAAATCAATATGAAGACAACTATATGACAAACAAAATGGTTGAAAGTAGAAACATGACTTCAACAAGGATGTGTATTGTCCCCTCTACACTTCATTACAGTCATGGATGAAATCCACAAGTGGGAACCAATGAGGCAAAGGCCTCACTCTTTACAGATGACTTTGTAATATGGGGAGAAGATGAAATGGAAGTACAAGAACAAGTTACTGTATGGAATCAGGAGATAGAGGAATATGGTAATAAAATAAGTGGGGAGAAGTTCATGGTTATAGTGATGACAAGAGGTAATAGAAAGGAAATTGGAAATATTGAAGTAAATGGAAGACCATTAGATGTTGAGGAAAGTTTCAAGTATTTGTGAAGAAAAATAGCAGAAGATGGAGAGAAAAATTATGAAATTGGAAAAAGAACTGAACAAGCCAATGTGTTTTATCAATGTGTGAGATGTATAGTCTGAAACTGGAGCATACCAGAGGAATGCAAAAAAAAATTGCACCCTACGTATTACACACCGATTTTGATATATGCTGCAGACACATCAACAAGAAAAAATCATGATGAAGGCAGAATCCAACAGGCCAAGATGAAATTCCTTGGATGAATAACAGGGAAGACGTGAAGGGATAAAATCAGAAACACAGAAATCAGGGAGAGAATTGGAATCCCTAAACCACAAGACAAGATAGAGACCAGTAAGCTTAAATGGTATGGACACATGGTGAGAATAGAACAGGCTAGTGTTCCAAAGCGAGTATTTACACAGAAAATAATAGGAGAAAGGCATCAGGGAATGCCCAGAAGGAGGTGGATGGACATGGTAAAGGAGAGATACACACCTGAGGATGTCCTTCATTCACAAGTCTACCCAGAAGACTGGAAATGGAAAATGAAGAAAAGGAATCTGTTGAAATGAAGACACAAATTTATACAACACTGCTATTAGCTCATTTCATTGAATAATGCCACCAACCTTTACTTAAGTGTTCTTTCATTATTTGTCTGTGCATGTCATGTCTTACGACCTAGGGGAGCTTACCAGTGCACCCATTGAAAGGAGTTCTGTGCAAAACAATTGGTTTAAATATTTAGCAGGTTTTTGTTCCCCAGGTGGTACAAAACTTGTCTGTGTTGAATACCTTGAGGGATGCCTCACAAAATTCATTTCACTCAATAGTAATGTTTGTTAGTCAATGATGTCTTACTGTAAAAGTAAACACACTGCCCTAACAATGAATACTACAATGTTTCACACATGTAATACGACCTTCGTTCCTGTGGCCAACTGCGTAAATTTTTACTCATTACCAGGAAACAGACTTCACATCTATTGAGGAAACTATGATCAATTGTACTTTGTATATTGCAACGTAGGGGCCACAACTAAAGTGTGCCACGTTTACTTGTTCTGGCCATCACTGTTTATTCTATTAATATATTACTGGTTTTACTAGCAAGTAACTGCCTTGTACAGTTTCCAGAGCCTGAATTTAGTGCACTAACATATCGAAGGGAAAGGGCTAAGGTTAAGAAGATATTTTTTTTTTCTTGCTTTACGTCGCACCGACACAGACATGTCTTATGGCGACGATCGGATAGGAAAGGCCTAGGAATGGGAAGGAAGCGGCCGTGGCCTTAATTGGGGTACAGCCCCAGCATTTGCCTGGTGTGAAAATGGGAAACCACGGAAAACCATCTTCAGGCCTGCCGACAGCGGGGTTCGAACCCACTATCTCTCGATTACTGGATACTGGCCGCACTTAAGCGACTGCAGCTATCGAGCTCGGTGTTAGGAAGATAGGAGAGTTAATTAAGGTTAATTAATGAGAAAATGGGGAAACCACGGAAGCAATTTCTGGGCTGCCCATCGCGGAATTCGAACCCATGCAATCTCACCGCCACTCACCCCTGAAGAAGATATTTTACACACCAATAATTATCAGGAAATATGTTTAGAAGGAGAGGCATTCTACTGATAAATAAAACATAAGGACTAATTACTGGATACAGCTGTGTTGTGGAGTAGGCTACCTAATGATGTGATACAGAAGAATCTCCATAACAACACTTACCGGTATATACCAAGAATTTTACATATTCAGATAATATTCCAGATATCCTAAACGGAACAAATCTCAAGATTTCGAACCCTAATACCATCTTTCGCAGCCGACAGTGTAAAGTAAAACTCAAATCGCACACAGAGGTAAATAACACATTAACACAATAATTAAAATTATACACTACATCTTGTAATTTCTTTCTGAAACTATCATCCGCGTAGCTCTTCAGAAAAATTCCTCATTCCTCTAAATTTAATTGCACGGTACATTGTTACAACACATGACTTGCCGGCACTTGTAAGGCAAAGGCCATGAGTTTTCAAGTAGAAAGCTAGTTACAGAAGTATACACTTTTAATGCTTAAGTAAGCGTAAAATTTAAGAAAAATTAAAAGTTTTAAATATAAAAATATGTAGGCTGGAATGCTGAAACAGAAAGATTAGTATTAACTTATTACGGTTCTCAGCTGAGATCTGTATGTTCGGCAAAAGTAAATTATTGAAACTTCAACATTACCGACAATACGTTAGAGGTTGTGAACACAGTGTAAAATGATAGAAATCACGATTCCTCAATAAAGAAAATATTTAACACAATGAACGGAATAAGCTGTACAACTGGCCAATACGCGTCTCATATAACAACTTACCTCACACTTCGAAACAAAACCGATGATTTTAATGTAGTACAAATTTAATTTCTATCATTCAGGACAATAGGCTGAATTTACAAAAGGATGTATTACCGCTAACAACTCCCAAGTACTGGGTATAATGTCCGGCTATATCTAGCCCACAGAGGATCTATAATAGAAAATTAACCTCTCCGTGTATAAACAGACCACAATACACAAATTCGTCATTAGTTGTTGCAGGGGAGAAAAATAATACGACAGCCGGTCCATAACTCGTAACGTTCGTGGACAGCCATCGAAGGAGGGATCAACTGGCTGAATTTAAAGATCCAATTCGTCGTATAATAGAAATTAAACCGTACAGTTATTATTATTATTATTATTATTATTATTATTATTATTATTATTATTATTATTATTATTATTTATTATTGTTATTATACATATATATAATTCGCTGGGGCCATCAAGGACCACGTTAAGTCTTGTTGCATTTGATACTGAACTTGGCCTTCTTTAGAGCCCAAATTTCCCTCATTCTTTGTGAGTGGGCCTGCTTACGCTCCACTGTCCAAGGGGCACCGTGTCTTCTCTTCGGTTGCTCGTCTCGGTTTAGCCCGTTCGTCAATATTTTCTTGCGGAAGAGATCTCTGTTAAAGGCGTCTTCAGCTGAGATATGTAGCATTTGCAGGTCTTCTTTGGTATTTCTAAACCAGGGAATTGTGGTTTTGGGGTTTGAATCAAAAAAGTGAAAGATTTCTTTAGTTAACTTTCTTCTGCCATTCTTTTCAGATGACCGTAAAATCGTGCCCGTCTTTTCCTGATTGTGTCAGTAATTTTCTCTATTTTGCTGTAGACTTCCTTGTTGGATCTCTTTTGATGGATTCCATTTCTGTACTTGGATCCCAAGATTCCTCTCACAATTTTGCGTTCTCTTTTCTCCAGTTCTTCAAGTAGTCCTTTGTTGGCATTTAAAGATAGGGTTTCGGCTGCATATAGAACTACTGGCTTCAGAACTGTTTCATAGTGACGTATCTTGGTGTTTTGGGAAAGGCATTTTTTGTTGTAGATTGTGCGGGATGTTTGGTAGGCTATTTCCAGTTTGCGTACTCGCTCCTGAAGTGCTTCTTTGTCCAGTCTATTTTTCATGATGATCTCACCCAGGTATTTGAATTTGTCTACTCGGGTGATATCCCCGTATTTAGTATGGAGTTTTGGTGGAGCCTCTTAGATGTTAGTCATTACTTCTGTTTTCTCAAACGATATCTGCAAACCAGTTTGTTCGGCAATTTCCTTTAAAATTTCAACTTGAGCTCTAGCGGTTTCTATGTCGGTTGAGAGAACAGCAATATCATCGGCAAATGCTAAGCAGTCTGTTGCGATCCCCTTGGATTTGGATCCTATTCTCAATGGACTGTAGTTGGTTTCCTGTAATCTCACCCGCCAGGTTCTGATGATCTTTTCAAGAACACAGTTGAAGAGTATCGGGGATAGCCCATCACCTTGTAGGACTCCTGTTTTGATGTCAAAGGAATGCGAGAGACAACCGTGGAACTTCACCTTGGATTTTGTATCGGTCAGGGTGGCTCTAATTAATGCCAGCAGTTTCAAATCAACTCCAAATTAATTTAAGATGTTTAGCAGGACTTCCCGGTCAATGGAGTCGTACGCTTTCTTAATGTCCACAAAGACAGACACATACTGCTTGGATCTTAGTGTACAATATCTGATGATCGTTTTCAGATTTTGGATCTATTCAGCTGTTGAGCGACCTTTTCTGAACCCTCCTTGGTATTCATCTTATTTGAGTCATCAGTCCATAAACTGGTTTGATGCAGCGCTCCATGCCATCCTATCCTGTGCTAAACTTTTCATTTCTACGTAACTACTGCATCCTACATCTGCTCAAATCTGCTTGTCATATTCATACCTTGGTCTACCGCTATCGTTCTTACCACCTACACTTCCTTCAAAAACCAACTGCACAAGTCTTGGGTGTCTTAAGATGTGTCCTATCACTCTATCTCTTCTTCTCGTCCAATTTAGCCAAATCGATCTCCTCTCACCAATTCGATTCAGTAACTCTTCATTCGTGATTCGATCTACCAGAATGTCTGTAGTGAAGTAAATACCAGCCATAGCGTCTACTACCAGAATGTCTGTAGTGAGGTAAATACTAGCCTTAGCATCTACTACCAGAATGTCTGTAGTGAGGTAAATACCAGCCTTAGCATCTCCAACCAGAATGTCTGTCGTGAGGTAAATACCAGCCTTAGCATCTACTACCAGAATGTCTGTAGTGAGGTAAATACCAGCCTTAGCATCTACAACCAGAAGGTCTGTAGTGAGGTAAATACCAGCCTTAGCATCTACTACCAGAATGTCTGTAGTGAGGTAAATACCAGCCTTAGCATATACTACCAGAATGTCTGTAGTGAGGTAAATACCAGCCTTAGTATCTTCTACCAGAATGTCTGTAGTGAGGTAAATACCAGCCTTAGCATCTACTACCAGAATGTCTGTAGTGAGGTAAATAACAGCCTTAGCATCTCTACCGCCTTACCGACTATCAGCAGTAGAAGTTAAACATAGACAAAAAATTAAGTCAATAGACACCAAAATCATTAATGTTAAACACTTACCGTTACATAGGTTTACCCAACAGTTACCCAGAGACCATGAACCGAAAATTACCCTTGGTATGGCAATAAGTTGTTTCAACACTACTAAAGAAAACAAGATGTTCTTTGAGAACAAGATACCTAATAATTTATTTAATAAATAAATAAGGGTAAAAGTAGTCATAATTAGTATAAAATGAATAGATGAACGCCCTCGAAAAGAAACTATAATCTACCTAAAACGCAAGGGTGAAGTTAAAATATAAAATGTTCGGCCGAACGAAAAGAAAATAATATACTTTCAATATTCCATAAAAACCTCCCAGAAATTGAGGACTTAGTAACCTGTTTACACTTCAACAGAGACCATTTCTTTGCTTAAATTATACTCTTAATAGTTTCCAATAATTAAATTTTCTTTCATTATTATAATTATTATCAATTTGAACAGTACCAACTACAATCCAGAGATTCCACCAGAATTCAGTACATATCTCACTGCCAGAAAAGGTAATAAATCAAACCACCCAGGGAGAGCGTAGAATAAAACAATTCCCAGAGAAAAATAAAAGGGAAATAAAGAAGGAAAAGGCAAGTAAAACAAGATAATACCCCACCAGGATGTAGAGTCAACCCAAGACATATAATTAGAAAACGACGTAAGGACAGAAACCCACCCATGAAAATAATAATAAAACAGCAGCAGAGAACAACCCAACCGGTTACTATGGAAACGTAAACATCCCATGCGTCCATAGCAACCACCAAAAACAAACAAGAGCAACAATGGTACAAATACAGGAGGGAAAGAAACCCCAAAAACATAATTAAAAAGAACCCAGGAGAATAAATAAAATTAACCAGAATTAGAATGTGGCAGAAAAACATTTCACTGAAATTCAGGTGAAACCTCTCGTGCTCTATAGTTTATAAACAGCGTAGTTACCTTTCCAATTACACATAACTTTCCGAAAACGTTAGATAAATATAAACCAATTTGCCTTTACAAATTAGAAGAAATATGAAAACATAATTCTTTTTGGAAGTAACCTTAAATTTCACTACCCACGCCTTTCAGAAATAGATAGGCGACATTACCAAAATACAATAGGGAACCCGAATTAAAGAATGCCCTAACTAAAATCAAAGAAGATGAGGATGGACGGTTTTAGAAGTTTTCACACACCAGGAATCTTGAGACACACAGTTTGTACACCACCTTCGATAGAATCCAGAGGCCAAAGGAAAAGAATTTATGAAGAGACTTACATGTTGGTTGAAGCTGCAGAAACACGTTACTTACATAGAGGTTCAAGTACATTACACATTATTAGAAAACTAAATAACTCAGAGGACGTTCAGTAGAAAAGTGGTTGAGAAGATTTTTGAGGGCAAGCCCTCAGTACCAAGCCATCTATCCAGGCTTCATGTCGTTTTCAGAAACCAAATGCCGGAGCGGAGTAAACACACGTCCTTCCTCCATCATACTCAAGGCAAGACTCATGGCGGACCACACCGATAATGAGCATGGCCCCACAGAACGGAAAGCGAAAGTCATAGACTCGCCCACCAACTTAGGGCACGTAATTTTACCAGACCAAGATTAAGGATTGCAAGAGAAAACATTACAGCAACATAATCTCATGGTGACAATGACGAAGATGGTATCAATTAAATAAAGTGGGCAAGGCCACGTAGAAGGTACTTGTAGAATACAAGACTGAAATAATTCTGATTGACACAATTTTAAAGAAACACAAATGCAGGTTTCGAAATATGGTTGGGGAGAGCTAATACTCGTCACCAACGTCACAGCCTCCCCCCCAAAAACCACACATAATGCTCTTACCATACAGTGATCAAACGAACAAGAAATTTTTGTAGTACCAATCACACGAGAGAAAGGTCACTGAACCAATTTTTTGTACCACACTTGCAACATGCATAATATACCACCATTCTCATATTACTTAGACAGTTTACAATGTAAAATAAGGTCAAATGTTCAGCATACTTGTAGCCAAAATATAAATTCATAATTTATATTAGCCCTCCTTTTTTTTTTAACTTTTCACCATCAATATCTTTTTTCTTTTGAATAGAGTTCCTTTAAGAAAGTTCTACAATACACATCCTTGTAGTTCCAGATTTTTTGTTATACCAAATGAAGGTTCATTTTCATTTTAAAGTTCAGTAGTTTTGAATTACTTAGTTACACTAAATTGTTAACCATAGCCAACCAAAAGAGTATAATCACCAGCTAGGCATTCGAAAGTTCTTACATATTGTTAGAAGGATCACGCCTTTTTAATTTAGCATCACACGGGTCCAGCACGTACCATGAAAATCATTACCAATAGTTTATATCTTCATTCCTTTATCATAAAGTTCCTATCAACATGCGTCCATCTTAAGGCTTCAAGATTATTATCATAATATTAATCCTATCTATCGGGTTTCCATGGTAAAAGAGCGCAACATCTTGTTTCATGGCAAATCAATTAGCATTTAAAAAGATAAAGGAAACGCAAAGGCGCAAGGGAGGGCAGAGGAAGACGCAATTGGCGAATGAAAACTACAGAATAACCAAATTCAAAATTTAGATCAACACGGATTATTACACTTGATTGAGTCAGGGCCCAAGTGTACCACTCAAAACACAGAGAACACCAGAAGCCCACACTTCAGAGGGAAATCAATAGAGTAAGTACAAGTAGCACAAGGAGTACCCATAATACAGCAATGGAACAAGGAACGTTACATATCATCAAGTCAAACGGGACTCATTAATTCATCACTCGGGTCGGTAGCAACCCAATACCCAGGCTTAAGATCACCACTAAACAATAACCCGCAATCAAGAGCATCAATCACAACTTAAGATACCACAAACACAGTACCAAAATGACAACATCCCACGGTAGGCCTAACCAGATACTCAGAATGCAACAACCAAGATTACAGGTACCATAAAAACAGTACAGCATCTTACAACAACCGGATAAACGTAAGTTAATATGACATAGATCAAGGGAAATGTTTCCCGGAGAAGAAGTTATTACACAGATAAAATCCAAGGAAGCAGGGTCAAATTCAAAGTTTAGAGCTTAGCAGATACCGGATTACGACACGGAGAGGAAACAATCGTTAACAATTTCCAAAATACACTGGCAAGAGGGTCAAGTAAATTTTTCACGAACACAGGTTCAACTTCCCACATCAGAATACATCACCTAGTTGAATAAGAATAAGGACAAGCTACCAATACGCAATTAATAAATTATACTTCAAGGTACCAGGGATAGGGTATTAAATATGAAAAATCCAAGGCTTAAAAGATAAACAAATTCATAGCAAGGGGAGAGTAGGCACGACCGGTTGGAGACCACTAGTACTATTAGGTGTAGGGGGCGCAATCAGGTTAGTCATCAACAACTAATCAACCAACTAACACCAAGCGAACAGACACTTCATTAAACACTAATAAGCAACATGGAATTACCAGGACAGAAATAGGGACAGAAGAATCACAGGAGGGAACACAATCTGGAATCAGGTAACTAACCAACTGCATGGAAACATAATCACAATTCATTCCACAAAGGGACACCCAATCAAATTAAAAGGAAATTTAAAACCTCAGATCAGAAGACCCCAAAAGGAAAATAACGAGCACTGACCAACACAGCGTACACTACCGGTTACCCAATAGGGTCTCAGCATTACCTGGTCTATAAATATGTGACTTTCCGATCACATTGTCGCTCTACAGCCAACAGGTGCCTCCCCCTATCTCCCAGGGGAGCAGGCAAATAAAACATAAGTGGCGGAATACGAGGCGAGTCCATGGAAAATGCTCACAGTAGCATGAAGAAGGCAGTACTCTACAAGTAGACCCCATAATCTACTCGCAGGAAGATTCCAGTACCGACTAAGAGAATCCTAATCCGTCCCATACCAGAGTAGCAAACCCATAGCACGGTAAGATGACAAACACCAATGTCAACAGACACAAGAAGATCCACTGAGAGAAAAAATACCAAAGAGTGGCAGATAAAATTAAAATGAGCTTTACAGGAGAAAATATTAAACACTAGGCGACATCGGATCAATTAGGAAATGCATGAAGACAGGAAAGAAGAAACCCGGGCATACCAAACAGACACCTTTCTTATAACAACAAGCTAATTCCGAGAGTAGTAGATTCATGTAGAAGAAATGGCCATATCCACAATCCACAGGACACAGAGGTAAATCAAAGACAGACACGAACACTGCCCATACCAAGGTGCCAACATCACCAAATAATACAACACAAAGAATAACCCAACCATGACAAACCACACCGGACATGTGTCAGCTCCACAAAGGGATTAAAGGAACACAAACATCCTCAACAACATGCCGTGTAGTTCTCATGCCACCCCAAAATACATCCCCAAAAATAATCCACGGTACCGTCACAACACAACCACCTTACATATGTCCAAAGCCATCCCAATGAAGGTTCAAAAGGGCATATACCACCCCTCAGGCAGAGGATCATCAACAACACAACACAAGACCCGACAAGTAGATATGGTAAGGAATACTTGAACCCACAACTCAAAGGAATTAGATAAGTACCAATAGGTTAACAAAATTTTGACAACACATATTCTAGGCCTATAATTACCATGGCAGTGCACGATACCAACATGGAGAGAATAATCAGGCATAAGAAACACCAAATTACCAAATAATGCTTACAACAGGATGAAATCCAAAGCAGTAGTTCAGAAAAGGTCAGTCAGATTAATTAATACACAGCAAGACAAGTTACGAGTAGGAAACTAGAAGTGGCCCAGACACCAGATAAATGTACTTCAACTAGTTGACAGGTTACACGAGGAAGATGGTTCACGACACACCAGAAATAGCTGAGTACGTCCGACCAATAATCAGGAAGGGAAAAACCAGTTAAAACTATAATAGCTCAGGCACAAGGCCATCCAGTTATCCCAACCTAATACCGGCCAACATGGCCCAACCATAACTGATAACTGCCTCAAAAACAGTTGACAGAAAGGATAACTCCAATCACAAACCAAGACCAGGCATACATACATACTCACAGGTGGGATGATGAAATGAAAGGACACACAAACCGACAACACACAGCACTCAGTCAAAGCAGAAACACACCACAGCTCGGTAATGATTGAAGCACATCATATAGGCAGATTTCAATATACCAAATTCCACACAAGGGAGAAAACAAGTTACTAAAAATTGGTGAAATAACCCAGTCATGATCATACAAGGATGGATATATAACGGCACACTGCAAGTTCACTACACTACAGAAAGGTAGTAACTTAAAATTAAAGAAAAAATAATAGTCAAGTAAGGTTAAACAATTTCCAAATTAAAAAACAACTAAAGAGCACAGAAGCATCACAGGCTAGATTAATTTCAAGATACCATGATGTTCCCCACTAGATTATCAGATACTAACAGCCAAGAACGGTTACTGGCATGGAAACGACAGAGGTTAGCCATAAGTTAGTAAGGGCAAATAAATATATCCACACAGCACCAATTAAATGGAAGGCACATACAACCATCAACGCCAAAATACCAGGTCTTAGTTCACAACAATGATAGGGCATAACACATCACCGTATACTTCAGCACATAACCGTTTACACATATAATTAGCCATAACTGGACATGCCTAGAGGTTAGGTTAACTTATCGGTATCACACACCAGAGCTAACGCAGTTGAAAATATAATTTAGAAGAAGATAAATTAACAATTAGCATGTACACCACCGAAGCACAATACCAGAAATATGATAGTAATGATAAATAACAACATTAAGTCTGGGAGCCAAAAGCAAAGCCAGAACCAATAACACAATTAAATGCTCCCAGGTGATACACTATCACTCACCAACAAGCAACCAAGTAAACCCCACTTAAAAGTAAAGATCTGAAAAGCTTTTCCAGATAAAACCAAATTAATCCACACCGAAATCACAATCACAGTACGCAGGAAGGCAGTAAAAATACAAGTTTGACAGCCAGTACACATAATACAGCACATGTAGCCAACGGTAGTATACATGTAACCCTGAGTCAACCAAGTCATACTCAACTACAAGTTGTTCAATAATTACAACTTCCAACAATCCAGGATAAACAATTAAATGCAATCACTCACCAAATCCGCCAAGAATAAGGAAGAAAATTTACAGGTCACCTCAAAACATCCAAGCAGAGAGGCTGCGAGCACCACACAGTTACCAGAAGGGTTTCAAAATCATAATCAGCACATTGGATAATCATACAGCTCAGTATAAGTGCAAAAGAAGTAAAACAGGGGACTCCAAATGGCAGATACATGAAACAAACAAATAAGATATTAGACAAGATCACTGCACTCTTTTTTACAATTTTATATCACAATATTTGTTTTGGTTTTTGCCTCAGATAGTCTTTCGACAACTTAATACCATACCATTAAAATAAAACCAAGGAAGGGTGCAATCAACCTACAGTAGATAAGAGCAGTCGGCACACAAAATAATAAACTATCAGCACAGACAGTTGGGTCTGTTGGGGGGGTAACAGACCAGATTACAAAAGTGAGGATGCAACAAACCTACATTAATCCCACAACACCCAAATAAAATAACCACGCTCTGCTACCAATTAACTCTACCGCCTTACCGACTATCAGCAGTAGAAGTTAAACATAGACAAAAAATTAAGTCAATAGACACCAAAATCATTAATGTTAAACACTTACTGTTACATAGGTTTACCCAACAGTTACCCAGAGACCATGAACCGAAAATTACCCTTGGTATGGCAATAAGTTGTTTCAACACTACTAAAGAAAACAAGATGTTCTTTGAGAACAAGATACCTAATAATTTATTTAATAAATAAATAAGGGTAAAAGTAGTCATAATTAGTATAAAATGAATAGATGAACGCCCTCGAAAAGAAACTATAATCTACCTAAAACGCAAGGGTGAAGTTAAAATATAAAATGTTCGGCCGAACGAAAAGAAAATAATATACTTTCAATATTCCATAAAAACCTCCCAGAAATTGAGGACTTAGTAACCTGTTTACACTTCAACAGAGACCATTTCTTTGCTTAAATTATACTCTTAATAGTTTCCAATAATTAAATTTTCTTTCATTATTATAATTATTATCAATTTGAACAGTACCAACTACAATCCAGAGATTCCACCAGAATTCAGTACATATCTCACTGCCAGAAAAGGTAATAAATCAAACCACCCAGGGAGAGCGTAGAATAAAACAATTCCCAGAGAAAAATAAAAGGGAAATAAAGAAGGAAAAGGCAAGTAAAACAAGATAATACCCCACCAGGATGTAGAGTCAACCCAAGACATATAATTAGAAAACGACGTAAGGACAGAAACCCACCCATGAAAATAATAATAAAACAGCAGCAGAGAACAATCCAACCGGTTACTATGGAAACGTAAACATCCCATGCGTCCATAGCAACCACCAAAAACAAACAAGAGCAACAATGGTACAAATACAGGAGGGAAAGAAACCCCAAAAACATAATTAAAAAGAACCCAGGAGAATAAATAAAATTAACCAGAATTAGAATGTGGCAGAAAAACATTTCACTGAAATTCAGGTGAAACCTCTCGTGCTCTATAGTTTATAAACAGCGTAGTTACCTTTCCAATTACACATAACTTTCCGAAAACGTTAGATAAATATAAACCAATTTGCCTTTACAAATTAGAAGAAATATGAAAACATAATTCTTTTTGGAAGTAACCTTAAATTTCACTACCCACGCCTTTCAGAAATAGATAGGCGACATTACCAAAATACAATAGGGAACCCGAATTAAAGAATGCCCTAACTAAAATCAAAGAAGATGAGGATGGACGGTTTTAGAAGTTTTCACACACCAGGAATCTTGAGACACACAGTTTGTACACCACCTTCGATAGAATCCAGAGGCCAAAGGAAAAGAATTTATGAAGAGACTTACATGTTGGTTGAAGCTGCAGAAACACGTTACTTACATAGAGGTTCAAGTACATTACACATTATTAGAAAACTAAATAACTCAGAGGACGTTCAGTAGAAAAGTGGTTGAGAAGATTTTTGAGGGCAAGCCCTCAGTACCAAGCCATCTATCCAGGCTTCATGTCGTTTTCAGAAACCAAATGCCGGAGCGGAGTAAACACACGTCCTTCCTCCATCATACTCAAGGCAAGACTCATGGCGGACCACACCGATAATGAGCATGGCCCCACAGAACGGAAAGCGAAAGTCATAGACTCGCCCACCAACTTAGGGCACGTAATTTTACCAGACCAAGATTAAGGATTGCAAGAGAAAACATTACAGCAACATAATCTCATGGTGACAATGACGAAGATGGTATCAATTAAATAAAGTGGGCAAGGCCACGTAGAAGGTACTTGTAGAATACAAGACTGAAATAATTCTGATTGACACAATTTTAAAGAAACACAAATGCAGGTTTCGAAATATGGTTGGGGAGAGCTAATACTCGTCACCAACGTCACACATCTTCTACCAGAATGTCTGTATTTAGGTAAATACCAGCCTTAGCATCTACTACCAGAATGTCTGTCGTGAGGTAAATACCAGCCTTAGCATCTACTACCAGAATGTCTGTAGTGAGGTAAATACTAGTCTTAGCATCTACAACCAGAATATCTGTAGTGAGGTAAATAACAGCCTTAGCATCTACTACCAGAATGTCTGTAGTAAGGTAAATACCAGCCTTAGCGTCCACTACCAGAATGTCTGTAGTGAGGTAAATACCAGCCTTAGCATCTACTACCAGAATGTCTGTAGTGAGGTAAATACCAGCCTTAGCATCTACAACAAGAATGTCTGTAGTGAGGTAAATACCAGCCTTAGCATCTACCGGTACTACCAGAATGTCTGTAGTGAGGTAAATACCAGCCTTAGCATCTACTACCAGAATGTCTGTAGTGAGGTAAATACCAGCCTTAGCATCTTCTACCAGAATGTCTGTAGTGAGGTAAATACCAGCCTTAGCATCTACCGGTACTACCAGAATGTCTGTAGTGAGGTAAATACCAGCCTTAGCATCTACTACCAGAATGTCTGTAGTGAGGTAAATACCAGCCTTAGCATCTACAACAAGAATGTCTGTAGTGAGGTAAATACCAGCCTTAGCATCTACCGGTACTACCAGAATGTCTGTAGTGAGGTAAATACCAGCCTTAGCATCTACTACCAGAATGTCTGTAGTGAGGTAAACAACAGCCTTAGCATCTACTACCAGAAGTCTGTAGTGAGGTAAATACCAGCCTTAGCATCATCTACCAGAATGTCTGTAGTGAGGTAAATACCAGCCTTAGCATCTACTACCAGAATGTCTGTAGTGAGGTAAATACCAGCCTTAGTATCTACTACTAGAATGTCTGTAGTGAGATAAATACCAGCCTTAGCATCTACTACCAGAATGTCTGTAGTGAGGTAAATACCAGCCTACTACCAGAATGTCTGTCGTGAGGTAAATACCAGCCTTAGCATCTACTACCAGAATGTCTGTAGTGAGGTAAATACCAGCCTTAGCATCTACTACCAGAATGTCTGTAGTGAGGTAAATACCAGCCTTAGCATCTACAACCAGAATGTCTGTCGTGAAATAAATACCAGCGTTAGCATCTTCTACCAGAATGTCTGTAGTGAGGTAAATACCAGCCTTAGCATCTACTACCAGAATGTCTGTAGTGAGGTAAACAACAGCCTTAGCATCTACTACCAGAAGTCTGTAGTGAGGTAAATACCAGCCTTAGCATCATCTACCAGAATGTCTGTAGTGAGGTAAATACCAGCCTTAGCATCTACAACCAGAATGTCTGTAGTGAGATAAATACCAGCCTTAGCATCTACTACCAGAAGTCCGTAGTGAGGTAAATACCAGCCTTAAGATCTACTACCAGAAAGTCTGTAGTGAGGTAAATACCAGCCTTAGCATCTACTACCAGAATGTCTGTAGTGAGGTAAATACCAGCCTTAGCATCTACTACCAGAATGTCTGTAGTGAGGTAAATACCAGCCTTAGCATCTACTACCAGAATGTCTGTAGTGAGGTAAATACCAGCCTTAGCATCTACAACCATGTCTCTCGTGAGGTAAATACCAGCCTTAGCATCTACTACCAGAATGTCTGTCGTGAGGTGAAATGAAATGGCGTATGGCTTTTAGTGCCGGGAGTGTCCGAGGACATGTTCGGCTCGCCAGGTGCAGGTCTTTCGATTTGACACCGTAGGTGACCTGCGCGTCGTTATGAGGATGAAACGATGATGAAGACGACACATACACCCAGCCCCAGTGCCAGTGAAATTAACCAATGATGGTTAAAATTCCCGACCCTACCGGGAATCGAACCCGGGACCCCTGTGACCAAAGGCCAGCACGCTAACCATTTAGCTATGGAGCCGGACTGTCGTGAGGTAAATACCAGCCTTAGCATCTACTACCAGAATGTCTGTAGTGAGGTAAATACCAGCCTTAGCATCTACTACCAGAATGTCTGTAGTGAGGTAAATACCAGCCTTAGCATCTACTACCAGAATGTCTGTATTTAGGTAAATACCAGCCTTAGCATCTACTACCAGAAGTCTGTAGTGAGGTAAATACCAGCCTTAAGATCTACTACCAGAAAGTCTGTAGTGAGGTAAATACCAGCCTTAGCATCTACTACCAGAATGTCTGTAGTGAGGTAAATACCAGCCTTAGCATCTACTACCAGAATGTCTGTAGTGAGGTAAATACCAGCCTTAGCATCTACTACCAGAATGTCTGTAGTGAGGTAAATACCAGCCTTAGCATCTACAACCATGTCTCTCGTGAGGTAAATACCAGCCTTAGCATCTACTACCAGAATGTCTGTCGTGAGGTGAAATGAAATGGCGTATGGCTTTTAGTGCCGGGAGTGTCCGAGGACATGTTCGGCTCGCCAGGTGCAGGTCTTTCGATTTGACACCGTAGGTGACCTGCGCGTCGTTATGAGGATGAAACGATGATGAAGACGACACATACACCCAGCCCCAGTGCCAGTGAAATTAACCAATGATGGTTAAAATTCCCGACCCTACCGGGAATCGAACCCGGGACCCCTGTGACCAAAGGCCAGCACGCTAACCATTTAGCTATGGAGCCGGACTGTCGTGAGGTAAATACCAGCCTTAGCATCTACTACCAGAATGTCTGTAGTGAGGTAAATACCAGCCTTAGCATCTACTACCAGAATGTCTGTAGTGAGGTAAATACCAGCCTTAGCATCTACTACCAGAATGTATGTATTTAGGTAAATACCAGCCTTAGCATCTACTACCAGAAGTCTGTAGTGAGGTAAATACCAGCCTTAAGATCTACTACCAGAAAGTCTGTAGTGAGGTAAATACCAGCCTTAGCATCTACTACCAGAATGTCTGTAGTGAGGTAAATACCAGCCTTAGCATCTACTACCAGAATGTCTGTAGTGAGGTAAATACCAGCCTTAGCATCTACTACCAGAATGTCTGTAGTGAGGTAAATACCAGCCTTAGCATCTACTACCAGAATGTCTGTAGTGGGGTAAATACCAGCCTTAGCATCTACTACCAGAATATCTGTCGTGAGGTAAATACCAGCCTTAGCATCTACTACCAGAATGTCTGTAGTGAGGTAAATACCAGCCTTAGCATCTACTACCAGAATGTCTGTAGTGAGGTAAATACCAGCCTACTACCAGAATGTCTGTCGTGAGGTAAATACCAGCCTTAGCATCTACTACCAGAATGTCTGTAGTGAGGTAAATACCAGCCTTAGCATCTACTACCAGAATGTCTGTAGTGAGGTAAATACCAGCCTTAGCATCTACTACCAGAATGTCTGTCGTGAGGTAAATACCAGCCTTAGCATCTACTACCAGAATGCAGTGGCGGCTCGTGGGTTGTAAGTTTGGTGCAGCCTAGCACTCGCATCTGCAGTAAATGTGTAGCCTACATTTTGAATAGGTGTGTTCGATAATCTAGCTAGGAGGAAATAAGGGATCGGGGAGATCTTTTTGTATGATAATGGTCTACAAATATCCGCTGTGTAATTTTCATGCAGTTACTTTAAAAAGCACAATGTAACTATAACATTAACTAAAAAACAAATATTACTTTCGGTAACGTCTATTGCTTTTACGTGAAATCTATTCTTCGGTCCTTTGAAGCAGCGAACGTATCAATGATATAATCGTAAAAGGGCATTGTATCCATCAAGTAGCTGAGCAGTGACTTCTCCAGGGATATGGTTGCCAGCGCAGTCAACCTCTCCTGCGATGTTGAATTCCTTAAGGAGATTTTTATCCGCTTAAGGCACGAAAAGCTTCTTT
This sequence comes from Anabrus simplex, assembly GCF_040414725.1. Lineage (NCBI taxonomy): Eukaryota > Metazoa > Arthropoda > Insecta > Orthoptera > Tettigoniidae > Anabrus > Anabrus simplex. Next base: position 99,767,683 of record NC_090274.1, on the reverse strand, counting down.
CTACTGAGGAGCTGGTAGACGGTATGGTAAGTATTAATTAATAATTTATACGCTTCTTTGAAAACGTCCGTGAGTTCATTTTTATTGAGCGACAGAATTATTTCCTCCAAACTGGTATTTTTGTAGGTGGAATCAGAATAGATAAACTGAAGTTCATTTTTTAACCTTTGTTTGTCAAATGTCGTGGGATAAGACATTTTTAAGTTCTCTAGACCATCAAGAGGGAGGATTTTAGAAAATTCTTCAAACTTAGAGCTATCCCTTAATTGGAGCTTCTGCATATCTTGAAATCTTGTATCAGTCTCTACGGAGACTAATTCTAGTATCTGAAAATAAAGTACTCGATAGTTTAGAAAAATTTCACTTTCTGTTTTTAAACCACAATGTCTTTTTAGTTCAATTTTGGTTTCCTTCTCAGCCGTACGAAAACTGGTATTAAATGTTTCTTCATTCCTTTTACCTAGTATCAGTTACCGTGTGGGTCTTACTTTTGAGAGGCAGAACTAAACGTCCAGAGACTTCTTTTGGATCACGTTAAATAATATATTAGCAAGCTCAAGATGTCATTGAATACTATTGATAAAAATGTGAACTGGAAGCTATTAAAGTTATTAAACAACCCCTCTGATTGGCGAATGGTTTCTTCGTCTGACTGAGGATCGTACATGAGTCTTTCAAAAATGTATTTCAATCCCTCCCACTCCTCGACAACCACTCTCAAAAGTTTCCCATGTGACGACCAACGTGTATCCACACGAGATGGTATTCGCTTCGCAATTACTGAATCAGCGACGAAAGTTCTTTTGGCTGATAAATTAATAAATGAAAGAATACCACCAAGACTCGCAAAAAAAAAAAAAAAAAGACGGCACTCTGATATGTTGGTAATACTCTGCTGTACCACTAGATTTAATCAGTGTGCCGAACAATGTACAAATAATGCTTGAGGGGCATCCTCCTTGACCTAAGTTTGAAGACCATTTAGATGACCTGCCACGACACTAGTTCCGTCATAACACTGAGCAATCAATTTAGTTTTGTAGGAAATTTCACTCAATACAGTCTGCAGCAAGCTGAATAAAGTAATCGCCGTACGGTTTGAACTAACTTCAAAAAACCAAGAAAGCGTTCAACTAGCGCACCTTTGTGGATAATATACCGAAGTATCACCGAACACTGCGATTTCTTTGTGATATCAGTTGTATCGTCGACCTGAACTGTGAAACGAAAGAGGTTTCTAAAATTTCTTCTTTCACAGCATCCCTAATGAAGGTATAGATGCAGTCTATCAACTCACATTGTATAGTTTTCGATTCTGCGCTAAAAACTTTCTTTATAGAAGCATAATCCTCCTGCATTTCAAATGAGCTGTTGGAAACTAGAAGTTTCAACAGTTCTTTGAAATTCCCTCTATTTAAGGAGTCACCGCTCTCATCATGGCCTCTAAATGTCATTTCCTGCTTAGAAATAAATAAAATTGCATCGATTTGCAATCGCATGAAAAGTCTGTTAAGCCTCACATTCTCATTAAATTTTGTGATGTATAGACGAGCATTTTTCTTAAAGCACCAGCAATTTGATTCTGATTCTTCTCAAGTTCTTTAAATCCCACGGCATTTTTATATGCTCCGGGGAACCTTCGTGCTTTTGGAAAGACCTAGTAGCACAGGACATATTTTCAAATCCTGTGTGATTCCAGACTCCCTGTTTCACTCCAACAATAAGACAAGGCCAACAAAAGTGTTTCTGCAAATAATGACTACCGCATAACCACGGATAACTACTATACCAAGGTACTTGGAAAGTTCGTGTGTGCATCTTTCCGGAGGCAGTACCTGTTATTTTCTGATATGTCAGATCTGGCTGGGGACGATTGACTGATAAAATTTCTCTGTTATCCTCCTCCTTCCATTTCGAAAACGGAGTTTCTCTTAAAATACAAACTAAATCCACAGAGGATTCCATGTTAAGCACGCTTTGGAGGGAACACTATTCTTTCACACTATAAGAAAAGATTTAAATACTATAATACTACATATTTATATCCTTAATGAATTTCAAACGCACTTCCTCTCCAAACATCCATACGACAATAATTATTCTACGCTTCACATAGTAACTATGAAAACGCCAAAAGCTCACCGTGTGAGCTGTGCTACTAAATGCTCTTCAAATGCGCTTATGTTATTTACAGTTCACTCACAATTAATCCGCCACACGGCCACGATTCACATTATAACAACGGACATTTATTTTCACTATGAAAGAATACTCCGTGCACCACACGTTCAAATTTATAACAATACTGGTAAATATGTCTTTGTTTGATTGTGTTTTAGCGTGAGATTGAGATACCAATATTGGCAGCAATGCTGTAGGAGCCCGCATGTGTTCAACCTAAGCAGAGAGGGCGGGTTACACGTTCGGTTGGGTTCGGATAATATCGTCCCAGCTCGGGCCAAGCAGCCGAATATCCCAGAGACTCGCTGGGCTGCACCACGCAAAATACAACCGTATGCGTACTCATGACAGTCTTGAGCGTTGTCATGGCAACCGTTGTGTTACACGTCACAAGTCAGCCCGCACTGCTTTGAGCATTGAGAGGGCTGCACTCGTAAGTGAAGCGAACAGCGGTGCTTGCTTAACTATGAGCGCTACGCATGTTGAGTAATCACAACATATAGAGCGCACTCTTCGTTTTTTTCAACGAATATGTTTTAAACAGAAAATATAGGGATGCAGAAAATGATAGACAATTGTTTTGAGACATGTTAGTGCAGCCGGGCTGTACCTGATGCACCTGAAAAGCCGCTACCGCCAGCATGTCTATAGTGAGGTAAATACCAGCCGTAGCATCTACTACCAGAATGTCTGTAGTGAGGTAAATACCAGCCTTAGCATCTACTACCAGAATGTCTGTAGTGAGGTAAATACCAGCCTTAGCATCTACTACCAGAATGTCTGTAGTGAGGTAAATACCAGCCTTAACATCTACTACCAGAATGTCTGTCGTGAGGTAAATACCAGCCGTAGCATCTACTACCAGAATGTCTGTAGTGAGGTAAATACCAGCCTTAGCATCTACTACCAGAATGTCTGTAGTGAGGTAAATACCAGCCTTAGCATCTACTACCAGAATGTCTGCAGTGAGGTAAATACCAGCCGTAGCATCTACTACAAGAATGTCTGTAGTGAGGTAAATACCAGCCTTAGCATCTACTACCAGAATGTCTGTAGTGAGGTAAATACCAGCCTTAGCATCTACTACCAGAATGTCTGTAGTGAGGTAAATACCAGCCTTAGCATCTACTACCAGAATGTCCGTAGTGAGGTAAATACCAGCCTTAGCATCTACCACCAGAATGTGTGTAGTGAGGTAAATACCAGCCGTAGCATCTACTACCAGAATGTCTGTCGTGAGGTAAATACCAGCCTTAGCATCTACTACCACAATGTCTGTCGTGAGGTAAATACCAGTCTTAGCATCTACCACCAGAATGTCTATAGTGAGGTAAATACCAGCCTTAGCATCTACTACCAGAATGTCTGTAGTGAGGTAAATACCAGCCTTAGCATCTACTACCAGAATGTCTGTAGTGAGGTAAATACCAGCCTTAGCATCTACTACCAGAATGTCCGTAGTGAGGTAAATACCAGCCTTAGCATCTACCACCAGAATGTGTGTAGTGAGGTAAATACCAGCCGTAGCATCTACTACCAGAATGTCTGTCGTGAGGTAAATACCAGCCTTAGCATCTACTACCACAATGTCTGTCGTGAGGTAAATACCAGTCTTAGCATCTACCACCAGAATGTCTATAGTGAGGTAAATACCAGCCTTATCATCTACCACCAGAATGTCTGTCGTCTTAACAAATCACTCGTGGACTTTAACGTCGCTCTGAGTGACATGCATTACGACTGCTCGACTCTTCAATCGACAATAGTGAAAAACTGCACCACAATTATGTTACTTTCCGCCAAGATAAGCAAAATATCATTACTAGTGGGAGCAAGAGAGGTTGGGTTTTAATTGAGGTGAACTCTGCTTACGGGCCAGTGCAACGATCCGACCTAGCGGGAAACTGGGAGTGTGTTGTTGTGAAAGCCAACCCCTTCCCCTGGGCGAGCGCTTTACATAGTCTGCTGTTACCTGCCCACGGACGAGGTGAAAGTACGGCTGACAGACTTCCGAGAAACTGTGGCTCGAATCAGTCGCGTAGCAAAACAAAATGACAAGTTTGCAGTTTTTCAACACAAGTAAATAACTTATTGGACCTGGCTTTCGTGTCTGAAAAAGTCAATAATAATCCCCTGTGTGAAGCTACAAAATAATTAGTACAATCAGATCATTCCGCGCTTGAGCTCAGACTTCATATTTCCCGTCTTCCTCGTTTACCGCAGACTACAAAAGCATTATTCGTATGGACAAAAGCAGACTTTTCTCATCTACGAAATATCTTATCCCGCTGTCCGTGGAACTTGCTCGAATCCTGTCCATCTCTTGATGCTGCAGTTGACTTGTTTTATAACGTACTGCACAGCGCTCTTCAGGACGCCGTACATTCCCGCATAATGAAGACTTGGCATCTTCCTTCTTGGTATAATTCCGAACTTACAGACAAAATGCGGGCAAAGGAAAGAGCAAGGAAACAAGCTGCAAGGTCTTCAGTTCTCCCAGATTACATCGAATTCGCGACGCTAAGAAGGGAATACAAAGAAACGCAGGGGATAAAGTATAGGGATTATGTCGGGTCTGTTGAGGGGTGTATTATCAGACACCCACAAAGATTTTGAAATTTATCAATTGCAAATCAAAATCTAGGCGGCTACTCTCTATGATGATTAATGGATACAAGGAAATTAGCTCACTGAAATAAATTCTGGATAATTTTGCTGACACTTTCAAAACATTCCATCCACCCAGTGTTCCCTGTAATTCTCACACCGAACAATTAGGGGAAATTAACTTATCATCAGTAGTAACTTCGGCATTGGAACTCTGCAACATCTTGAAGTCGATACATACGATAAGGCATGTGGTCCAGATCACATTCCAGGAATTGTGTTACATAAGTGTGCTGAGGAGCTGGCAACCCCACTAGCCACGATAATCAAACGGTCTATTCGTACAGGCAATTTCCTGTCCGAATGGAAGAAAGGATATGTTATTCCAGTCCTTAAGAAAGGTGACAGACCTGTATTTGTCAATTACAGAACAGTAGTTCTTCATTCACTCATTTCCAAAGTAGCGGAAAGTCAAGTACAAAGCCTTGTACAGTGCAGTCAGCAGTTTAACTAATATTAACCAGCACGGTTCTGTCCAGAAACGCTCAACTACCACCAATCTTGCTGCGTACTCCCACTTCATATCTAGCGCTCTGGACAATTGCAAGCAGGTTGATGCTTTGTACATGGACTTTTCGAAGGCTTTCGACTCTGTGAAGCATAATGCTCTTCTGACTAAGTTGTCAGGATATGGCATTCATGGAAGCTTGCTTGAATGGTTTAAGTGCTATCTTTACGACAGGAAGTATTCAGCAAAATACGAGGGTATCTTTTCTCGTCATTATCAGCGCATGTATGGCGTTCCGTAAGGTTCACTCCTGGGCCCTTAGAGTTTCCTTCTATTTGTTAATGATCTGCCATCACAAATCCATTCCAGCAGCTACCTGCTCTATACTGATGACCTTAAACTTTACAGGGTAATTGAAAAGATGTGTGACTGTGCATTGTTACAGTCTGATATAAATAATATTAGTGATTGGTGCAAAAAGTGGCATTTAACACTAAATATTTCAAAGTGCAGTGCGATATCCTTGACCGGAAAATCGCAAGTAAATGTGTTCAATTATCATATAAAAGATCAAGAAGTGAAGCGTGTTAATAAAATTAACGATCTTGCTATTATTTTTAGCAATCAAAATGATCTATATGTCAATGCGCATGTGTTAAATGCCGTTAACAAGGCATTTAAAATGTTAGGCTTCCTCAAAAGGAATTGCAGGAGTTTTAAATGTTGTCCCTTTGAAAACCCTGTATTTCTCGCTTATACGACCTAGTCTCGAGTACTGCACTGAAGTGTGGATGCCCTCACAACAATACTTAGTTAATGCCTTAGAGCGAGTACAGATCAGATTCTCAAAATGGATCCGTAAAAGTATTTGTGTATCACGCTGTCATCGACAAAAATGTGTATTGAGTCTCTTAGAACTAAGTGCAGGTATGTGAACGCACGATTCATACACAAATGTACCAGTAATTTACTCCAGTTGCTACCAATTCATGTTCCCGCAACACCCGACAGGCTGTCTCCCCTCACTTACCCAGGTGCAGAACGGAATCACACAGGAACTCTTGGTTTATGCAGGCCCTAAGTTCCCTGAATGAAATCAACGGGATGGTGGATGTATTTCACTCGGCAGCTAGTGAAATTCGCAGACATCTTATGTATCTTGTTCTGTGCATTTGGTAAGTGAAAGTTATACTTCCATCGGTCATTTCAAATGTACAAACACACTTCTGTTTTCATTTCTTCCTTATGTGTTCTGTAAATATATACATTACACCCGTCCATTGCCCGGGGATATAGAAGGTTCGTAGGTTTTTGTGATAAGCCTCGGCTATAGTCAGTCGTGACGCATAATTCTCCACCCAGGGCATGGACATTCAACTACTGTTTATGCAGTTTGACTAGCATATGACGCAAGACGTTCATGATCATAGTAATAATAGTATTCAATAATCTACGCAAGGCTAAATATATCTCATTAAAATAAGAAAAACGAATGTTAGTTTCTTGGAAGGACCTTTTTCCAATTTAATGAAATCAAAACCTAACTTAATACAATAATAATACATTGTATGATGATTGGATAATAGCTAGATGGACGAAAGAAAGTCTCTGTTGGCTAAATACTTAAAAACCATCATTGTTTAAATCTTGATTGAAAATACTAATTTGATGGAAACGAATATAGAACTTGCTGAAGGCAAATCATCATTATTTATCATTAATTGTCCGCCCGCAATAAATAATAGGATCGAATAACATTTCATTCAAAATTTTTTAAAATACTACACTTGCTTTTATCTTCACTTATCCAAGATTTCAATCTTAAAATACCCTACATTTTATCCATTATCTCAGAAATTACCTAACTGCTAACCAACTTGAGTTCTCTAATGGTGACCAGTTTCAATATAAGTATCCATAAAGTGCACACAGTGTAAAAAACCCACATAATAATTGAATCTCATAACGACATAACTCAATCAACAACAGCATGTCCCAGGAATCCGCATCAGCCACCTAAATAGAACACAATATCTAGCCGCTACAAAATCATTAATGATCCAAAAGAATGATTAACAGTAACTGCTTCCATCGGCACTGCCCTCCTGAAAGAAACTCTTGAAGGCGCACTATCTACAGGAAACATACTATAAGCAACTACGCAAGAATACAATCCACTACCAGGTGACAATAATTCAATAAGTCCGACCTTCCACTTCACACATATATGCTTATTAAATGTTGAAGACGTCTAATTAGTGACCATTTCCTCAAACTAAATGGTATCTGCATCGTATCTCGTCGCGAAACAGTGTTTCGAGGATCATATGACAACCCTACTCTCGACCTTCGGACATCTTACACCGCAAAAATAACAACGACACAATTGCTTGCCTATTTTGGGTTCTTAATTGTATGACGAGCGTTTAAATCCATCGCTAAATCTCAATAATTATTTATCACACTCCCATTATCTATTTTTCAACGAACCACTTACCATAACAACATTAATTCATCATAAAACACTTCATGGACGACCCTGTCCTTATTATTCACCATATTCAATCACATCATACATATTCACACTTACTTACCCAAGAGAATTCACAAGCATTCCCAAAGAATCTCTTTTATCATCACCAATGTATCGCAATCAACGCAACACTAATTCCACGAAACATTCGCCACTACGCAATCAACACGTATTGTATTATCATGCATAAGACCTTCTACAAATAAATATTAAAATAAAGTCACCTCACGAAGTATTCGTGCAATACAATTATGGTTCACTAACGAAGACACTGCATTCCTCCATTCACCGTAAACGTGAAGAAAATTCCGAGTAACTCGCAGTAAGACACGTATTTATAAGCTAAATCTTACGTATAATAGATGATCTTAATATTATAACCTCGGACATAACCGTAATCACAAGTAACCGGGCACTAAATGATAGTCGCATTAGGTCACTCAAGTTGTTTAAATTTACGTCACTTCATTATGAAAGAAACAATACATTCTACTCTACAGCTATGCCACTACAAGAAATGGCCATTCAATTATACATATATGTAAGAACATTATGTATCTTAATAAAATATACTTCCCTAGTCTGTTAAGACGGCTGCCAAACGCAGGATCGTGTGTGATGTTAGTGCATCATATATCCATTTATGAGGGGAACTGTGCTTAGTTAGCGGCTTCCTGGTAGTGTTTGTGACACTGTGGCATATATTGAGTGTGTGTTGATGTTGTCTGCTGAATTTGTGATCTATTTATATTGGTTTATAACATAAGTCTATGTGCCTTTTATGCCGTAGGCGTTAGTCATCTTGTTTTGTCTCCATTCCATAGATTACACTACTAAGAGGGACACACGATGTATTTATTTACTGTATTTGCATTTGCCCTAAATGCCACCCATTTTGTTTTATTTGCCATCAATGCCATGGAAACAATGACAAAGACGGGCACTCTGCATGCTCTCACCAGCGTTGCCTAGGAAGTGGAGTCTGCACTTGTTGGCGCCATTACAATGGACGTGAACATCTTCGGTCACATTAGGTTGGGCAGCTTCTTGCCTATGTGGAAAGTAACGGGATACTACCACATTATAATTCCCAGGAAACACATGGTATAGCTCGTTGTGTAAATGATTCAAGAAGTAAAACTTCACCTCAATCGGATCTACGAGAGGGGATAACAATGGGACAAACGAAAGATAAATTGAGGGAAGAAAAGAAAGGAAAATCAAAGCAGGTTAGGTAGAAGGAAGAGAAGATAAGGATTGGAACATAGAATGTTCTAACATTGCTAAAAGGTGGCAAGATGGAAAATGCGAAACAGGAATGTGTGAAGTAAGATGGAGAAGCTGTGGTGAGGTAGAAAGTGGAGAGTACAGGTTGTTTTATTCAGGAAATGAAACAGGTGGTAGTAATGGCGTGGCAATTATGATAGGAAATCGGCTGAAGAACAAAATATTAAAGGTGGATTATAACTTATAGATGATAGATTGATGATAATTAGATTAAAGGGTGACGAGGAGGATGCAGTTCTAATACAAGTTTACATGCCAACAAGCCAACACAAGGATGAGGAAGTAGAAGAATACTATGAAAAGATTGAAGAACTTATGGTAAAAGAGAAGGGAAATGTCTGCATTATTGTAATGGGGGATTGTAATGCTATGGTTGGTGAAGGAAGAAAAGAAGAAAAGAAAAGAAGAAGTAGTTGGAAAATTCGGACTGGGTACCAGGAAAATCAGGGGAGAAATGTTGGTTAATTTCTGCAAAGAAAACTCACTTGTGATTCGGAACACCTTGTTCGAACATCACAAGAGACGGCGTTACACATGGACATCCAGGCTGAATGGTGAGTGGTATCAAATTGATTATATTATGATACAGAACAGGTACAGAAACTGTCTAAACTGTCTAAAGAATGCAGCATACCCCGGAGCAGATATAGATTCAGACCACAACTTGGTGCTGGGAGATATGCAAGTGCGGTTGAAAAAAGTGAGAAAGGGTAAACCAAGAGAATATTTTGACTTAGAAATTATAAAGGAATGTGGTAAAGATAAGGAGCTGGAAGACATATTTATGTCAAAATGGAATAGAGGTTCTATTGAAGAATGTGTGAAGTAAGATGGAGAAGCTGTGGTGAGGTAGAAAGTGGAGAGTACAGGTTGTTTTATTCAGGAAATGAAACAGGTGGTAGTAATGGCGTGGCAATTATGATAGGAAATCGGCTGAAGAACAAAATATTAAAGGTGGATTATAACTTATAGATGATAGATTGATGATAATTAGATTAAAGGGTGACGAGGAGGATGCAGTTCTAATACAAGTTTACATGCCAACAAGCCAACACAAGGATGAGGAAGTAGAAGAATACTATGAAAAGATTGAAGAACTTATGGTAAAAGAGAAGGGAAATGTCTGCATTATTGTAATGGGGGATTGTAATGCTATGGTTGGTGAAGGAAGAAAAGAAGAAAAGAAAAGAAGAAGTAGTTGGAAAATTCGGACTGGGTACCAGGAAAATCAGGGGAGAAATGTTGGTTAATTTCTGCAAAGAAAACTCACTTGTGATTCGGAACACCTTGTTCGAACATCACAAGAGACGGCGTTACACATGGACATCCAGGCTGAATGGTGAGTGGTATCAAATTGATTATATTATGATACAGAACAGGTACAGAAACTGTCTAAACTGTCTAAAGAATGCAGCATACCCCGGAGCAGATATAGATTCAGACCACAACTTGGTGCTGGGAGATATGCAAGTGCGGTTGAAAAAAGTGAGAAAGGGTAAACCAAGAGAATATTTTGACCTAGAAATTATAAAGGAATGTGGTAAAGATAAGGAGCTGGAAGACATATTTGTGTCAAAATGGAATAGAGGTTCTATTGAAGAAAGTGCAAATGAGACATGGAAGATGATGAGAGAAATCCTCACGGATTCTGCAGAAGAAGTATTTGGGAAAAGGACATCTGCAAGAATAAGGAAAGAATGGGTCACAAATACAATGCTGAGCAAGATGGAGGAAAGAAGGAAATGGAAGAATGTAGGATCTGAGGAAGGGAAACGAATGTACAGAAAACTGAACAACGAATTAAGGAGAGAAACAGATCAAGCAAGGAAGACATGGATGAAAGAGAGATGTGAGGAAATAGAGAAACTAGAAAAGGAAGGGAAATATGAAATGATGTATAAATTAGCTTCAAAACTGGTATTTGAAGGGAGGAAAAGCAAGACCAGTATGGAAATAGAAAGAAATGATGGCACATTGGTGTATAAACCTGAAGAAGTAAGGGAAAGGTGGAAAGAGTATGTCGAGTGCCTATATGAGTGTGATCAAAGAACAAATGGTATAGAAATAGAAGATGAGACAAGAGTAATAGAAGATGAAAAAGGATACAGCATTCTGGAAGGGGAGGTAGGAAAAGCTCTGAAAGAAATGAAGAATCGCAAAGCAAGTGGAATTGATGGATTACCGGTAGAGCTTTTTAAGTCTTGGAAATAAAGGTGTGAAAGAGCTAACATTCCTCTGTAATAAGATATATGAAAGCGGCGAATGGCCAGATGATTTTCTTTCAGTAGTAATGGTACCGATTGAAAAGAAAAATAATTCAAAGAGATATGAAGATTTTACAACCATCAGTCTGATCACACATGCAGCCAAAGTATTACTGAGAGTACTGAACAGAAGATTTCATGGTAGGCTAGACAACTGTATCTCTGAGGAACAGTATGGCTTCATGAGAGGTAAAGGAACAAGGGATGCATTTGGACTAACGAGCGAACAGGTAGCATAACATTTTGTCCCGCAAAGCATTAGCACAAGTACGAAATGTAAACGAGAGACATACAACAGTTTTAGCACACCAGAAATATACCAGTGTTTCTCATACAATCTGATTAAGTCGTACTAACAAGGGAAAGGGAAAAGTGGGGGGTAAGGAAAGCAGGAAAAGAAAAATAATGAAATAACAACAAAGGGATGGGAAATCGAGCAGGGATCAGGCTGCCGAGTCCCCAGCACGAAATGACGCGAAACAAAGTTCACCACACCACACGTGAGGTTCAGGGAGCACTATTATATTGCCAGTCCAGAGCACTTTGGCCACCACATTCCAAATAATAATGTCTTAATTGCAAGGTTAAGTGCGCCAAGGCTATGATAAGTCCTGAAGGGACTAATGTTCGAATCCACACCATGTGGCAAAGCACAAACCAGGAAAATAAGGCCTTTTATGAAAATGAGATAGAAATAAAAGGTATCTGCTCACCCAGTCAGTTTTGATGCACGAAGTAAGTTAAAATCGACACGGTCTAGCCGTGTTCAGAGGTCCAGCTCCCACTGCCTATTACAAAGTTGAATCACAGCTGATCGGCGAAAGAAGTAAACGGGGAGTATATACACTGACTGACAGAGCAAATGCAACACCAAGAAGGAGTGGTCAGAACTTTATGCCAATTGCAGGGTAGACTGACGTCACTGAGGTATGCTCATGATGTGAAATGCGCCGCTGTGCTGCGCACGTAGCGAACGATAAATGGGACACGGCGTTTGCGAATGGCCCACTTCGTACCGTGATTTCTCAGCCGACAGTCATTGTAGAACGTGTTGTCGTGTGCCACAGGACACGTGTATAGCTAAGAATGCCAGGCCACCGTCAACGGAGGCATTTCCAGCAGACAGACGACTTTACGAGGGGTATGGTGATCGGGCTGAGAAGGGCAGGTTGGTCGCTTCGTCAAATCGCAGCCGATACCCATAGGGATGTGTCCACGGTGCATCGCCTGTGGCGAAGATGGTTGGCGCAGGGACATGTGGCACGTGCGAGGGGTCCAGCCGCAGCCCGAGTGACGTCAGCACGCGAGGATCGGCGCATCCGCCGCCAAGTGGTGGCAGCCCCGCACGCCACGTCAACCGCCATTCTTTACCATGTGCAAGACACCCTGGCTGTTCCAATATCGACCAGAACAATTTCCCGTCGATTGGTTGAAGGAGGCCTGCACTCCCGGCGTCCGCTCAGAAGACTACCATTGACTCCACAGCATAGACGTGCACGCCTGGCATGGTGCCGGGCTAGAGCGACTTGGATGAGGGAATGGCGGAACGTCGTGTTCTCCGATGAGTCACGCTTCTGTTCTGTCAGTGATAGTCACCGCAGACGAGTGTGGCGTCGGCATGGAGAAAGGTCAAATCCGGCAGCACTCCCGTACCTTCAGGGGCTGCCCAGTGCTCTGTTTCAGCAGGATAATGCCCGCCCACACACTGCGCGTATCTCCCAACAGGCTCTACGAGGTGTACAGATGCTTCCGTGGCCAGCGTACTCTCCGGATCTCTCACCAATCGAACACGTGTGGGATCTCATTGGACGCCGTTTGCAAACTCTGCCCCAGCCTCGTACGGACGACCAACTGTGGCAAATGGTTGACAGAGAATGGAGAACCATCCCTCAGGACACCATCCGCACTCTTATTGACTCTGTACCTCGACGTGTTTCTGCGTGCATCGCCGCTCGCGGTGGTCCTACATCCTGCTGAGTCGATGCCGTGCGCATTGTGTAACCTGCATATCGGTTTGAAATAAACATCAATTATTCGTCCGTGCCGACTCTGTATTTTCCCCAACTTTCATCCCTTTCGAACCACTCCTCCTTGGTGTTGCATTGTCACTGTCAGTCAGTGTATATGGCAGGGGAGCGCTATCTAGAACATACTAGAGGCCGATGACGTCACGGTGGATGCGCAAGGAAAGGCTACTGTCTGAGCAGTAGTAAGACATGTTGACAAGCAGATAGTTCGTATCGCCGCGTAGTATAAGGAGCACAAAATCGGAGCGGAGA